>NC_024802.2:18533954-19170798 GCF_000309985.2 Brassica rapa | reverse complement strand
TCTTCTCCCACAAGAAATTGAAAATTCAAAAACCCCTAATCGAGAGATTGATTCCGGCGATCGAGAGATTCCAACGAGAGATCGATTCCGGCGAGAGAGATCGATTCCTTCGAGAGAGATCGATTCCGGCGAGAGAGATCGATTCCGGCGAGAGAGATTCGATCCGTCGAGAGAGTTTCGACGACGACTCAGCCATTTTCACTCACGCGAGATTTGATTATTCAGGCGACATTGACGTCCGACGAGATTTGGCGTAGACTACAAGCTCAATCGAATCAATCTCTCTTCACGAACGTAACAAAGTGATTTTCGTCTCTTTTCTGTAATTTTTGCTTGGTTTCTCAAAATCGATCGGTTTCTGGGAAGGAGACGAATTTTTCTCATGAAGTTTTCGAATCTCAGATTTATAAAACCTTATAAATTTTTAGCTATGAGGAATATAGTTTTATGTATTTTTCTTATTGATATATCTTGTTGATCATTCCTTCTCTAATACCCATGTTCTTTATAATCAGGTTATGGGTGTTCGAAATTTGTTCTATATGTGGAGAATGGAAACTAATAAATGGAATTCACTGGGATTTCATAGTAGTGGATGATCAACGAGGATCCTCTCTTAGTATGATTCATGAAGATATCAGCTACAATGATTTGATTGTGGCTGTTTTAGAAGATTTTGGAATTGATGGCAACAGAAACAGTGTAAATCTTAGCTATGCCTCACCTTCAAAATTAAACTTTGGTACAAAAGAGCTTCCTCCAGCATTTATTAGGAATGATCGTCAAGTAACATCTTATCTGAGCAAACTTAAGGAGAATGGAGACCTTCATCTATGTGTAACCATTAAGGTAACTGCATGAAACTCTTTTGCTAACTTGTTTGTTTATTAGAGTTATCATTTATTTTTAGGTAGTATGTAGTAGTAGTGATTTGCTCATTGCTTGAAGAAGTTTGCCATAGCAGTATCTATTACAACTTTTACATTTATAAGACCTTATAATAATAGTTGTGCATTTTGCAGGATCATTACCAAATATATTTTAACTATTAGCTTTTATGTTTTTTTTTTAATGTTTCAGAGAAGAACTCAATTATCACCAATGATTATGTCAAATATGATCCAGCCACGGGGTGGAAATAGTAATCATGATTTGCCTATTGCTGGAACTAGTAATCCGCGTGAGGTATTTATTACAACTCTCATTTTTATAAGGCCTTGTAAATGATTATATATTTAGCTTTATCTTTTTATGTTTCATTACAAGATTCATTACTAGCTTTATGTTTTTATGTTTCAGACAGGAACACAAAAAAATCACCATTGATTATGTCAAACATGATTCAGACACAAGATGAAATTTCTAGTACTCATGATTCGCCTATTGCTGGAAGTAGTAATGTATTTGAGGTACTTTTCAAAACTCTTACCTTAACATTCATAATTATAATGTCTTATAAAGGTAATAAATACATGTTTAATTTTCTAGAGAGGAACAAAAACACACGCGGAGACTGAATGGAACAGCATTCAGAGAGTTGACGAAGTCTCTGGTATACAACATACTTGTATTAGCGACAGTCTTATTTCTCCTTCAAGTGGTCTTGTTAGCAATAAGGTACATATAACTTTTTCCTCTGTCAAATATAAATATATGAGAGTTTAATCAATGTCTTATAATGGGTTATAAATTCTATTTTTAATGTATATGTTTCATGTTTTTATCTTAGAGAGGATTGGACTCGATTGGACTTGCTGTATATGGGTCTGGAAAGTCAAAATTGCCATCTTTCTCCAGTAGACGTGGTAGAGAAAGCATGGGAGAAGATATCTTGTCTCCCAGTTGTGGTGATGATGATGATTTGTTCTGCGGGAAGTTTTTCAAGGATAAAAAGGAAATGAGCACAAAGTTGAGGTTGCATGCAGTTAGTAAAAGCTTTGAGTTCCACACAGAATATTCAGACAAAACACGTTATGTTCTTAGTTGTGTGGATGAAAGATGCAGTTGGAGTTTTCGTGCAAAATCAGTTAAAGGATCTCAGAGTTTTTTTGTTCGTCATTATGTATCTAAACATACTTGTGACACTTCTCTGAGAACTGTTAGTCATCGGCAAGCTACTGCAAAATTGTTGGGAACTATGGTCAGCAATCATTATGAAGGAGGAAAGATTGGGCTGAAACCTAAACAGATCATGGAAAAAGCTAGAAATGATCATGGTGTTGTGATTACATATTCAAAGGCTTGGAGGTCTCAAGAGCACGGCCAAGATATAGCTAGGGGTACTCCTGATGACAGTTATGAAGCTTTGCCCAGTTGGTTTCACATGATAAAAGAAAAGAATCCAGGTTCTGTGACTTTTATCGAAGTTGATGCTGTTGGGAAATTCAAATACGCATTTTTGTCGCTTGGTCCATCTATCAGAGGGTTTAAGTTGATGAGGAAGGTACTTTCTGTTGATGGTGCCCATCTGAAATCAAAGTATAAAGGGACTCTACTTGCTGCCACAGCACAAGATGGTAATTTTCACTTGTATCCTATAGCTTTTGCTATAGTTGATTCTGAGAATGAAGCCTCATGGAGTTGGTTTATGAAATGTCTGAAAACCATCATTCCTGATGAAGAGGATTTGGTTTTTGTCTCTGATCGTGCGGCCTCTATTGAAAAAGCTCTTTTACAACATTATCCTGTTGCTCACCATGGAATCTGCATCTTTCACTTTCAAAAGAATGTCCAGGACAATTTCAAAAGTTCAACACTTGTCCCTTTGGTTGTTGAAGCTGGTTATGCCTACACCAAAGCTGATTTCGATTGCTATTTTCAAGAGATTGAGGAGTCCGACATTGTATTAGCAGATTATCTTCGTAAAGCAGACTTCAGGAAGTGGACCCGAGCTTATTCTCCTGCTAATCGCTTCAACATCATGACGTCAAACTTGGCCGAATCTATAAATTCTTTGCTGAAAGTGAGTCGTGAGTATCCAATTGTCTGTCTTTTTGACACTATTAGGATGATAATGACTAAGTGGTTCACTGAACGACGTGAGGAAGGAGTTCGTCACATGCACCCTGTCACTGTCGAAGTGGGGAACAAGATGAAGGAGCTATATGATTTTACGTCTCGCTTCCTTGAAGTTTCCAAAATCAATGATTCAGAGTTTGAGGTTAAGGGAGATACAAGAGATCAAGTGGTGAATTTTCAAACAAGGCATTGTTCATGTTTTGTGTTTGATATTGAGAAGTTTCCTTGTGCTCATGCAATTGCCGCTGCAAAATCTGGGAATAAGCACGAAAATGATTATGTCGATGAGTTTTTCTCCAATGAAAGGTCCGTTCTCTCAGCCATTGTGGTAATACATCAGCACGTTTATATATGTTTACAAAATTGATCAAATTTATAAGGTTTTATAAATATTGTTCTACAACACTTCTTTTTCATTTTTCTGTCTTTATTGTACCTTTATTTAATTCTCTTAATTTTCTTATTAGGTTTACACTAGCATATTCAGAGAGTGTATATCCTGTTGGTGATAAAACATATTGGGATATTCCTCCCCATGTAGCTTCGTTTGTTTGTCGCCCTCCATCTACACGCTTTCCTAGTGGGAGGAGGAAAAAAAAGAGGATACCAAGTTCGTGGGAGTATGGAAAATATCGGCCCATATCTAAACCATCACCCAAGGCTTACAAATGCAGCAGATGTGGACAGAAAGGACACAACAAAGGTAGTTGTGTAAGGCCTATTTGATAACAGAGTAGTATAAAAACTTGTGTGCAATTGATTATTTTATATGATGTTATAAGAGAGAATTGGAATCGAATAGATTTTGGGGAACCTTTTACTATTACATTTTATCGTTTTATAATGATTTATAAAGTTTACAGGTGTCTAATAGAAGTTATGTTCCTTTTATTTTTACATCTATCATTTTATAATGCTTTATAAATTTTGCAGGTGTCTAATAGAAGTTATGTTATTTATTATACGAAATGTGTGGTTACATAAACTACCCTTTATAAATCATTAGGATTCAGATTAATTGTAGAAATTATATGTTCGTTTGATATCTTAGCTTACTTGCATGAACATAAATAAAATATGTTTCCTTAGCAAAGGTTTAAGGTACAAACCAAAATATATTTTCCTCATCATGAAGGATTAAGGGACAAGCCAAAAGATGTTCCTCATTGAAGACATCATCAAAAGATAACACACTAAAACTGAAAAAGTTCCATAGATATTTGTTAAAAGTACTAAAAAACTGAAAGAGCTTCATTTCTTCAAATTCGCGATGCTTCTAATCGGCATTTTTAAGATCTTCCAAAACACTTCCTATCACATCATCAGCTGAATCTTTCTCAAATTGTTTCTTTTGTTTTTTCGATTTGGGGGTGCCAACATTGTGTTCCTTTATAAGCATAACAATTAAGAAAATCAGAAATGATAATTGGATGTAGTCAATGAAATTTGAAAGAATATTTTATAAACCATTATACATAGAGAGATATTTACCTTATTTCCTCTTCCATTCTTCTTTGTAAACTTCACGTGCTTTTTAGATGCATCCTCATTCCCTTCTCCATCCTTCAATTTTAATGACACAATAAGTAAAGTTACATAGAGCATATTAAACATTTAAAAAGTCAATCAGTTTATAAAGACTTATAAATCAGCTTACTTCATTGGTTTCTGCATGATCTTCTACTTGTTGTTGTACTTCACGTGGGGGTGTTACACCTTTCTTCTTTCCCTTATATTACAAGACAAATAAATAACTTAGCAATTTCGATTTTAATAACAGCCTTTGTAAATCAGAAATGATAATCAGAAAGAACATTTTATAAACTATTATACACAGAGAGATATTTACCTTAGTTACTCTTTCACTTTTCCTTGTAACCTTCACGGGCTTTTCATATGCATACTCATTTTCTTCTCCATCCTTCAATTTTGATGACACAATAAAAAAAGTTACATAGAGTATACTAAACAACATTTTATAAAGCATTATACACAGAGAGATATTCACCTTAGTTCCTCTTTTACTTTTCCTTGTACCCTTCATGGGCTTTTCAGATGCATCCTCATTTACTTCTCCACCCTTCAATTTTGATGACACAATAAAAAAAGTTACATTGATTATACTAAACAGCATTTTATAAACCCTTATACACTGAGAGATATTCACCTTAGTTCCTCTTTTACTTTTCCTTGTACCCTTCATGGGCTTTTCAGATGCATCCTCATTTACTTCTCCACCCTTCAATTTTGATGACACAATAAAAAAAGTTACATTGATTATACTAAACAGCATTTTATAAAGCATTATACACAGAGAGATATTTACCTTAGTTACTCTTTCACTTTTCCTTGTAACCTTCACGGGCTTTTCATATGCATCCTCATTTTCTTCTCCATCCTTCAATTTTGATGACACAATAAAAAAAGTTACATAGATTATACTAAACAACATTTTATAAACCCTTATACACTGAGAGATATTTACCTTTCTTCCACGTTTCTTTGAACCTTTCACGGGGTTTTCAGATCCATTTTCCTTAGCACCGACGTCAACATCTGTATTGACTTCTGTGTCATCCTCTTGTTGTTGCTCCTCTTCCTCTTGTTTCTGTTCCTATTTCAATTAAAGGATTACATATTTATAATGATTTATAAATTTAAAACGATTGTTCAGTTTATAAAGATTTATAAATCAGCTTACTTCATTGGTTTCCGGATTTTCACTCTCTTTATCACCGTCGTCCACATCGTCTTCTGTATCCTCTTCTTCTTGTTGTTCCTCTTCTTCTTGTGGCTGTTCCTATTTAAAAAAAAAAAGATTACATATTCTTAATGATTTATAATTCTATAACGGTTTTCAATTTATAAAGGGTTATAAATAAGCTTACTTCATTGACTTCTGCGTCATCCTCTTGGTGTTGTTCCTCTTCCTCTTGTGTCTGTCCCTATTTCAATAAAAGGATTACATATTTATAATGATTTATAAATTTAAAACGATTGTTCAGTTTTTAAAGATTTATAAATCAGCTTACTTCATTGGTTTCCGGATTTTCACTCTCTTTATCACCATCGTCCACATCGTCTTCTGTATCATCTTCTTGTTGTTGTTCCTCTTCTTCTTGTGGTTGTTCCTATTTTAAAAAAAAAATTACATATTTTTAATGATTTATAATTCTATAACGGTTTTCAATTTATAAAGTGTTATAAATAAGCTTACTTCATTGACTTCGACTTCTACATCATCTTCATCTTGATGTCCTACTTCACGTGGAGGTCTTACACCATTCTTCTTTCTCTAATATTACAAGAAAAAAAACTAGCTTAGCAATTTCGAATTTAATAACAACATTATAAAATATCAAAAATAAAATAACCTTAGCGATTTCCTTTCTTTTGGCATCTATATAAACTCCTAAAACTTCATTTTCGTCAAGTTCATAATCGGCATTCTGTCCATTTACCTGAAATATTATATGTGAGCTCACACACATTGTATTAAGAATATGAAGACGTTATAGATAGCAAACCTTGGTTTTTGTGGCGGCTTCAGTTTCTTTTGACTTCTCAGTTTCCTGTTACAAGTTAGAAGCATATGAATCTTTTTGTCATTTACAACACGAAACAAATATAGAAAGTAGTTTACCTTCACAGTTTCTCCACGAATGTTCAAAAGACCTTCAAGGTACTTCACTCTTTCTTCAAGAGACACTACCTTATTATTGAGGAATTCAATCTTTTCTTGATCAGTTGCATCAATCCCAGGAACAGAATTATTTTCGTCCACTTCAGCTTCAGCAACGGCAATGTCGACACTTCTATTGAGCCAATCTTGTCTCTTCAAACGATATCCTCTTTTGACAAGATCAACAACTCTTCCAAATTCACAGTCAACATCTTCAACCAAGTCGCTATGCAATCCGGGATCTCCAAGGATACATTTGACATCAACCTGACAAGTGTTTGCATATGATCAAACAATCGGTAAAAGAAGAATGCAAAGACTAAAACAGTTTTATAAAACATTATAAACGGTTACCTTCTCCATTTGGTCGAATCTGTTAACCTCCTCAATAGTAAGCGCTTTGGTTTCTTTCCAATGCAAGCACAAGGGAAACTGAATTCCATCATCGCTAATACCAAAGAATGTGCCTAGTTGATTCACAGAAGATAACGCCCAGAGCTGAAGCGCATATATAAAGCCACAAATCGCGTATTGATTATTCTCCGTCAGCTTTGCATAGGTAAAGCTCTTCACTTCTTTCAGTAAATAATCAAAGGCCAAATTCCCCCAGGGATACTTGCAAAACTCTTTGAAATTTCTAGCTCTAAGCAGACGCTCTTCTGGAATACTTGTCACCGGATTGCTTGCCATCAATATCCCTTCCACAAGGATTGTAGCTCCCAATCTTAATCTCTGATCAGCAGTAAGCTCTTTACTCTTTTCGACAAGAAGCTTAAGCAAGGTGTTTAGAGTTTGATTCTTGTTCATCCATGGATCTTTCTTCTTCTTTTTTGTTGCTGAAGTCTCGGCTTCATCTTCATCTTTATCAACAACACAAGGCAGACCCGTTGTCAAGTGGAATTCTCTTAGAGAAAACCTCATTAGTTGTTCTCCAAAAGTAAACCACAAACCCTTCTCGCCTATATCAATTCTCCTTAAGAGTAAGTGATGAATCAAATGCCTTGAAAACACCATAAGCTTCTGCTTCCTTCCCATCTTAATTACCGGAGCCAAGAATGAATCTTCAAGCTTCTTGAATTCTTTGCCCAAAAGGGTTTCAACTTTACCAACCAACTTCAGATTGGAGCGCTTGTTAATTCTTTGCAATACGACTCCTTTTGTACCAGTTTCGGAGATTCTTTTTGGCAAAGCAATCTTGTCATTAGACTCACTCATCGTTTCACCTGAAACAATTCAAAATGGCAATGTCAAAGATATGTTTTATAATGACTTATAAAGGTTTTGTTTATCAACACTTGTAAATCATAATAGATCATTCTAAAATCGATTAACCACATCAAAAACGAAAGAACTAGCAATGAAATATATCGCAAATGACAGAGTGAGAAGAAGAATCGCTAAGAAGAACCAATAACATTACCGGAGTTAAGAGAAATCGATGGTGAAAAGTAAGTTTTTGTAACCAAAGAAATGTAGAACGGCGGAGTATAAATAGAGATCAAAAGATGCGCTTCAGCTCTGTATCAGAAGAGACGCGAACGGAGGAAGGCGATGAAAAGTCCCGACTTTTTACCCTAATTCGTGACGGTTTTATTTTTTTTACACTAAGGCCCAATTTCGATTATCAATGTTTAAGGCCCAAGTTTATTTATGGTTTAATGCTTAGAAAACGGTTTTATAAACTATTATAGATTAACAAGCTTCTGCAAAATATTTATATGCTTTTTAAAAAATTTTATTAACCCTTATAAATTATTATATAGAGATTCATAAGTCTTTATTAATTATTGTCAAAATTTGTAAATCATTTTATACAGATTTATAAATCTTTTAAAATTGTTTATAGGTCTTTATATATTACCTTATTTTATAAATCTTCATAAAACCTTATAAGCCCTTCAAAATAATTGTCAAAATTTTATATAGATTTAGAAGCCCTTGTAAACTATTTATTGCTCTTATAAACTACACATATTTGTAAGTCTTTATAAATTATTTATAGGCTTTTATAAATCATAATCTACATTTTACCTCGTGGAATCTCTTGAGGGTCTATGATTGGAGTGGCTACATCATCCATCATATCTTCTGATTCATGAGGTAATGGTAACTCCTTTCCCTACACATCATTAGTAAAAATATATAGTTTAAAGATAAGAAAAAGAAGCCTATGAGAACACATATATAGGTGATAGTCTAAAACTTACATATATGGTTTCATGGTTTTGTGTTTCAGCCTCAGTGGCTTCTAAAACAGAAGTGTTTCTGTGTCTCTCGAGAGAGGATGTGATTTCTGTGGCATCATCATTCACCTTATCCTCTTCATTGGATTCTAAAACAAGTGTGATACTAGGGCTCTCTTGATCGGATCTGATTTTGGTGGCATCATCATTCAACGTATCATCTTCATCGGTGGCAAGTGTGTTACTAGGACTATCTTGACCGGGTCTGATTGGTGTGCCAGCATTATTTTCAAATTCTCTCTGCAAAAATGGTGTAGGAAGATTTTAAATTGCACCAAAAATGAATACAAATTATGTGTGAGAAAATACCTCATGTGCGCGAATCCAACTACCACCACCTAGCCACTCCATTGACAGCCTAATCTCAGTATAATTAAAAACCGCATCCTCTTTTGTGGCAGCGAAATACACTTTGTATTTGTTTTCAAGGAGAATTTCCGTCACTCGACCTTTGCGCCACCCATGGGTAACAACCACTTCAACATAGTCGTTCAGACTGTACTCTGCACAAAGATCTCGAGGAGGAGATGGCCTTATTTTGCAAATATCAACTATTAAATGTTTTCCTTCCGCTTCATCACTCGAATTTTGTGAGATTGTACATCTTTTGATCAGAAATTTTCTTCTATCATCTCCTTGTTTCCGAACTTCTGTAATTACCAATGCTCGGACCCAAATTTTTTCCTTTTCACTTTCACTAATTTCACGGGTCATTTCCACCAACTTCCCTCTCGTAAACATGTGTTGACTCAATACCTTCAATTCCAAAACAATCATATATAAGCTAAAGCCCTCAAACATTCAAAATTTTATAACTTAAAACATACAAAAAAAAACAATACCTTGTTTTTGCTTTTGACCCATTTGGAGCCGATCCAATCAGCATGAGGTCTCAGTTGGCTTCTGATGAATCTCATTATGTCTGGTGGATCATCAAAGTAAACCAAAAAACTACCATCTGGCCTTTCAACTACGATAACACCAGTCCACCAACCATTATTAAAATAAGCATCCACCACCGACCCTTCCTTGAATACGACACCCTCATTCAGACACTCTGGCGGGACTGGCCGAATAAAACTTCTTTCAATAGTTTCCTTCAAAGGACTTACACCATCTTCGTTGAACATAGTTTTGTAACTAACCCGAAGCTTTTTTCCTGTTACTCTCGTCGGATTTTGCTCGAGGATAGCTCTATACCAAGAACCTCTGAACCCATCTTCTTGAATAGATACTTCTACTTCACAATCTTTGGCAATAGACAAAAGTTTTCCTTTTTTCTTCAAATTATTTTTCATCTTCCTGAGGAGGAATCGGAAATGCAGATCACAAAAAAAAAATCAAGAAAAGAAAGAAACTAGGTGAATTAAGATCAAATGAACGACATGCATCCAAGAAACTGAAACAAATTGAGATTTTAGATAAATCAATTAGGTTCCATACAAAAATTCAATTCGATTTTGGAGTGTATATACAAAAGCAAATAGGAATTTCAATTTGATCTAAATTGAATATAAAAAATCAAAAGAGAATACAGTGAATGTTCTTGAATTAACTTTTGCTAAATTCGATTCAAGTTGAATTGGAACTGAAACTGAAACAGATTGAGATTTTAAGTCAATCAATTAGGTTTCAAACAAAAATTCAATTCAATTTAGATTGTTGATTCAAAAATGAAGATGAAACTCAATTACCTTTTGCCACGATAATGATTCAAAATGGGGAAGATTGTTGTGTTGATTCTTCTTCTTGAAATTTACGGACATAGAGAAACGATGAAGAAATGATAGAAAACAAGAAAGCAAAAAAAAAAACGTGTCATAGTGAAGAAGATGAAGACGTGTCGCGTGAGAAGAGTTAAATTTACTGTTTTGCCATCCCTTTTGGTAAATGATAAAAAAACAGATAAATCGTTGAGGTCATGGGTCGAACACGGGTTTCTGTCTAAATTGAAATTTTAAGCAACCTCAACTTACCACTAGACCATATTACTTACTCGTTATGATTAGCACGTATACTCATAATGTTGCTTACATATCATCATTTTTGTATATAAACTGATTTAGAAGCCTTTATAAATTGCTTCAATCATTTTGGTTGTTTATACAACTTTATAAACCTTAATTCTTTTTTGTTTTATGAACTGATGAGCTCTTGAAAAACGATTTATAAATCTTTATAACTTTTATATACTCCTTTATATATCGTAAATTCATTTGTAATAAACCATTTTGTTTTGATTTTATAAGAGGTTATAAACTATTTGTAATAATGTGTTATAAAGCTACTGAAATACAAATTTACCATTGAACTTTCTAAATTTAAGGAAAACCATAAATCCAAGTCATAAACTCATAATACTCAGAATTCTACAAACAAAGTTTACCAAACACGCATAAAACAGATAGTTGTTCACACATAACTATAAGCAAGCTATAAAGTTTTTGTTCATTCCCACATTAGTATTCATTGTAATTCCGAGAAGATATCAACCGCCAACTTTTCTCGGATGATTGCAATTTTTTCTTCACTCAGCTTTGTCAAATCCACTATACGCATTGCATGGCACTCTATCAGCTTCAATGCATAAACTCCACTGTCTTCTATTTTAAGAACCTTAAACAAATATGTTTTAGTAATATATTAGCAGATAAATTATAATATAAGTTATTTGATCTGAAGAACCTGGATACAAATCTACCATAAAGATTTATAAGCGGTTATAAAGATGTTACCTGTGGGAAACCTTCAGATACAATTTTTATCGAGAACTTGCTTGTATCCATGCTGACATCTTTGAAGAAGTAGCGAATCATGAATGGGAGAGCCATCGCATATGCATTAACGTAAGGGACCAAACTCGCATCTGTGAACTTCATTGCTGCACAATTGAATGCTGTGATATTTCTCTTCTCCAAGTTGATTACAACTCCAAGCCAATACTTCTCTGCTACTGCAATGGCCGAATAGAGGAAGTTGATATTCTTCTCTATGTTGTACTTGTCAAAGCCTGCTCCAAATTGGAAACCTTTCTTGTCATCTAAAAACTCATCATAAAACTCATCTATTTCTTCAAGAAACTTCACTCCAACAACTAAGGCAGTTTTGTTCAGAAACAAATCTGGATTGTTTATCTGTCTCAGTTTCAGCAACTCAAAACCTGCTTCAATATGCTGAAACAAAAAAAAAACAAATACTCAGAATAGCGATCATATAGTTTTATAAAGAAGATTAATATAAATTTATAAGGGATTATAAAGAATTTTTGTTCACATATAGTCTAACCGTTTTTGAAAGTTTTTTTCCCGGAGTTTCAATATCCGAAAACCACTTTGCGTTTACTATCTCTTGATTGATTCTCAGCTTCCTACATTGGACACTCATACTTTTTTATGTAGATATCTAGTTTCATGAAATATATAGCTTCTTATAAAATAAAACTTACTTTCTTTTGTTTGACATTTTCCATTCTCTCATTTTTTCTTTTCTTGTTTTATCAACTGGCTCAAAGGGATGAAGAATCGGATGTTTCTTCCTTGCTCCTGTAAACGGTGGTTGTGTATGAATGGATGGTATTTGACCTCTTTCACTTCTTCTTAGCGGAACATTATCTGTATCAGCTTTAAACTTCTTTTGAAGTGGAGGCTCAACATCTTCGTTTACCTACAGAACAAAAAAAATAGTCCCCTTTTTACAAAGGATTATTAAGTCTATAAAATAAATCAATACTCATAAAGTTTGGAAAACAAACCTGGCTGTGTTGTTGTACCAATCTCTTTTTTATTTTCATTAGAGGTTGGAAAACAGGAATCTCATAAACATCTCTCATAAGAACCTGATTCATGCAAATCGTTTTTATATAATTGTTTAAGAGACCTTAACGATCATGAAATAGTTTATAAAGCTTTATAAAATACCTCATTTGTACCCTTTCCACTATGACTTTCTTGGGAAAGGAGATCAAACTTAGGAGACGTAAATGTTGGATTAGGCGATGAAACCTTCAGACAAAATATTTGAAAATTAGATGTTTATGCTATATACATTAAACTTTTACAAGGCCTTATAAAATATATTAATTTTGTACCCTTGTATCAAAGTTTGGAGTATTGAATGTTGGAGTAGGCGACGTAACCTACAAAAGAAATAAGAAATTCAATTTGCCTATCACTAAATTAAAAAATTTATAAACCTTTATATCCTGTTTTAGATTCATACCTGCGACGTTTGTTTCAAGCAACTTTCTGATTCAAGTTTTTCTGTGTCTTCGTCTTGAGTGATTTTTTGTGTAGTCTCAATTTCCCCAAGAATATTCTCTTCTTCCCTTTGATGCTCTGTACCAGATTTTGCTTCTTCATCACATATCTCTTTTTCATTTTCATCATCCAGTGCACTTCTTCCATCGCCAGAGTTTGCTTCTTCAGCAATTGTATCTTCAGAGTTTGCTGCTTCAGCAATTGTATCTTCTTCATTTTCATCATCTGGTGCATTTTTTTTATCATCAGAGTTTGCTTCTTCATTAATTGTATCTTCTTCATTTTCATAATCTTGTGCACTTCTTCTATCACCAGAACTAGCTCCATTTTCACAATCTTCTTTGTTTGGTGAACTGTCGTTAAACTTCAAAAAAACAAGTGAAATCATTAGAGAGGAATAACACGCGAAATTTGATAAGTAATTGGTAAAATTGAATTGGTTACCTTAACTCCTAAAACATTCTGGATCATTACTACTCGCTTATCCAAATCACGAACCATTTGGATTAGCTTATCAAGTTTCTCGCTGTTAGACATGGAATGATTTTTATCTTTTCTTTGCTCCTTATCCTTTTGATACTCTTCATCTTTATTTTCCTCTTCATCTGTCTTTTCCTCTTCATCTTTCTTTTCCTCTTCATCTTCATTATGGTTCAGATCTTCACCATGCTCTGCATCTTCGTCTTTTGTCTTGCGTTGTTGACCTATATCTTCTGTTGCAACAAACATATCCACAAAACCTTTCTCCCAATCGCTTCTCCTCATTTTGTATCCTTGTTGAACTAGTTTCACAACACTGTGAAAGTCAGCATCGTCACTATGTGTTGCCCCCACCAAATGTTTGTATTCCTCAGCCAATCCAATCACTGTGCTAACCTCAACCTGTAGAATAAATAAAACATATCTATGTAAACCTCTTATATATTAATTTATATAGTCCTTATAAAAGTACATTTATAATCTTGTATAAACACATGTCAAATTTACAATCCTACAAGACACCGATTTGTGGACCTTTTCAAGGAGTCCCTAGAAATCCACTTTTCAAACAATACAATACGAATATATTTATATACGCTTATAAAAACTCACATTGTTTATCTTCTCCAGCTCTAACACTTCAGCTATTGTCGGAGTTCTTGTTGAGTCCCAATGTAGACACAACGGATCAGAAGAAGAGGATGTCTCGCATGGCTTTCCCAAAGATTTACCAAGCACATTCACTGATGACATTGCCCACAGATTTATGGCTAGCGCAAAACCACTCACTTCATAACTATCTCCTGTCCAGGAACTTGCACTCAAACTTTTTACACTTCTCATCAAGATTCTATAAGCAGTTTTACCCCAAGCAATCTTGTGTGAGCGATAGTTCATATAACGCTGCAACCTGTCTCTCGGGATTTTAGAACTCGGATTTTCTGCCATAATTACCGCTTCTGTGAGTATTGCTGTTCCAAGGGATAATCTTTCTAGTGTTGGCATGCTTCGTGCTTTCTTTTTAAACATTTCATATAACGTTCTCACCGTAAACTTATCAATCTTGCCCAGCATCCAAATGTATGGCTTCTTCATTATTTTGAACAGCGGCTCTGTTATTGTCTGATCTTCCTCACAACGTAAGCCTGTTGTCAGATGAAATTCCCTTAGTGAAAACCTCATAGGCTGGTCCGAGAAAGTAAACCAGAGATCCTCTCCTTGCGTCAATACTCTTCGCTGCATTAGAAAATGGAACAACTCTTCTGAAAATTGAACCCTATTCCTTTTAACCAACTTCAAAATGCTCCCAATGTGAGAGTTCTCTATGAAAGAAAACTCTTCTTTTCCTAATATATCTTCCACCTTCTCGATATAATCAATCTTTGAGTGATGGATTATCGCTTTGGGATTATCTGGTGTTTCTACAGCTTCATAAACCCTCCCAGGCAATTTCAAGGTTGTGCAAAACTCGTTGCTATCCAACTGCAATACAAGACAACACTTCTTGAGTTCACGCATTTTATAATTACTTGAAACCCACATTTATAAAGGCTTATAATTTTTCAAAAAAACTCAATGTTCACTATCGATACTATTTCTCTTAGATCTAACTAGAAACATGACAATCCTCAACCAATGTTCTTCTATTTTCTTATAACAGAAATAACAAATTCAAAAAATGACTTGAAACAAACAATAATTTAGGTACTTACTTGTAGAGAATCGTGAAGATAAGAATCATGAATAGGAGAATCGTGAAGAGGAGAATCGTGTATAGGAGAATCGTGTAGAGGAGAATCGTGAGGAGTAGACGACATTTTTTGAGATGAAATTTTGAATCGTATAGTCTGATTGTTATTCGTCGTCACCGGATGCTCTTTCCAGAGAGACGGCGTGACTAGTGAGAGAGAAGACCTTTTGTCGTCGCCGTTGCTAGAATCGCCGTCGTAGCTCTGTAATCTCGTCGCCTTCGATGGCGAGCTAGAGAGATTCGAGAGAAAAGGTTAAAATTGCGAGGGTTATTATTGTCTTTCGGCTACTAAACAATTAGGTATTTGTGAAAATGTCCTCCTCCTGAGTGTAAATTTGAAAAGGGGTACTCAACAAAGTGTAAATGTATAATTTCCCCCATATTTTTTACAATTTTCGAAAATAAGTAATATTAAAATGTAAAACTTTATTTTATGCCACATGTCATCTTTCGGGAGAAATTTTTTCCGCTGATGTGGACGTCCTATGGAGACTCAAAAGCTCCCTTTTATTAGTAGTGTTGTATGTTTACATATTTTTTACAATTTTCGAAAATAAGTAATATTTAAATGTAAAATTTTATTTTATGCCACATGTCATCTTTCGGGAGAAATTTTTTCCGCTGATGTGGACGCTCTATAGAGACTCAAAAGCTCCCTTTTATTAGTAGATTTATGCTGTATGTTTACATATTTTTTACAATTTTCGAAAATAAGTAATATTAAAATGTAAAACTTTATTTTATGCCACATGTCATCTTTCGGGAGAAATTTTTTCCGCTGATGTGGACGTCCTATGGAGACTCAAAAGCTCCCTTTTATTAGTAGAGATTTATAAGATATATTTCATCTTATTTAGTTGGTTTTTGTTCAAAAACACATTTATTTATTATTCTCAAAAATTTATTCTATTTGATTGCTCTAAGAGTATCTCCAAAAAAAAACTCTATAATTTCAAATATAGAGTTTTTTGCTCTAAAAAAATTTCAAAACTTCAAATTTAGAGTTTTAATGAAGTTTCACTACTCAAAACTCTAGATTTGAAGTTTCATTTTTTATTTGCATTTTGGTTCTTATAATTAATTATACATCACATTTATGATTCTTAACTATTTTCTCATTTATCATTTTAATCTTTAAAACTTGTGTATATCATAAATATTTCAAATTTAATTTTCTTAATTCAAATTTTACACATAAAATTAAACAAATACTTTAAAACTAGAATTAGATAACAAGAATATTACAAAAGAAACTTAATAAAAAATTTAAAAAGATACATGAAAACATTATTATTACATAAATTTAAATATTAAAACAACACTAGTAGTTTAGTAAATTTTCTTCGGAACCTCTAAAATATTGTCCAAATAAATTTGGTGTAACCGAAGATAGAGCTTTATGGATATAAGTTTATGGAATAATTTGGTATGTTCTTTGTATTTTTAATATTTAACTATATATTCTTGTTTATAATTTTATATTTTAGTGTAAGATTTTATTAATTAATATTACTGTAATATTTTTATATATGTGCTAGTTATGTATAAAACTTGTATGAATTTATATTAACTATGACAAATATAAGGACCATAGTGTAAATTACAAATAATTTTCAAGTTACAATTGAAGTTTTATTTTTGGAGAAAAACATCATAAAACTTCAAAAAATGTTTTTTGGAAACTCTACATATAAGCTTCGAATGTTACGAACCGTCCCGCCCCGCACCGCAGTTAACAGTAACAAAAATCTTTACATATACTATATATCTATACGTTTTTATAACTGTTAAAACCGCACCGCAGTTAAACCGCTTGTCCCGCACCGCTCAAACCGCAATTACCATTCGGAGCCATAGAGTCTTTTTGGATATGACTTATACTTTTTACTCAATTTTTTTATATCACATGAAAAAATGTGCATGATATCTGATACCGGGCTTGAAAAAGATTAATAGAAAAATTGTTTATTTATTAATTTCATAATTTGAATGCATTTCTTTTTTTCCTTCATTTTATTGCCTAGTAGTGCCTATAATTATAATTTCAATGTGTGCTATATTTTATTTATTTGACACTCTAAGAAAAAACAATTCGACTTGTTCCAATTCTAGATGTATCAAAACACTTTTAATCCAAAACTATATATGATCTTAAGAGAATTTTCATGTTTACCACTTTCATAATATTATTATTCATGTTTACCTGAAACATGCATTAATATAAGAATTTGTATTTTTTTTCTCTTTTATGATTCATTTGAGATGTTGGAAAAGAATATAATTATAAGATTTTATTTGATAAGTTTTTCTTTATAAAAATTAAAAATAGCAAAAGAGATTCGCTTTTTACTATTCGATTTAAACGAAAATAACATTACTGATTAGTGATTACACAAATTATGTTTTAAGTTTTTTTTTTTTTGTCAAGAGACAAGCTCTCATATACTGTCATATATCTTTAACAATTTTAACATTTTCATTTTATCAAACTATCACAATTAAGAATGGGTTTTTCATATTGGGCAGAACTTCATAATAAGCAATTTACCACGCATGCATCTATAAAAGTCTCATGGTTTCTCTTTTTTTTTTTTTTCCACAAATGAAAATAACATACTGAATGAAAAATGTCTTGCTCAGCTTATGTTACAGTAAGCAAATTTGTATTCCTTTTGGTTCTTTACAAAACAAAATGTTCATCTCCTCTTGTCTCTTTTTCTTATCTAAGAAAGTTACAAATGTGCATCCCACACAGCTTGGTCACCTTCTCCACACACGGCATGAACCAGCCACATTCTATCGACTGATTTGCATACCCCACTGCACTTCCAGTCGAATGACGCCACACACACGTCTCCAACCTCAGCCCTCATTTCACAAACTTTGGGAAAGATAGAGCAAAAAGATGAGAAAAAAGCTCAAATCCTCCTTTACTAACTTCTGAAGCATCTATAAAAATATATAGCTTTTTACCTGGAGGAGTACCACAACAGAAATTACGATCATCTATATGCTCAACCTCAAGACCGAGGAACCATGACCCTAATGTCACATCTTCATTTGCATACTTGTGCAAAATTGGCCTGAAAAGTAAAACATCACATGTTATATATGCTTGGATAATAATTAATAACCATTTCCCTGGATAAAACATATTTTTCTTTTGTGGAGAATTCAAGAGCACATAGTTATTTACTTACTGGTTGTTAGATATATATGTCGCAAGATCCTTTGAGATGGCATAGATCTGTCCTGTAGCATGTCGAAAATATTTGTTACCTTCCTCTCCAAACTTCCAAAACTCGGGCTCACGATATTTGGCCGTCCTACACGTTTTGAAAACTGCTTTTAGATCCACGATGAGATGTAACATTTCAAAAGAAAAATGAGATGGTACAATGTCTTAGGCCTCTTTAGATAATCCGGTACAGGGCTATTTATCAATACTCCTTGGAAATTAGTAGGGTTTTGGCCTAGATACCCCAAATTAAACAAAAAATGTGATAACAAACACAGAGGGATTATTACTTCTTAGTAAGAACTGGTCCTGATTTCATGCATCCAATGTAGACCCTCGGCTTATGACGGTGAAGAGCTAATGTGGAAGCAAGCATACCTAACAAAGGCATAGAAAGATATTCAACAATTTAATTCAAGAAGATAAGAAAAAAAACACGGTAGAAACAGAGTATGGTACCAAGATTAACATGAACATCATCATCAATCTTAACGTAAAACTCAGCATCCCATGTTGCAACTGCACTTGAAAAGAAGGTTTTGGTTTTCGCAGACAGATTATAATATCCTTCTACATGATCCTGCAAGAGTAAAGAGTCCAAGAAAATTGTAAATTAATCGTAGGAAAAAAATCAAGTTGTCTAATGAATCTTTATCTCACCAGCCTATAGAAATCTTTGTATTGAGCATCTTCTGAATCAATTTCCTTATCCACTATACTATGTGGTACCGCACTGCCAACAAATTATGTGTATGCCAACAAATTATGTATACACACTCAAATAAGAGTCAATCTAATAAAAACATTAGACTACGTTGCATTCCATTACTATTCAATGTATTAACCTGTGTCCGATCATGAACTTGACGACAATACCCTTCTCTTTTTCCAATTTCTCAAGCTTTTCCCCTGTGATAGATATATACATAAAATTGGTAACAAAGATTAGATGCAATGAAGCATGAAAGGAACAAGAAATTTGAAGGAGGGACATCGCTATATATAACCCTGAGGCATCCAAGAGTCTCTTAGAGAATCACGACGTTGTCTACTGCTAAATGCAGTGTTGATACCAATCACCATGAAAACTTTCTTCCTTTGGCTTCCTTCTGTTGAAGTATTTGTTGTTGCGACATCCACAATTTGTTGATGGCTTTGTCTAACAGAGAGCTGCTTCTGAAGCATAGACACTGACTTGTCCAATGATCTGTGGTCACAAAGATATACAATTTTTAACATGCAAGTGTAAGATTTACAACATAAAACAAATCATTTTGTTTTTATTTATTACACTCACTCTATTGCTTTATGGGTTTTAAGAACTTCTTGAATCACATCTTTTTCTTGTGATTTTTTCTGCATTTTGGCGAAATTTAAAGATTTAAAGAATATAAGCTTTTATAAACACAATTTTTTTTGAAACAAGTCATATAATGAAGAGATTCAGATCCAGAAAACGAGATTAAAGTGTAGAAATAATACTTTCTCATGAGCATATTCCTCGGTAACTACGTTAACTTCCTGATCTCGCCGGTGTAACATGAGCTGGCTACCGGAATCCGACCCACGAAATCTGAAAATACAGCCAAGAAAATCAATGAAAAAAAACTGATTAACAATCTAATATCTAAAAGCAAGAAAAATGATTTACAATGGTAAAAATAATGAAACATTTAAACAAAAAAAATGAAACAGAGGTAAAAAAACACAATCAAAAATCAAGAAACCTGGAGTTGAACATTGCTCCGAGAAAAAAGCAGGAGATGCAGAGAAGCGAAACCCATGTCAGTGATAGTCTCTTCGAGATTTTGGTCTTCATTGGTCTAATGAAGAGACAAGAGAATGGGACAAGCAATGAGAGAAGAGCACAATAAAACTGCAAGAGGTATATTTATAACGTAAAGACAGTGAAATTTAAGTAACAGTCCTTATTTAATGCAAGTTTGACTATTTAATTCAAAGTATCTAATATGTCAGGTGACTTACTTCCAGTTATAAATCATTTGCATGTTCAAAGAAATTAAATTTTAACCCCCAATGAACAAGTGAATTAAGTCAATACCTCAATGGTTTGTTGAATTATGTACTGTTATTAAGAACTTTTGTCTTTATATGGAATATCAATTTTCGAATATAGTTATTTTGTAAATGAATTAAAATTCATTTAAATTTACAAACAAAATTATTTGTAATATGAGTATCCCATAAAAGTTACACCTGACTTCGAAGTTGTTACATGCAGTACGTACGTTTGCGTCTAACGCAAGTCGATATTCAGCGCACAATGCTCATGAACGTTAGTATTAAGTTTCGTAACGAAATTGGGATAAACGTTCATAGTGTGACGGTATACATACATGATCGGTGTTGAGATGTGAGAGTTACACATGATCGGTGTTGAGATTTTAGAAACTATAAAATCCCAGCACTGATTTTGTAGGAGTTGATTCCTTCATAGTATACACTATCAGTCTACCATGGCCATGCTTGATCCAGCAATTCCAGTAACACAACACCAAAACCTGTTTTTCAGACTTATCGTCCATACGTCACCAATACTAACGGAGATACTGATGCTGTTGTTGTATGTTACTTAAGATACCTTGATCTAAGTTGGTGTCACAACAGAAAATTACTTTTGTGTAGATCACGCATTAGAGACCCTTCGAGTGTTATTGTGAGTCATTAAGCAGATTTAAGATCATCTGTGTGAAAGTAATCATTGACTGATTGATGAATGATGGCTAATGTGGAAACCATTTGAAACTTAGAAAATAAATACCAAAATTAATACCGTATATAATTCTATAAACTTACAAAACGTACAAATTAACAACTAAAAATGATTCTCATGTTAGCGATTTGATTGGTTTAGCCAGAGAGAAACCGAAAGAAAGTCACCGGCTAATCCCGGTTTTCCTCATTATCACTCGGCGTCTAGAATCAGTCACGTCACCGTCTCCAACCTATTCAGCCGGTATCCCATTCCAATTCTCTTCTTCTTCTTCCTCCACACCCATAACCTTTAAGCGCTTCCGTCCATCCCCAAAATTCGATTTTCCCTGGGCTTTTCTCCAAATTCGAATGGAAACTTCATCCTCTTCGATAGATAACCACAAAAGAACCTTCCTTTGCCTCCTCTACACCTCCTATCATCACTGTCTCTGTTGATTAAGCAATTCGATCCAAAGGAAGAACCTTTCTAGGGTTTAGATCATGGACCGTGCTCAATCGGATCTCTCCTTAGGTTTCGGCAGCTCCCACGCCTTACCTCTACCTCCCCCGAGAAACCCAATCGCTGACGACTCAATCACGCTTCAGCTCCTCGAGCAGAGATTCGATGCCCCCCGATCTCGTACCCGAGCCGTCGTCGATAAAGACGAAAACTTTGAAGACGAGGACGATGATGGAGACGATCAGAGGGAAGATTTCATCCTTTTAGGTCAGCCCATGAAGCTTAAACGGAGTAGACCCAGCAGCTCCACGTCATCACCAACCCCTTGTAAGCGCTTAGCTATTGATTCATCCTTAGAAACTAGACGAGCCCTTGTGAAAGCATGGGGCAACGAGCCACTCTCAGAAGCAGATCCAGACCTCCACGAGCTCATGGAGAAGGAGAAGCAAAGACAGTTCAGAGGAATCGAGCTCATAGCTTCCGAGAATTTCGTCTGCAGAGCTGTAATGGAAGCTTTAGGAAGCCATCTAACCAACAAGTACTCAGAAGGCATGCCTGGAGCGAGATACTACACAGGGAACAACTACATTGATCAGATTGAGACTCTCTGCCAAGAACGTGCCCTGCAAGCTTTCGGACTTCACCACGAGCAATGGGGAGTCAACGTGCAGCCTTACTCCTGCACCTCCGCGAACTTCGCTGTCTTCGCCGGTCTTTTGACGCCGGGGGAGAGGATCATGGGGTTGGATTCTCCTTCGGGTGGTCACATGAGTCATGGTTACTACACCCCTGGTGGGAAGAAAGTCTCTGGCGCGTCTATCTTCTTTGAGAGCTTCCCCTATAAGGTGGACCCTCGTACAGGGTACATTGACTACGAGAAGCTTGAGGAGAAGGCGCTTGACTATCGTCCCAAGATACTTATATGCGGAGGTAGTTCATATCCCAGAGACTGGGAGTTTCCTAGGTTTAGGTTTATTGCAGACAAATGTGGAGCTGTTTTGATGTTTGACATGGCGCAAATCAGCGGTCTTGTGGCTGCCAAGGAAGCTCCGAATCCGTTTGAGTATTGCGATGTTGTTACATCGACAACGCATAAGTCTCTCCGTGGACCTAGGGGAGGTATTATATTTTATAGGAGAGGGTTTAAGGCTAATAAGAAGCAAAGCATTAATCTTAATCATTGTGAGAGTAATGTCCAGTATGATTTTGAAGAGAGAATAAACTTTTCTGTCTTCCCATCGCTGCAAGGAGGGCCTCACAATAACCATATAGCTGCTCTAGCTATTGCTCTCAAGCAGGCCGCTTCGCCGGAGTACAAAGTTTACATGAGACAGGTCAAGAAAAACGCTAAGGCTTTAGCGTCTGCTTTGATAAGCAGAAAGTGCAAGTTGGTAACAGGTGGCACTGATAATCATTTGCTTCTTTGGGACCTGACTCCTTTGGGCTTGACAGGTATGTGATTAGTTATTCTTTATTATTAGCAGATAATGAAATAAGTTGATTTAGTCTATACATGTTAAGTCCTTGGACTTATGTTTTCCAGGCAAGGTGTATGAGAAAGTATGCGAGATGTGTCATATCACGGTCAACAAAGTCGCCATTTTCAGTGAAAATGGTGTTATTTCTCCTGGAGGAGTGAGAATAGGTAAAAGCAAATCAATATGAAGCCTCAACATTATGGATTCTGGAGTTAGAATAGATTTGTGCCTTTTTCTTGCTCTCTGATTCTTGACATGTGCTCATGTATATCTCTGTTTTAGGTAGTCCGGCTATGACCTCAAGAGGTTGTCTAGAACAAGATTTTGAGACAATGGCTGAGTTTCTGTATAGAGCTGCTCAGATAGCTAGTGCTGCACTAAGGGAGCATGGGAAGTTGCAGAAGGAGCCGCTCAAAAGCATTTATCACTGTAAAGACATTGCAGATCTTAGGAACCAAGTGGAGGGTTTTGCTTCTAAGTTTGCAATGCCTGCATTTGAGATTTGAGTCAGCCTTAAGAATTTGATAGCTCATTTTTTTTTATAGCCATGGTAATCTAAATCCACGCACCCATTTCTCTGTTATATAGTTTCAACTATTTACATTCCCTAAGTTTGCTAAACTTAGATCAACATTTGTAGGGGAACAAACAAACAAACTTCCCTGTATTGCTATGGTTGTAATTCTTCAAGGCTTGTTGTGTACATAGACATTGGGGGTGTGTTGGGGGTATTAGTGTATCCGTTTATGTTCTTTTCAAGTGGTAATAATATAACAGGAGAAAAAACAAGTTTTGGAGAAATTAGCTGCGATGCAGTTTAAATTCTTTTTTAGAAAAGGGAATAATATAATTTCAGGATTGTGAATGTGTTGGGGAACACAAATAATTTTTGTAACCAGAGGAAAAAATACTTGCTTCTGAGTTCTGACCTCAATCATTGCTTTTTACCTTGGGGAAAATCATTACATTCTGAAAAAGAGAAAAAAAAGACACAGTGACAAAAGGAATAAGGAGTAAAAAAGTTGATTATTTGTAACATATATTTTTATGTTATTATTATCATTGTGCATTTGGTAAATGGAAATGTTTATTTGGTAAATCAGCTGAGAAAGTCTGTGTCCTACTTGGGAGGCAAAGCATGGAATTCTGGTGAGAGCCTCTAAAAGCATTTAGTAGATTCTCTGTAATTTTATTTGGTTTTGATTGTGACTTCTCTCCTTGTCTATAGTATTATATTATTATTTTCACTTCACATTTTTTTACTTGTATTATTGAATTATTTTATCAAAGCCCTATGTTTTTTTTTCTTGATCTGGCAAAGCCTATGAAATTTGTTTTATGAGATGAATATAGAAGGCCAACGAGGCAAATACACAAATTAAAGTCGAGGGCAAAAGGATGGTGTCTCTCTTCCTTTCTTAAAAATTGATAGTTGAACATTTTTTAGCTATGTATTAGATGAAATGTCTTAAGACTCATTTTTGATATTTCAACAAAACATTTCTAGTGGGTTCAACTTTTCCTTTGGAAAGTCAAGGATTTAGAGAGCGAACAGTAATGGGAATTGGCACTTTGGGTACTTGATTGATACACATATACCAAGTGATTCTCGAGGGTTGAGATTTACTCACAGATACAAAAATGAGTATTTTGTCAAAGATATTTTTTGGGTAGAAAAAGGAGAAAGCAGAGATGAGTGAGTGTGTAAAGTGAATATTAAAATAAGTAATATTAAACTTGAAGAAGTAAAGATTGGAGTGCTTTGAAACAGTGGGTGGGGGAGGATTTAGGATGTGAAACTGGTAATAATCATAACTATTATTGACATAAAAGCCACCAAATGGTGTGCCCCAAAGCATGTAAACTTGGATGAGAGTGCCAAAGAATCAAAAGACAAATCTGCTATACAAAGGATACATTCCCATAATTATTTTTGATGAACACCATAAAACCACAGTTCAAATTATTATTTCCTCTCTTCTTTCTCTTATGTGAATCAAATCAAATCAAATTTCTAGTTTTTATCATTGGCCTTGTTCATTACTTTTCTTCTCCAACTATCTCTAAGAGGACAACAAGCACTCCCTTTGACTCCCTCATCTTTAACCAAAATTCTAAAAGTAAGTTGTGATAGTCCATTGATATATGGTCCTATTAGTGAAAGTGGATGATCAAATATTTCACTGAAGTTTCACTTTGAGACATGACTGTTGTAATTCTAACCACAATATGGTATTATTCAACTAAAGACTACAGAATTTGGTATTACTATTAGGTTGTATATGTATTTGTAAATCATGATTAAAAGATTTTAAATTTTGTGTTATTCAGTCAAAGTTTCATAAAATCAAAATTCAGCATTACTGAAAATTTAAAATAAATAACATTGAAAATCTGTTGTTGGTATAAATCTAATATTTACCCATTAATTCATATAAGAGAATGCCTAAACTGTTTTGAAATTTCTAAAGCAGACATTAGATTAAAAAATTGTTTTGAAATTTTATTGAACAACAAACATCTGCAACGGGCTGGAACCAAAACTGAAAAGCAGACATTTACTTTAAGATATGATTCAGAGAATACATTCTATTTCTAGAATTATAGTCCATAAAATAGAGCAGACTGACCCAAAAAAAATAAGAAATTTCTTTTCATAGCAGCAAAATTAAAAAGAGAGTTACAACAACTCCCCCTACCAAATGATTCCGCTAAGCCTAAAGTCTACTCTAATTTTTTCTTTCTTTTTTGGTTATTTATGAAACTGAAAAATGTCAGCTTTTGATATTCATCTATGGCTGCAGAAATCCAAAAGCTTCTTCCTTCCTTCAACAATTTCATCAAACAAATCATCAATTTGCGCCACAATACTCTCTGTCCCATTCCTCAAATTACCAAAACACCCTTTCAGATTCTCCACTCTCTCTCTCAACTCCCTCTCTCCCTCCTCTTCGCTTTCCCCTCCTCCGCCGCCGCCGCAGAATCTCCTCTCAAGCTCCGCCTTCAGCTCCTCCAACGCCGCCTTGCTCCTCCTGTACTCGTGCATCAACATCCCCTTCCTCACCCCCATCCTCCCCACCTCAGCCGCCACTCTCTGCTGCAACCTCCCCATCGCTCCGACAAAACCGCCGACTTGATTCTGCGTGTGCGTTTGAGACAGCGTTGCGTCGCCGGGGAAACAGTAGACGAGACCGTGAATCAAAACCATGAGTAGAAGCGAGCTCATGTTCCTCGTCGCGTAGAGCACGCCGCGGAAACCACTGAACCCGTTCTGTAACTTCGTCGACGACTCCATCGCCGCCGTCTGTTCCGACCAAAAAGGGAACCTTTGCACTCGATTCTCCATTAAAGCTCTGTTCTCTTCCTCTATCCCTATCGCTTCTCTCCCACACCCTGCTATCGCCCTTATCACCTAAACCCAACCAAACAGAGCATTCAAAGTTCTGATTTTGATCACAACAAAACAGAGCATTTAAAGTTTTGATTTTGTCACCTAAACCAAAAACAGAGCATTGAAAGTTTTGATTTCGATCACTAAACTAACAAAACAGAGCATATAAAGTTTTGATTTTTATCACTAACCAAAACAGAGCATTGAAAGTTTCGATTTTGATCACAGAAACAACAAAACAGAGCATTGAAAGTTTTGATTTTGATCACTAAACCAACAAAACAGAGCATGTAAAGTTTTGATTTTTATCACTAAACCAAAACAGAGCATTGAAAGTTTTGATTTTTATCACTAAACCAAAACAGAGCATTGATAGTTTCGATTTTGATCACAAAAACAACAAAAATATTCGATTTTTACGATGACCCACCTGACGAGAAAGCTGAGGAGATAACCGACGGTGGTGATAATGGCCGTCGAGGGTCGAAGCGATTGAAATACCGGCGGAGGAGAAGCTTTCGACGGAAGAAACGGCGGTTTTGATGACGAGACAAGCTTCCCAAAGCTTGGAGCTTTCGTCCATATACTCGTCAAGCCATTTATCGCCGACGGGGAGCTGAAGCTTTTGAACGAGGAGAGTGAGGTGTGAGTGAGAGGTGCGGAGAAGACAGAGAGCTCTCTGTAAGAAGTGTACGGACATGAAGTTGTTTGAGAGGTAAACCCTCTCGAGATCATCCATTGATCTGTTTAGAAATGAGTAGTATCCGTTCACTGAGGTAGCAGAGGACGGATCCATTTTTTTGTCAAAGATCTGATCTTTGGTGAGCTGGGTCGATTATCAAATTGAAAAGATATAAAGAGAGAGAGAGAATTGGAGGAGAGGGAAAAGGTTATATAGAGTAGAGATTGGGAAGGTGTGTGTATGTATGAGTGTAAATGTATATATGGAAGAAGAACGAAGAGGTTTTTGATTCTGATTTCTGAGGATTGAAAGTGATTGTTGGGTACAATGATGAGTGTTTCCTACTGAGGAGGAAAGATGATAAGTAATTTCCTTGTACAAGAAGAAGAAAAAAAGCTGAGATTTGAAAATGAAATGAGAAAAAAGAGTAATGTTTTTTTTGAAGAAAATAAGACATATTGGACGGCATTTGGTTCATGAAATCTAGTTTATTTTGTGGGACTATTGTTTCTTACACTTGATAAATAAATTGAAAATTGTAATACGTTTGTTCCTCTTTGCAAGAAGCGCTACTCCATCATCTCTTTTTCTTTTGGGACTTTGGAAAAATTGATTATTTTTTGAACAAAATATATAATGGTTGGATACAAGCACAAGAAAATAACATAGAAAAGTTACAATCATGAGCCTGAGTACCTTAGTATTTGAATATGATTATATAAGTTTCAATGTTAGTAGTTAGGTTTGATTACAAAATTCTCGATGTTGACCATTTCAAGCATGTCTTTTTGTATCTAATGTTTTTGATTTATATATCGGATGGTGATGAAGGCTAATTAACTCTTCCTTGACAAGGAAACAACTGATTACAATATACACAGACTACAAGTTGATTTCTTGTCAACTTTATTTTGACATCGGAAATACATATAAATTGAGCTATATGACTCAAAAAGAAAGATAGGGTGAGCCGATTAAAAGACTCTTTTTTGGTGGTAAAATTCTTGAGGTCATTTCAAAAGGTATTTTACATTGACATTGAAATTTTGTGGTGAAGATTAACTCTTAAATATTTCAGTGATTTGAACCCAAAAAAAAAAATATTTCAGTGATCAACATACAACATGCTAATAAATTAATAACGTACATTGGTCCCTTTCTTTACTAAAAGATTAATAAAAGTAAAGAGTCATTGAATGTTTAGGGTTTTGAGTGGTGTTTTAATTTATTTATTTTTTGACAACAAGTGGTGTTTTAATTAGTTTCATATTTTTATTTGTGTATTTTGGGTTTTAGTGTTCACTTTTATAGGTGCTTCTTCCCTCTTTTCCTCCCTCGAGGTGCTGATTTTATGGATTTTTCTCCACGAAAATAAAAATAAGAAAATGATTAATGTACTTAATAGTTGTATCATTCTTTATTCAGCCAATTCATTTTAGGGATACCTTCATTTATGCCTCCTTTTTTTACATTTTGCAACATTTGCCAAGAAAGAATAAACAGGAATGGAAAAAAAAAAAGAATAAACAGGAATGGTGAGATTCTTTGTATGTATCCTTTTTATTTCCATGCATACTCAAAATTCTTTTCAGGACATAGGTCTCTGTGAGGTTTGCAAGTCATCATCAGTCCAGACAAACTTATCTCAACCATTTGTTTTTTCCTTAACAAAACAACTCTTCGACATGAAACTGTATTGTGGTAGCACAATAGTATCTGTATTTAGTATATTAAAATAGTCAGCACCTTGTTTGTATTGTAGAGATTACATATAGATGCCGCATTAGTGACTTGATCGAGATTGATTATGTAGTACGACGATAGATTCGTTGGGGACTATTTTAATGAAGTAATTTGTTTTATTTAAAATAAATCATAAACTTCAAAGTGGCATTTCGGACCCATTTAACGGCGGATATCTCAAAAGTATATTATATAATAAATTAGTTGAAATGCAAATTGTAGATATAATAAATGCAAAAGGGAGAATAATTTGAATTTGATATATCTTTTTTTTTAACGCTGATTTATTACGATCTTACAATTATAATATAGGAAAGATTACATAGACCATTCGACAACCGACAATACTACCTGCCTTATGAAGACCTACACCTAACTGCATCACCTGAGCCGTCCTATGAAGATCCACGCCTGGCCAGATTTACTTGCACCATGTTGAAGATCCCTTACAAGCTTTTTCCTCTGTAGTCTGCATAATTGTTTAATAAACCGCTTTCTCCGGGACTTGAAACCTGAATTTCCTGTAATCTGCAATAAATTGCATAGTCTGGGATTCGAATCCCAAACCTGGGTGTAGAAGCCTTTAAACTTTAAACCTGAATTTGATATATCTTGTAAGCTAAGAGTATACTTTGCTTTATTTATTTTACCAATACTGAATATAAAAGCATCTTCAACAATGATACCAAATTTGATATTGAAATTAACTAAATTTGGTATTTTAATGTC
This sequence comes from Brassica rapa, assembly GCF_000309985.2. Classification (NCBI taxonomy): domain Eukaryota; kingdom Viridiplantae; phylum Streptophyta; class Magnoliopsida; order Brassicales; family Brassicaceae; genus Brassica; species Brassica rapa. The sequence continues at coordinate 19,140,933 of NC_024802.2, read as the reverse complement.
AAAATAATTTTGTTATCTACAATAATGACACCAAACTTTCTAGATTATTATTTATATTTTTATTATTTGTAAGTGATTAATGATAATAGTCATTTAATAATTTATTTTTAAAATAAAAATAAATATTTAATTTAATTTTTAAATTATATGAAAATAAACTTAAAATATAAATAATACAATGTACTTATGTTTAATTAAAAATTTAATAGTAATTGAACTATGTTATTAAATAAAATATAATAAAATATGTATTTCACAGATTTGATGTAACACTATTCACATTACACCAAATCTAGTAAAATAGTGTCAGTTTTAGTATTTTGTTAGAGATAAAATTACATCAAATTTGATGTTTTAGTAGCATAACTTTTATGCATATTGTTTTGGTTTGGGATACTTCACCTAGCATATGCATTGAATATATATGAAGCCATATATGATAATATTTTATATAAGACAAAGAGATTTCTTCGAATATCTTTTTTTTTCTTTGTTAAAAGTTAAAACGTTTATTTTTACTGTTTGCCACATAAAAAGTTCGGAATATATATATAGGTTTATATCGATTTAAAGCGTTATATATGAAATTATGGCAAATATATTATAACATTGGTATTAAATGCATGCAAGCAATCATACGTAAAGTTTAATAGCAGTTGCGAGAGAACGAATAATCAAATTTGCATTCTACAAACCGGTATATGCTAAATCTTAAACAAATCTTCATCGAGATGATCTAAACCTCATCCGCATCAAAACATGCTTAGTAATTAGGTTAATTATACTATAAAATAGGATTATATGATGAAAAATGTAAAGGATGATGCGAGGGAAATGAGTGGTGGCAATGGAAGAAGGGGACCATGAAATCTATGGGACGCGTCGGGCAACGCAAAAACCTCGATTTCGTAAAGAGACTTTCCCTCACTTTTATTTATCTTTTTTTTTTAGATATTAGTTTTATTATTTAAGTACTTCATCCGTTTTTTTAAAAAATATGTTTAAAAATATATTAGTTTTTAATAAGACAATAGTGGTAAATTATATTTTTATTAAAATAGTTAACCACAACAATAATATATTTATATGCAAAACTTAATTTTTAGTATGTGAAAAATCAAACGTATATATATATTTCTAAAACAGAGGAAATAATTGTTACTGTTGACTTTTTTAATTAATTATCTACCCTTTTCATCCTTAAAATATGCTTTTCTATTCACCAAAAATATTGAATTTTTGTTATGTGCATATTAATAAAATATTTAGAATACAAATATACCAAATGTTTCTTCTCCTCTATTATAGTCACTAGATCCTTTCTCCGCGCTACGCGCGGATAATATATTTAAATTTGTTACATTTATCATTTTTATTTGTATGTGAAGTTTTGCATATTAAATTATATATAACTAATTTTTAAATTTTATTTTTTTTAGTTTGAAGTAAGTATTTCTATTATATGTAACACAATTAATTAATAAAATATAAAGAATCAAGTCCGAGATTTTAGAGTTATGTAAAAAACAAATAATTATGTATAGAACATAAATTATCTTAGTTTAAAAGATCAGAATCTCATCTCGAATAAATTTACGAAAAGAAAAGTACTCCAATAACCTACTTAAAATATAAAATCCCCTTTTTAAAAAAAAAGCGTTCTTAATAATATAGCTTTTACGTGTAATAGTTGAAAACTGACAATTGAATATCGATCTAGAATATTATTTTAATATATCTAATGGTAAAATATTAATTGTAATAAAAAAATTTTGAATTTTAATATATCTAATGGTAAAATCTATTTTATTAACATAATATATTTTTATTCATTTATTATTTCGACGTTACAAAATATTGCTTTAGTTTTATTTGTATATTATTTTTTTAATAATTTAGTTTCTTTTTAAGTAAATTTAAAATTATCAAGAATATAATATATTTAAAATTATTAATTTAAATATATCCAAATATGATGTCTCATTTTTATGTGCGTTTGCGTTAAGCATATTTAATTTGTAGTTTATATATTTAATAACACCTTGTTGAATGCCGTACTATGATTTTAATAAATGTGTTGTCATTTCATTTTTATTACTACTAACATGATTTTTTAGTGATCAGTGATAATGTATTTTTAATGGTTATGCATTATATTTTATCGTATATTTTCTAACTCTTCATGCTGACACTTTTTTTAGAATCATTTTAATTAGATAATAGGTTTAAAGATGTAAATAAAATTGTGTATATTGTAAATTTAGACTTTTTAGTGTAACTGAGCACTATCAATTATGAAAATTATATTATGATTTTATTTTACTAAATCTTTATTTATGTGTATATTTTTTGTTTTATTTTGTATTTTTACAAATTTATTGCCTTATTCTTTAATTGGAGAGAATTGTTATTTCTAATTTTTGTTTCATATACCTTAAAAGTCTTCGAATGATTTTTGTTTGTTTTGTTTCTCCAATTACAATGTACAGCTCGACCGTTTTTTTTTTTGGGATCAAACTACTAATATCATCAGATAGAAAAGCTTAAACTCCAAGAATGGAGTGAGTATTTGTGTTAGAGAAAACTGATTTAACCACTAATATAGTGAGATATTATAATATTAGAAGGTATGAAAACTCTTCTGTGTTGTCCTATGCTGGACATAATTAAATTGTTGTCAATTGTTTTTTTATTTGTGATAACTGAAAATACATCTTTATGTCTTCCTTACATCATCCTTAATTGGTTTACGGTTCGACCATTTCTAATATACCGAGAGTAACATAATTTTAGATGTTGATTATCTCCTTCCAATTAGGAATGCACATAATGAGAGAAATTCAAAGTGAGACCAATTTACAATTTTGTCGTCATATCTATATAGAGTTAGTATATAGATTACTCTATATGTTTCAAAATGTAATAAGTTTTAATTAAAATCTATAATATTTAAAAGTTATTACTTTAGAAATTTTTTATTTAATATATAAATTTAATCAATTACACAGTAATTTACATAATTTAATTGACCACACAATATTCAATAAATATAAAGTTACATTGAAATATAAAAACAATTTATATAGTGAAACAAAAAATACTTTTAAACCATTATATTACAAAACAAAGGGAATATTCAAATTATATTGAAACATTAGAATAGTTAGAATCTGAAAAGCTGAAATTTCAACGTCGATCATTTACGTCGGCCATGCCTTAGACCATCTCCAATGTATTCTTTTATTTTTTTTCTCTAAAATAGAGGAATTTCATAATAGAGATGGATTTGTCTCCAATGTATTTTCTATTTTCTCTCCTAAAAAAGAATATTCTTGATATATTTTTTTCTAAGTTTACCAATAATATTTTTTATTTGTGAAAGTTGAAAACCAGCCTAATTTATTTTAGTATTTTATAAAATTATGATATTATTTACACTAAATATTTCTTTACAAACTATTATGTAAAAAAAAGATATATTTATATAAATAATATATTTCACTACAAAAATATTTTTGTTATAATTGTTTAAGTAAAAAATTAAAGGATCATTTTGTAAAAATAAATAGAGGAGGTAACATGGCAAAAATAGAGTTTCTCACTGGCCGATTATTTTCGCCTACATAGACACTCTATTTGAGGCTTATATCCTCCACTTTTAATTAAACTCTGTAATATTTAAAATTTATTACTTTAGAAAACTGTCATTTAATATATAAATTTAATCAATTACACAGTAATTTACATAATTTAATTAGCCACACAATATCCAATAAATATAAAGTTACATTCAAATATAAAAACAATTTATATTGTGAAACAAAAAATACTTTTAAACCATTATATTTTAGAGCAGATGGAATATTCAAATTATATTAAAACATTAGAATAGTAAGAATCAGAAAAGCTGAAATCTCAACTTCGATCATTTACGTCGGGCCACGCCTTAGACCATCTCCAATGTATTCCTCTATTTTTTCTCTAAAATAGAGAAATTTCATAATAGAGATGGATTTGTCTCCGATGTATTTTCTATTTTCTCTTGTGAAACAGAATATTCTTGATATATTTTTCTCTAAGTTTACAAATAATACTTTTTATTTGTGAAATTTAAAAACCAACCCAATTTATTTTAGTATTTTATAAAATTATAATATTATTTACACTAAATATTTCTTTACAAACTATTATGTAAATAAAAAATATAATTTTATTTATATAGATAATATATTTCACTAAAAAAATATTTTCGGTTATAGTTGTTTAAGTAAAAAGTTAAAGGATTATTTTATAAAAACAAATAGAGGAAGTGATATGGCAAACAAATAGTTTTTCATTGGGCGATTATTTTTCCCTACGTGGACACTCTATCTAAGGATTATATCCTCCTTTTATTACAACAATTTTAACTGTTCATTTAAAAAAAATTAGATATTTGTATAATTATTATAAATCGTTAAAATAAAATTTATTTTTTCCACCGGATTTCTGAAAGAATTTTGAAAATCTAAAATCCAAACGTAATCTAAAACTCTAAATTCTAAGAAAATTTAATAATTAAACTCAAATCTTAAAAGTATACCTTAAACCCTATACTACAAACACCAAAACCCAAATTTTAAAATAAGTTATATTTATTATATACAATTCTTAACACAAATTTTAAACTTTAAACCCTGAATATTAAACAAACTCTTAATATTTAAACTATAAACTTAACTATAAACTTTATTCTCCATGAAAATACTTTTATAATTTAAATTTATAAATAACAAAATTTTAACCTTAGACTTTATATTTAAATATAAAAAATTTAAATCCAAATATAATAACAAATAATAGTCATAATACAAATAAATAAAAACTGTTTTCTCATTGGTTGATAACAAATAGAATGTATCATAGTAAGTGTTATATTTCATGCTTTGCGTGATAATTTTAATGCACAATTCATATTTAAAAAACTTTGTTTAATATTAATAAGGCTCAAAGGAATTTATTATGTTTTGCTAATCCATTCTTTATCAATCTAGATGCTAGACTAAAGCTGAGTTAAAACACATGACGAATCCTAACATTTGGAAAGAGAAGAAGACGCACAGAACAATATTCATTAAGTTTCAGAGCAACTTAATATATGCAAGCCCACAGAAGCCCATTAAAAACACAACGTAAATTAACTTTTTTCGTGAAGAGTATGACACGTGGCAGCACTTCATTGGCCGATTTTTTTTGAGGACGTGGCAGCCTCACCATTGAGTATATGCCCCTTTCAGTATAGTATAGATTCCTATATATATTATTATAACTAAATTAACGACAACTATTATATATATTATGTTTAAACTTCAGTGGAACTTGCATATAAATTCACAAATTAACGTATGAAACATAAAATAAAAGTCTGATAAACAGAGGAAATATAATATGTATTTTAAGTAGTTTTTTTTATGAATGCTCAAATTTACATATCGCAATGTGATGTAAAAACTATGAGAGAGTGTTTCGGTTTCTTGTAAATGGTGTGATGGTCCATGAGCATATCTCTCTCTAAACATTTGAAAAATTATTCACCGACTCATTGATTCTCTTTGGGAATGAATAGAGACGTTGATTAGGTATTGTGCAAGAGATATATTAAAAATCAAGATGAAAGTATCTTGGAAAAATCCGAGTAATCGTCCTATAAACATAACATATGAAATTTAACCACTTTGTTTTCTTAGCATTTCTCTAACTGTTATCATCAGTAAACGAATTAATGCAGCGACTATGACTAGTGATGATTACCTGTCTTCTATCCAGGAGGTGAAGTTATGATTATTAATTAATTAAGGTGGTAAGCAACTGATAAGTACTGGTTAATTTTGATTCAGTGATTTATATTCGGACGGTGGAAAGCGAGAGGAGGAATAATTTGATTCTTGGTAGAGGGTCAACAGCCCCCACTTGAGATCTTGAGATATGCGCTTTTAATTCTTTTTCCCCTATATAATTTTGTAAAAAAGTAAAAACAAATATGAATCCAAAATCATATATCTAAGAGACTAAGACCTTTAATTCGTGGTAAAACCATCTCCAGTGATATTTAACAATTTTTTTTATAAAAAAATAGAATAAGATTTGTTTCAATAGTTTAGGTAATATAGATAAATATTACTTTTCACTCTAAATATAAAATAATATAATAACATTTCTCTATATTTTATTTTATAATAGAATAATTATATTATACAGCAAACATAATTTTATAATAGAGTTTATCCATTTTAAAATTAAATATAAATAAAATTATAGAGCACCATTGAAAATGCTCTAAGACAATATTATAGTCGAATAACAAGCTACGTAAGCACGTTATGATTTATGATTTAAATTGATTAAGTGATGGTTGTTTGTGTTTACATTTAGTTTATAAAGGGACCCAAAAATCTACATATTAGAGCATCAACCTGTTAGTAGTTGTCAACGTCAAACAAATAGAAATCAACGTTTGTGAAAAACCCAATGCAATAGTTGCGGTTGAAACAACCAATGCTTTAGATAATAGGTTGATAAAAGTTTGCATTACAAGTTCAAAAAGGTTAATGCATAGCTGTTTCGATGTAGCCAAAGACCTCTGTCAATAAATATACACATCTATATAGTAATCAAACATGAATGGCAGTTCTGTATACTTCATGGAGACAGATATGTATCTTTGCGGTTATGATACATTCGTACACATAACAACTGGTTCCTGATGTGGTCCAGATTCTCATAAAAGCGATTAGGATTTGATGATTTGAGTGTATTATCCATTGTACACGACAAGTGTTTATATACAATTATTTATATATACAAAACAGTACCGCAAGGAAAGCTATACAGATGATTTATATGGGTCATAATTAATGTTATAAACTTGGTTTGGAAGTAACAGTAACCAACAAAATGCATGAACTGGGCCAGTGGCGAAGCTAGACAGATGATTTATATGGGTCATAATTAATGTATCATAGATAAAAAGATATACAAGTGATTTTAACTCATGACATGTGGGTCAATAAAAAGAGATTTAGACCATTTAACTACTACAATAAAACTAAGAAAATAACATTAGAGACCTAATTTTATAGATTTTTGATATCAATTAGATATTAATCATATTATTATTATTATAAATAGCAATCATTTTGTGGAGAGACAGAATGGTGGTTATTAAAAGACCGAGAAGGAAGTGGCAGAACTAGTCATTTCAAGAAGAGACAGCTGTAATTTCATAAAGACATCAAGTGGTAGAGACAAGTGTGATGCTTAAGGTTGGTAACATTTAAAAATAATAATACTATTGCTTTTCCAAAAGCATCTCTGCTTCTATTTTTGTAGTTGTTGTTGTTGTACTCACCTCGACTCAATCAATATCACATTACATCATCAGACGTAGACAAAAGCAAGAGAAGCCAGATTTAAGTAAGTGCAACATTGTTAGAAAGCATCTTCTTTGTTCTTTGATAAAAAAAAAGGATATTTTTTTGTTCATAACATCATATGCTTATACTTTATACATTTAAGCAGAGAAATATATGATCCAATTGATAATACACAAGGATAGGATTGTGGTGGTACCGTAAACTATTCTCGTTTTATGTAGTAAATGGTAATCAGTTTCTAACCAAACCGAGAAAGATAAAGAAACTTCTTTTTTTTGCTAAACTGTAAATATCATTAAGATGAGTAAAGAGCTTACAAAAAAGATCTATGTTCTGAGCCATCTTGGCAAAAAAGAAGAAAAAACAAGATGTATCAAAATAAACTTAGAGAAGAGACTATCTTATCCACAAAGGCATTAGATAGTTGAATAGCTTCCTAAGTCTCCTAGCTGAGATGATGTTCTTCATCTCCTTATTAATGCCGTTAAAGACCGTTGCAGCTGGGATCGAAGTCTGGTTGTGGATGAGATTGTTTCTCTGCTTCCAAAGGTGGAATATAACGGTTTGCGCTGCAAGTTTCCTAAGAAGCGTGAGCTTCCGTGAGGGTGAGGATCGAATCCAAGAGAGTAGTTCCGACCATGATGTGAACATTGTTGATGGAGGCAGACATCTTGATAGTACTTCTCTCCATATATCAATGCTGTACTCGCAAGTCAACAGCAAGTGGTCTCTGGTTTCATCATGCGTGGAGCAGAAAGGGCAAGCAGGAGAAACGGGCATGCCCCAAGCTGCAAGTCTTGACCTTGTGGGCAGCCTATCATAGTTAGCTATCCACATGTTGAACGCGTGCTTCGGGATGGCTCCTTTGAACCAAACAATGTCTACCCAGTCCTTAGTCTCCTCACGCGGTCTCAGGAATTCCCAAGTGGTTGCAGACCTGAAAACAGAAGAGGATGAGTCTCCAACAATCCACTCATATTTATCAGGCACATCATCTATTAAAGGCAAAGAGACAGTTGTAAGATAACAATGAAGGTTCACTTCCTTTTGGGAGCGAGGATGGGGAAGAGACCAGTGAGAGTTATTGATTGCCTCAGCGACAACCGCATTTCTGTTAATCCTCAAGGTTCTAGGACCAGAATCTCCAAGGTAAGTTATCAATTGCCCAAGAGGGGTCCAGACATCAAACCAAAAGCTTGCCTCTAAACCATTACCAATGTGCATTTTACAAAACAGGAGAGCGAGAGGTCTTAGGTCCAAAATCTTTTTCCACGCCCAGGAGTCAGCCGCTGCCCGTTCAAGAGCCCAAAAGGATTTATCATGGAGATGCGTTGCTCTGTGCCAGTCCGACCAAAGGGAAGGTCCTTAGAAAGCAGTCTCCATATGAATTTTAGGCAAAGCACTTTGTTCCAGACGAACAGATTCCGAAGACCAAGACCTCCCTCATTCTTGGGGAGACAAACTGTACTCCAAGCAACTTTAGCAAGCCATGTCTTGTCCACGGTACCTGACCATAAGAACCGCAAGCAGAGGGATTCAATGGCCCTGATACAACCTTTAGGCAGTATGAATGCCGACATCCAAAAAGAGACAATGCCAAAGATTACAGTCTTAAGCAGTTGAAGCCTCCCTGCAAAAGAGAGAATCTTAACTGCCCACGATTGGAAAGATGAAGTGAGCTTAGTCATCAGCGGCGCATACTCAGAAATTTTGAGTTTCCTGCTCATTAGGGGAAGTCCAAGGTATCTTATAGGAAGTTTACCAGTTGGGAAACCATAGCGAGCAAGCGCTGCGGTTTCACAATGGTCGACTCCTGCTGTGAAGAGCTCAGTTTTATTGCTATTCATGTGTAGACCTGACCAGGAAGCAAAATCATCAAGGCATTCAGAGATACCATGGAGACTGTTACTAGAGCCATCGAAGAAGATCATAACGTCGTCAGCGAACATTAGGTGAGAGATCCTAAGCTCCTCAGTTTTCGGGTGGTAGCCTATGGATTCAGCTTCGTAGCGAGACATGAGTAATCTTGACAGACATTCCATGGCAAGGACAAACAAATATGGTGACAGCGGGTCGCCTTGCCTGATACCTTTAGAACTTTTGAAGAACCCTCCCATTACTCCATTGATGCTCACCGAGAAGGAGGCTGTGGATAAGCATTCTGAGACCAAACTGATGAAGCTCTCAGGAATGGCGAGAGCCCGCAAAGCCGCTAGAATAAAGTCCCAACGCACGGTATCGAACGCTTTCCTAAGGTCTACTTTGAGCATACCTCGCGGTGTGACAGATTGGGAGTTGTAACCGTTTACAAGGTCCGTAGCCAAGAGAACATTCTCTGCTAATAATCGCCCAGGGAGGAAGGCCGATTGAGAGTTAGAAACCATAACAGGGAGGATCTCCTTTAGCCTAGAAGCAAGGAGCTTGGATATGACCTTATAGACTGTGTTGAGGCAGGAGATAGGACGGAAGTCTGAGGGGAGGGACGCATTTAACTTCTTAGGAATCAGGACAAGGTTTGCTGCATTCCATTGTTTCAAAAGACAGCCGGAGCGGAAGAACTCCAGGATGGCTTCAGTGACCTCCGGTCCAATTACAGGCCAAGAAGCAATAAAGAACTCAGTCGAGTATCCATCCGGTCCCCCTGATTTGTTCTTGGGTAATGAGAAGAAGGCATTCCGGACATCCTCTGCTGTGAATGCTTTATCAAAACTAGCGACCTGGTCCGCAGAGCATTTGAAGTTGAAGAGCAGGTTTAAGTCGCTTTGAATGAACATTGGTGGAGAAACAGGGCTTCCAAGGAGGTCCGTAAAATAATTAATGCACAGGTTCTGGATACCTTCTTGAGATTCTATTCTCTCTCCTGTTTCGGACAATAGGAAGTGGATATGATTCTTTGCTTGGCGAGTAGCAGCATATCTGTGGAAAAGCCTCGAGTTTCCATCTCCACACGAGAGCCAGCTAATATGTGATCGTTGAAAGAAAAAGGCCGTCTCTGCTGTTGATAGAACCTCCCATTCTTGCAGTGCTTGAACCTCGGTGGATGCGTTTGCTGTATTGGGAAGGTAGAGCATAGCTTCCTGCGCTTGAAGAAGCTTTTCATGAGCTTGCGCTGTTTTCTTCTCAATGCCAGAATAGTTCTCTTTGCTGAAGTCTCTGATAACCTTTTTCAGGAGTTTCAGCTTACTCGACAGACGGAACATTGCTGAGCCAGTGACGTTGAACGAGAACCAACTAGTGCATATCATGGCTAGAAACTCAGGGCTCTTGATGATGAAGTTGTAGAATTTGAACGATTTCTTCGTTCTCAATCTGTGAGGCTCCAAAATGATGGTTATAACCGCATGATCAGAGAAGTCAGGCTTGCCCACAAAAGCAACAGAAGAAGAGAAGACAGTGCTCCATTCGTCGTTCACCATGCTTCTATCTAGCTTCTTAGCCACAGGGGAGAGTTTACGCTTGTTCCACCAAGTGAAAGTGGTCCCCCTGAAATTAAGATCTTCCAAGTTAGCATCCAAAAGACATTGATTAAAATCCCTTATCCTTTTATCACTATTCAGGGAGGGGGGTAACGAGTGCTCCAAAGGATCTCTTATTTGATTGAAGTCGCCTAGAATCAGCCACGGTTTGGAGTCGAGGCCCTGAGAAGATGCCAATGACGTGATCTCAGACCAGAGAAGCGCCCTCTCCTCAGGGTCATTTGAAGCATAGACCGTGGAGATGATGAACCTGATTTGAGGGTAAGTAGGCCAAATCACCTCAGCCGTTATCATTTGTAATGACTTAGATATTATAGTGACCAAAAGAGAGGGGTGCCAAACAATCCAGATTTTTCCTAACGGTGAGAAGCTGTAGTTTCCTTCAGCCGACCAACCCGGAAAGATCTGAGTCACAAACTTATTCATCTTGAGCTGTTGCACATGAGTCTCAAGGATTCCGCCAAAAAAAGGTGAGTTTTTCTTATACCATTTCCGTAAGCCGCTGCGGTGGTTATACTTATTTAGCCCGCGCACATTCCAACAAAAAATATCCATCGACATATACTAATAGAGTTTGAGGCTCCTGCCCCGGTTTCCTTTCTGGCCCGACTGCTTCAGGCCTGAGAACTTCTTCTTGTTACGTACCACCTGAAAATCACGGTCTCGGTCACTGAATTCACCTTCTTCAAGCTCTGAATCTGAGCTTTCAACGTCGGATGAATCAGATGGCAGGTCAGATTTAGAGGATCTTGAGATACCAGAACCGCTACCGGATCTAGAGACCTTAAGATATGAAGGCGTTTCACTTGTTTCGCCTATTTCTCTGTCGCAGCCAGTGCCAAGCTTGGAATGCTTGACAATCTCTGTATGTTGATAGTCAGTGGAGGCGATAAGCGGAGGAGCTTCTGTTCGGGGAGCTTCAGTCTGAGGAAGGTTAACTTGATCAACACGCTTCCAAAACTGCTTACCTCTTGATTTGCTTCTTCTGGTCTTTCTTTTGGTTGGTTCAGTGTTGTTTTTCTGAGGATCCTGAGATTGCTTCTGAGGACAATTTGCCGTAATGTGAGTTAGGGATTTGCACCTCGAGCATGGCTTAGCAGCAACAGAGGAGGGGCATCTCCTTGTTACATGCCCTATCTCTTTACAAGACTCACAGACAGGGGGCATCCATGGGCTTGATACCAAGACTCTACTAATTTCGCCTGAGTCGAATTGCACATTCACTGCTTCAGGAAGAGGTTTTCTTGGATCAATTATGGTGAATACCTTAGCCACTTCCAGATTTGTTTTATTTGCTGTTGCCGGATGCAAGAATTTGGGATGACCCACCAGCCCAGCAATCCTTTCCAATCCATCCTCATGGAAGAACTGGAACGGGACTTGTCGAAGTTCGAGCCAGATGGGGGCAGAAGTGAGTTCCGGTTTGGTTGGAATAACCCCTGGTTCCCATTTGTCTACAAACATCGTCTGTCCCTCAATCTGCCATAGACATTGCTTTATGACCCTAGCTCTGGTAGCAGCATTCGGAATTTTGAACAGAAAAGCATAACCTTCCATTTTTGAAACCGAGATGTCTCTGTACTGCTTGCTCCATATGCCATTCACGATATTGTGGATCGTTCCTTGAGATGGCGGATCAGAGTAGAATTGTCCCAGAACAAAAGAGTCCCAGGCTTTCCTATTCTTTTCAATAATCTCGTTAGGTATTTTGATACACGCCTCTCCTGTTGGTAGAGTGAAAGCTTCTCCCTTCTTCGAGAGACGTTTGCCATAGCCCCTGGCATGGGCGCACCAGTCCTCAGTTGTATCCCTTTGAGGCAGAGGCGCTGGAGATTCTTGCTTCGTATCCTCCTTTGAGACTTTGGTACTCAATAGTGAACCTGATTCCTGCGGGGATTTCGTCGGAATAGCCAAGTCAGAGTGCCTTTCCTGACTACCACCGATCTCTTTTAGGTAAGGCTGGTCCTCCGTGAGAGATTCTTCAGCTGACTGCGAGCTCGAGGGAACAACCTTGGCTTCAGCAGTAGCTCGTTTGGATCCCGCTTCGGGATTAGGCTTCTCACTTGAAGAAGCTTCTCTGTTTAGGACAGACTCCGAGGAGCTTTGTGGCGGACCACCTGAGCTCGACTCAATAGTAATATTCAATTCTTCATCGCAAACTGGAGATGGATCTGCTGTATAAACGGCGATCTCTGTCTCATTTGTTGCAATTTTTGTTGGGTTCAACTCTAGATCTGAGCAATCGGGAGGTGGCTGAGCTTCCGCGTCGACCATGGAGTCGATTTGGGCATCTGAAGCCACCAGCGAGTCAAAGGGGGGTTGAATCTCCTTTAGGGTGGGGGGATCTACTACGGGGGAAGACGACGGTGGTTTCTGCGGGGGGGATTTCGAAAGGGATTTTTTGGGTTTCTTCTTCTTCATCTCTCTGGCCGGAGAGACAGCGGAGCTCTGGATGAGCAGTCGACTCCTGATGAGCCGACGTTGAGAAGCTGAGGGCGGCACCGCGGAAAAGAGATGATCGCCTTTTGTGTCGCACTGTTATCTTTTATTATCTTTTATCTTTGACCAGATAAAGAAACTTCTCTATCAAATAGTAATTGCATTACCTCTTACGGTTTGAGGGTTAATGGATAGAGGTGGTGCTTGGTTTACTAGGTTAATAGGTAATGCAGGTTATAGATAGAGGAGGTACTTGGTTCATTAAGTTTATAGGTAAGGCCGTATAAGGGTTTTAGAGGCAACGCCGTATTGAACTTTTGATGTGATTTTATGTTGAAATGTGTAGTCAAAGTTTCTTTTTAGTACTCTTAAATATAAAACTAAATTGAAACTATCATCATTAGTTCTATGGTTTTGGGTGGACTCATCTCTATATATAATAAAGCAAGGTCGGCTCCTTATAATTCTAATACGACTACTCTCCACAGCTATTTGACATCATTATCATTATTCTACCCTACACTTACTATCCACATCAGAAAATAAAAAAATATGAAAAAATTTAACAGAAACTAAGTAAAAGGTGAAAAACTAGACATACCTTTGGGTAGATAATGGGAAATGTGTAAGGTGTGAAATGTGAATATGAATAATTTCATGTGGTACTGAGTATATTGTTACCAAATGTTCCTAAGATAAGAGCAAGGACCAAGGCTTAACTCTAACGTTCATCATTCATGCAAAATGTGGCCCTTTCAAAGGTTCCTTTTTTTTTTTTGGTAAAATTCAAAGGTTCCTTTTGAACACACAAGAGTGTCATCTTTGTTCCTACTAATTTTGTCCTTTTATAAACCGTGAGCGTTTGTGTTCTATGATTTAACAAGACACTGGTTTCATGGTTGTTCTCACGTGCACGTAATTGAAACAATGTTATTAGTTGTCGTGAAAGATTTCTAAAGAGATTATGTACAACAAGAAAGATAAAAGAGGATTCTCACATTAGTGGCACAAAACAGAACATGATCCAACGTTATGGATCTTTTATTATCATCCACCCTCGACTTTGCGTTGTGATGGATGGTGAGTTATATGCTTTTGTATGAGAATGGGAAGATAAAAGTGTATATTAAAAAGGAATATACTTGAAAAGTTGTTATCGGTGAAGTCAATATTCATGATATAACAGATTCAAAATCTTATAATGAGAATTTTTTTTGAAGCATGTGCAAGTAGAATGTTCGAATATGATCTTTATTCTAAAGATAAAAAATGCTTCTTAATTTTTAAAATAAATATAAAAACTAAATTTTAGTTTTAAAATATATTTCGAAATTAAGGCCTAAATTTCACACTAAAAATTATATATATATACACGACACTATTAATTTTTAAATTTATATCATTATTTCTTTAAAATATATAGTTTTTAACAAAATTTTGAAATAATTTGAAACTGTATATTGCTTTTAATCTGCTTTCTGGTTTCATGAAAAGCTTCATTTCATTACTAGAGACCCTAATCGTAACGTTACAGAGTCAAGGGCCGATGTACCTGATATCCCAGGTTCTTCTTCATCATTGTCTAGCTCCAAGTCTGTTTCGGCTTCACGCTCTAAAGCAAAGGGCAATGCACCTAGCTAACAAGTCAGACACTGTTATCTGGAAATTCATTGCAAGCAAGGACTTAGGTGCTGCTGAACTTGTTAGCTGCCAAGTGAGAAATTTATGATATATGTTCTTCCCAAAATTTGAAGATTCTTGAAGGTTGTATGGATATAAAATGAGCTCAAAACAAACAGTTTAGAAGACAAAAATAACATGAGTTTACTGGTTACGAAAACAACTTTTTTGTCTATGTTCTTTTTTTCTCAACTAGATTTTTCATTCTCTGAGTTAAAAGATTATGGGTTTCTGTACAGTACAGAGAAGAAGTCATCACTTTGAGAACGCCATATCTTGCATACAGAACATTTATATTAACCGATCTATAACTTGAGACCACTGTTAGAACTTGGACTCATTCAACGTCCTTGGAACATATATACACAGTAACATATGTGCACTAGTGTTCACTAAGAGTTGCTGATGATGGACTGTTTAAGAGCATTGCTTTTTAGATGCCCTAGAGTTCTTAAGAGTCATCATCAGTTTTGTAGTGACCAAAGTCATTACCAGTATGATTAATCACGTAATGTTATCTCCCATCTCTTTAATTCTCTTTAAAAGGCTGGATTCTGCCTTCTTCTTTGTTTCATCCTCATCAACGGAATCTTGTACTCTTCAAGCTTAACTGACATTTCATCATTTCTATCAGCAAGAGCTCTGCTTCTAGCCATGGAAGACTCTAGCTCAGACTTCAAGACTATAATCAATAATAGATTGTTTTCTTCCGTATACCCCTTGTCGTTGACTCGACAATGGTTGACGGAAGTTTCCACATCAGTGTGCTTCTTTTGAAACTCAAAAATCAAGATAGTTCCTAGAGCAGCAGCTAAGTTGTTCTGCAAGGTCATTGATATAGGTTACAGACTGTTTTTTTTGTTTTTGTTTGTAAAAAACATGCTGAACATGAGCATTACTAACATACTCCAAACTTTGAAAAGACTGTTCAGATTCCAGTTCAGCTACCATCTTCTCCGACAGAAAATGCTTTTCATCTAACTCGGACGCAAGTTCTTCTATTCTGCTGTCTAATTTATTTCTCTCAGCATTCAATTCTGATTTTACAGAGTCCAGATATACCGAGCACCTACATTACGAGAGCATTTGAGTGCAGTCAGTACCTCAAAATGTTCCTTGTGGTGCCCTTCAGCATAAGTCTCCCACTCACTTCTTGTGAAAACTATAGATTTGCTTTAACATCTTAAATGTTATATGAAAAGCCCAAAAAGACATATAAGCGGTAATGTTTACAAATCCTTAATTTTAACACTTTAAAAAGATTTGTTTTTCTGTTAAATGACAAACAGCAGTTTGCTAGTATAAAGCTTTCTAAATGTCTATTGCTTGCTTTTATATTGTTTGTAGTATGTATATGGAACCAAAACACTAAATAAATCAATTCTTTAAATCTAGGAATCAAAAGAACAAACGCATTATCGTTATTCTATTTCCTGATTTTCTTACGTACTTAAAGTATAAAGTCTTGTGCAATTGCGATCGATTTATTTACTATATAATGGGACTTTCTTCCATAATATCTGATAATGTTTATTAGTAATTTATTGATACCGACCCACTCACACTCAGGTTGCTAATGGGCAGTGACTAATACAAATATAAATAGAATAAATAAAAGGGATTTGATAATTATGGTATTTAGATGCTTTGTTTCTTACGGATGCAAATGCAAAGGATTTGGTTGCTAAACCTGTTCAAGTGGCCGAGTAATCATTACCCAAATATCTGTACTGTTCTTTCTTGTTAAAAAAACTACAAGTTGTAGATTGTATAGGTCAAAAAGACTCTTTATTGGTGGTAATGGTTTTACAAAAGATAATGATCGTTCTCAAGTAGAGTTTGAATTCAAATTCGACAAATAGTATGCTAAATATAAGTCATAGATAACGTCTTGTTTATTACTGAGTCGTGTTAGGAAAAGTACTAATTACCTAACTAATTAAAACTCTAGTGCGCAGTATTCCTCGGTGTATTATGTCACTTTTGTATGGACTACGAACAATGTCCATGAGACGGACTATGTTCATTGCTTCGACAGTTGTGCCAGGTGTGTTTTAGAATAATCCGATGCTTAATACTTCGTCTGTGTGACTTATATTATATACACCTCTCTAGATAAGAATAAATATGCAACTTTTTGTTTTTTTTATAGTACATATACAATTTATGCATTATATATAGTACAAAGTGGATGTAATCATATCCGGATCTAACGTGGATTTGCATCAAATTCGTATTTTCTTTTGTTTATCGTATGACCACCGATTTAAGTTTTTATTTTAATGAAATATTTTTGTATATATGATGTCGGACAAATTTTACTATTAAAATGCAATTAAACAAACAAACAAAAAAATCAGCTTACAAAAAAACAAAAACATTTGCTCAGTCAGCATGACTATCTATATGTAAACATGATTTTTGTATAGCTTAATGATCAGAGATTCATATGATCGTCGCAAAAAAGTTCTGAAACGGGTCATCACAAATTAGTTACCATCTATTTATGGAAAATCGATTGTCTAGCTCTCAGTCGTGATAGTTCACTGGTATATCGATTAGTCTTATATATAGTTTCAGTTAAACTTTCAATCTAAATTAGCGATCAATAATACATGTGTTTAATGGTTATTTTGACAGATTTTGACCGATCAACAAATACGTTGCAACATATTTTGCCTTAACTAATAGAAGTAAAACTGTATTTGTCTATCTGCTCGGGATAGAGGAATGACACTGGAGAGTGGAAACACACTACTAGAAATGAACACAACAATAACATTGATGTAGTAGATTCGCCACTATATACGTATGCATAACAAGTGGGAAACATAGGCAATATTATTTTCAAAAACGGACCCACAGATTTATCTATATATTCATCCCAACCCCTCCCCCCTCAAAATACCAAACAACATCTTCACCAAAATATTTTATTTTTTATCATCTCTTTTCATATTTTAACATATTTTCTCCAAGAGAAGATCTATAGAATTTTTTCTGTGATTTTTCTAGATTAACTGAACATGTCGCTAGACGGACTAGGAGGGATGGCTATGGCGGAGGCTTACACGGCGAGGAAGTTTCATAGAGAGAACATGAAGGCTTTAACGGCAAGCACAGCCACAACCGTCGGTGGTGGAACTGAAGACAACGGTGGAGGATATAGCCTGTGGTTCTTCGGAAAGCGGAGCACCAAGAAAAACTCGGCTAAAGTTTGTGATCTTATAACTATAGAATAAATCGATGGTCACATCCAAAAATAATCTAAGGAATAAAAAACATCATATATCTTTTATGTTGCGTTATTTCTGCTTTATGTTTGATGATGTCTATTGTGATTTTATTTATGAAATTTTAGATGAGATTTTGTAAAGCGATGACATTTTCTTAGAATTAATTCTATAGTTCATGTGATAATTTTTCGTTTCTATTAAGGAACAAAAAAACATGTATTAATTCTTAAATGTTAGTGACGTTAACGAGAATGTTAACGCTACTGTTATTACGTTATACAATACCATTAGCGTCATCTGATGACGTCGAAATTCAGTTTCAACGCTAATGATGTATATAAAAGGAATGAAACATGTTCATTAACTAGTAACTACTATTCAGAAAAGACTAAAGTTTCTATAGCTAATGACTAAATTTTAAACTTGGCGCACATATGTAGCCGTAAAAACCATGTTCTATATGGTTATGGAAACTAATACTATAGTTTCAATCATCGTGGAAGCTACGGGGTCGAGACGACGAGCCTAGGAGACGGCATATAGCACGAGCCACGAGGTTTCACTCATCTTGATCTTGCCTTGGCCACACGAGAATATCAGTGGGCTTTATGAGCTAGGCCCAACTTCGCTATTTAGGCTTTTGCGTTGCACTTGAACAGCTCTATACTTGGTTGGGTTATTATATTTCTTATTAACTTTTTGTTGTTGGCGTACACTCATCAACACTGTATAAGAGTCTTTATTAAAGCAAAACAAAAGTATACTGGGAAAAAGGCGTGCTTGTCTCTGTCGAAACACAGATTTTATTAGCCAAGTGGTGCAATCAAAGAAACGAAGCTTTGATTAGGCAAAAAAAGCAAGATTAAATTAAAAATGTTAGAGAGTTGGGTAGGTCATCAAAGGCCCAATTATTTCTCACTAAGACTATTTCCAACCCACCTCTATTTTTTATCTCTATATTTTCCTCTAAAATAAAAAAAATCTATTATAGAGGTAGATATGCTCCAATGTATACCTCTATAACAGAGTTTCTCTATTTATAAGGGAAAATATAGAGATTTGCTATTTTTATTTTTAAATATAAACTAGAGTTTATCCCGCACATTGTGCGGGTATATTTTCATTTTATAAATATTTAATTTTGTTATTATTATATAAATTTAAATATATCTTAGTGTTATGTATTTTATAACTCTTTAATTTTATTGTTTAGGTTTCTTATTACTTTATTAATATAGGGGTTTGTTTTATACATTTTACCTTTTTTATTACGTTTTGAGTTTTCATAATTTGAAATAATCAAATAAAAAATATTCTTCAACATATAATTTTTGAAAATATATAGCTGTAGAAATAAATTTTTAACATATGTTAATAACTTCATTTGTATAAAAAAAATCTGACATGATTAATAAATTTGAACCCGTTTTAGTGGTAGATGGTAATTTATTTAAATGAAAGCATTATATTACTTAATTACGAAATTAATTAATACAATATTTAATAAAAATTATTTAAAAATTTAGTAGGATTTTGTTAGATTTTTCTCAACAGATTTTGTTATAACTGAAAATAAAATTCAAATCTATAGTTAAAATTAATTTATTATTAATATTCCTATTAATTATTATGTCATATTATGTGATTAATGAAATGGTCGTAGTAGACTTCTAAATAGTAGATAAAAATGGTACTTCTCTTTTAATAGAGAAGAAGTAAAAAGTATAATTTTTCTATATTTTCTTCTAAAATAGAGGAACCTATTATAGAGGCATACATTAGAGTAATCCACCTTTATAATAGAGATTTATATTTTAGAGAAAAATATAGAGATATACATTGGAGATGCTCTAACCCTAGGAGTGATACTTACCATTTTCAACCCATTTCTATAATAGAGATCTCTAAAAAAAAAAAAAAAATAGAGATGGTGTTTTTGCTCTAATGTGTTCCTCTATAATAAAAGAATGTTATATTTACTTCTATAAATAGATGAATGCTATTTTTTCTCTTAAATATAGAGGAACAAATAACATTCCTCAACACTGGAGACACCTTCGCATTAGAGTGAATAATAAACAAATTAATAAGAGAGATTAGTCTTGTAGTCCACAAAATGCGACCTAATTTGTAGAAAAAATTCAAAAGTCTTTGTGAAAAATCTATTTTTAAACTAGTTAAAATATAAATTTAATTAATTTTGTCCTATAATGTAACTTATATGTCAACTGTTGATCATTTTTCTCTTAATAAATATAAACGAATATTGAAGAGAAATTGAAAAAAGTCTGCGATATTCAGATTCTATAAATTATAATACTTTTAAAAAGAAAACAGAATAATTCACGAAACTGTGGAGCTGATTGGGAATATTCCCACGAGCAGTGACGTGTCGGCCGACGATAAGAAACCAGCTCTTCACCGGTGTGAGTGACGTCATCAAACGCGTAACATCAGCGCATGTTAAAAGGTAAGCGGAAAAGACTTCGACTTTCTCCCAGTGCTTTGTGTCGTACATCGCTCGTTTACTTCTTCAACGTGCTTTTATTATTCTACGCCATGAACTATTCAAACCAAAGAGGTAAAGCAAGAAGAAAAAAAAAAAGAAATATCTTTGTTTTTTTTTCTCGTTCATCTTCGCCTTTCGATGATGTGTGTACACGCCTTCACCTCTAAGTTTTGACCAAAGTGTCGTTATTTTCTCCTCTCTCTTGAAACGGAATATATACTCAAGAACGCGTTTCAGCTAGAAAATTTCACTGTTCATATCTCGACTTCGTGATGAATCAATGGTTTGGTTGCTTCTAAAAAAACTTACAAATTGTTTTTGTTAAATTTTGTAATGACTTGTATTTTGCTTGATTTGGCTAGTTTTCTTATCTTTGTTTTTTCAACGTTTTATAGAAACTGGTGCAAGAGCTTCTTCTATCTTCTACGTGTGCCTTGAGCTTGTAATTATTGATTTTTTTTGTTACAGATGATGAGCTCATCATCTTCTAATACACAAGCTGTACCATTCAGAGACATGGCGATGTATGAACCGTTCCAACAGTCGACTGGTTGGGATAACACTTTCAACACCATAACTAGTAACAATCATAACAACAACAATCAGACTTCTTCCGCAGTTGCTAGAAGAGAAGCAGATGATAACAATAAAGTCAGATTCTTCCCTGATTCATGTTTAAGACTTGTTATTATTATTTTTTGTTTAATTAGCTGTTTAAAATACGCGCAGGGAAACTACACTTCTTTGTATAATAACTCTGTTGAAGCAGAACCTTCTAGTAACAATGATCAGGAAGAAGTTCAAATCAATGATAAGGTAAAACAAGAAGACGAGTATATGAGAGAATGATAAAAAACTAATGAGTCTATTTGTTTAAAGGGGGAGACACGGCGTGATAACATTAATTGTTGATTCATTCTGTATCCACAGATGAAACGGAGATTGGCTCAGAACAGAGAGGCTGCTCGCAAAAGTCGTTTGAGAAAGAAGGTAAGACATGTCCCTTGGTTGATTCTTTCTTTTGGTAATGAAAGTAACAACAAAGCTTTACATATCCTTTTTCAAAAAAAAAAAAAAAAAAAAAAGCTTACATATAATTATTTGGCTTATGTTTATTGCCCCTATAGGCCCATGTCCAGCAGTTAGAAGAAAGCAGGTTAAAACTATCACAGCTCGAGCAGGAACTCGTAAGAGCTAGGCAGCAGGTAAGCTCAAGCTTGTTTTGTGTTCTGTCTTTCACCAAAATGTATCTGTTTTAATGTTGATATTTTCTTTGTTTCAGGGATTATGTGTAACATCAGACGCTACTTATCTTGGACCAGCCGGGACCATGAACACAGGGATCGCTGCGTTCGAGATGGAACACAAACACTGGCTAGAAGAACAAAACAAGAGAGTCAGCGAGATTCGAACCGCGCTCCAAGCGCACATCAGCGACGTGGAGCTCAAAATGCTCGTCGACGTTTGCTTGAACCACTACGCCAATCTCTTCCGCATGAAAGCTGATGCTGCGAAGGCTGACGTGTTCTTCTTGATATCCGGAATGTGGAGAACTTCCACCGAACGTTTCTTCCAGTGGATCGGAGGTTTCCGCCCCTCCGAGCTCTTAAATGTAACCAAGCCTTTGACACGTTACAGTCTTTTCACTCGTGAGAATGTGTTCATCTTTTGTTTGTTTGTTATTAGGTTGTGATGCCGTACATTGAGCCTTTAACTGATCAGCAACTTTTGGAGGTGAGGAACCTTCAGCAGTCGTCTCAGCAAGCAGAGGAGGCTCTCTCTCAAGGCTTGGATAAGCTTCAGCAAGGTTTGGTTGAGAACATTGCTGTTGTTGAGTCTTTGAATCATGGGGGGGCTCAGATGGCTTCAGCCATGGAGAATCTTGAATCTTTGGAGGGTTTTGTGAACCAGGCGGATCATCTGAGAAAGCAGTCTCTGCAGCAAATGAGTAAGGTCTTGACGACAAGACAAGCTGCTCGTGGCTTGCTTGCTTTAGGAGAGTACTTCCACAGGCTTCGTGCTCTAAGTTCTCTTTGGGCAGCTCGTCCACGCAATTAACAAGTTTAGAAGGCACAAGGAAGAAGAGTCAACCTCAAATGGTTTTAGCTAGGCATGTATGGAGATGTAGAGTGATTTGATTATCCATTAGAACATCATCTTCCTCATTGATGTTTTGTTTGTTCTTGAGAGAAAATGAATAAAGAAGATATATATATATATATATATATATATATATATATATATATATATGGGTTGAAACATTTGTAAAAAATAACACTCTTTATACTTGCTGCATAAATATGGAAATTAAAATGTCTAAAGTTTGTAATGGAGAGATAGATTGTTGTGAGAGATCTTGGCAGGTTTCAAAACTGATGAAGACTAAGCAAACCGAACGTGACTTACAACTACCAATCATGAATTTTTGTAAGCATATTCTATGAGATAATGAAATGTTGTATCTCATCAGCTTATAGTTTTAGAAGCATTGACGCTGAGCTCTCCTCTCTCCCCGGGCTTCTTTCTTTTTCACCATCTCCAAGTATGTGTTCATGATCTTCTTATCTAGTTCATAATAGACTTCCATTTTCTTCAAAGGTCTCATATCAAGATCAATGAAATGTACCTGCCAACATAGAGCTCAGTATATGAGACGCATTTTAGAAGCAACTCAACAAACCAAAAGATCAGGGTCTGAGTGGCAATAGAAGAAACCGCATTAATTATCCCGCAGTAAATAGTGACAAAAACATCTACATATATGTATGTATATATACATTTTTGTTACTATTAAAACCTCACCTCCGCATATTACTATTCGGATTAAGTATATGCAGATAGAAGAACTTACCTTGTAATCAAATTCTTGCTTTGCTGATTCAAGATGCAGATTACTATGAGAAGATGATCTTGAGATCACAGCATCTGTTGATCTAAAGCTTATCATCACACTACAATCTTTTGCGGTGGCAGATATCAAAAACTCCTTCAAAACATTCACTTTCTCAGCCATCGGAATCGAATGCATGGAGCTAAACTGACTTGTTGATGATGTTTTACTCTTTTCCAACTCTTTGCACACTCTGCATGGCTGGTTAATGAGGTCATAGTACACGTGAACCGCTCCTTCGATGTTATACTTGTCTAGCTTTTGAACGTCTAGGAGATGATCTAGAACTCCAGAGGTGTAAACGGTTTCAGCAACAAGCTCTATGAAATGATTTGCACGTGAACCATCTTTGGTCTTGATAATATCTTTGAGTAGTTGCTCAAAGTCTTGTTCAACCTTTGAGGTTGTTTTGCATGTGCCACCTCCCAAGCCTCCAAATACAAGAGAGCCGTTCAAGAACACGCGGAAGTTGTTCTGAGGAGTCGCGTAGAGAGCTCTTATTGCTTTGTGTATTCTATCTTTCGATCCAGAGAATAGGTCCAGAGGATCATATTCACTGATTTCTGATATCTGCCACACAACTTTTAACGTTCACCTCTCAGATTTTAAAAGAGCTATTATATATATATATATATCGTATGGCTTCCAAATTGTCAAAAAATTATTATGATTAATTTAAAATTTTTTATAGCTCCCAAAATATCAGATCCGGCTTTGTTACGCTACAAAGTTTGGTAGTAAAGAGATTTTAGAGGGTACTTAGGAGAAGTACCTCATTATCATGAAGCTTCAGTACTTGGTGCATCTCAAAACGAGTTATACTCTTCTTGATAACATTTTCTTCTGCTATGAAACTTGAAGATGGAAGGAATCCACATTTTGGCTACTTAATCAGAGCAAACATGCAATGTATATTAACCAAAAATCGCTGGAAAAAAAGAAGAAGAAAGAAGAAAAGCACAGGTAATGACCAAGAACACCTTTATTTCAACACTTAAGCATGGTTTATCCTCAACACGACCTGAAAGCAGAAGAGATCACTAAACGTGACATATATTTATAAACCAAAAACCATAGCTACATGGACAAATCGACACTTACCGTGTGCGAAAAGTGTCAAATCATCCATGAGAAGAACAGAATTGCGGTGAGTATCCACACTGGCTGCATCAGCTCGCCAAGAAGGTCGCTGTGATGTCACAATGTTCTCAACAGACTCAAGAAACTCCTTTGCTACAAGAAGACGCATCTACAAAAAAAATTGCAATAAGAAGATCTCTAGAGACACCGCAAAACGCTTAAGAACATATCCAGTACAAAAATATAATACTCCATTTCATGATGACAAGAGAAAGAGGGAAACATACTCCAGGATTGACATGTTTATGACCCAACAAAGGTCTCATGACATGTTTGACAAACAAAAACTCCACAATCTCCTTGTTCTGGCAAGAAACAAGTTCCTTGCATTCTCCCCATATAACCTTTTCATGTGACGTGAGACCATTTCCACTTGTGTTTCCATTATCTTCTTTCCCATCATTTGGCATTTTCTGTATTCTCATCATCTTTCCCAACTTCACACGTTACACAAACGAAGAGAAAAATAATTAATGTAGAATCAATGCTAATTAACTACTACCTTTTTCCAATAATCAAATCAAGAACAGATTCAAAATATTGAAAATGAGAAAGAAAAAATGGAAGAGACTAACGAAAGAGGGAGAGGATCCAGTGTAAGCGAGAACCAAATTAACAGCTCCTTCACCTCTATATGACCAATCAACTGCATCCTTTGGTTCCAAACCAATCTCCATCTGAATCGAAACACCAACACAGATTAACAAAACTCACTTTCTGATTATTTTTTTACGTAAAATCCAATATGATCAAATGAAAAACAAATTACGTACCTTGCGTCTTGAAACAATGAGGCTAATATGATGTATGTGTTGCAGCGAGGAGTGATCTCGATCACAATCAAACCGTGATGAGATTTCGTGAGTTAATTAGGTCTACAGATTTCTTTTGCGATTGCTTCGAAATGAATAGGTATCATCACTGTATCAGTATGAGACGGCCGGATTGATGTATGTATTTTATTTGTTTGATACAGGTTAAATGTGTTTTGTAAAATAATCAATCAGGTATATAATAATGGACATGTGACTACGTGCATAACAAAGGAATGAATCGAATAATGTAATAATTAAAAAGATTTTCTAATGTTTTTTGTTACATTAGGATTCATACGATATATGACTTGATAAAAATTAAAAAAAAAAAAGAAACAAAAGAAAGAAAAGGCTTAAAAATGTCTTTCTATTAGATGGTTAAAATTTGGTTTAGGCTAAGTTGAAAGGGGTTAAGATTAGGATTAATCAACCAAGTCACTCATATATTAGTTTGAAGATGTCGTAAATGAGCCCGATATCTGATTTCATGCATCAAGGGACTAGATTGCAAAACTCAGTGTGCGATTATGTGAGCTAATGGCTCCTCAGGTGAGTGTTAATGTAATTTGAGGCCATGCCGAGAAGTCTTTTGCATTGTGTTTTTCGGGAAATTTAATCAGTTGTAATTTTTAGAGGAGTGAAGAAGACCGGTTAAAGAAAGTAAACCGGGGAAGTGGAAGAAGACAAGATATCAGGTGGTGGAAAAGACCAATGATGAGAGGAACTGGTGAGAAAAGATAGAGCAGAACAGAAGTCAGTCAGTGACTTAAACATCAGTCGTCTTCATTGGGAAACTCTATCTTTCTATCTTAGCTGTACTTTTACATTTTTCTCCGTACCGTATATTCTCCTTATTGGCTTCTCTTTTCCGATAAATCAAAATATTCCGTCCATCTCACGAAGATAAACTTTCTAACTTTTTTTTTTTGGTAAAAGTAAATTTTTAACTTTTTCAGTATACTAAAAAAAATATTAAATCATTATAATAAATATATTATTTTTTACATTTTTTAATTTTCAATATTTTTTAACCAATAGTAATTCAATAAAATCAATTAATTTTTAAAAAATTTACAACTTTTGCATATAAAACACAAAATATCTATCTTTGTGAAACAATTTTTTTTTCTCTAAAACATCTTTTTTTAAACGGAGAAAGTATATTTATATACTCTTATTTCGTCTTTGACATATTTTGTCTTACATGAATTTTATATATTTATATATAAAGATATTCAATATTTTTATAGTGAAATATAGAAGAAAATCGCTGGATTTAAGGTATAACCGTATAAGTCAATTCAAAATCAATTCCTAGTTACCTCCAAGAAATGAAAAGAGTATTAGCTGTTATGTTTTCCTTCCCTTCTTTTCTTTTGCCTTTCTATCTTTCAGAATAAGTATCAATATTTTGAATATTTTCCTTTAAAACAACCAAAGGAGATTGTGATTGGCTTTTTAAATATTTTCTCCTACAAGTGTATCGCTTCTCTATAGTTTTCACCGGGCCAGACAAAACCTCGACGAAGATGAATTACATTCTGAAATTACAAAACAAGAAAACAATAGTACTTTGTAAAAAAGAACTCTGATATTCATATTATAAGCCGGTAGTTTCTTTAACCTGTAATAGTAATATTTCTTAGCTAATTAATAAGGACTAATTAAGTAACAATTTTAATCAACTAAGGACTGGTCTGATCTCTCGAACTGTCATACCAACAAAACAAGACTTCATACACTTTCCCCTCGGCGATCCTCCTCCTCCCACCATCCCTCCGCTTTCCACCACCGTCTCCTCAGCCGCCGCCACCTCCAGTATAGTCTTCCTATATCCATCTTTAATACCACCATGCACATTGCACTTATCCTCATCATAGTTATGGATAACACCATCATCATCATCAGATGCCGTAATAATAACACTCTCATCAACATTATCCGCCAGATCATCCAAGTCATCACCCACCTCGTTATGATGATCATCAACATCACACTCATGCTCATCATAATCATCATTATGATCATCTTCGTCAGAATGGTAATGAGAGGGCTCTTGGGGAAGGTCGAAAACATCGTCGTCTAGTGGAACAAGGTCGAGAGTGAGACGGCCATTGGCTCTATGCGCACGAAAATACTCGTGATGACGAACCTTCTCTTCTCTCAGAATAAGCCTCCCGTCGCTCGTCACCACACGCTTCAGAACCCACGGCATGTGGGGAAGGAGATTCTCCGTCTGAGCAAGCAAAGGTATCGGTGGAGGAAATTCACGCGCCGCCGCAGCTCTAGCTTCTCTTTCCTCTCTCCTCCTTCCTCCGTAACGATAGCGGTTCGAAGGCTTGGTGGGGGCAGAGACGACGTCGTTTTCTTCGAGGATGTCGAAGCAGCTCTCCGTTCCTATGTAGTCTCCAAAGGCGGAGGAAGAAGATGATGACGTTCGGGAAAGCATGGATGACGTCACAAAATGTGAGGTTTGATCAGAAGAAGAACCCATGGAGGATGATGACTCGGAGGAGGAAGAAGAGGCTCTCTCCATATTTCTAGATTTTAAATAAATTAAATACAAAACCCAGAAAAAATAATTTTTGGTGGGTTTTGTTTTTATTTTATTTTGTTTTAATGAGATGTTAGAGTTGCATGGAGAGAATTTAAATAGGGAGACAGCTAAGTGAAGGTGATGGCGTCATGGAAGGGATGGTCTCTGAGATATTACTGAGAATCTGTGACATTTAATGTCTTTTTCCTGTGAAAAGGAAAAAAAAATGAAATGTATATTAGACCAAAATAGACCAAAGTAAAACTTTTTTACTAAAATGTAATCATTACCAAACAAAATAATATATATATATATATATACATATAAACTATTGACTAAGATATAAAAACTTCTACAAGTTCTTAGAAATTCGATATTTCCCTTACACATTTGTTTTTATCCAATAAATATAAATAATTGTTTCTATATTTCACTAACTGGGATCCTCAAATTTCTCTTTAAACAACCATAATTCAAAAAAAAATCTCAAAATAGGATTAATTTTGCATATAGATAACTTGAATATATAATCGTATGTTTACAGCTGTAGTTAAAAACCTTCATCCCAAAGTTTTATATAAAAGTATTTAACCAATAATTAGTTAGATACAAAGATGATGCAGAAATTAAGGTCTTTCCAACTACACAAAGAAACAGGAAAAAATGATAAAAATGGCTTAGAAATAAATGTAGGAATTAGGATGAGTTAAAACAGTAAATAATCACTAAGAAGATGTGTTCAAAAGATAATTACTAAGAAGAAGCTATGAGCCTATGATCTTCAAAACGTCTACGCATGAAGAACTGGTTTCAGATACTAATAAACGGTATAAAAAAAGAGGAAGGGAGACTAAAAACAGCTAAAATCTGTTGCCAAAGTTTTATAAACGTTATGATAAAAACAAAATAGCTACACGTTTTTTATTTTCACCTCATTAAGCTTCTATATTGTTTTCGTTTTTTTTTTTAACTTTCTCTATCATTTTACCAGATTCTGTCTATTCTTGAACGCAAAAAGCAACAAAGATGCACGAAATAAACAAGGTTGACTGATAAGATTTGATAATTAATTATTTGAATTATACAAAAAAAGGCATTGGTCAAATCGAACAAGCTACATGCACCTTTTAAAAACATAGCCGACTTCCACGAAAAAGTTCCAAGAATTTGTTTAATCTGCATCTATCTTTCCAAACCACATTTTAATCCAAACTCAAAAGAAAAAAAAAACTAGAATAATCACGAACATTCTCAAGTCGCACCTAGGAATTAACGTTTATAATATAAACGAAGGGATGAGAATAATATCAAACCCTAATCAAGTAATCATATGAATCGTCGTGCATCATCAATCAAATAGAATAGTTATCAAACACGAAACAGATTGAATGTGAATATTAAAATGAAAAGAACGACAAAGGAGATATAATAATTGAATCTAGTAATTAATTTACCTGTAGACATGGATAAGCAAATGAATTTTCTTCTGGTGAAGTTGAAGGATGAACGTTACGCGAACTTTTGTTCTCTTATACACGCACTCACAACGAAGCAGAAGAGGATTTAATTTATCGAAACGGAATCGATAAGATATACTATATGGATTAACACGAATATTTAATCTTATGGGATTAGGGAAAGATAATCAAGAAATATTAATTGGTAGAATTTTAAAAAGGAAAAAAAGCTTAAAATTAGGCGTACGCGGAGGAATTAATTAGGATGTTTAACCAAGTCGGGCCGTTTCTCTCTCGCCTGCTGTAAATCCTTAACCTTTCCTAATTTGTGGGGTTATGGATAGCTTTTAACTATCTTGCAGCGCGTCCATGGTAACAAAATATTTTGGAATTTATCATTCACTATTTTCTCATTCAACGGATAATGACTTAGCCACAATGACATAACTTAGCAAATAAATAAGGGTTGTTATTGTAAATCAACTCAATTAAAGTTGCAATTCTGTAGAATTGTATATTTAGGAAGGGCTATCTAATCACTTATTTAAAGTTAATTATTTATATTTTATGATACCTAGCTATGGTTATAAATTTGATAGCATTTATAAAATTCATGTCTACAGATACTAAGTTTTTAGTTAAATTTTGGACTTGTTATTTATAAAATCTATTGGAGTTCATACTAAAAAGTTCAATATGTGAAATTATGAATATGCAAAGAATAGTATGACTCTTACACAACACCAAATTTGTGAGCTCCGAGGCGCGATTAAAATAGGGACAAAAAAAATCCAACAAAAAGTTTTAAGAAAATTAGAGGTATATCACTTTTACTGATTATGACCAGGGAGATCACCTGAAACGAGATAAAGTTCTAATATCAGCATTATGTACCATTGTAATATTTCATTGTTGTTACTAAGTATGCATGTAAATTTTAGATTTGTAGAAGTCGGTGAAGAAACATATAAATTTGAAGTCAAGTGTATAATGTATTCAATAGTTTACTTACCAGGATCGACTCACAGAGGTGCTTGCCACAAGCTGTACCGAGGTCAACGTTATCTGCAAGGGAAACGTTTTAAAGATTTTCGAGAATAAAGTCAAATGGATGAGATGAGCTCCAAGATATTTTTCTTGTTAGATAATACTAGAAGGCTTCTTGTGAATAGAATAATATTTTTTGCTTTGATGATTCCCAAAGCAGCTTATCATTAGTCAGACGCGAATAAATACTATAGAACATAAAAACAAAAGAATTGATGGTCATCATCAAACTTGCCATTTTGGAACATAGACGAGTGATATTAATCAACTGAAATGATGATACTCAAAATTGCTAAGAGGAGAAAATATCGAGCTTGGCTTGTGGGGCTTTCCCCTAGATTCGATTCATTAGATTCAATAAACAAATCAAGCAAAAATATCAAGTGATAACTAAGACTTTTCGAAGTCACTAGTTCAACTCTATTCGAAAAGTGTGATTTAGGTCTTGATTCTTGAATATATTAGGGACTGACCCTAGACATAAGAAGAAATTATAGAACAAAGGTCTAAAATTTCTAAAAGGTTTATAAAAGAAACACGAGAAAAGGCATATCATGGTCAGAAAGCAATCAACTTCTAATGCTTTAAAAGAATGTAGTACTTACTAGAATAAATACTAGGAATATTACTTGCGATTTGGAAAATGTTTATCAATCCATACACACAAATAATAATATCGGCTTCAAGATTTTCATTGCACTTCTGCACGATGCATAAATGTTCTACAAGCTTACTTCCAATAGAGCAATGTGAGATTATTGAAAATCAGGCCTAAAACCAATTACTATATTGACTGTCGGAAAGAAACTATGTTGCAGACTCTTCTAAGATTATCGATCACCTTAATCTAATCCTCAACTTTCTATGTTAACGAAGGACTGCTATTTGAGCGAGAGAGTTTTTACCTGAAACTAGCTAGGCTTCATTCTATAGTGTTTAGTGGGCTCTTTATCGACCCATCATTGATTTCTTATTGGTCTGGCCCTTTCTTCCTTCCATTGAAGGGTGTAATTTCTTGTTTTTGTTTACTCACATGTGTCGAGAAACTAGAGTATCAAAAATTATTGTGCCAAAAAAAAAAAATTCAATACCATGTAGGCATGTACACAATTCCGGAGGATTACTTCAAATCTTAGTATTACCAGTAATACTCTATAGTGCATGCATTTATATTTCTACAATCGCGGATATGCACTATCGAATGTGAATTAAGGTAGTGTGAATGTGTAATATGGAGTGCTGGTCTTGAACTATATTTTTCATCATATTGACTTCAAACATGAAAATTATCTTACAACCTAATATAGATAACAAAACGTTTCTTACAACCAAATACTATTCCAAATTTGTGACTTACCAAATCATTAACAAAAGAAAATAACTGTTAGTACAAAACCAAAGATTTAATATTTCTATATTAGTCTAATAAGGTTTTGTACTAACAGTTATTTTCTTTTGTTAATGATTTGGTAAGTCAAAAATTTGGAATAGTATTTGGTTGTAAGAAACGTTTTGTTCTATATTAGGTTGTAAGAAACTTTTGATGTTTGAAGTCAATATGATGAAAAATATAGCTCAAGACCGGCACTCCATATCACACTACCTTATTTCACATTCGATAGTGCATATCCGCGAGAATATCAGGTTTTGTACCAAAACGTTTCTTACAACAAAATACTATTCCAAATTTTGACTTACATTTGGTTTTGTACCAAGGTTTGGTACAAACTATAAACTTCAAGAAGAGAAACCTGAGAAGATCTACAAACACGTGGTGAGAATGACAAAATCTTATGGAACACGTGGGAGTGGGAACAAAAGAATCATCAGAATCCAGAATTGAAAACGTGTCCTTGGTTTACACGTGAACAATATGTAGTGATGGGAATATGAACCATTATCCGCGGGCTCCGCCCCATTTGACCCGCTGCGGGGCGGGTGCGGGTCGAGTAATTTGAAAATTTTGGTTCGCGGGTACGGGTGCGGATTGAGTGATTTTTATGCGGGGCGGGTGCGGGTCAGCCAAAATTCAGTGCGGGTATCCGCCAACCCGTAAAAACTAAAAAAAAAAAGATTTTTTTTGAAAATATTATTTTTAAATAGAAAATTTTTAAAAAAAATAATTTAATTTTAATTATAAATAGATTAATATTTATTATTTTTAATAAAAAATATTTAAAATATTAAATTTTATTGTTATTTTTAATAAAAAATATTTAAAATATTAAATTTTATTGTTATTTTAATAAAAAATATTTAAATTAATAATTTTTAATATTATTAATATTATCCGCGGGTCTAGCGGATCACCCGCGGGTTTTAGCGGGGCGGGTGCGGATTTCATATTTTCTTCTTGCGGGTCAAGCGGATCAAATTTTTTAAGTAAAAAAAATCAGTTTACCCGCGGGTTGGCGGGTCAGCAGGGCGGGTTTGACCCGCAACCCAGCTCTAACAATATGGATATTGTATTTGACTTTTTTTTAGATGGGATGTACGGTCTTATGTGTACTTCCTACTCAGTCAAGAATCTAAAGGATGTGTACTTCCTCCTCGGTTAAGAATCTAAAGAATGTATACTTCCTCCTCGGTCAAGAATCTAAAGGATGTGTGTACTTCCTCTTGTCTTCATAATTTGAAAGAAGATTCACACGAATTTAAAATAAACTAAATATATAATTGTTTATGTCATGCTACAGGCGACAGCTGTTATTATTTTATAATTACGGTTTCAAGGTCTTTTAAAATAAAATGAGCTTGTATTTTGTTTTTGTGTGGATAATTAATTAGTACGCGCCCTGAAATTTCTTTTTTTATTATTGTTACTAGGGTAAACCCGCCCTACGGGCGGGCGAGTAAATAAATTAATAATACAATTTTTAAAAATATTAATTTATTTTTAACTTAAAGTAGCATTGACTTTTATAACTTTTTACAACAATTTTAACTATTTATTTTACTCAGTGACAAAAAAAAACTATTTATTTTACTATTCATTTTAGAAATTATATTATTTTCTAACTAATAAAATTTTAAAAAGTTAGTATTTACTTTCTATTTAGTGGTTTGCTTAGTTTAACTATATCAATAAAGAACAAACTTTTTAAAAAATTACAGACTATTGGAGTAAGTAAATGAAGTTATTTTTTTCTCAGAACCGTGTTTGATGTGTATTCAAAAAGGTATTTACCTTAGACTCTTGAATCTGTACTATTATTTACGAAGTAAATTTTTGCAACGGAGTTCTCACATTAAAAGTTAAAGCGGTTAATAGCTATACTACCCTTAATGAATTTGTATATAATTAACTATATAATCAAAAACGAATTTTTATTTATAATATTAATTTTTTTTTCAAAAAGATAAATTTTACATTGTGTTGTTATCTTAAAACATATTTTATATAATCAAAAACGAATTTTTATTTATAATATTAATTTTCTTTTCAAAAAGATAATTTTTACATTGTGTTGTTATCTTAAAACATATTTTTCAGTTATAAAATTTAAAATAAGATATAAAACTATTTATAATAATTAAGCGGTTAAAGTCATTGTTACCTTTAATGAATTTTATATATAATTAATTATATAACTACAAACGAATTTTTACTAATAATATTAATTTTCTTAAATAAGCTAATTCTTATATATTGTGTTGTTATCTTAAAATTTATTTTCAATTATAAAATTTAGAAAATAACAAATAAAAAATTTATAATTAAACATTAATCAACTAAATTTGTATAAATATATTTACTTAAATATTTTTAGTATGTGAATGTTTTCTTTTACAATTTCAGCATAATAATAAACATATATATTTTAGTTCAATTTACGTCATATATTTATATATATATAATTTGATGTTTGATTTTTTTTTTAAACAAAAATAATAAGTTATCATGCTGATTTTTGAATTAATAAAATATAAACTAATATATATATGTGTAAAACGATTAAGCCCGCAAGTGCGGACAAAACATCTAGTATATATAGAATTTTTGGGGCTCCAAATTTCTGAAAGTTTAGCCTCTCGTAGTGATTTAGACTTGAGGTTTCTCAACCCTCATAGTTAGTGACCTGTGTTCGAATCTTTGATTGTATATATATTTTGGAATATAATCTTTTATAGAAAGAAAAAGGAAACCAATAAGAAAAAGCTGAATGGCAAATCAAAAACGAATCAGGTCAAGTTTTATGGGTTAAAATAACATTTTTTCTGGAAGTTTTCTAAAAACACTATAAATCAAAAATCTTAATTTGAATTAGATATATTTCTAATCATTGTATCGCCTTTCAAAGAACTTTTGATACATTACACTACCTCGTTTTTTTCTCCATGCCACCATCCTCTTCGTTTATACACTGGTACTTTTTCCTCTTCTCTTTTGTTGATATAGTATGTTATGGTTTTGTTTTCATGATTTATATCCTATCAAAACTATATTAATTACATATTTACTTGTTATATGAAAGGCCCCATATTTTAAAATTGCCTTAGGCCTCTAGATAGCCTCGCACGGCACTGTTTCCTCTCTTAGTTATATATTTCTTTCATAAATTGAATTGTTTTTTGAGAGGCAATCCTGGGCAAGCACTTTGCTTCAGACACAATGATGATCGAGATACAAAGACTCATGTTCAGTTCAAGTTTAGTAGACAAACTAAGTCACTTCTGTATTTCTGTCTGTTTTTTGATATTCTAGTCTTTGATATTTTTTTTCTACAATTACTTCTAATCTAAGAAACTGTGTAATGTATTCGTCTTCTATTATCTTAATGTACTTTCTACCTATGAAACTGTTCAATCTAGTTCTCTGTTTTTATTCAGTATAATAATGCTCTGTTTTTTCAATCATCTTTTTTTTTGTTATTGCTCATACTTACAACATTTCTATTCATTAACATAACAATTTCATGACAAAATTCATGTTGTTATGAAGATATTAAGATAATGATCAAATGCATATAGGATAAAATGATATCACCACTTCGGTTTGGTGGGGAAGGAAGCATCTTATTGATTCCACAGACACCCCTGGTTTCCCAGTGTTCATCCTGATGTAACCTTTCTCCCCACCCTCCATGTTGGTCCCCAAGAATTTTTCACAATGATATAATCTGAACCCTTGCTTGATCCATACCCAACTGCAGTAACACCATGGTCCAAATCGACCACACTGCCCATCAAAGACATTTTTCACATACCAAAACACAATAATTCAAACATCAAGAAGATTATTCATTTTCCATGGATTTAATAATGTACTTACACCGCTGGAAGTCTCTAGCAGAAGCATCAATAGCGACACTGAGAGATTGATGAGCCAATGCCTTCAAGAGATTTTTCTCATCATTTCTACGTGCATCTTGGTGCCCGCTGATAGTTACCATTTCAGATTCATCTGGTTTAAAAACAAAGAGAATTAGTACGACCAATTTATTCCTTTTTTGCAGTTACACAAAAACCTTTTGCATTTAGAAAGTTCCTTCTTCCATAGAGTAAGGATAATCCTCTTCCTTGCGAATACGTTATTCACCACGTACTCAAAAGCATAATCCATGAAACCACTGTTGCAGCCATTGTTGTAAGTTGTGTCACAGACTACAATCTATGAGTTATGGTTCAGACAATGCTGTCAAGTTTGCGGTCACAATCTTGTTTACACCTTCCACTGCAGCAACTGTCCAAAAACGCCCAATAACTTCCTGCATAACAATTCAAAAAAAAAATCTAAATAAAAAATTAAAGCTATAACACATCAGAGTCCAAGATTTTTGCTTACCGCAAGAGCCTTGGTTCTTGACATAGTGCACGGCTCCTTTCGTTCTCCACTCAACAGATTTAGGCAAAGCCTCACATCAAAGTCCTTATAAGCGAACTCTTGCTCTTTCTACATCAGTCTTGAGCCCCAAACTCCATAATCTCTTCTTAATGATGATCGGAACACTCCGTAACCTCTCCTTCGTGGCTCAAATCTGAAAACTCGTTGAGACCAAGCCATTAGCTTTTCACTTTCTTGTTAGTCTGAATGCAACTGAATCTGTTACTGACGCTTGGTCACATCCCAAGCCACTCTCATAAATCTAAACCTCGAATTCGCTTCTCCAAAGGTCCTGGTTTTATCAACCGAGTCTTGATACAGACATATATAACCAAGCCTTCAAATCACAGAAAATGAAATTTTTTTTTTTTTGACATCTCACAGAAAATGAATTAACTTTGGTGTTTTCACAGTTTGAGAAGATGATGTTCAAAGGAAAAAAGCTAGCCTTTTTATAGCATTTTCAATCAGAAATTTAGATCCTTTATACCTGAACACCCCCGATCAGGTCTTCCTCCGTCAATATCATCGTTCAGATCGTGTACCTTTTGACGGCAACAGGAGCCGCATGGGGGAATCGTAATCAGATCTTCTCTTCTTCGTGTTGGAATTTCCAGATTCAACTTTTATCGGAGAAGATTTCTTGAGTTGATCACAGAGCTTGTTGATGTTTCCTTCGATCCATCCATGGGGACGAAGGCGGGTGAAGTTGAGACCACGGACCAGTGCCGCAGAACCAAAAAGAAAAAATACAGCTTGTATATAGAATAGAGGAGAAGCTGAAGCGTGAGTGATCACAGAGACAGATGATTAATTAAAGGAGGAGGGAGGAAATAAGTCGTAAATAGGAGTGGAAAAGTCGTGCACGATATACAAAAATGGAGAAGATGACTTGCTGGCGTTGTGTGGATGATGACGTGGATCATTAAAATGATATGATTGGTTGATTTAATTGGCTGACGTGGATAGGCTCAATGGAGCTCATATATCCCTTTTAATATAGTATAGATTAACGTTCGATTAAAAATAAGATAAAATGATAGGATAATTAACATAGGAAAATATGTTTTGAGCGAAAACAAAAATGTGTCGAAATTTTAGGATACTTCTTAAAATATAAAATATTTAGGGGGACAATCTGGTATTTTTATTGTCAAAAACTGGTATACAATTACGACGATTTGTTTTTTTTTTTTACCATCGTCTCAAATCAAATAAGAAAAAGTATTTGGGGTATAAATATAATACATATATGGACTCATGTTTCTGACATTATTGGCTACTGAGCTGTGGAACTCTTGTTTCATAGTCGTCGACCATTTCAAGCTTAGCTTGTTGTGGTGCCTCCATAGTGGTCACTGCCGGGATTTCACTTTGCTGACCTGGTATCATTTCCTCTATACTGGGTCCTACACTTCCATGCTGGCATTGGCCAAAATGTTTATGATGCTAATATTCATTTTTTGCTTAGTGTAAACAATTACTTAATCTTTAAATAAATAAAAAACCTGGTTCATAGAAGGGAACAAGGCCGATGATGAATACGCCTGGGCCCACTCAGAGAACATGTCACCATTGTGATTCGTTACGTGACATTCACTCATGTTGTTTTGGTTCGAACTTGAGCTACTACCTTGCAACAATGGTTCGTACATAGCCGATGACAATTCTCTGTCAAATTATAATTAATTTTATAAAAAGTGTATCCTTTTATGAAGAAAATGTGCAAAAATATGCATGTTATGATGTTTTGATTCGAAAGAAAATAAATATTTGAGGAAGCTTAGAAAACTATTAATTAGTACCTGAGTTGGTTAGAATGAGCCGATGCATCAAATAAATTGACTTGATTGTGTCCATTTTCAGGCAACCAACCTTCGAGGACGCCGTTTGCAAAAGGACCTGCAATGCCTTGTTGCATAGTGGATGCTTCGTATGAAGATAAATGGCTGTTTACGAGATGCTCTCGTCGTTGGACAACATGTGTTAACGTGTCGAGAAGTTGCTTCTCACAAACTTCATAATCCTCCATGCTAGTGAATCTTACTGGATCCGGTTCGTATCTCCTGCCCATATTATGTCACACAAAGGTATCCTAATATTGAATAATTAACATCTTATAAAATTATCGCATATACATATGACATGTTATTGTTTTTAAAAAAGACCTTAGTTCTTCCTCTGCCATTTGGAGTTGTTGTTGTAATCTACACACTTCTTGCTCAAGTTCCTACATTTTCCAATTATTCAATTAAACTAATTATAATTAGTGACAAATATATGAATATATATATAGTTAATCGATGGAGAACATGAATATTAATCACCTCGACATCGGACTTGATAGCTGCAGGGCTTTATTCAAATTGGTATATGGAAGAAAAAAACAGTGTATAGTTAGATTAGAAAAGCAGAATGTGTATGTTGGTGAACAATAGAAAATATCAAATGGGAATTATAAAGACAAATAAGAAGGAAGTTTCGGACTTGGTGAGTTGAAGAGCGATGTCATTTTCAGTCTTGAGCTGCTGCAAAATCCTTAATAGATACTGTCAAGTAATAACATTATCATTATTATTAGAGAAATACAAATCTGTCACATTTTGAGAGGAAAACAAAAGTGATTCAATAGGATCAGTGGAACCTCTTTGCTTTGGATGTCCCTGCGTATATAAAAAGGTAAAAATATGCAATAATTAATTTTTCCTTAGACCCAAATGATTATGTAATTGTAATGTAATTAAAAGAAGAGAAAAAGACTAGAATAGCACTAAACCAAGTTTTTGTTCCCAAAGTAGCACTCAAGGCTCAAAGTCACAAAAATAGGTTTCATTAAAGAGGTAATGTACACTTATACCCCTAGGGTTAATTAATCCAAACCTTAGGGTTTAGAGTTAAGGGGTGGGGTTTTGGAATTAGGATTTAAAATTTTATAAATAATAAATAATAAAATAAAAAATAAAAATTTTAAAAACAGTTTCAAAAAGTATTTTTAAATTATAAAAATAAAATCTGAAAAAAAAATAAAAAAAAGATTTAAAATTTTTTTTTAAAAAAAAATTATAAAAATTTCGAATCTGAAAACATATAATCTGAAACTATAAAAAAAATTTTTTTTTTTATTTTTATTTTTTATTTTTTTATTTTTATTTATTTTAGTTTGTTTATTTAATTTTAAACCAAGGGTATTATAGATATTTTACCCTTTAATGAATGTCATTTTTGTGACTTTCTCCTTCTAGTGCTATTTTTGAAACATAAACTTCAAAAGGTGCTATTATTGATAATTGCCCTTAAAAGAATGATACTTACGGGCGTCTATCCTGGTCAGGAAAGACTAGAGCACTGAAAAAAGTAAAGAAAAACAGAAGTCAAATTTACGAACAATCTTGAAAAGTGATTGAAAGGAAGCTAGTGTTAGCTTACTTCTCTCTTTCTTGGTTAGAGAGATTTATAAACCTTGTGAAAACATCTTCGATCCTGAAGAGATAAATTAAGAAATTATAAATCATATAGTCACATATATGTACGTAGTATACATCTATCATAATATATTTTACGTATCCAAACCCAAGAAAGCTAATGTTAATGGACCAAAAAGGTTTAAATGACATTAACATAACCTAGTTTTGCCTGAAAAGAGGCTAAGACGATCGGAAGGAGAGAACATGATAAGAGCAATGTCGATGTCGCAGAGAATCGACAATTCATAAGCTTTCTTAATCAAACCATTTCTACGTTTTGAGAAGGTTACTTGTCGATTCGTTGTGTTCTCAATTCTTTTGATCTCCAGTTTCACCCGACCCATATTGACGTAGCAAGAAGAGGTTTCTCTTGATACAAATGGGAATTTGCTGTAATGCTGATCAAGTAATCTCCAAGAGAGAGAAAAAAACATGTTGTAAGAGGATAGTGGTGTTAATATAGGGAGGGTGGAAGAAGGTGCATATATTTAGGCATTTTAGGAGGAACTAAAAATAGAGGTTGACTAAGTTCCTCTCTTTCTCTCTTGCCTTTGTTTTGTTGTAAATCCTGAAGCCTTTCACTTTTTGGTTGGAGATCTCTAGAGCCTACATTAAAACTTATGGGGCTTGAAATAATTAGAATTTAAAGACCATTAATGGATGATTATTGATTTATACATATAGATTTTTATTTATTATAGGCTCCAGGTTTAGGTCTTTGTTGTATGTATCTAAAGAGGTTCAGTTCCTGATCTTCACATCTACTTTGTCCTCCAAGTTGTAAATATTTGTTATAAATACAAAAATCAGTACAAAATGATTCAGTCTCATCTCAGGTCACAAAGCAATGGTGTCAAAGATAAAATCTTCCAACTCAAATCAGCCAATTGCAATGAACAACAAAAAAAGATCCCACAAAAAGAGAGGTTCATCATAACATATTTGCCCTTGTTCTTTATTGTACCAAAAGAGTCCTTCATTCATATGTGCATATTCTCAAGAAAGTCAGACAACCTATACAAGACATAACACAGCAGAGTTAAAATTTAAAAGTGACTGAAACAAGAAACTAACTTGAGTGATTGGAAGGCACCAACAATACCTTATATCTTTAGCTATCACAGTCTGCCCATCTTCTGCATCCAGATGCCTTAGAACCACTTCCTCCAAACGACCATCATGAAACGCATGCTGCAGAATCACACACACACACACCTTCTGAGTTTTAGAAGTACATCCATATAATATCAACACACCATCATCAAATACTACATTCCAATGGCAAAATAGCCATACTATAATCCACATAAACGACAAAGGATAGTCCCATCTACCATATCAATAACCATAATGACCTAAGAGGCTAGGACTCTCACTTTAAATAGTAACTTTAAATATGTTAATAGCTATCCTCATTGGAGTCATCATCATCGGAGTCCATATCCAAGTTCATGAGTAACATCATCATGTCTGTTGAAGTCAGTTCATTATCATCATCATCCGAATCTTCAAATCCAAAAGGACCATATCCTCCTTCAGACATTATGTTCCCCATCATATTAAGAAACGCATTAATCTCTGAGAAGTTAGATCCAGAGGTGGGCCTTGGACGCCTTGGAGGTGGCCTGTGGTGTCTCCATGCATATGACCCTGGCTTCACAGTGTGCTGTGAACACAATAACATCCAATAAAAGGACTAATCAAACTTCCTAAAAGACTTAAAACTTGGTTGGCAAAATTCTACAAACCCAAACAATTTATATATAATCCTAAAGTTTCAAGAGGCCATTGATTATAGTGTGACTCAAACAGATAACCACAAAATGTTTGTGAATGTAATCACTCTTCAAAGATAATAAGACACAAAACTGATTCAATATAGCAGTCACATAATACCAGAAAAAATTAACAGCAATCATATGACTAGAGAATAATACCTTGTAGAAGCAACTTGTCCCAAATGGACAGTTCCCATCTCCAAAATTGAAGTGCTTACAATCAATTGACCTGAGCTTGTCCCTGTAGTTGTCCATAATTCCCTTTTTCTCCTCAGGATCTGAGAACCATATGACACTAGGAACAACGAAATACGATAGCTTGCGGCATATGGGGCAAGCCCTGAGCGTGCTGTTGACATCCATACCAGTGGAAGGAGAGCTGCTACGCCAGTTCCTGATGCACCCTATGCAGAAAGCGTGATCACACTCGGTGAGTATCCCGAACTTCCGTTCGGCCGGAGTGGGTTTGGAGAGCACACGCTCCAAGCAGACGCAGCACTCCACGTCCTGGCTAAGTTTCAACGCTTCGAGCTGCTTATGCTTCTTCTCGCACGATCTCTTGTGCTCCTCTCTCTCCACTGGTCTGAAGGGATGCAAGCAATGTTTCTGACACGTTGGGCAGAGGTCTCCGTGGATGTGGGGGCATTGGTCGCCGCGTGGGCAGTCGCCGGCTGCGGCGTATGAGCAGATGGGTTGGTCTTCTGGTTTGGTTGCGTCAGTGTTGTTGACCTCGTTGTCTAAGGAAGCCAAAGTCCACGCTGGTGATGAGCTTAAATCTCTTTCGGAAACAAAGGGAGAAGATAGGTAGGTGGAAGATGAGGCAGGAGATGGGTGAGGAGGGCGAGAAGGTTTGACATGTTCGTACCTGCATCTGCTTCCGTAAGAGCAGTTGCCTCTCTGGTAGAAAGTGCAAATCTAGGATACACAAACCAAAGTTTCAAGTTAATGAATAAACGGTGGTTCATCTTATATACATTAGAGAAGAAGAAGAAGAAGAGGTTACATTGTTTGAAGGATCCTTCCAGTCATGTGAGAACTCACAGTTGTCTCCTTTTAAGCAAGCACCGTGAGCAAAGAACTTACAAAGGATCCTAAGAGACAAAACAAACAAACCA
This sequence comes from Brassica rapa, assembly GCF_000309985.2. NCBI lineage: Eukaryota > Viridiplantae > Streptophyta > Magnoliopsida > Brassicales > Brassicaceae > Brassica > Brassica rapa. The sequence continues at coordinate 19,098,115 of NC_024802.2, read as the reverse complement.
AAAAGGAGTGAGAAAGCATACATAGAGATGAATCCATTTTTGAGAAAGCATTCAAAAATCATTACTTTTTTTTTATCAAATTGCAATTAAGAATCGTGGAGTTTGAGCATAAACGTTAAGAAGCAAGAGAAGAAACACGTTTAAATAGGTTAAGGAAGCACCTTTTCGACATGGGGGTGATCGGGAATCGAGAAAAGAGCAAAACTTTTTAATCGGAGGAGTGAGACAGCGTCACTGGGTAGCTGAGATCCGTTTTGCTCTGGCTTTGAGCTTTCGACACGGTGTTAGTCTACAAAAGGTGGCGATTTCGTCGGGGGTATAGACAAGGCGGCGTATCGTAAAAGGTGCGTTTCTCAGGATTCTTCTTCTTCTTATTCAAAATTCCAAATTAGGACAAATGAACTGCAGACGTATCCCGACCGTACACTCTTATTACAACGCCGCGGTCTGATTGTCATTAAACCTATTTATCTTTTATATATAAATAAATGTGGAAGGCCCAATGAGCCCATCTCTAATTTTCATTAAATCCATAGTATTATCCTATATATAACCCAACGGGCCCATCTTGATGAATGATCGCATTCTTGCCAGATTCAAACCTAATGTTACAATGTTCAGTATATATATACACGTATTTCACTCCTCTACATCTACAGCTACATATGTATGTACAAATATACGCTTTTTTATGCATATTTACATGTTTCTTAATATAAACCGTTGGAGATTCTCCTGTGGCTGATCAAGAAAGTGTGAAGAATCATGTATACATATAACAAACTTAGCTGAACTTACCAATCTTGTTTTTTTTCTTTCTTAATTGTTCCTTAAGCATGGTATATGAACGAATCCACTATCTCTGGTACCATGAAAATACCTGTAAAATTAATAAAAATTATTTTTTTATGCAATGTGACAAGTACTCTGTTTTGTCTTTGGCGAAGAAAGCATGTTATTAAACAAGTATTCGGTTCATCCCTTTTGTTAATTTTAATTAACATTTTACATTTGTCTTTTTGCAATTTTAATAATGTTGAATGTCATCATTTACAAAGCTAAATTTGTTACTTCATGTTCTGTTCATGACTTTTCCCGGTAAAAACTTTACAAATTGATATTAGCTGTGCTGTTCATTGAATCTCTATAGATTTATATATTCAATAAGCTATTGTAATGATTAAAATCTTCTTACTCTATTAGTTTAGTCGTTCTCAAGCGTGGGTTGTACCTGAAATAAAAAAGGGTATAATTCATACCATCCACTTTCTTTAGATTACTAGTATTGCATTTTAAAATGTTAGGGTTGTTATCATTTGTTATTATAATTTGTACTAGATGAACTAAAATAAATGTATTTCTTTAAATTTTCTGATAGCAAAGGGAATCAGGTATTACAATAGTATCAACAGAATTAATGTAATCATTTTTTAGTAAAGCATATCCCATTTTTAGAGTATAAAACCAATTACAACACTTGAATTCAACAAACCCTTTCATTTAATATTCCGCTTGGAATATTATTCCTGATAGAAAGAATCTTTTATTTCGAATAATTCGTTTATATTAAAACAAAACAAATAGTGCTAATACTTATTCCGTTTCAAAGTACTTATTGTTTTGGAGAAAACAATTCGTCTTAAGTGGCGTTTTAAAGTTTAAAGGCAAAATTTATTAATCCTAATTCTCTGTTAATTTTTTTATTGGTTGAAATATAGTTAGGTGTATAGGTAATGATGTTTTTCTATTGAAAATATACAAAATTAAATATATTTTTTAATTTGTGTGCACAAACCTAAAACGACAATTAAAATAAAACGGAGAAAGTAATATTTTGTGTTGTTTATAAGTCATTAGACCACCACCGTCTGATTAGTTATTTTTAACAATGAAAGTGATGTAATGATCTAAATATTTTTGGACATGTTAATTAATGATCAATCATCACTGATCATGAACTTTTCCATTCATAATAAGATAATTGTAGACATACTATTTTAGATTCAATTTTTAATGCTAATATTTTCCCTCATTAAAAAACGAAAATGTCCTTGATTCTATTATTTATGTGAATGTATTTTATAATCATATACAGAGTGTGACCCTTACGAATGCTAAAGAGTTCAATTTTGCAACGTCGTACATAAAACTTGGGAAGCTTTTTTGTATTGTTTTGGTTTGTGTTAATCATGGAATATTGTGGACTTATGTTAGGATATGATTAACATGAAAATAAACCGATTGGATAGCTTGCAATAAGTAACTTCAATAAATTTACATGTACTAAATAATTGGATTGACGAATAGTTGTCATTAATGATTCCATTAGAGAAGATTCTATCATTACAAATCTTCTTGAATTTTTTCGGGTATGGATCAAGATTATGGTAAACAAATGTTTAAGCTGCGTGGAGCGTCGATCAAGCAACGGTTATAGACCGTCCGATGCAACACTTTTGACAAAATCAAACCAACAAATGGTTTTTAGAATATTGTATTTTTTTGATATTAATTATACCAATAAAAATAGCATTACAAGCCGGCAAGTAGGTCCCACAATAATCTTTCCTATGTGTTTGGCCGTCGTGTTCTTTCCTATTTAAACTCTTATTCACACTCCAGACTCAATAGATACAGTGTAAGAGAAGATACATAGAGAGACTTGAATACACAAACTCTCTTCTCCGATCCAAAGGTTATAAGCAAAGATGGACGTTTTTGATGGACTTCCAGATCCTATCGTCGTCTATATCTTGGACAAAGTCGGCGACGTCAAAACCTTGCTTCGTTGCAGTTCCCTCTCTAAGCGATTCAACTCGCTCGTCCCTCAGTCCGAGTCACTCATCCTCCGTCTCGACCAAGTCGTTACCACCGAGTCACCACCCGATTCTCCCGTCAGCAACTTCTTTAAATCTGTATGCAAACCCTTTCACGGTTTGTTTTCTCTGTTTTCTAAACCGGCTAAACCAATCCCAACCACAAATCTTTCTCCGGTTATCCCTTCCAAGCTTCTCTCCCGGTTCGACCGGATCAAGAATCTTGACGTGGAGCTTCCAGGGGGAGATGCAAAGCCGGAGAAAGGCGCCGGAATTAAGTGGAAAGCAGAGTTTGGTAAAACTCTCAAAACATGCGTCGTTGTAGCGTTTCGCTCCGCCTCCACCGTGTCTTCTCCCGACGGTGAGTCAGACGCCGAGTTCGTGACTGGTCTTAAAACGCGCGTGGAGTGGACGATAAAGGCGTTGATGGCCGCGTCGACACGTCATCACCTGATGAGCCAAGTCGTGAAGGAGCACAAGGAGATGTATGAGTAAACGTAGATATTCTCATTAATTATCAACAATGTACAATTGGGGTTTATATACACTTCATAATTAACTCTAAACCGAGTCTAACCGGTAAGCTAAGTAGCTAATACTAAACCGATATATACAATGACTCTATATACACTAATAGTCCCCCTCAAGATGGGACAAAGATATTGAGAAGACCCATCTTGCCATACAGACGTCGAAACGGAGCCGGATACAGAGCTTTAGTGAAAGGATCAGCTAGTTGCAAGTCAGTACGCACATGAAGCAATTTGAAATAACCTGCAACCATTCTTTCCCGTACGCTGTGACAATCAATCTCCAAGTTCTTCGTGCGCTCATGAAACACAGCATTGTGTGCAATATGAATCGCAGCAGTGTTGTCACAAAATAACAATGACGGTTTGGCGAGATTGAAGTGAAGTTCTTTGAGGAAGTTAGTAAGCCAGAAAAGCTCATCAGAAACCACCGAAAGACTTCTATACTCTGCTTCATTGCAGTAGTAGTCTTTAAGATAAGCAGGTGTTTTAGTTTTCCTGTGTGATGTCTGATCAGAGGAATCAGAAACATCAGAAGAAGGAATTGCAGTGGGCAAAACCTTCGGGATTGATGCAGAAGAAGAAGTTTCTGCATCAGGAGAAAACACAGGAGAAACCATGGGATCTATGTTGGAAGTTGAGGAAGTTAGATCAGGGAAAAAATTATGATGTTCTGAATCTAAATCAACTCCAACGAAAGGAAAAAGATCCTCATGAAATGTAACATGACGAGAAACTGAAATGGAATTAGTTTGAAGATCGAGGAGCTTGTATCCTTTAACACCTGGAGGGTAACCTATAAGGACACAAGCACGAGCTCTAGGATCGAATTTGTGTCTGCCCTTGGGTGAGGTAGAAGCATAACATAAGCAACCAAATGTTTTAAGTGAAATGTAATCAGGGAGCTTTTTGGTTAAGAGTTCAAAAGGACTTTTATGATCAGTGATGAGAGAAGGAATGCGATTAATGAGATGAACAGCGGTGAGAACGCAATCACCCCAATAACAAAGAGGAATATGAGATTGAAATTGAAGAGAACGAGCAACATTTAAGATATGTTGGTGTTTTCGTTCCACAACAGAATTTTGTTGTGGAGTTTCTGGGCAGGAATGAAAGGAAAGAATGCCTTTTGATTGAAAGAAAGAGGTGAAATTGAGTTCTGGTGCATTGTCAGATCTAACCCTCTTAAGTTTCCTATCAAATTGGGTTTCTACCATGGTAACAAAAATAGGGAAGACTGTAATGACATCAGACTTAGACTTTAGGAGATACACCCATGTTGCCCGAGAGAAATCATCCACAATGGTAAGAAAATACCGAAAGCCATCATGAGTAGGAATTGAAAAGGGTCCCCAGACATCTATGTGAACAAGATCAAAAGGTTCAGTGCTTCTATTTTTACTTGTGGGAAAAGGTAAATGTTTTTGTTTAGAGAGATGGCAAACGTGACAATGAGTATCATCTTTATTCAAATTTTTGGGAAAAGACAACAAAGATTTCATTGTTTCAAGTTTAGAATGAGAAGGATGACCTAATCTCTTATGCCACATTTCCATACTAACAACAGACCCAACAAAGTTTTTAAAAGAAGACACGGTACCTTGTGAAGAAACTGACTCGATGTCCAAGAAATAAAGGTTTGCGACTTCTCTACCCATTCCAATCATTAATTCCTGTGTAGGCTCCTGAATACCACAAGAAAACTCATCAAACCAGACTCTACAATGCATCTTCTTTGTAATGCAACTGACACTAAGTAGGTTGAACTTAAATTGTGGGATGTATAAGACATCAGTTAAGGTAATGTGGCTACCTAGACTAATGTTTCCTATTCCAACAATGTTCACCAGAACTCCATTAGGAAGGGTTACGTTAGTGTCAGGGAGGGTTTTAACAGAAGTAAAAGATGATTGTTGATGAGAAATATGGTTGGTTGCTCCTGAATCTATCACCCAAGCATTAATGGCATTGACAGAAGTGTTTGTGGAACAAATATAAGGCCTATCAACTCCGGTAAAAGAACAAAGGATAGAGGGAGTGAAAGTACCGGAAATTGGGCAAGTGTTTGATGAAGAAGAAGGCACAGAAACTGAGACAGAGTGAACCTCGGGTTTAGGATGATCCATTGGACTCTGAAGCTTGCTACTGAGGAAGGACACGAGCTGTTGAATCTGAATAGGAGACAAATCATCTGATACAGCTTCTTCAACCGTTACATTAGCAGTAACTGGAATGGAGATTTTATCATTCCTCTGATTCGGCTTGAAGCTGTTAGGATAACCATGCTTCTTGTAACATTTGTCAACAACATGTCCAACACGATGGCAATGCGTACAATATGGTCTATCTTTCCTGATATATCCCCCAGATGGTCCACTAGATGATGAAGAAAATGACTGAGGTATAGCACCATGTCCTGAAGATTGAGACACATGAAAAGCTGTTGTAGAGAGATCCGGAGAAGGCAGGACAGATGCATTTCTTTGACTATCCTCCTGATCAAGAAGATTAAACACCTCTGATAGAGAAGGGAAGGCTTTCTTCATTAATATCCTGCTGCGAATACTCTCATAGCTTTCATTCAATCCCATAAGAAAATCAATGACACGGTTAGTCTCTTTCTCAGCCAAGAACTCTTCAACAGTTGAGGCAGGTGGTTGAATACTGATTAATTCTTCCCAAAGAGCCTGCGTTTGTGTGTGATAGGACGAGAGATCCAAACTCCCTTGACGCAATGAATGGATCTGATGTCGAAGCTTATAGAGACGCGGAAGGTTTGATTTGTGAAAACGAGTATGCAAATCCTTCCATATATCTGCAGCATGCTTGATGTATAGAATGCTAGTGTAGATCTTCTTAGATACACTATTCAGCAACCAAGACTTGACCATACTATTGCAACGACACCAAATCTTGAAATATTGATCATTCTCCAGAGGTTTAGCAATCGATCCATCCAAGAAACCTAGCTTATTCTTAGCTTCAAGACTAGTCGTCATAGCAATCAACCAGATTCCATAGTTGTTTCCATCTAGAGGTTCTGAGACTAAGACTAGGCCGGGATGATCGGAGTTATGCAAATAGTATGGAGAATGAATATTGTTAGGACTGTTGGATACCTCAAAACGATCAGCGGAAGATATCACAGTAGGTCGAGAATCGACGAATCGAGCTGCGTCACCGGATGTAGGAGAAAGAGACTCCGATGGTTGACGAGCTGGATTAGAGTGCGACGCTTCACCACGAGTCATCGGAGAGATTGGAGAATCTGCAACTGGTGAACTCGGATGATTAGAACGATACTTCGATTTACAGGTTCGCTTTCCCATTGAGAATCGATTCAGCTGAGACGAGGCTTGAATCGCACAGGAAGACGAGGAGATATGCAAATCGACGGTGGAATGATGATCGGTGAACGAGATCCGGCGAGATTCCGGTGAGAATCCGACGGGAAAATGCGATTGATCGAATGCGAGAAAGTTTGTTAGAGAATGAGAATGATTTGCTCTGATACCATATGAGTAAACGTAGATATTCTCATTAATTATCAACAATGTACAATTGGGGTTTATATACACTTCATAATTAACTCTAAACCGAGTCTAACCGGTAAGCTAAGTAGCTAATACTAAACCGATATATACAATGACTCTATATACACTAATAAGATGGAGAGCTTAGTGATGCATGAAAGAGGAGGAGAAGGGACGGTGGTGATGAAATCCGAGGGGCTGAGAGAGTTTCGAAAGACGGAGGCCGCGCGTGATCAAGAACTCGAGGAGCGCGTGGAAAAAAAACAGAGGAGTGTGGTCCCGAGCGTGAGGATGAGCATGAGACACGCGCCGTCGCTTAAGCTAAAGAGTGGTATATGTTTAGAATCCGCGACCCTCGTGATCGTAAGGCCGAGCAGGGAATATTCAGACGTCGGAGATGATGAGCTGGCGACGGAGGCTTTCGCTGGGAGTTGTATGTACGGTGAAGCGGTCGCGGCTTTGTTAAAGCGTAATAAGAACACGTTAGATATGAATTCGTTTTGATGGGGCTTGTAATAACGGGCCTTGTAAGAGATTGTTTTCTTTCTTGCACGTGTGCAGTGTGCGCATGTTTAAATATTATACTATACAAAGTTGGTTTCAACGTTCTCGACTTATTATCATACCATTTTGGTCAATATTTCGAAGAATATGCGGATTTTAATCCTTTCGTGATCAAAAAGATACACAATAATATGGCATGAAGCTGCTGTAGATATCTAACTGCTACCAACAAACTCTGTACATACATCCTTAGATGATCACACATGTACTGATGTACAGTTACGATTCACACACGCACAAGTAAGCTTATACTATATAAACCTCTATGCATTCGATTCACAGAATTATGGAGAAATCGAGTTCGATCACTATTAACTAAGAATATTCGTTCAACTACATCTGTGTATTTGTTATAGAATGTAAAAGTCATTAAAAACAAATAAAAATTGCAATTCGTTTGAGTTTATTTTATTGGTTCTAAAGTGGGATTCGTTCGAAATGAACGACAAAAACATCATCCCAATGGACATGTTGAGATACTTCATCCAAGTTCAAAAGGACTTGGACCAATATAAGTATTGCCAGTTGATTTTATTTCTAACCTTCAAAAACAATTTCGTTTGTTTTTATCCTAAATGAGATATCAAACATGAGAAGGCATGTACGGAAGGCATGGCACGGTCAATCGTCACCCAAGTCTTCTTATCAAGTTCATCGACAAGCAAGTACGGAACCGAATCAGTTCTTTACGTGGACGAGGAGGAACAACTTTCAACAAAACAATGGTGGTCTGGTTTTCTACTCGAGACTAGGCTGCTGTGATTTATGAATGTTTCAAAAAACTATCTCTCGTATTAGACTAAAGTTGCACTAGTTGTACAAAAGCCTTTTTTGATTTGAATAAATTTAACATTCTTTCAAAAAAAAAAAGAGATATCAAACATGCTGTATGTGTGTTATGCTTCTTCATTTTTGTTATTTAGTGTAGAATTGATGAATGTAGATATATGATATTGTATGGGTTCATTTGATAGACACAACAAAGATCATTTCTTCTTGCAATCGTAGTCAGTTTCACAACAATTTCTTCACATACATATGTTTGCAAGAACATTAGTTACAACAATATGAAAATATGAATTGTTGTAGAACAATCATTTTACTTATGATAAACAAATACGATAAGTCGATAATTTATAAACTTTTACAATACACATATTGTTTTTCAAACAAATACGAAAACAAGGCAAATGTTGTTTTTCAACCAGACACATATATGACCACTAGATAAAGTTCAACAATAAAAATGGATGATATACGAGAAGTATGACAGTTCATCTCACTGGCCAAGCATAAAGCATCTTCAGTAGTTTCACCTTAACCTCATAAGCAGATCCCCTCGTGTACCTCACTTCTAACTTCATTGACACATGATCACAACAAAATTTTAGATGAATAAAAGCAAAGCAAAACCAAAATATAAGCACAACACAAGCAAAACAAAAGAAAAAAAAATATTTTTAGAAGAAAAGATTGTGGATTTGACAGCTATGAAAGTTTAAGTCATTAATTGATTATCAAATTAGAATATGAAATCTAGAAACTACATATTTTTTAGATTATTTACAGAAGAAAAATCACTATTTAGCTTTTTGAAGAAGCTAATAAGTGTATGTCTTCTAGTTGAAATTATATGTTTTTGTTGTTGTGAAATTATATGTTTTTTTTTGTTGTGGCCCTATTGATTAGTATATGATTGTGAACCTATTCATTAACTATTTATACTTTGCGTCCTTTATGACAACTCTTTCTTGCGATGAGTCTGAGATAAGTGCAATAACCGTTGAGTCCGGCAAGTGTTGAGTCCGGCAAGTGTTGAATCCGGCAATGTCTGGTTCAGATATGAGTTTGAGACGGGATCTAGCGAAGTTGAGAAGTCTCTGCCTTGTAATATGTTTCTTGTATGTGGTCACGGCGGCCCCTGTGAGTCTGAGGAGACGTTTGGATTCTCTGGATCCTAGAGTCAATACTCTATTTTCGATAGCCGAAGATATTGGTTTTCCGCGTGTCCTTGCAGAGCGTTGGAGAGGAAGTGATCCCTGTCAACACTGGTACGGGATCGACTGTACATATGGTATCATCACGACCATAAAATTAATAAACTCCAATATGACCGGTATCATATCTCCGAGATTCGCAGAGCTTAATTCTCTGAGTGTGATTGATCTTTAACATAACAGACTAACCGGCATCATCCCTCTCGAGCTTCTTACCAAGTTAAAGAAGCTGGTCATTCTTGATGTTTCCTATAATGACCTGCATGGTAAAGTTCTAGAGTTTAGGAAAGAGGTTGTATTTGCTGAAGGCAACCCGCAGATTGAGAAGGATCAGGTTATCTCGAGACAATCTTTCATTTGGATTGGTATTGGGATAGGGTTTTTGCTCCCTGGAGTAATAGGAGTTCTGTTTTACTATCTGGTGATTAGAAAGAGGACTTCTGTTATGGAGACATGACGGAGCGGAAGTAACCGTTAGTAACCGATAATACAAAGGTAATGTTGAATTCTTAGAATGCATGTTATCTTAGTCTTCTTAAATCTGTTGAGTTTTCAGAGAACGCCCAGAAATAAGGTTTCAAGAATTGTTTAGCACAAAGCTCTAAGTTTTATAAATCAGTAATCAAACGTTTCTTAGTTGTGAATTGAACACCATCACATTTGGTTAGTGGAGATGGAAAAACCAAGTTGCAGAAATGTAACAACTAGACATCTCAAAGCAACATATTTTTTATACGTATATCACCACATTTAATCTCAGTATAAAAAAAGACATTGGTTTGGAAACATATGATATAGTGCTTAACTAACTGTGACATGTACAATTTTTCATATAAATATTTATATTTTATAATATTTTTTAAATTGGTAATAACTATTAGCTCCTATATCAGTATAAATGATTTTTTTTATATAAATATTTATTTTTGGTAAAATTATTAAAATTTTAATGACTCATATATCACTATTAAATTAAGCTAAATAAAACAATAAATGTAGTTTCTTACGTCAACTTAAATATCATATTTGCATATATATATTTTACCAAAACTAATTTTAAATTTGCATCAACAAATTCAAAACTAAAACAAAATTAATCAAATATTTTTTTGATAGTTAAATAATTTAAATTTTATTTAAATTGATCCATTCATCAGGTTAAGTAACCATAGATTTTTCTAGTCGCATATTTTAACTAAAACAAACAATCCAATATTATTAGAATTTATATATGTATATATTTTTGATATAATATAAAAATCATGAAACATAATATAATATATTAAAAATATTTTTATAAAATGTAATTTTAACTTTGTTAAAATTAAAATCAAATCAAATTGAAATAGTTAAACAAAATCAAAAGAAATCAGATTATAAAAATATATTTACATTATTTAAAACACTATTGAAGTTAAGATATAAAATTAATAATGTTGAGATGTAAATTATAATTTTAAAATAAAATAATATTATTTATTTATGCGCATGGTGCAGGAAATCTCATAGTAATAATGTATAAAAAAACATTCTAACAACTTTGATCAAAACAAATATTTCGATAAATAAAAGTAAAAACAAAACAAAACAAAAGCAAAATAAAAGCAAACCTAAAGAAAAAAATAGTATTTTTAGAAGAAAATTTGTGGATTTGAAGGCTACGAAAGATTCAGTTATTAATTGATTATCAAAATTAGATTATGACAGTGATTTATTATCTAGAAATTTCCAATTTTAGATTAGGAAAAAAATGAAACCTCCTAATTTTTCGATTATCAACAAAAAATTATTATTTTGCATTTTGAAGAAGATCAGCAACTATGGAATTTTACTTGTTCTCAATAATTTCTTACAGTTTTAATTATATTTGGTTTCTGTGACAAATGATATCTTTTTTATTGCAGTGACAGTGACATGAAGGATTACAAGAAAACTGGATGTATATTTGGAATTATGCAGATGATACTAATAACAGGAAATAAAGCTGTAGATACACACCTTATCTCGCTAGAACAGAAGTTACATACACTGAGATTTAAAACCTTCAAATATTCTTTTGGGAGATGACTTGCGAGCCAGGGTATCTGATTTCGGTTTAGTCTAGTCAACAGCTGAAGGAAGCAGCGATCATTCATGACTTTGCTTTATGCCATCAAACAAATTCAAATTTTATAAACAAGTTAAGGTTTTATATGAAACAGTTAATCTCATGCATTGATTGCGTGAAAATGAAAACATTAGATTTACATTTTACAAAAGTATTTTTTTGGTCTTCTTATATACAATCTTTCAGTTTAGATATTTTTGTTGGATAATATTCCGTGTACATAATCATGGGTCAATAACTATATATAAATTTACATTTTTTTGGCTTAATAAGTACTATATAGAGAATTAGTAGTAACTCATGAAAGGGGCAAAAATTAGTATTCTATGATCTTTTTGAGACATATTTATCCAATCTCAACAATATATTTTAAAATCTTGGAAAATTTTGGATTTCCTGAAAGTAAAAACACTATATACAAAAGAATTGAGATAGCTAAAGAGATTGGAAGAGGAAGTCAACTTAGACAAACAGGCCAAGGCGAGACTAACTTTAAATGCTTTACAATTCTTTGCTCCATGTCCTTTTCTCTCTAATTTCTTTTACATATATCTTAAGCTTGGCCCCTATTCTCTGCTTTCTCTTACTTTGTTCTAAAAAGTTCCTCTATTGTAACTCTCTACACCCTAATTTAGTGTAAGGTAAGGCAATCCATATATGGATGGTAAACCCAATTCATTAACAAAACATTGATTTAAATATCTTGTAAACAATCCACCCAAGAAAATTCTTCCTGGTCACAATGTCAAGATTCCATAACACGGGGGAGTAAATAAAATATTTAATATTTATGAAGCCCTCAATACAAAATTTCGTTTGTCTTGACTACTGAATATATAAATTAAAAATATTTCGCGTAGGAAAAAGACATAACACAGACGAAGACTTGGTCGGAGAGAAGACTTTTCTTACTTTTGTAGATTTATCACCCTCCCGATTGAAACACAAAATTAGGGTTTCATTTTCCCCCTTTTCGATTTGCTTCTTCCCCTTTCATAGCCGCTTCATGATGATTCCTCCCTCGAGCTTTTGATTCTTCTTCCTGAATTTTGCAGATTTTTTTCTCTCGTTAAATTTAGAATAAAAATCTCTTCGACTCAAATGGGAAAGTTTTGTTGCTTCACTTCCCCTTCCGAGGTAAAGTTGATTAGATCTTCCAAAAACATAAAGAACCTTCCTTTGCTTATGATTTGTCGTTTTGTAAGTAAAAAGGTTAAAGCTTTCTCTGTTCTGTTTTTTTTTTTCCTTTACAAGGTTGTGGGAGGACAATCATCATCTGGTAAAGGAAGAAGTGACGAAGGGTCGATCAAGTACGGTTTCAGTCTAGTGAAAGGCAAAGCTAACCATCCCATGGAGGATTATCACGTCGCGAACTTCGTCAACATCCAAGACCACGAGCTAGGTCTGTTCGCTATCTACGACGGTCACATGGGTGACACTGTCCCTGCCTACTTGCAGAAGCACCTCTTCTCCAACATCCTCAAGGAGGTACAAAAGTGATTATTACTTAAAAGAGATTGTGTTTAGTAGTAGTGGCCACTGATCATGATGTATTCAGGGAGAGTTTTGGGTTGATCCAAGAAGGTCTATAGCAAAGGCTTACGAGAAGACGGACCAAGCCATTCTTTCGAATAGCTCTGACTTGGGACGTGGCGGGTCCACGGCTGTGACTGCTATATTGATCAACGGGAGGAAGCTGTGGGTAGCTAACGTTGGGGATTCACGAGCGGTTCTTTCTAGAGGAGGTAGGGCAGTGCAGATGAGTACGGATCATGAGCCTCGTGCGGAACGGTCGAGTATTGAGGATAGAGGTGGATTTGTATCCAATCTACCAGGTAAAATAGAGGAGAAGTCATCTGCTTTGAGTTGAGTAACAATTATTTGATCAGTAGTGTATGTAATGAGTTGTTGTGATTAATAATAATTAAATAGGTGATGTTCCTCGGGTGAATGGTCAGTTAGCTGTGTCTCGTGCCTTTGGGGATAAGGGACTTAAGACACATCTGAGTTCAGAGCCTGACATTAGAGATGTTGTTGTAGATAGCCAGACGGATGTTCTTCTCCTGGCTAGTGATGGCATTTGGAAGGTAAATTAATTAATCGCATCTGTTTATGTTTTCTTTTTTATAAAAAATACTGATTTTGAATTTGTGAAGGTGATGACAAATGAGGAGGCGATGGAGATAGCTAAAAGGGTGAAAGATCCACAGAAGGCGGCCAAGGAGCTAACAGCTGAAGCGTTGAGAAGAGAGAGTAAAGACGACATATCTTGTGTCGTGGTCCGTTTCAGATGACAAACTCTGGATTTGATTCTGACTCTTATGGATGATTTTGGTTCCGGTTTGGACCGGTCTAAAGTGCGTTCGTTGTTATATGTAAATTTGTGTGGTTGAAGAGGAGTTGATGGGGTGATGGGGATTTGATTTGTTGATTTTAATAATCGTGATATAATAATATTAGTAGGCCTATTTTGAATGGTATGTGGAAGTACTTTTTGGATCTGTTATAAATATTGGGGTTGATCTGTTGTAGGTAACTGTCATTATTATCCTTCAAAGAAGGGTTAGGTTTGCAACTTGCAAGGAGATACAACAACAAAACTGAGTGATAAAATCAGATTATATCAAAAATCATAGGAGAGAGTTGGAGATAGGCAATGTTTTATGTTATAGAACGTCAATGACCGGAAAACAACATCAAGAAACACTTGAGATAAAAAAAGATTACAGATACAAAACCATTCAACGTAAGAAAAAGGAGATTGCCTCCTCCTTCCTCTGGGAGGTGTGCAGTCCATAAGGTGAGATTGTCTCTAAGTAGCTGCATGATACGGTGACAGTCCTTGTATGGTTCCTCGTTTAGGCTTTCAAGCTCAGCGATTGCATCATCCAATGCTTGCTTAGTCAATTAGATTGCACTGTACAAACACACACATAATTTCAAACTGTTAAGAGAGTGTGACACAAGCGATTATTATGTAGTAAGTGTTAAAATAATTTCCAAAACCTTTCAGGAGAGTTTAAGATCTCATGGTAGAAAACAGAAAAATTCAGCGCCAAGCCAAGTCTAAGTGGAAACGGAATTTTCCCGCCAAAACCGGAAAAAATGCATTTTCTCGCCAAAACCGAAAAAACACAATTTTTCCGCAAAAACCGGAAAATAGAATTTTCCCCCAAAACCGAAAAACATAATTTTCCCGCCAAAACCAGAAAACGGAATTTTCCCGTCAAAACCGGAAATCCGCCAAAACTGAAAAACACAATTTTATCGCCAAAACCGGAAAATGAAAATTTTCCGCCAAAACCGGAAAAACGTATTTTCCGCTGAAACCGGAAAAACACATTTCCCGCCAACACTGGAAAAACACATTTTCTCAACATTGGATATACTATTTAATTTCTAAATTAGTTTTTGAAATATATATAAAATTTGGTCTAGACTGAATATGATAAACAATCAAAAATAATTGCATGATGGAAATATATTTGGTCTTTCTTAAAAAACCTATATTGTTTAGATGTATATTGTTTATGTTAGAAAAATATCATATATGCATAATTTTAGGATATTTAGTTTAGTTTCTAATTAATAGTCCAACATAGACTTTTCTATAGTAGATATAAAGTAGGACCCTAAATTAATAGATTAGATAGATGAGTTTTCAAAAGATGTCGACTTGGTCTTGGCATCCTACTCATGTGCACTTACTTGCATCTGCTTTGGCTGTTTCTCTTACCATAAAAATGACAAAAAATTTCCTTAAAAATCATTTGGTTTGAACTTAGAAGACGCTGACGAGGTAGGTTTACTCCCCCACATAATGTAAATTAGCTTCTTGCCAAAATAAAGAGAATTGAATTTGGGATTATTGGAAATAGAAAAAATATTGGGGTGAGAGAGGCTCGAACTCTCGACCTCAGGATCACTCAATAGCTATGAGACCTACGCGCTAGCCAACTGCGCCACCACCCCTTGTTGTTTGTATCGACCTTTATTATTTATTTTACTTAATGCAAACTTCTTTGTGTCGACGTCAAGCTGAACTTTCCAGTGAATTGGCTAATATTTCTTGTGGTGTTTGTTCAGTGACAAGTGACAACAGAGGTTGCGGGCCGCCCGCAATATATTTAACGTGAAATTTAAGTTTCTTGTTAAGTCAATTTTGAAAGATACTTATGTATAAAAAGTTAAAGTTATAACAATTTGATTTTTTTTTATTAATATACATGGTAAAGTTTTGCATACCGTAAATTATTATGTTAAATTTATATATTATTTTGTAAATAAAAATTTTACTATTTTTTCTTACATTACAAAATTATATTCTAGATAATTATAAACAACAAAAAGTATTTCATATGTAGAGTTACTTTAAGAGTTTTCTGTTTTTAAATGATTTTTCAAGTACTATTAAAAAATAAAACCACTATCAAATCGCTTAAATGATTTTTGAAGTAGTATTAAAATAGTTTTACTCTAAGAATAAAATTTATAAACAATAATAAAATCTTATTAGAGATGTGCTTACAAAAGCAAATGACCAAGGCCATATTATTTTTTAAATAAGTATTACATAAGTGTCACCAAAGCCATATTATTTTTTAAATAAGTATTACATATATAAATGTCAAGCTTAGTTGACAAGCAACTGTAGAAGAAATTAAACCAAATCTTCCTTCGATTTAGATGAAAGGCTAGCTCGGTGGCTCGCTCTAGCCACGCCCTAAGAGAACCTTGTCAACAACTGTCTCGAAGTTTAACTCCGACGAACCACGCTTAGGCTCAGTCGCTTCCTCCGCCAAGAGCCGCCACTTCTCCGCCTTCTCCCTCATTTTCTTTCCTTTCTCTCCATCCATCAGCTCTCTAACCACCGCGTCAACCTCCTCCCTCTTCACATCTCCACCAATCTCCATCCCAACCTCCCACTCATCGCGACAGAACTTACAGTTCGTTTGTTGCTCAGCAAAGAACGGCCAACACACCATCGGAACTCCACAGCAAAGACTCTCCAAAGTCGAGTTCCATCCACTATGCGTTAAAAACCCTCCTATCGCCGGATGAGACAGAACTTTCTCCTGAGGACACCAAGTCGCTATCATCCTCCTATCCGCCGTCTCCGTCAAAAACTCTGGCGGAACAACAGCCAGTTTACCATCAACTAAGTCCGGTCTGATCACCCACAAGAAATCTTTCCCTGTTGCGGCTAAGCCCCAAGCAAACTCCACGAGGTGTTTAGCGCTCATCACGGTTATGCTACCGAAGTTAACGTAAACAACGCTATTAGGAGCCTTAGTATCGAGCCAGTCCACACACTTTGTATCTTCTCTCCAAAGATTCGACCCCATGCGTCCGATCTCGCTATCTTTATCAATATCCCGGTTCACTATTAGATGGAGCGGTCCAATAGAGTACACAGGAGGTGTAATATATTGTATAGCTTGTATGGTGTCATGCTCGAGATCATCGAATGTGTTGAGAATGATAGCCGAAGCACGTTTGACTCGGTCAACCTCATGAAGAAAAAAATTGAGCATTATGTCGTCACGACTAGTCGCACGGATGAAGCTTGGGATGTCCTTTAGTCTTAGGTTTTTCATCGTTGGGATCCAATCTATTTCTGTGTCTAAGCAATTCTCATCTGCAAAAAAAAAACACCACTATTTTATTAGTAATCGATATTTATCAATAAATATGAAAGCAGTGTATTAATATGCAAAGTTTGTTAAAAAATTTCTAGCAAAAAAAAAAGTTTGTTACAAATAAAATGGTTGTTTTAATAATATTTGACACCATAACACTGATTGATTATATATCATTACGTACCTTTTATTGGACATAGCCCCTTTTCGACCAAACGGTCGAAGTATAGATAAGCCAAGAAGCCACAAGCGCTTGTGGTCCAGAAAATAACATTCGGGACATCGAGCTCCTCCGCAGCGTCAAGAGTGAAAGTCATCAGACCGTCCGACACAATACAGCTAACGGGAGGAACATCATCTCGAGCGTTGATCCGCTGAAGAAGTTCCTTGAACGGAGCTAGACAGTTCTTCATGGTGGAGTCGCAAAGAGAAGGGACATCCTGCATCTTATCCCCATCAGTCTCCTGTAGACCGTCAGGGATAGACTCGAACCGGAACGAAGGAACACCGTCGAGCGCGTTGGCACCAAGTGACCGGAGGAGACGGTTGTGGTTGTAAACGTTGTTTACGAAGGTGACGTGGAAGCCTTTGGCGTGGAGGAGTTTAGCCACTTTCATCATCGGGTTGGTGTGGCCTTGAGCAGGGAAAGGCACGCAAACGACGTGTGGTTTTTGTCCGTTAGAAACTGCATGAGATGCCATTTCTTTTCTCAGTGTGCCAAGGAGAGATGAAAGATGGATATGAATGTGAGTGATCTGCGAACGATTTTGCTATACTTTATAAGACTCCACCATGAGAAGGCGAGAACTTTAGATTCTTCCACGTGGAAAAATTACGTGTCACTTGCGATCTCGCGATATTTATGAAATTGATTACTATGCTGCCACAAAAGAAAATATGGCTGTGTACAAGTTGAGTGTACAGTGTAAAATAAAATTCAGACTAGTGACCCTAAGGTAATAACTCGTGAAAGTAATGGTTATCTAACTCCCAACTTCGTGGAATAAATTTAGGTCTAGAACCACCTGATATATTAGTGGTTTTTGTTTAAAATTGCTAGGATATATAAGCATGTATTAGTAAAATAAATCTCGGCTTAACTCCTAATTAGTCACCAAACAATCGGTAAGGCACTAGGTCTGATTCTAGCACCTGATTAGCGTTTAGCAACGATATATATAACGTGGATGAGCTAAAACTTGAATAGCTATAAACTATTCAGTTTTTTTTTTCATGTTATTATCTCCCTTCAATTTGTTTCCCAAGGTATTACTGCATGTATTTTCTATAATGTTTACATGATTACATCTCTATGTGTCTCTCTCACACACATACAAAGTAATACTAGTTATGAAATATAGTTTTATTTTTCTCACATCTTAATAAATATAAATCTTAACTGAAAATTTTATAAGGTGTAAGTATACAATGAGATAATCACTAGAAATAACATACTCCCTCCGGTTTTCGAAAGTAAGATTTTTTCTTGTTTTACAAAGTTAATTTTATACTATATTTTAAGGTATTTTGTAAAATTGAGAATATTTAGATTAATCAAATAATTAGTTGATAGTTATTGAAAAATATATAGTAAAACTAAATAATAAATTTAATTGTAAATATTCATTATATTCTTAATATAAGTTAATACTCTAGAAAAAAAAATTCGAAACTATATTCTTAATAATAAATTTAATTATAATAATTTATTATATTCTTAATATAAGTTAACAGAGGGAGTATACAGCTTCAAAAAGTTTCTGTAATATATTATACAGTCAGGCTTAATTTCTATAAATTCCTATACAGCTATTTTGGCGCAGACCAATCAATCATTATGCTAGTAGTAATGGAAGATAGAAATCGTTGTATCCAGATCACCGTATTTATGATACTGTCGTATTACTTTGAGAAAGAGAAGCAAAAAACGTAAAGAAAAAATTGAAAGTTGATATCGTGTTCGGAATCTGCATAGGTGTTGGCAACAAACTTTTCAATTTTCAATTAATACGATACCTCTCATCATTATGTGGCAATTATGTCCACCAAGGCACATATCTATATTTTTTTTTTCTGATGTAAAAAAAAAAGTATTACTTCTTTGCCGAAAATCCAAAGAATGTAAATAGTTTCTCCCAGCATAAATTAAACTCAAGTAACGATAATTACATCCGCAATCTCTTACCACTAGATTAATTCAATGATGGTTCTTTTTTTCTTTTGTAAAAATAATCCATTGATTTAAAAAGAGATAATATTGTGTCTTGTGTCAAAAAATGCATTAACAAAGTTGATGATCGAGGATAAAAGAGTAACCACTTGCCTTCAATTTCATTTATACTCTTGCCTTTTACGGATAGAACTGTCAAATGGGTCATCCAGAGCTCATTTGAGCATGACCAATTGGATTATTTCTGTTTTAGACATTAATGGACGGTCCATATTGGACAATGGTCCACAAAAACGCCCAAACCTAATAAAGATCATGTCCAATGGATAAGTCTATGGACACCCAATAAAGACCATGTCCAATTTGTATAGTTTTAAAGTAAATTTTTTTTTGTAAATTATTTATTTATGTTTAGTTAATTTATATGTTTCATATTAATATTTTTCACAATGATTTTTATATTTTTAATTTTATAAGATATGTAAATTATTTATTTGCACTAATTTATATATTTGTGCTTAACTTAATTTAATAAAATCAATCTATAAGTAACAAAACTTCAAAATTATTGCATAAAAGCATAAAGCATAATAAATTTTTTTAAAGTTATAATATAACTGTTATCATATCAGCATGATAAACTCAAACACAACAATAACAACGTCATAAACCCAAACAAAACAAAGTCATAAACTCAAACATAACAAAGATTCAAACATATCAAAGTCTAAGAAATAACAAGTTTTAGAAAACATAGTGAACATAGCAGACTGGAACATGACAGTCAGGCCTTCCATCTGCAAACATAAACACACACAAAGGCCCACATTCAATAACTGTAACGTCTCGTATGAGACAACGTCAATATGAAAACAGAACCAAACTTACAATACAAATGGGAGAGTAACCAAAAATACACAGTGGAACATTGTAACGTTTCCTATGAGACTCTCACCTCTCAATATGAAAACAGAACCACAAACACACAGAGACACAATCAATCATTGTTACTATTTTTAATTATAAAATTAAGAATTTTATTTGATTAAGTCCATGTACTTTTTTGCCTACCAGAATTATAAAATTAAGAATTAAACAGAACCACAAACACACAGAGCTCAATGTACTTTTTTGCCTACCAGATCTTAACATGGGCTTATTTTCATATTCTATTTTTAATTATAAAATTAAGAATTTTATTTGATTAATATTTAGTTATATAGTTTATATTTTTAACTTTTTACTAAAAGACTTTTTCAGATAACGATACAATATATACAAAAATTATCTCTTTTTAAAATTATATTTTCAGATTTTGGATAATTCTTACTATTATTAATTAATCAATTATCTAATCTAATCAATTAAAATTTCGTTTTTATTTTTTAATTTATTATATGTTTTATTCATTAAGGATATAAACGATATTAACCACTCTAACTTTTAACGTGAGAGCTCGATGTACGTCACATCTTATCCCCACCTTCTATTGTAGGTATGTAAAAGAATATGCGTGTTTTCATCCATTTTCAAGTATGCATAAGATCATCTCCAATCTCACTCTATTTTTTACTCTAAAATAGAGCTTAGAGTAAAAATGCTCCAATGGTACTTTATTTTCCACTCTATAATAGAGTAAAAAATTTGTTTAATCCAAATATAGAGTAACTTATTTATTTTTTGTTCATCACTCTATTTTTCACTCTAAAATAGAGTACCATTAGAATAGAATTAAACTCTATTATAGAGTTACTCTATTTTGAAATGAAAAATAGAGTAAACCATTGGAGATGGTCTAACACATTTTATATACGTATAAAAGACAAAGGACAGCGTAAAAAAAAAATCATGGACATCTTCATTTTTTGTGGTCCTTGATCTTATGAGATATGAGGAGGCGGGCGCATATGTTTTTTATAAATAGAAAGTTTTCAGTTTCCTGTCTATAAATATTGAACTAGTCGTTAATAACACATCAATGCATTAGAACACGAACTGGGTGAGATAACAGCTCTTATAAATCAATAATGTATTAAATAACATTTAGGAGTCTAAACAATTACAAATACAAAATTATTAGTTTGAAACGATAAACAATTACAAATACAAATTATTAGTCAAAAGAATATTAGTAGATAAAAACAATAAATAAAAATTACATCAGAAGTGGGAGTAGGCGAAATAGAATGGTGGGGTTCCGTTCTCCACGATGGATATTAGGCGAAGCGAGAGATTAGCTTTAATCAGTCCTCGTTTGATCTCTAATCATATTTTTTTATAAATCAATCTATATTCTAAAATATACACACAGTTTTATTATAAAACATAACATGAGACCACTTTAATAAAAAAGAAAATAAATCTTGACCATCCTAATAAAAGTAATCTTACATAATAAAGTAGAGTTTAGTCTCTCCTCCTTCTTCCACGTCATCAGAGAAGGAGGGGCAATTGAGGACACCTGGCGTCTCAAAATTAATCATCTCACGTTTTCCTTTGTTGCTTTTCGTTTGGTTTATACATCGGTTTTCTCGGTTTATACTGTTGGGCTTGGACGTACGTCATCCCTTGAGAGCCCACAACGCCACACATCACTCCTATGTTTCTCCTTTTCTCACACGAGACAACATAACGGGCTTACACCTTGATTGAACCAGTAAATTTTTTATCCAAATCTCTTCAGCCTCGCCGCCCCACATTCCTCTGTCCACCATTCTAACGCCTCGCCTCCACCTTCACAACATTTAACAATTATGTCCTTCAATCATTTTGTTCTAACTACGTGATAATTAAGTATCCCCTCATGTGTTGTTCCAAGTCTTTGATCTTTAAAATAGAGATGCAGACCTCTACATATCTCATCGCCTCATCTTCTTCATTGCTCTCTTTAGCTTTCAAACACAAGCTCCAACAATGGCGAATCCCCAAATTTGAAATCTGGTCGTTCTCGAGAGGCAGTTGTAGCACATTTGCTTCGTGCCTCTTACACACCTCACAGTCATCATATTTATCACCCACCGCAGGTTGTGTGGCATTGGAAGCAGGAAGTATTGATGTGTCAAGGAAATTGAATCTGTGAAGAGCTTAACGCATACTTTCTCAATTCTCCTATGTAGGTACATCGCCTAACTTATCCACTCTACTATATTTTAACTCCTAAATCTTTGACTCTTCACGTTCCTAACGCCATCTCAACCCAAACTGCTGAATGGTTCTTATGTATGGCTGCTACTACCTATAAAATATGTATATTTTTTTTTTGCGTAGATAAAAGTATGTATGTTTTAGACTGAGTTTTTATGAGTTGTTGATGTGACTGTGAGGTTTCTACTGTGAGGTTTCTTCTTGAGATTGCGCTGTATCTTTACTTTTTCCAAACTGTTTGTTCTTCATTTCGGGGTTAAAAGTCAGAAACAACACCCGCAAGATTCTCCATTTCCAATAGGACTGAACTCGCCAGAACGAAAGCAAATAAATAGAAGTTGGTTTTCAAAACACATGCAACCAATTGAAGGGATGGCAGGACAAAGTATTGGCATAGAGAAACCAAATGAGTGAGGTTGACTCACTCTGCAACTAACTTTTGGGTCAGAGAAAAAGCTGCAATGATCGATGATTTAACAAAAGGGCTATATGCCCACAATCTATGGAGATTCTTCATCAAATACATCAAATTTATTTAAGTGGCGATGTACCAAATTGGAATACAGGTTCAATATAAGAGCTGGAAGAAGCTAGCATAGCAGCATCCACGAGTGAAAGGACAGTTCGGACCTTCTTGGAAGATTGCGATTTGGGAGCCAAAAGACTCATTTTGTTGGGTATATATATATTCTGTTAATAATTACATAAACTTTTGTCTGAAACGAGACTTGACTTTAATTGTTGTCTTGATTCTTTCATTTTACAGTGGTAAGAGCTCCTGGTATGAGTCTGTTAACCGAGCTCTGTGGCAAAAGGTGTATCCGCTGCGGAATGGTCTGGCTCTGCATCCAAATGCGGTTACTAAAGCTAGAAAACGCATGCAAACTTTTCTTCAGGTTTGTTTTTTTTGTTGGTTTATAATATAAACTTATTTCGTTGTATTCGAGTGTTATCTTCTCAGCTAATCTAAGCCAGTTTCTTAGGTATTTTTGTTGCCTTCGTATATCAAGATCAGCTCTCGAATGATCCCGCTACGTTAAACACGTGACTACAACTTTGTTTTTCACCGTGATTAGTAGTATTTTTTTTTAAGAGGAATCCATGGATAATCAGGTTGGAGCCGGAGACTATATTATTATGTTTAAAGTATTTGTGCCCGGTATTCTAATTTTTCAGATCTCTTTGTGAAAATGGATGCATTAAAACAACTTTCGACTGCAAGGAAGCTTTTTTTTTGGATGGCATTCTAGGACCTCTCACTTTTATCATATAGTTTTGATGATTTTTGTAATTAATTGCTTATTTTAGAGAAAACTTGGTGTGTAGAATATTTTTGCCCACTCATACGCTAAAGCGCTAACTTCTGTGATTCTTTTGTTTATTGGTGATCTTTTGAGTGGATAAAACATGTGATACTAATACTATAATACAAATTCTTCATATTTTCTGTGCAGAAGTTGAGAAACACTTGAAAGGAACGCAAGATAATCATTTGCAGACAGTTTAGACCGTCGGAAGTTGCAGTGAAACTGACTGCATAAGAAGACGGGATGGAGGGTTGAAATTTTCAAAATTGAAGATCTCACGGGCGGACACAGCATAGAAGAAGGGCACCGTATGAACCGCGTAATGAGTATCCCCTACAACCTGATCACAAGACCACGCCACTTTGTGTTAGTTATCTTTCGTTTGTTTGGTCTTTTCATCCTCTTACCCGTATAAACATCAGAAGAACAAGTTTGTATATACATAAATTCATTACCCATGACACACTACACAAGATATATAGTTTGACTTTACTTTTGTTCATACGAAATACAATTTCTGTGTCATTTTTGGAGATGTGATGTTTTAATCTTATGCTTAGATTTTTTTTTATTTTTATGTATTTGAAAATAATTATTAAAGATGTATAACCAAAACGTACATCCAAATGTTTTATTGACTATGTTTTTAAACGTATCACACAAATAAATATTTTAATTTTCACAGTATTATACAATAATGTGGGTTTTAAAATTCACCAAGTAGAACAAAAAGAAAAGCTTTCAAACAAAATAAAAACCATTACTATATATTTAACATATAAATATTTAAATTATAGACAACAGTAATGTATCATTGCAACAACCTAGAAAACATATTTGTCAAGTATAATTCTACAAACAGGTGAACATTTGTATTTATGATAAACAACTAGGAATTAACACATTTATCGAGAATCTAAGAACCGAATCAAACTAACAACAATGTTCGGTTCGACTTGGGATAGAAACAAAAAATCAAAACCGAAGCAGAATCGAACCAAGAACATAAATGACTTTCTATAATATAATCAATTTATATATTTATAATTATTACCTATATTTAGTTTTATAATAATAAAATATTTTAAATTACTATTTATAAACCAAATTATTCAAAAATTAATTACCCAAATAATTTTTAGCCACAAAAATTTAAATTATTTGATTACCCAAAAAATCTGTTAGTTAACATGAAAAATTGGTTACCAGAATACTTAAGAACCGGCGAGGTTATACAAGCAAACTAATTATTCTAAGTACAATAGAATATCTATAAATTAATACTCGATAAATTAATAATATTTATAAATTAATAAATTTCATCGTTTCCAATTTGAGCCGGTTAAAAATTTGACATGAATCGATAAAATAATAAGATAATATTTTTTTAGAAAATTCTATGTAAATATATGGTTCTATTAAAATTATAAATTAATTATATGTATACATATTTTATATAATTAACACTTAATATATTTTTGATGAGATTTATTAATATTATATCTAAAATCACATTTAAGTTCCTATTGGCTACCTTACAGAAAAGAAAAGGAATCACGACAAATCAAGCATCATATTACAATTATATATTTTAGACTTGATGTGCATATTCTTGCTCTCCTTATAAAAGTCGGGTAAATCTTAGTTTAGAGGTGCAGCACGACTACGACTTCTTATATTTTCAATTGATTTAGTTTAGAGGTAGATTAATTTCTTATCGTGATAAAATTAATTATTTTAATAGTATTAAAATTATACTCTTAGAAATTTTTAAAAAATATTAGTTATTTTTATTTTATATTTTCTTTAACTATATCAAAGTAGAATAAAAATAAAAAGGACGAATAGAAATTATTACATTTTTCTTAACTGTTTAATTTCATAATTTTGTGTTTTCACTAACAAAATAAATGTTAGTGGTCCTTTCAACTCAAACCAACAAAATTTAATAAAATTTATAATTTAATTTTTGAATAAAATATAGTATATTTATTAATACAATTTAAAATAAATTTCCAAATAATTTTAAAATAATTTTTGATCAAGGAATAAAATATATTTTAATATAAAATAGTTTTATTTGTAAATTCACCCGCCCGTAGGGCGGACCAACCACTAGTGGTTACATACATTACCATTTTCTCACCGAACACTACCGTCAAACACATGCGACGAATCCATTATTCAAAGTAAACCTGACCCGAAAATAAGTTTCCGGTTAGATTGCTCGTATGTGATGAATTGACGAATCCACCCTCACCTACCGCAAAGACAAAAAGCTTCACCAAACACAACTACCGGGTTATAAAACCCTTAACTTCTCCTTCAAACACTTCTCAGGTTTCGTGTTGCTCACAAACTTGTCGGAATCTCAACACCAAATAAAAAAACATTTTCTTTATTAAAATAAAAAAAATCGAGGAAAGATGGCGCTCATGAATGGAAGCATGAACCTATCATCAATCAAAACGACGATATTCAACCACCGTCAAACAAGCTTCTCCTCCGCCGTACCAAGAACCACATCCCTCCGTATCTCCGCCGTGCAAACCGACCCAAAACCACCAACTTCATCAACGGTAACGAAGTCCGTCGAAGTTAACGTGAGTAAATCCAAATGGACACCGGAGAGCTGGAAGAAGCAGAAAGCTCTTCAGCAGCCGGAGTATCCTGACTTAGCTGAGCTAGAAGCCGTGCTCGACACGATCGAATCTTTCCCTCCGATCGTTTTCGCCGGAGAAGCTAGACTTCTCGAAGAGCGGTTAGGTCAAGCAGCGATGGGTGAAGCGTTTTTATTACAAGGAGGAGACTGTGCAGAGAGCTTCAAAGAGTTCAACGCTAACAACATTCGTGACACCTTTAGGATTCTTCTCCAGATGGGTGCTGTTTTGATGTTCGGTGGCCAAGTCCCCGTCGTTAAGGTTGGAAGAATGGCGGGCCAGTTTGCGAAGCCGAGGTCTGATTCGTTTGAGGAGAGGAACGGAGTGAAGCTGCCGAGTTATAGAGGAGATAACATCAATGGAGATGCGTTTGATTCCAAGTCGAGGATTCCTGATCCACAGAGGATGATCAGAGCTTATTGTCAATCTGCAGCTACTTTGAATCTTTTGAGAGCTTTTGCTACTGGTGGTTATGCTGCTATGCAGAGAGTTACTCAATGGAATCTTGATTTCACAGAACGTAGTGAGCAAGGAGACAGGTAAACAAAAACAACAGCAAATAATACTATTTTAATCATTTTTTCTTTTGGTAAATTTTTATTTTTTAAAGTTGAGAGATAAGTAGGACTTGGGATTTTCATAATTTTTTCAGAATATTTCAGAGGTCTCTTACTTTATAATTATTGTTTTAAATTTAATTTAGAGATCCACTTAGAACATGCTGATGTGGATGGCCTAAGGTATTGGTTGTATTTGTATGTGTGTTAAAAATGGTTGTATTGAATCGGCAGGTACCGTGAACTAGCTCACCGTGTTGATGAAGCGCTTGGTTTCATGCACGCGGCTGGACTCACGCTTGATCATCCCATCATGCAAACAACCGAGTTCTGGACTTCTCATGAGTGCTTGCTCTTGCCTTATGAACAATCACTAACAAGGCTGGACTCAACTTCTGGTCTCTACTATGATTGTTCTGCTCATATGATTTGGGTCGGTGAGCGAACAAGACAGCTTGATGGAGCACACGTCGAGTTTTTAAGAGGTGTTGCTAATCCTCTTGGAATCAAGGTTTTGTGTTTTTTTTTCTCCAACTCTAAATACATTATCAAGTTTTAGTTTGTGCTAGTGAAACTGATTGAGATCTTTGTGGTGGGTTATAGGTGAGTGATAAGATGGATCCGAATGAGCTTGTGAAGCTGATTGAGATCTTGAATGCTGATAATAAACCTGGTAGGATCACAATTATCACCAGAATGGGAGCAGAGAATATGAGAGTGAAGCTTCCTAATTTGATTAGAGCTGTGCGACGTGCTGGACAGATTGTGACTTGGGTCAGTGATCCAATGCATGGAAACACCATTAAGGCTCCTTGTGGCCTCAAGACTCGTCCGTTTGACTCTATAATGGTAAGGTTTACATAAAACTTTCTCTAATTGGTTTTGTCAAAAAAAAAAAAGCTTTCTCTAATTGGTTAGTATATGTTTGTTGTAGTAGGTGAGATAGCGAAAGGAGACATTAATCAACTTTAGTTGGGCTAAAGTTGACGACAACTGCTTTTTTCTATAGTTTGGTGGTCTTTAAAATATAGTGAAAAAATTATCAAAAGCACGTGTCCTGAATTTATCTGCTACGTCTATTTTTAGTAGACTTTGAAGTTTATTTTTGATAAGTTATAACAAAATAACCTAATAATTTTTTTTTCTGTTAACTGAAAAATATTTAGGCTGAAGTGAAAGCATTCTTCGACGTGCATGAACAAGAAGGGAGCCACCCAGGAGGTGTTCACTTAGAGATGACCGGTCAGAACGTGACCGAGTGCATCGGCGGTTCACGCACAGTCACGTTCGATGACTTGAGCTCGCGATACCACACGCACTGTGACCCGCGCCTCAATGCTTCTCAGTCTCTCGAGCTCTCCTTCATCATTGCCGAACGCCTTAGAAAGAGACGCATCAAGTCCCAACAGGCTTTTTCCGTCTAATTTAAACAAACATGTGGTGTAATATCTCTATATAAAATAAGTGTGTGAATTCAATATACTGTCCCGTTTATCTTTGATCCAAATATTGGGTCAATAGAACGCGTAAGGTTTTGTTTTGATATTGTTGTTAATGAGTATTATTTCCATTTTACAATATAATCATGGAACGTTTTTATTCATGTTGTGAACAGTTTTGTGGTAGAACAAAAACATAGGTTCTGACTGTAATCAATTAAACTGAAAGGTCCAGTCTGATATTGACCAATAAGTATTCTGAACTTAAAACCTAGCAATACGTTTTTAAACAATACATCCAAGGTCTAATTAAGTCTGATATTGTGCAACTAGTATTCTGAAAAAAAGAAAAAACTACTGTAGTATTCTGAACTTAAAACCTGGCAATACTTTTATATATAAACAAAACAAAAACATACATACAAAGGTCAAGTCTGATATTTGTAAAACTTAAAACCCAGCGATACGTTTATAAACAAAAGTATAAATACAGTTCAAGTCTGATATTGTGCAACTAGTATTCTAAACTTAAAACCTAGAAATACGTTTATTAACAAAACAAAAATATACATATACAAAGGTCAAGGTCAAGTCTGATATTGTGCAATTAGTACTTCAAACCTAGCAATACGTTATAAGCAAAAACAAAAGTATTCATACGTGGTCAAGTCTGATATTGTGCAATTAGTAGTATTCTAAACTTAGAACCTAGCAATACGTTTATAAACAAAACAAAAAAAATATCTAAAGAAAACGAAGACGCTTCTTCACCTATGTCTATCGTCTACTTGATCAAACCAGAAATTTCCATCTCAATTCCTAAAACACAATTCTATTTTTTTCTTTTTTCTTAAACTTAACGAAAAGATAAGTTATATACACACACATTTTAATAACTTAGAGTGAATAGTGAATACCATCAGTGTGATATCCATAGCTTAAAATCGTGGAAATTAACAGTGAAGCAAATCAACGCGAAGAATTATCTAAATGGTTCATCAAATACCTAAACCGTCAAGGTGATTGGTTAGAGAAAACAAGAGGCAATCTGATGGTTGCGGCGACGGTCATAGCCGGTATGAGTTTTCAAGTTATGGTTAATCCTCCAAGTGGCGTTTGGCAAAGTGACATATGTTCCCCTGGACATCAAACTGGTGTTTGTAAGGCGAAAGTCTGGGGGGCAATAGTTCAAACTTCAAAGCGTGGGTTTTATCATGGAATGGTTACTAGTACTACAGTATCGTTTTCTGCTTCTATGACTCAAATTCTCCTCATCATCAGCGGGTTACGATTAAGGTATACGACTAAGAGATTAATTATATGTGCAACTTTATACAATAAGTTTGGATTTGACAAGATTTTATCGAACATTCATGGAGTGAACTAAATTTACTTATGTTGCTCGATATTCATGTAAACTGAGATTAAGGTATTCATTTTGGTTCCAGTGGTTGACTTAGACTTTTTTTGTCACTTGGTTGACTTAGACTTACTCATCAAAACTTGTATGATTGGTTAGAAAACCAACCCAATCATTATTTGATTGGACTTCGTTAATCATAGCTATTTAATGGTCTTTCCATAGTGAGAACTTTTGGGTGTTAAGACAAATAAAAAAACTCTAATTATCCAATGTTACAATTGTTTATAGGAACCGTTTGATAATGGCGATTCTGGTTACGTTCATGACAGTAGCAGTTCTTTGTATATCGGCGGCATTCTATTGTGCGGTTTTGGTTCAATCCGACGATCAAGTCATCACTCGTATACTAAAAATTTATTTGGGAATTTGGATTGTATTTTTTATTTGTATACTCTTAATCCAACTCATTCGTTTCACATGTTGGCTGATTTGTTTTATATGTTATGATTTACATAATTTATTATATAATTGATTATACCATATTCCTGGTGGAATTATGTTTAATATATATTTATATAAGGAATGTAATTGAATTTGAAAGAATTCTTAAGTAAGAACTTTTGCAGTATTTTAAAAGATTTAATGAGATTTTAATGCATTTATCCAATTCTTTTTATGATGGATTTTAAAGGAATATACATTAATTTGATAGAATACTAATTCCTCTAAATTCTATGAAATTTTCGAATCTTTGTATATTTAAAAAAGTTCACGAAATTATTTATCTAAACTATTAAAACTGAAGTACAAATAAATCTTAACCCTAAGTTTTCCTCAATAATTACCATCCAATGCCACTTACTTTATAAATAGCAATTTCCATAAAAATTGTTAAATAGTTGTCTGATATTTAGCTACCTAATAAATTTAGAAGACATACAATCATTCATTTATTTAAAGAATCAAAATAAAAAAAAATCAATTTTGCAATCCATAAAAAACTATAAAATAGACTAAATGATCAGATTAATTTATTGGTTTATTAAAAATTAAATTAATCAAAATTGTTTAAAAATTTCAGAATAATAAAACTAACTCAATTATATTTAATTAATTAGCATATTCTAATTTAATTAGTACAATAATGTGTATTTAATTTTTAAACGTTTACAAAAATTAAAAACTAATACCCGTGCGGAGGCACGGATCAAGATCTAGTTAATCTTAAAACTGAAAGAAAAATAATAATTAGCACTACATTAGTTTATGGATTGTAACAATATACTTTTATTTGTTCTTTCACATACATACATGCAAATATTTATTTTATAAAAGTAGATTATATGATATATACACACGTAAATGATTAAACATATAAATACAGAAATAAAAACTCATGATATACAAAGATTTATGAAATAATAAATGGAGACTAATGGAAAAAAACGCCATGAACTAATGATAAAAAAAAACTAGTATACGCCATGAACTAGTAGTTTAACGTTTGGGGAAAATATTTTTTTCTAGATGGAATTTTTGCTTTGTGAATAGATATGCAGTGCTCTATATATATAGGAGAAGTGATCTAGGTTTTGTTTCTTTAGAAATATATAAGAACTATTTTATAGGGATTTATATGAGAGATAGATCTAATTAAAAAAAACGTTTTTAAAAATGCTACGTACTATTTTGTTGAGATTTTATGATATATTATTTGATTAGAATATATTGTCAACAACAATTTGAAGTTTTGTAACTAGTATTTTATAATAAATGCTATTTTGTAGGGATTATGTTATTTTTCTTTTGTTATTACGTGAGTTCGTGAAATGCAGAGGGAGAAATGATAGGTTGTGTTTTCCTACGCTCATAGCAAATCTCTCCATATAGGCAAAGAATTGTTTCTTTACATTTCTATAGAACATTTTCCATTAAATTCTTATCAAATGACATTACTACAAAATCTCTCAAATATTAAATAACAATAGAATTTAAAGTAATTAAAAAAATGATTACAAATGATTAATCCAATAACACAAGAATTTAAAAGAATTGATAAAATCAATAATTGAATAACAGTGGAATTTAATGGAAACTTAAATTCCTTCTAATTCTATCAAATTTCTAAATCCAATATCCCCACCTTAGACTTACTCATCAAAACTTGTATGATTGGTTAGAAAACCAACCCAATCATTATTTGATTGGACTTCGTTAATCATAGCTATTTAATGGTCTTTCCATAGTGAGAACTTTTGGGTGTTAAGACAAATAAAAAAACTCTAATTATCCAATGTTACAATTGTTTATAGGAACCGTTTGATAATGGCGATTCTGGTTACGTTCATGACAGTAGCAGTTCTTTGTATATCGGCGGCATTCTATTGTGCGGTTTTGGTTCAATCCGACGATCAAGTCATCACTCGTATACTAAAAATTTATTTGGGAATTTGGATTGTATTTTTTATTTGTATACTCTTAATCCAACTCATTCGTTTCACATGTTGGCTGATTTGTTTTATATGTTATGATTTACATAATTTATTATATAATTGATTATACCATATTCCTGGTGGAATTATGTTTAATATATATTTATATAAATACCTTGCTTTGTCAATCAATATATCAAGATTTTCTAATTATTTGTTGGTAACTTCTAAAAAATGTCTTAGTCCAGTTTTCAGAAGAAAAAAAACTTCTACAAAATGGGACACCAACAAAGGCTTTTTAATAGAATCTTCGTCCAACTCTTTTTCCGTATAAAACGCACGACCTTCCCGCTTTTGAACCGTACAAATCCAACGGTCCAGATTCCATCTTTTATCTCTCTCTCTCGCTTTTCATCATCAAAACGCAGTTTGTCGCTCCCCACTCCTTTCGCCTCCTCCTTCTTCTCCTCTCTTTTAACCTACACAGAGAGAGATAAACCGAATCAAACAAACTAACAAACAAACTCTCCGATCTGCGATATCACAATGGCAGTTTCATCGCGCGAGGACTACGTATACATGGCCAAGCTCTCCGAGCAAGCCGAGAGGTACGAAGAGATGGTCGAATTCATGGAGAAGCTCTCCGCCGCCGCAGACGGCACCGAGCTCACCGTCGAGGAGCGCAACCTCCTCTCCGTCGCGTACAAAAACGTGATCGGCGCCCGCCGCGCTTCGTGGCGGATCATCTCCTCGATCGAGCAGAAGGAAGAGAGCCGCGGCAACGAGGACCGCGTCAAGACGATCCGCGACTACAAGGCGAAGATCGAGTCGGAGCTAGCGGGGATCTGCGACGGGATCCTGAAGCTGCTCGAGTCTGCGCTCGTCCCTTCCGCCGCTTCCGAGGATTCCAAGGTCTTCTACCTCAAGATGAAAGGCGATTACTATAGGTACTTGGCTGAGTTCAAGATCGGTAAGGAGAGAGATGACGCCGCTGATAACACTCTCTCCGCTTACGAATCTGCTCAGGTTCGTGCTCAGATCTGGTTGATTCTTTGATGCTGATTGAACGGATCTGATTCTTGATTAGGTTGTTGGATTAGACCTAGATTAGTTTCTGATTCAAGATTAGATTTAGATTCCTTTAAAGGTTATGCCTATGCAGGCCGTCTAATAGCACATACATGTGGAGTGGTCGAACAGGATCCGAATAAAGATTGTCAACAATATATACATAAATTATAGTCTAAAACTTCAAAATTTAAATACAGTACTGACTAATTTAGAGTTTATAATTTATGAAAAAAAATTAAACATATATAAATATAACTATTAATTTCTAAAGCTATTTCATTATACTTTAAATATATCATTAATATTTTTGAACAGGGTCCAAAAAATAATTGAGACAGCCCTGTGCCTATTGATTTTGATTGTGCAGGAGAATGCGAAGGGGCTAGCTCCAACTCACCCGATCCGTCTTGGTTTGGCATTGAACTTCTCTGTGTTTTATTACGAGATCCTCAATTCTCCGGATCGTGCTTGCAACCTTGCTAAGACGGTAAAACCAATCTTTGACCAGTTCATCTTTAGGATAATGAAGAGAGTAAGTGTTGTTCTTGTTTCTCTGTGTGGGGGGTTTTAGGCTTTTGATGCTGCCATTGCTGAGTTAGACACGCTAGGGGAAGAGTCGTACAAGGATAGCACTTTGATCATGCAGCTTCTACGTGACAACCTCACTCTCTGGACATCTGACATGCAGGTTTGCTTATCCTCTCCTTCTCTCTCTCTCTTTAGTCTTTACACATTGTAACGGTTGTAGCAATCATTGCGTATTTGTTTTGTTGGTGTGGATCAGGATGAAGCTGCAGATGAGATCAAGGAAGCAACGCCTCCAAAGCCAACAGAGGAGCAGAAATGATATGAATCTTTTGTTAGGGATTGAATGAAACCATCTTTCTTCGTCAGTATTTGTGTCTAATCAAAGAGGTGTGTGTCCCTCTCTCTCTTTCTTTCAATGGTGAAGTTACACTCTCCTTTTGTTTTTTTACCCTGTTTGGATCGATTTCCATTATCAGAATGGAATCTTGCTCTGTTTTCAGATCATGAAAGGTTTTTTTTTCATGTGATTTAGGAAATAAATAACAATTTTTCAAGCAGAATTAACGATGTTTATCAAATCTTCTGTTTATAAAAAGAAAAGTAGTCTTTTGTTGAAGCAAATGAGATAACTGTCAATTAGAAAAATTGAGATGACAAACACAAAAAGAAGCAGAAGTTACAAAAACCAAAAACAACAACGAAAGGGAAAAACAAGAAACGCTAAACGCTCCGATAGCTGAGGAGGCTCTATGACGGTATAGTCCCGAAACCATGATGATATGGCCAACCTCCACTACCGTAAGGTAAAGCCGCAGGAACAAGGGGTGGAATGTTGTGAGAATTAGACCAGCTAAATAGACTCTCGGAGGGCAAATGCCCCGGAACTGGTGGTACCATGTTTTCAGATCCTCGACCATTCAGATAACTCGGCCTCGCTGGAACAGGT
Organism: Brassica rapa; assembly: GCF_000309985.2. NCBI lineage: Eukaryota > Viridiplantae > Streptophyta > Magnoliopsida > Brassicales > Brassicaceae > Brassica > Brassica rapa. The sequence goes on along the minus strand of NC_024802.2, from coordinate 19,063,312 downwards.
CCTGGAATGTTCTCAGATCAGTGGAATATTCTCAAAATCGAAAAGCATTATGATAGTTAAGCCAATTTAGTAAATTACCATATGCATTCGGGTAAAGACTTCCCCACGGTAAATGCGTTGCTGGGATGTTTCCTGATCGTAAACCATGTGCGGAACCGGTCCTATGCAGACTTTCCGAAGGTGAAGTCGTCGGCTGTGGCAGTGGAGTTTGCTCCGATCGTAAACAATGCGAAAAGTTGGGCCAGTTTAGATTATCCGAAAGCAAAGTCCTCGGAAATGGTGGCGAATCGTTCAGAGCATTGGGGCAGTCTAGACTATCGTACGATGAACTCAGCGGAACTTGTGGTGGAACGTACTCTGGTTGTTGTTCCTTGTCAATAGTTATGAACGGTTCATCGAATGGAGACCACGCAGAGAAATCTTCCACGTTCGAATCGTCTTGGGCCATACGGTTCTCAAAGGCAGCCACCGGAGCTTTCATCGACTCTTCTTCCAGCGACGGTGGCGAAGGTGGTGATGTTTCAAATGTTGAGGTGCTCAGGGCGTTGTTCCTAGTCAAAGCCGCAGGGTAACCATAAAGTAAAGGGGTAATACCATCGCCACTTCGGCTGATGGGCTGAGTTTTGCTAACCTGAGCCAGTGGCAGATGACGGAGGCTGCTATTCATACCCCGCGAGAATGGAGTAGTGCCAGCGAGTCTCAGAGCCGTGGCCTTGAATCCAGCTGCGTTGGCCCTGTCCATGTTCACGAGACGGCTCTCGTAAATCGGCTTCTTGTTTTTCCCCATTGCCATCTTTCTCTCTTTGTATTTTATGTTATTTTTCTTGTGTTTAATCTCATGAAATTACCAGACATAAATAACAAATGTTTTCATGTTTAGTCAGGGTCCAATTAATTAGATTCCCAAACACACACTTGTTCTTCTATGTGTTCTTTAGGTTTGGCAAGCAATTAATTAAATTATGTTTTATGTTTATTCCTTTTACTTAAGGTAATCTTTTAAACTCAAAGTAAGAACCAACCTGCGCAAAAGCTAAAATTATTTACAAAGGTGATGATTGGTTCGACTGTGGCTTAAAAAATTTAGTTGTAGATGTTTAGCTGTAGATAAATTGGTTGTAGCTGTAAAGTTGTTACTGTAGATTTTTTCTGCAGAGACTTTTGTTGTAGTTAAATTTGTTGTAGCTGTAAGTTATAGGCTGTAGATATTTTAAAATAAAATATATGAAATATGTGTTGTATATATAAAATTATTATTTTATATGAATTAAAATAATTTATATTAATATTTTTTTATAAATTATCAAAATTTATTGTAATTTAAAAAGTGATATGTAAATAATATTTATATTATTTAAATATTTTAATAATTAAAAAAAACACTCAAATTCAAAACTAAAATATTTATAAAAGTTTTTTATTATGATTATATAATTTATTTGATATTATAGATATTTTTTTTACATTTTACAGATTCTACAGCCTATAAAAATATGATGTAGCATTTTTGCCTAAAATACATAATAAAAAGTTTTGCTTTGTTTTTTTTGCTGTAGCTTTAAAAATAAAGTTAAAGCATGATTGGTAAAATTAAATAAAAACTTGATGTAGACTTTAATTTTTAAAAGTAAAACTAAAGCATGATTGGTAAAATTTAGTGATTTAAAAATAAATAAAGCTAAAGTAGGGAGATAAAGTCCAACCAATCACCCCCAAAGTGTAGTATTTTATGGTCAAAGTATTTTTAACATAAATGTATATTACATCTTGTGAGTTTTAATTTTAAATTTAATGTTCCAACTCATTAGTTAGATTTCCAAAAAAGACTCTCGGTGTGTGTATGTGAGATAGGTTTAGCAAACAAATTATGGTTCTCTAGTTTTTATCTTTTAACTGAATTTAAATTAAGAATTTAACCGCACGCAAATTAAATTTTATCATTTAATAGTCATTTTAGTACGTTTTAGTGATTAAATATATACTAAATCTTATAAATTCGTTTTTAAATCTGATGTTCAAATTATTAATTGGATTACTAAAAGCAGATGTTAAAACAAAAATATTACTGAAAACACTTTTGACCAAAATAAAATACTTTCAAAACATTTGGATTGTAAAAGGCAATAAAGGTTTCAGTAAACACATCACTCCCACCGTGTTTTGTACTAATAACTTTTAACAATCGAATATTGTTTACAAGTTTTATTATCTAACATTCATGTCTAACGATAAATACAATATTAATTACTGTTAATTGACTCTTGAAGGGAATCAATACTCATAAAATTTTTGCTCCTTTTAACGTTTCTTATTCGACCCTCCACCAGCTCAATATATTTTTTCCATTGAATTAATCTGTCTATATTTCATTTTCTTACGAATAAAGTTAGGCCGTTACGTCTCATATGGAGAACCTTTTCGTATTTTGTCAAAAAGAATAGAGACGAGCTCAATTATTATACACTATACTTTATTAGAAATCGATAAAACTTTAAGGTAATCGTTTTACAGGGACAAGTGAGTCTCTCCCTCTCTCTCTTTCTCTCATTTCAACTCAATCATTGTTCATTATCACAATCATAATCCATCATTCACCATGGACAAGACATCTTCAATTTCCATCCACGAAGGAAAACCGATTAGATGCAAAGCAGCATTATGTAAAAAAGCAGGAGAAGCTTTGGTCATAGAGGAGATCCAAGTTGATCCACCTCAAGCTTACGAAGTTCGAATTAAGATCTTATGCACTTCTCTTTGCCACACTGATGTTACTTTCTGGAAACTAGACCGGGTAAGTTTACTCTATATATAACCATCTTTGCATAGGAAAGTAAACGCAGACTCTATATTTCATTACCCGTTGACTCTTTTTTTCCAGGGACCTCTTGCAAGGTTTCCGAGGATTCTAGGACACGAAGCAGTGGGGTGATTCTTCATATACTTCTTTGATTTTAATTTTCACTCTTCTTCAAGAATTTGCATGATTGCTTTTCTTTTTTTTCTTTTCTTTTGTGGGTTAATGTAATCTAATTACTTATATTTTTTAATTGGTATTGTAACCAAGTGTTGTCGAGAGCATTGGAGATCATGTAAACGGATTCAAACAAGGAGATGTTGTTTTACCAGTGTTTCACCCTCACTGTGAGGAATGTAGAGACTGCAAATCCCCAAAGAGCAACTGGTGCTCGAGGTATTGTGACGATTTCTTTTCAAACACGAGGCGATATGGTATGGATTCCAGGTTTAAAGATTCCTCGGGAGAAGATATTTACCATTTTTTGTTCGTCTCGAGTTTTACTGAATACACCGTCGTTGACATCGCACATCTCGTCAAAATCTCCCCTGAGATCCCCGTTGAAAAAGCGGCCTTGCTCAGCTGCTGCGTCTCCTCAGGTAAAACTAAATTCCATATTCGTGTTAGGGTTTGATTGTGAATTTGTGATATTAAAAGTTAGATAATGGACTGATGGTGCGACACGTGGAAACAGGAGTTGGCGCTGCATGGAAGGTGGCTGACGTAGAGGAAGGTTCAACTGTTGCTATCTTTGGCCTTGGTGGTGTTGGACTTGCGGTACAACTTTTGTATTCTAAAATAATATTCTTTCTATCCATGACATGAACGATTAGTAGCTTATTTGCGAATCCTAGTGTTCTATGATTGAAAAGACTAAATATTTTTTTTTGGTAAAAAAGGCTGCGGAAGGCGCCAGGCTACGTGGGGCTGCAAAGATCATCGGTGTAGATCTCAATCCCGACAAATTTGAAATAGGTTTGGTTGGTCTATCTAATTTATATGTTGATGGCTTTATGTTATGTTTTTTTATCATATAAAACACATGTACAACCATTGTTGTTGAGTAGGTAAACGATTTGGCATCACGGACTTCGTCAACCCTGCTTTATCTGGAGAGAAAAAGATTAGCCAAGTTTGTTGATTTACACCTTTTCTATAAAGTTTTCAATTAGAAGTTAATTTACGCATTTTGGTAATTATGGGAAAAGGTGATAAAAGAAATGACCGAAGGAGGAGTTGATTATAGTTTTGAATGCATTGGTTTAACGTCCTTGATGGAGGAGGCTTTCAATAGCACACGCACGGTACGTTTTTACCGGTTTGACGGGGTTTAATGGGTTTACCATCAATCCAAGGCTAAACCGATTCTTTTCAGGGATCGGGTAAAACAGTAATTTTGGGGATGGAAAAACAGATGTTGCCAATAAGCTTGGGTAGTCATGATCTTCTCAGAGGCAGAACTATATGCGGAACTTTATTCGGTGGTCTTAAACCTAAAGTTGATATTCCAATACTCGTGGATTCTTATCTAAAAAGGGTATTTTAAAATGAATATTGAATTATTTATACAAAATTTGGAGTTATTTATTTTCAAACCAGATTATGCTTGCTTACAATATGTTGCATGTGGTTTTTATATTTCTTGAACTGCAGGAACTTAATCTGAACGGTTTTATTACACACGAGTTAAGCTTTGAGGAAATTAACAAGGCTTTCGATTTATTGGTGAAAGGAGAGACTATTCGGTGTGTCCTATGGATGGATAAATAATTGTTTCATATCCCAAAAACATGTCAAAAAGTTTATACAAATTTATCAAATGTAATTTCTTTTTGAAAATGTGCTTGTAAATTGGTGGAAGAGACACAATTTGCATCTTCTTAAAAGGTTTATGGTATACATATATAGCAAAAAAAGGTTTATGGTATATAAACTTTTTATCCAAAAAAGTATATGGTGTTGAATCTTGATACTGTTGACTGTTGAGAGAAAAAAAAGATACCGAGCATGGCAGACATTAATGGGCTTAAAGAAGACTGAAAAATCGAGGCCCACTTCGTGCTAAATTAAACACTGTCGTTTTGGTCTGTTATTAAAAAATAACCAGACCAGATACATCGGTCATGATGAGAGCTTAAAACCTAACGAATAGTTCTCGAGTGTTGTTGTGTTATCACCACCTGAACATTCTCTGTCTCTCCTCCGATCCTCGTCCCTCTCTGGTCCAATGGCGAAAGCTGCGTCTGCTCAAACTCCGTCGCTCTCCGAGGTATTATTCTTCACCGACATTTTCAGTTTTTCATACGAAGAATTATCATTTGTGTGTGCGTCTCTCTCTCTTTGTTAGATCCGATTCAATTCGAGAACGAGCGGAAATTAGATTCATTTATCTATTCATTACATAAAAAAAGGATTTTGATTTTTTACCTTAAAAAAAAAAGATTTTGATTTTGAACAAGATTTGGTATAACAATTGATTTTTATATGGAAGCAATATCATTTGGAGAATGAAGTGAAGCAAGTTAAAGAATCTCCTGAAGAAAGTAATGACGAAGTTGCTGAGGAGGAGACTCCTGATGAGATCACGGTATTATTATAGCTCTGATGCTTAGTTGATTGAGTTGGCTCATGTTATGTTTTTTTTTTTTTTTTTTTTTGCAGCTTGAGACAGCTCCTGCTGATTTCCGTTTCCCGACCACAAACCAAACAAGGCATTGTTTCACACGTTACATCGAGTATCACAGGTGGAATCATCTATGTTCTTCTGTAAATTAATTTTAAATTCTGTTCTCTCTCCTTATTTTCTAAGTCTTGTGATTGGTTTTCAAATCTCCAGATGTGTAGCTGCTAAGGGTGACGATGCTCCAGAATGCGATAAGTTTGCAAAGTTTTATCGATCTCTCTGCCCCAGCGAATGGGTATATATACTTATTAGCTTCCTTCACCTATCTTGAGATTTTTTTACAAGATGTCATGAAAACTATCTTCTTGTGTGTGTGTGTTTGTAGGTTGATAGGTGGAACGAGCAAAGAGAGAATGGAACTTTCCCTGGTCCTCTTTAAGACATATCTTCCTCTTTTGCTGTCTGCAGAGTTTCAATAAGATGTGAGAAGACTTGAACAATTTTTTTATAATCTCAATTTTATTTATTTTTTTATCTATAAGTTTTGGGAGGATCATCTAGTTCTGATATGTTGTTCTTCCTGATCATATACGTTTCCATGGCGAGCTTCAAATTTTAGTACCGTCTAATGGTTCATACGTACTTAGTCTTCCAATCTAAAGAAACATTTGAATTGATATATAATAAGTTTCATCTCATATTATTTTGGGCAGCTGCATGTTATGAATGGTGAAAAATAATATAATCGTTTTTGTAAGAAAATAATATATCAGGTATATGATGGAATATAAACATCGCTTTTGGTGGAAACAATGTATAGTACTCAGGTGCAGCCATTCGAGTTGAGTGGTTCGGTTCATAAAAGGCTTAAGCTCTTCTTTTCTTGCCATTTTTTTCCTTCATTATATTAAAAGGGTTAGTCTTTATTTGAATATTTGAACCCATTAGTTAATAATAATCAACCAAAAGCTACAAACTTTGTAGTAATACCTAACGAGAACCTCTAGACTGGTTAACCGAGACTCATCACAGTAAATCTCACCAGCAGCTATATATATATGTGTGTGTATGCTTCAATGCAGCAGCCAGAGTTTAACATAATTTAGTTCCTAATAACTGAATAATTCGATATCCAATATATAGATATAATAAACAAACAAAAGATAAAGAGAAAGCTGCAAGATACTGAATCTATGCTCAAAACACAAAAAGCTGCTGAAGAGAACAGTATCTTTCTGAAGTCTCACATACGAAGTTTGATTCATATCTATAGGCTTTACTTTTTACTTTTTCTAATAATACGTAGGTATACCTTCTTGCCTTTTAACCCTAAAAGTGAATATTAGGCTTCATGTTCTTTGATGGGTCTTCATAATATGCCAATGATCATCATCTCCTTTCTTCCGAGAATCCCACGTACCGCTGATTTTGTGTCCCAATATACTATAACACCCTCCCTCTCCCCCCAAACGTGGATTGCTATTATTATCACTGTAAATTCGTACAAAATAATCTTTTCGTTTTGACATGCTATCTCTCGAAGAAAAAAAATTGGTCGAACTTTTTATCTTATGTTTGGTTTTGGAGAAAAGGCTTTTATTTATGTTAACTTAGCTGAAATACATATTTCGCAGAATAATTACAAGAAGGTTTATTTATATAGCGGGTTCGTTTATAGAGTTGTCTATTCATATGGTTCATATCTCGAGGTGAATAGTTTATGCATGTTTGTCATGGTCGGCTACATGTTTACTTTATAAAGATGATCCTATATAAATTTAATCCCTAGCTTTGCATTTATTATTTTGGGTTATTAGATCAAAAAAATATATTCACATTCAAATCTAAAGTATGAATCACTATGACAGGGTGTTATAAATTTTATTAAAGGATTCGGAGTTGTACTCGCACACTTTCAAAGTTCCAATAAAAGATTTAAAGATGCAAACCTTTTTGAAGAAAAGAGATAGATCCATAATCAATTATTACGTGTAATCAACGTTAACATGTCACATAAAGAACATTAGGCAAGTGTATAGTATGACCATTAGCGGCCAAATCACCAACCTTTCGACTTATAAACCATTTATAAAAAACTTCAACCTTTTTTTACAAATACATATGACATAGAATAGAGGCTAAAGACAACTGATTGATTACCGGAGACAAAAATGCAACTTCTAAATACATTTAAGGAAAAAAGAAACATTGGAAACTAAATAATTTAAGCTAACCCATTATGACTCTTCTTGAATCCTTCGTATGATTTGATTCAAAGCTGTTGCAATGTCGTCCACGGTGGTCAGTTGGCTCCCTTCTTCAACCTGAACAACCCATATTTAATAAAATAAAAGTATATATAATGATTCTTGGAAAAGGTTAAAGCTGACAAAACAATGTAAATTTTATAATAAATTTTCTATTTTGTTAAGAAACAAGATATGAAAGTCTCCTGAAACAAGTGGTGGCCTCACTTGGTTGCCCGTACACATTGCATCTACAATTCTGTGACCAGTAAATGTCCACACTACAAAGACTAGTATACTCGTGCATATAGATCAACATATTCATGTTTGTTTTCTAGGTTAGGCTGGTCCCCTGATTGTTTCATATATTCTTACAGACATGCACCATTATGATACTCAATTAATTTTTAAATAAATATATTAAAATAAATATGGAAAGTGTATACATACCTTGACGCTGATGGAGTAGAGAATCGAGTTGTCCAGAGTGGTGACATTGAGATGAAGAAGAGTGAGTCGTAGGCTCTGTAACGAAGCTACAAGCTTAAGAAGCTGCTTTGGCTTCTTCTTCGCCATTATCTTGATGTTCGCGTGACCTTCCGCCACCGTCACTTCTATCTCCGCCGGTGAAGATGAGCCTTCCGTTATTGATGATGACTTTGTCGAGTATTGAGGGAAAGAGAAGAAATCTGAGAAAGGATCCACTAACGAGCTAGTGCTAGTGTTAGCTTCGTGAGTTATGGTCGTGGTCCTATTAGGCTCCATAGATTGTAAGATGTGCTCCAATTTCTTAACGTAGTTAATGGCTCCTCCTACTATCGATGCTTGATCTCCCTTTATCACAAAAATTCATTCAGAAGAAATCAGATATATAGTTGCGTGGTTCATAAAGGATTGAAAAAAAATCTTTGAATGTTAGATAATTACATTGGCGTTTTATCACGCTATAGTTGCATACAAGTTACGATTGTTGTTTTTGTTAAGAATTATAACATCATTAACCAACAAAAAAAAACATCACAATATTTTCAATCATACTCTTGTCTACTTTTTGTAATATATTTTTTAATAAAAAAAAGAGTAGAATAATCTACTGCAAAAGAAACTACCTTACAAGAATCACTTTTTGGTCAAAAACATACTGCAAAAAGGATATACACATATATATGTAGGTATACAAACGCATCCCCCTTGCCTAGAAAATGAGTTTTAACTTTCTTTTTTGTTAAATGTTAGAACTCATTCTCATACTTGACCATCAAAATGAGTTTTGTCTTTTTGGTCTGAAGAAACCTCAAAAGACGCAAAAACTAAGTACTATGCCAAGAAAGTAAAACAAGGACACACATTAGAAAAACCTATGAAGCATAGTGACCAAATGATATATGTCATAAGTGTGTGGGTAATTAAAGACTCAATTACCCTTTGAGCATAAGAGGAAGGCATTAGAGAACGGAGCACGGCTAGGTACTCGTTCATCTGTTTACGGCGATTTCTCTCGACAGCGATGTGAGTCATTCTCTGGTTCTCGATCTCTTCCACGTTCTTGTTGCTTCTAGTTCTCCTCCTCTTCCTCCTCTGCTGCAGAGGAGGATGACTCTCCATATCGATGGCGGGAAGACCAAGTTCTTCTTCCAACGAAGGGAGTAAAGGGTATTGATGATAGTCTCGCCATTGACGATCTTCCTCCTTATCGTTTTCCACAAAGCTCTGTTCTTGCCCTAACTTATTCATGTTATTCTTCGTGTCTTGAGCTACTACTACCTCTTCTTGATAGTACAGATCCTGGAACATGAAATCTTTGCAAGTGGAGGGGTAACTGAGTGGATCTTGGGGGTATACAACAGACTCTAAAGGCATTTTTAGCTAGAGAATGTTGAAAAGATAAAACAAAAATTATGAGAAAAACGGATTGAGAATCAAGAGAGGGAAAGAGAATGAGAGGATACACAATTTAGACAGAAAGTGTTTGTTGCTCTCTTTTTTATCTTGAGGGGGAAACAAAGGCAAAAGGGTTAAGACCCACTAAAGGAAACTAAGATTGTAGTTAATTATATAAAGATTCCTTTTAAATTGATTTTAGCAGATATTAAACTCTCAAGAATAGTCACCTGCACGGAGGAAAATAATAGAGTGAAAGAGAGTATGGAGATAAAACAAATTTGTATTTGTTTATTGTGGCTCTCCCGGTTCGGTCGATGAGAGAAGCTTTGTGAAGAGTGTTTAGTTTTGTCGTGTTTTTTTTTTTCTTTGTCAACAGTCAGTTCGTCAATTAATTTTTCGTTTTTTCGCTTTCACGTTTTGTACCGATTTGTTGGTCGAAAATTCTACAAGAAAAACTTTAATTTTGCAAAAAAAAAAAAAAAAAAAAAAAAACTTTTTTGTATCCAAATTCGTGAACTAAATCAATTAATCAGCTTGAATCTATGGTTACTACTCTCTCTATTTCTAAAACATAAACATTTTCGTGTGTATACACATATTAAAATTTGTAAACAAATAGTATATTATCATCTATGATAAATTATTTCCAATAGCTTTTAATTAATAAATTATTTTTCTATATTTACGTTGTTCTATTATTAACTTATAAAATGAATAGAAAACGCTAGAAACATTTTTTGTGTGCACCCGCTAGAAAAATATTTGTTAGAAACAATCTTTTTACAAAATATTTATCTCTTAGAAAGGGAGGGATTAGTTGCTAATTAGATACATAAAATGATAAAGATACATGCATACATAAACCATGCAACTTCGCACGTGTGATTGTAGACCACAAGACCAAATAAGAGATTCTGTTTGCAGGCTTTCGGTCGTCTAGTTATAATCCTGTTCGATTTAACTTTAAATAAAAATATAATGTAGTTCATACATATAAAAATAAAATTAATGGCTTCGTATTTGTTTGAACTTACAAAAATCCAAAATTCTACTATCAGATGATAAAAAAAAACAACCAAAAGAAGATTTATTTTGGCGGGTGGATATCGCATAATGCCAGGTTTAGCAAATTTGTTTCTTGATAATATACACATTTGTTTAAAATCAAGATGTCCACTTGATATGTAAGAAATTGATAAAACAGGTTGTGTATTAAAAACTTCGTTAACAGAAACAAAAAGTTGTCTATTTTAAATTAAGTGGCATCTTTCGATTATTCTTATCTAATCACTCTGCAAAATAATAGGTACTATAATCAAAATTAATTTTAAAATGAATAAAAAAGTTGGAGAATTAAAGAGATGTGACTAGGGCTGCGTTTTGTAGTCAAATTGGTCGGACACTTGGGATCTTAAAATCTGAACCATTTTGTCTCCAAACAAAAAATCACATGTGAACATAAAACTTGAGGACAAAACTTCATGATCATACAAAGAATCTTATTGCATGCAATAATCTTGTCTCTTTTGAATCTGTGTACCTAATGTTATACATTTTTGTACCTAATGTTATACATATATCATCAAAACAACTAATTATCAAAATGTTTTTTTGGTTACTATCATCTAAAAATATCTTTATCATCCTCTTTTTTAGAATGAATACGTTTATTTTTAATCAATTTGTTCATCATTTTACCATTGTAGTAGATGAATGATATTTGTTTTGTATTGATCATATAAAAGTATTGTTTTTGTTGTAGACGTTTAAAGTGAAGTTCAATTTAGGAAAAAAAGTAAGAAAAATAAGAGAAGAAGCCATGAACATACGTCCAGAAGAGTCCATGTGACTTCACAAGCTTCTCTTTTATTGTCTCTCAGGTACTTTCCCAAGAACACAGCTTCCAATTTTCCAATGGGCTTGTTTTCTTATGTCATCCTCCGAATCATTCCCCTTATCATTGTTACATTTCCCCCTTTTTCTTCTTAATCTTTGTTTTTATTCTATATTATCAAAATCAAACTGACTAATTATAATTTATAAGCATAAGTTACTTAAATATATGTGTCAGACTCCATTTTCAGTTTATTATGATGGAGATATTTATATATAGAATCACAAACAAACAAGTTAATGGAGATATTTATATATAGTCCTTCATTATCTTAAATATATCTCCCAATAACAGATATTGGAAAACTAAATAAAAATGTTTTTACAGTTTTCTAATTACAGAAGAAAAACCCCAATAACAGTATCAAAAATAGAAAGAAACGAAGACTTTGGGAGAAACTATCTATACCTCTTCTCTTGCCATCTTGGTGAAATGATAGCTTTTTTTTCTGTCACATGTGAAGATAAGAAATCTCTGATATTACTTAACACAAAAAATTCTAATGAGCATGTATTTTGTGATATATTCATCAATCAAAGAGATACAAATTCTTGGAGGGACACTGATCCACTCTTGAGGGAGGGATAAATACTTCAAAACAAAGAGATATGGTCATTTCGTCTTCAAATTTACAGTGACGTTTCTAAGACCATTTTTATTAGAAATAGCATCTTCAGATCAGCTAATAAATTTGACCACTCAGTTTTTAATCGATCTCAAATCGGACAATGTAATAAATAATAATCATCAAAATTTGGGAAATTAAAGCCAAATAATTTTACCAACTGGATTATGGTAACTTAAATCTAAATATATTTTTTAGCACCAATCTATCTATACATGTGGATTTTGCAGCAACGGTTCTCGGCATTGCTTTTCGTCAATCGGTTCTTATTACTTAAGTTCCCAGTCAAGTTATTTTTGAGTTTTAACGTTTAAGTTTCTTGTCTAAAGGTAAAGTAAATGTTAAATTTAACGTCTAAGTTTCGTCATCGGATTCTTATCTAAACATATTTAAGTTCTATTCAATATATATTACATACACCAATAATATAATTAATATAAATGTTAAATTTCAAAACAAAAAAATTAATGTCTATGCACTAAAATCAAATATTTATCTTATCTTATAATAAATATATCTTAAAATAAAAATCTAAATAATTTTTTTTTTGTAAATTAATATCTCTATAAATTAATAAAATTTTAAAATTCCACATTATTAATTTATAGAGGTTTTAATGTATCTATGTTGTTTCTAGTGTGGAAAAAAATCATTAAGTTTTTCTTTATACTTTAATATTTTGTAATAATTTCAAACCAATATAAAAGTGTTACAGAAATAAAATCAAGTAATTCAGATAAACTAATTATAAAATATTGTGTTTTTTCAAAGATATGCATATCAAATAGCCATTGTATATTTTGTTCTATACCATCTATGTGTTGGATAAGTTTGAAATAGCTCGAGAAGCAAGTTTTCTAAAACTATTTGTTTTGGCTTGTAGCTTTTAGATTTATAGGACCGGTTCTGGGTAAGAAAGATGATTCGTGAAAAAATATCTCTTTCCACTGTATCTATTCTAATGTGCTCAATTTTTTTTCTTTTTTAATAAATAAGTATTATAAATAAAATATACCCGATAAATTGGAAATCAGATACGATTACAAACTTGTTTTGAACAAATTTATATTTAATCTCACCCATTATTTTTCTTTTATCATTTGACTAGACTATCTTTTTTTTTCTTTCGCTAACCATTTTGACTAGACTATCGTTGTTGTCTACCACTCTATGTGACACTATCTTATGTTTATTAAATTAATACCGATGCAAGACTTGATATGAAAATATTTGATTCAAGCATTTAAAAAAAAAAGAATGTAAAGTGGAATAGAAGCTCAAGACTCAAGGTTTATAAAGTGTATAATCAGACATTTTAACTCGCGTGATAAATCTTTATTACAACATTTATGTTGAATGAAAGTAGTGTGTCATTCATTATCGTTAAATTGTTTGGTGAATTTTGTTTTGGGTGATAAGTACTCCATTCGTTTCATATAAAGTGTTGTTTTAACATTTCAATGCAGAATTTATTAATTTTATTTTTTTATTTGTTGAAATATGATTAGGTATATGAATAATGATGTTTTTATATAAAAAATTATGTAAAATTAAATATTTTTCTAATTTGTGTGTACAAATCTAAAATAACAGTTTACAAAACAAATAATTTTTGCCGAAGGACATCTATGCCGTCTTCCATAGAGCTTTGACAAAATACATAAATTATAATTATGGTAAAACAAACTAAAACATTTTAGTTTATAATTCCAACTATGATTCTTATAATTTGGTTGTATTTATTACAAAACATGGCAGAATATCAGATTTCCCAACAACCTGATTCTAATTACGATTAGTATAAAACAATCTCTCAATGCGTAATTTTTTTTATTTATACACGAAAAACATAAACAGCTGAAACTAAGAATGTACTCCCTCCGTACTTTTTTATTTGACGTTTTCCAGCTTTGCACAAACATTAAGAAAACTGATACAATTTATATTTTAACCTTTTCAATTGTTTTAGATTAGCTTTTTAGTCATAAAGATGCTAGAAGTCACGTTAATATTACAAGGGTAAAAACATCAACTTATATCATTATTTGCATTGGACTCCGTAAACGTCAAGTATATTGACACAAAAGAAAATCACTAAAACGTCAACTATTCCCGAACGGAGGAAGTAGTAATTTTGCTACTGTGTAACACGTTGCAGGTTTTTTTTGTCGTATATTTTAGATGCCCACTTTCTCTAGTTCTCATCCTATGGGGATTGCAAGTTGGGGATGGCGATGTATATTTATCGCATCCACAAAATTTGTTGTTTTTGTTAAATTGTAACTTCATTTGAAAAATGTTATTTATTTTTTAGAAAGAAGTTGAAACCCTGCACATTTGCCTTCTTTATATATATAGTAGTTTTTTAAATCTTTTCTTAGTAGAAAAATCTACAAGTAGTTCACACAATATTAATACCTGCTCACATATTTTAAAATAGTAAAAGATATAAATAAAAAGGAAGCAATGGTTTCTGATTTGGAGAAATCCTGGTCAATGAATCCAGAGTGCCATTAAGATTGCAAATATGCGCTTGTGTCTTCTTGCGATTGATGGTTCAGAGTTTCTATATATACCAATAAATGTATATATCATAACTAAAATAATAATTCTGAGAGTATAGTTCACTACAAATGTCTTATATTTTTGGGTTTTTTAGTAATTAAACCCCTCAACTAAAGATGAATCGTAAAAAAACCTTCAACTAAAAATCCAGTGAAATAAACCATCAACTTTAGTTTCGTTAACATATGTTACCCTCCGTCTAAAAAACCGTGACGGAGGGTAACAAATGTTAACGGTTTATAAGTTGAGGGTTTATTTCACTGGATTTTTAGTTGAGGGTTTTTTTTACGATTCATCTTTAGTTGAGGGGTTTTATCACTAAAAGTCATTAAATATTATTAAATTATTTATTATCATTTATAAATTGTTTTAAGATTTATAAGCCTTTAAAACTAATTTATAAATTTTAATACATTAATATATTTGTATATTAATTTATACATCTTAAATTAATAATTTTTAAAACTACTTACAACTTATTATAACTTTGAAATATTAAATTATTTGATATTTGGCAATAGTGCTATAAAAAATTTTATGTGTTTATATCGTCATTAATTGTCAAATATGAAATAATTTATAGTTTCTAAGTTATATTAAGTCTTAAGTAGTGTCGAGATAATTCATCCATGAAGTCAATCTTTCTATTTAGAGTATGACGCACTTTTTCCTATTTTCATGATTTCTGTCATCCGATTCATACTTCTCCCCCTCCAAAATAATGCATGATTATTTTTATTCTCATTGATTTCTGAATAACTATATTATATTTTTATTTTCTTGATCAATAATATATTTGAAACATAAAGTAATACAATAAATCAAGAACAATATAGGAAAATAGGAAAGTATGAGCTTGATGACGAAAATAATAAAAATAAGAAAAAGTACGTCATACTCCAAATAGAAAGATTGACTTCATGGATGAATTATCCTCAACACTACTTAAGACTTAATATAACTTAGAAACTTTCAATTAATTGATATTTGAAAATGACGATATAAACACGCAATTTTTTTTATATCACTATTGCCAAATATCAAATAATTTAATATTTTGAAGTTATAATAAGTTGTAAATCGTGTTGAAAATTATTAATTTAAGATGTATAAATTAATTTTATAATAGATTAATATATTAAAAATATAAATTAGTTTTAAAGGCTTACAAATCAATCTAAAACAATGTATAAATGGATAATAAATAACTTAAAAACCCTTTAATGACTTTTAGTGATAAAACCCCTCAACTATTTTTGAATCGTAAAAAAAACCCTCAACTAAGTTTTCAACATTATAAACCCTCAACTTATAAACCGTTAACATATGTCACCCTCCGTCACGGTTTTTTAGACGGAGGGTAATATATGTTAACGAAACTAAAGTTGAGGGTTTATTTCACAGGATTTTTAGTTGAGGGTTTTTTTTACGATTCATCTTTAGTTGAGGGGTTTAATTACTAAAAACCCTATATTTTTATAAAGATCTACAACTTCCAGAAAAAAGATTCTTAAAATATTTTAATCCTTACAAAAATGAAAAATCATTGGTGGTATTTTTTAAAATTCTTTTTTTGTTTTATTTAGTAATATTTCATGGATTTTTAAAAAGCGGTGGTGATAGTATACTACTATATTAGAAAGTTTGTATACTGAAAACAAATTATTTTCATGGCCGTCAATGCAAAAGAAAATTAAAGATAATACGCAATAAGTGACAAAATATGAAGATGGAAATATATAATGACAAAACAAAGTTGCATTCATATTAAGAGCAAAAAATAACAAATTCAATAATAATCTAACCTATACTAAAAGGTGAATATGAAGCCTTGTGAGACTATCCACGTCATCAATTAAAATCAGCCAATCAAAAGAGTTTACTCTGCCACGTCAGTCTGATATTACTCGACAAAATTTTCACGGTCAACTTAGTTTTGGGCTTCTAATTTTCTGTTGTCGTGGCCCATCATTAATACCCAATATACAGACAAAATTAATTAATCACAGCAGCCTAAGTCGACTCATGCATTCATCCGCCGTTTACAACCTTTTCAGATTCCCCTACTGTAACGATTCTAATTTAATTGACCCAAACTTTCCCTAGCCATATATTACTTCATCTTCATCTTCTGCTGTTTAGAGTATGCTCAAACCTCTTACTTCTCTCCATTGCTCACTATTTCTCCGAATCCTTGAAGCACCGCAATGATGGCCCTAAAACGCTCCAAATCGTCGATCTCTGACGGTTTACTTCTACAAAGTCGCCGCCGGTCAAGTTGATTCAGTTTTGAGAAGCCCATAATCCCGCTAAAGTAGGGATGCTAATTGGCCTTCAGCTTCCATCTCATTAGAGCAGATCTTAATCGGTTTCCGCTGTCGACTGATTTCTTAGAAAGTTTTAGCGCTCTCCGCCGTAAAATCTACAATCACCGAAGGTTTTTTTTTTCATTACCCAAATCTCTAAACTTTCAGTTTATCTTAATATTTGATGAACACTATGAATACTGAATAGAGAATGACAATTTATCTTAAGAGTGTTTTAGATCGACTTTTCTTAAAGTGTTGTGTTTTTGACCTTGCTAATGTTATTGCTACTAACCTTAACAGGAAAAGTGAAGTACTTTCAGTCTTGGGTTTAGTGGACTCGATAATAAGATAAACATCATTGCGTCAGTTTACATTCTGAGAGATCCAGGATGTAAGAGTGTTTGAACCATGTAAGGATGCTCATCAACGTGTTGGACACACTCTTTTGTTGAACCATGAGTGCGTCCTTTTCTTATTCCCTTCCTTGAACCACGTAAGCATGTTCTTAATTTTATATTTGATGGTGTGTTTTCAATCTTACTTTTCTAGCTTTCATGTGACATGTGTTTTTTCCCTTGCTGGAAGAGCATGACTGCTGCAATTTATGTGAGGATGTTTGTCATGGATATAGAAAGAAACGTTGGGGGTGCTACGAATTTAGATTTAATTGACCAAGTGAGGTGCTGATAAAAAAAGGTTTAATTTAGTAAACCAATCATTTTTTAAAATATATAGATGGTTCATATTTGTAATTCAGTACTGCTTAATATCTTCTGTAATTCCGATTTATTTAAACATCCCCTAGCTGGTCACTAAGCTAACGGTTGCCATCCTCACTTGATTGCTCCTGAGCAAGGTATTGAGTCTTCTATTGTATTCCTGGGAGGCCCTTCTGAGGTATATGTTACATTGTGCCGTCTCTAACTTGCATCTTTGATATTAAATGAATCAGCAACCTAACAAAAACATGCAGTAACCATCTTTCCTTTATTTTTTGGTGTTGTCTAATATTTTTAGTCTCATGCGATCCTCTTGAAGGATATGGACAAGTCTGTGATTGATATGTCGATATGTTCTCCCTTCCGTTAGTAATATATATATATCTATGTTTTGAAGGTTACTGTGTCAATGAAGAGCCCAAAGTCTATAAGCAATATGTATGGGAAGGAGAAGCTGATTCAAGCAGTATCTTCCATTTAAGAAGATACTGATCCTCAGCTAATCATTCTTAGAGGGACCTGTCTTACTTTGCATCTAAAGGATCATAATGCTTTGGTATTTCTTTTGTAGCTTGGTGAAAATATTTGTTTTTTTGTATTTTTTTGTAACTGCGTTGTTGTTGTTTTATCTAAATGAGGAGAAACAAATATTTGTACTGTCATGAAACCATGTATCCTAAATTTCCTCTTATTCTTATGTAGCCGGATGACAAAGGATTTGCAGACCCAGACTGAATTCAGAAGCTCTTGAAAACTATGCTCAGTTTGTTTCGTTCCCTATATACACATGGAAGGGAAAATGGATAACAAAAGAGGTATAAATCAACATGATGACATATATCTGAACTTAAACTGACATAAATTCCCAAGTTCTCTGACTACATATGGAGATGGTATATGTAGAGTTATATGTTACATACCAGAAAACAACTAAGATTCTTATTTGCATGTAGGGTTCTCTTATACAGGTTGATGATGCATGATTCAGCTGAGTAAAACGTGATGAGCAGGATGACAAAACTGAGGTATACTTGCTTCTGTTATCATGTTCAGAGAATTATCTTGATAAGCGTAAGAGAAATATCTTGATATCAACCAGGGAATATCTAGATGTGCAACGATAGTTAGCTTAGGTTTTATTGGTATGTAGATCGATGAGAACGTGGCAAGAGAGATTATTAACTACGCATCACATTACTATCTGAATATAATTTTCTTTAAGGACGTAACTGATTTTATACACTTTGATAGTGGTATGATTAAAGCTATTTTGAAAATAAATAACCAGCTGAAGCAAGTATCTTCACAGCTCGCATCTCCTAAATACATTGTGTGTTAATTTTTTGGCTTTTTCAGGTAGTTTTGATACCAAAGCATATCACTATTGTCATGGAATATGCTGTTGGAGGTGGACTATTTGACCGTATATGCAGCGCTGGAAGATTCGAAGAGGATGAAGTGAGCTAGGCATTTAGAGATGAGACTTTATATATGGTCTAGGTCTATCAATAATTTCAGAGCTGAGTTATATGTTGGCCATGTTCGTCAGGCAAACGCTGCGGCAGCAATGGCGATCAAAATACAACGGCAAAATGAAGAAATTTGGCCTAGGTAAAGTCGCAGCCATCACTTATTGTTCAGATGAACACAAAGTGTGAATCGTTACATAAAACAGCGGCACTCTCCGGAATGAATTTGTGTCGTCAGCGACCATTTCTCTCTCATCACTGTGATCTTTTTTTCATTAATTGTTCTGTTGTTTATGTGCTTTTCTAACCGGCAGTCGCTGCCGCGACCTTTGTCCGATGAACAGGGCCGTTGTCTAATGTAGTGTCATCGGAAAGAAATGGGAATATACTTCTTTTTTTTAAAACATGAAAAGGGAATATACATAGCACATTAAGAAGGAGATTACTTGAGATAGAAAAGTTATAAAAAAAAAAAGAAAAGAAACCGATCATCAATTCTAATTGCTGTGTAATGTGTTGTTAATATAAACTGCATTGTTTCGTCTAACTGTGCTGATTCTGTTTATGATTCTGTCATGTGTAAAATAACAACTTTTATATTTTTATCCTCGGGTTCCAATTACACGAAAGGGAATGGTTTGTCCACTAATAAAATAAAAAGAACATTTTAATTTAATTGAGCAGAGTTGAAGAAACATTTTCATTGCTTCACAATCCAAAAGAGTTACCACTTATCTCATATGTTCGAGTAGATGGGTAGGTGATCAAGAAAATAATCTTCACCCGGATTCATATTCTCCAGATTAATCAATACTATTAAATTAGGAACATGTCCTATTGATAATAGTTAAGTCCAACTTTAAATATAACTGTAATTAAAATCAATATTACATGTTTAAATATTAAAACTACCATAATCTACCTATTACGAAAATGGTTATCAAACTAACTCCCCTTTAATTCCTATATTCTCGGGACCATCTCTCTTATCAATACTAACTGATTAAAATCCACGGTTACGCATGTTTTATACATATGCGCATGCGTATAAAACTATATCACAAACTCATAATGCGCATAACAAACAATACTAACTAATTAAAATCCACGGTTACATGGAATAACAGTCGTGTACTAGACATGTTCATAATGACACAATCATAAAATCTGTCTATTACCTTTTAACCGTGTAGGTAAAAGTAAAACTATATTAAAGCACACACAAAAATATTAAAAAATAAATTAGATAACTAAACTATCTATTTTGATTCAGGTATTTTATTTCTAAGTTACTTAACTTATTTAAAAATAACTGAAATTATCAAAATACAACATGTTGTTAAGATTTATCAAGACTTATATATCATAAATTGTCTCAAAATCACTCTCCAATTAACCTATATAAAATATCCAAAATTTTAAAAGGTACGTCTACTGTATTCTAAAACAAGATTTAGAATTTACGGTTACGTAATATATCTGAGCGGGTGGAAGAATAGAAACCATAAGATTGAAATATATATATATATATATATATATATATATATATATATATATATATATATATATATATATATATATAATATAACCTTTTCAAATTAATACTCTTTAAATCAATATACACTAAAAATTTCTATAAAATAATATAATTTTATAGTCCCAAATTGAGTTTTTTTGTTTAATTAGTTTATCAATAAATTAATATCTATATAAATTAATAAAAATTATAGTTTTGGTGTAGTTCCAACATTATTAATTTATAGAGGTTTCACTATATGTATATATGTGTGTTCAGATGCTCACTCGATTTGGTGTAATGTTGAGGCGTGAAAAACTGGACAACAAAACCATAATTGTAATCTTTATAACACTTTTGAAAAATACGATAATTTTCAAATGAAATACGTCTACATAAAAAAATGTTTATTGCTGAAGTATACTATTTTTTACTTGATAAATTTCTCTATATATTACTATTTCAAGTGTTCAATAATATCTTAAAATTATCATCAAAATAAATTTTAAATCTAAAATAAATAACATAATCTTATAATAGGTTATTAATATTTCATATCAATTAATTTTATTTTTATATATTACCATTTTCTCTTTTTTTGAATGACATCATAACAATTTCATCAAAATCAAAAGAATCACAAAATTATTCAATTTTATTTTATTTACCGAAGACCATATTAACCCACATATATATATATATATATTTAATAGAATATATTAAAAAAAATTCAAAAACATTTGTTCGGTTTTCAGTGCAGATTGGGTTTTACATTTGTTTTCCGATATAACACTTTAAGAACCACTTGAGTATATGGGTCCAATCTAATAGAGTATGATACTTTGATTTTTGGGTTGATTTCGAGTGGGTTTTTTGGGTACGGATATTTTTGACGAATTATGTTAGGTAACTATTAAAAAAATATAATATGTTGCAAATTTTAGGAATAAAGTTTAAAAATAATTTCTCAAATGCATATGACACAAGTGTACAGTTATGCAACCATTGACATATTTAATATAATTACCAAAAATGATATTAAATTAATATTAATATTAAACACAAATATAAAAACTAAATTTCTCAAAATTAAAAAAATATACCCGCCCTTTCAAAGGACGGGTCAGAATCTAGTAAAATTGTTAAGGGATCACCAGGTTACATATAGGTAACTGCCAAGGGAGAAATATATAACTCAAAAGAACTACACCCACACGCAATGGAGATATAATTACATTAACATACAAAGCAGAATATGGAGTATAATATATTAACTAAATTAATTGTAACCAAGTGAAAGTTTGACCCAAAATTTTTTTTTTTTTTTTGACCCACAAAATTGATTGATCATCATTCAGAAAAACTTCTTAATATTCAAATACATGATCCAGTTTAAACAAAAGTACCAACAATTAAACTCTAATTACTATGAAGGCAATGTAAAAAAAAAATACGTTACATATATCTTTTCAAATAAATTTAGTGAGAACCGTATAATGACAAATGTAAATGTGAGAAATTCCTAGCTATTAATCATCCATAAAGACAGAGAAAATAATATATAATTTTCTAACTATTAATTCAATAGTAATTTACACAAAATATTTCTGGGTTAAAATTACACACAAATACTAAATCTATGCACTTACCAAAATACTAAATAACCTTCCGAATAAATCAAACAAGTAATAAAGGAGGATATAAGCCTTAGATAGAGTGTCCACATAGGCGAAAATAATCGACCAATGAGAAACTATATTGTTGCCATGTCACATCTTCTATTAGTTTTTACAAAATGATCATTTAACTTTTTACTTAAACAATTATAACCGAAAATATTTTTAAGTGAAATATTTTATTTATATAAATATAATTATATTTTTTTTATTTACATAATAGTTTGTAAAGAAATATTTAGTGTAAATAAATATCATAATTTTATAAAATACTAAAATAAATTGGGTTGGTTTTCAACTTTCACAAAATAGAGGAAATACATCGAAGACAAATTCAACTATATAATGAAAGTCCTTTATTTTAGAGAAAAAAATAGAGGAATACATTAGAAATGGTCTAAGGCATGGCCGACGTTAATGATCGACATTGAGATTTCAGCTTTTCTGATTCTTACTATTCTAATGTTTCAATATAATTTGAATATTCCATTTGCTTTATAATATAATGGTTTAAAAGTATTTTTTGTTTCACTATATAAATTGTTTTTATATTTTAATGTAACTTTATACTTATTGGATATTATGTGGCCAATTAAATTATGTAAATCACTGTATAATTGATTAAATTTATATATTAAATGATAGTTTTCTAAAGTAATAACTTTTAAATATTACAGATTTTAATTAAAACTGGAGGATATAAGCCTCAGATAGAGTGTCCACGTAGGCGAAAATAATCGGCCAATGAGAAACTATATTTTTATTTAAACAATTATAACCGAAAATATTTTTTTAGTGAAATATATTATTTATATAAATATAATTATATTTTTTTGTTTACATAAGAGTTTGTAAAGAAATATTAAGTGTAAATAATAACATAATTTTATAAAATACTAAAATAAATTGGGTTGGTTTTCAACTTTCACAAATAAAATTTATTATTTGTAAACTCAAAACAAAATATATCAAGAATATTCTTTTTTTATGAGAGAAAATAGAAAAATACATCAGAGACAAATCCATCTCTAGAGAAAAAATATAGGAATACATTGGAGATGGTCTGAGGCATGACCGACGTAAATGATCGACATTGAGATTTCAGCTTCTCTGATTCTTACTATTCTAATGTTTCAATATAATTTGAATATTCCCTTTGTTTTATAATATAATGGTTTAAAAGTATTGTTTGTTTCACTATATACATTTTTTTTATATTTCAATGTAACTTTATATTTATTGGATATTGTGTGGCCAATTAAATTATGTAAATTACTGTGTAATTAATTAAATTTATATATTAAATGACTGTTTTCTAAAGTAATAACTTTTAAATATTACAGTTTTTAATTAAAACTTATTACATTTTGAAACAGATAGAGTAATTTATAAACTAACTCTATATTGATATGAGGACAAAATTGTAAAGGTGTCTCACCTTAAATTTCTTTTATTATGTGCATTCCTAATTGGAAGAAAATAATGAAAAGCTTATATTAGAAATGATCGAACCGTAAACCAATTAAGGATGATGTAAGGAAGACATAAATATGTACTTTCAGTTATCACAAAATATAAAATTAATTGACAACAACTTAATTATCTCTAGCGTAAGACAACAGAGAAGAGTTCTCATACCATCTAATATTATAATATTTCACTATATTAGTGGTTAAATCAGTTTTTGTTCAAAAAAAAAAGTGGTTAAATCAGTTTTCTCTAGCACAAATACTCACTCCATTCTTAGACTGTAAGCTTTTTTATCTGATGATATAAGTAGTTTGATCCCAAAAAAAAAAGAAACGGTCGAACCGTACATTGTAATTGGAGAAAGAAACCAAACAAAAACAACAAAAGACTTTTAAGGTATATGAAACAAAAATTAGAAATATCAAATCTTTGCAATTAAAGAATAAGGCAATAAAATTGTAAAAATATCAAATAAAATAAAAAAATATACACAGAAAGAAAGATTTAGTAAAATAATATCATAATATAATTTCCAGAATTGATAGTGCTCAGTTACACTAAAACGTCTAAATTTACAACATACAAAATTTTATTTACATCTTTAGACCTAATATCTAATTAAAATGATTCTAAAAAAGTGCCAGCATGAAGAGTTAGAAAATATACGATAAAATATAATACATAACGTTAAAAATACATTATCATTGATCACTAAAAAATTATGTTAGTAGTAATAAAAATAAAATGACAACACATTTATTAAAACCATAGAACGGCACGCAACAAGGTGTTATTAAATATACAAACTACAAATTAAATATGCTCAACGCAAACACACATAAAAATGAGACATCATATTTGAATATATTTAAATAAATAATTTTAAATATATTATTATTGACAATTTTAAAATTACTTAAAAAGAAACTAAATTATTAAAAAATTAATATATAAATAAAACTAAAGCAAATATTTTGTAACGTCAAAATAATAAATGAATAAAAAATATATTATGTTAATAAAATAGATTTTAGATTTTAAAGACTTCTAATTCATGTAATATTACAAAATTCAAAATTTGTTTATTACAATTAATATTTTACCATTAGATATATTAAAATAATATTCTAGATCGACATTCAATTGTCAGTTTTCAACTATTATACGTAAAATAATATTATTAAGTACGCTTTTTTGAAAAAAAGGTTTTATATTTTAAGTAGGTTATTGGAGTACTTTTTTTTTCGTGAATTTATTCGAGATGAGATTCCGATCTTTTAAACTAAGATACTTTATGTTCTATACATAATTATATTTTTTTACATAACTCTAAAATCTCGGACTTGATTCTTCATATTTTATTAGTTAATTGTGTTACATATAATAGAAATACTTGCTTCAAACTAAAAATATAAAAAAAAATTAAAATTAGTTATATATAATTTAATATACAAAAATTCACATACAAATAAAAATGATAAATATAACAAATTTAAATATATTTTCCGCGCGTAGCGCGGAGAAAAGATCTAGTTAGGATAAAAATGACATTCGTGCCGGTCCTACGTAAAAGACGCAAAGATTACTGATTGCTTGTGTAAACGCGATTTATTTAATTCTTGATTAATTATATCTTGAAATGAGATAATACAACATCTAACCTATTTTCCGATACGATGGAGAATATAATCATTTTTTAATTTACATGTAATTAAGTTCCCGAGAAAACCGGCGATGTTGGTACCTAAAATTCTGGGAAATGTTGTAAGTATGCTGTTGGAGTGACTCGGTGTCTCTGCAAGATTGGCATCCAACCATTTACTCTCTCGGTTTCATACATGTTTTTTTAAAAAAAAATTTAATTTTTTTTTTTTCACTTAACTTGTATTGATATTATTAAAAAACAAAAGAGCACGTACAAGTCCGAACTATACCCAAAATCAAACAACTAAACATAGCCCACAAACGGGCAAACTTTTGAAACACATAAACGAAGCCCAAAGAGGCCCAACGCAACCCATCAGTGACAAGCCACGTATACACAACGTGTACAACGAAAGATGAAGCAAAGGACACGCGTCGAAGACCGCTCCTTGCATCCACCGACCAAAGCTTTACGCCGGAGAAAACCTCCTTGGCGCCACAGTAACCTCCGGAGAACTGCCGGGAACAGTATTACTCACAACAAACCAACCATCTCAAGTTTCAATCATCGGAGAGCATCGATCAACATTTCAAGATCTCATCCGAGAATTCCCAAATCACACCACCACGCTTTCTTTGTCAGAGCTCCGCCCATCGGAGATCATCAACACGACCCATCAGAAACAAAAGCCGGCGACCACTGTCGGAAAACAGCACGGCCCCAGAGTCCAAGCCAGTCATCCACCTAGCAGTAGGTGCGATACTAGAACTGTAAACCAGACATGCAGATCAGTAGATCCAAACATGCCGGTGAGAAACCAAAAAACGAAAACCGAAATCCCAGCGCCGGAAAAAGAGAACCGGCGAAAGGAGGGAAGCAGTGAACCGTCGACAAAAAGAGAAATATGGTAACCGGCGGCAATAGCCACCGGCCACCGAAGCGACCGTCGATTTCGAAACCTTTTCCTAGTGAGAAGTTAGAGCTTCCCGTTCCTACTCCTTAGATGGGCTATGTGATGAGCAGTTTTCGTAATAAAAAAAGTAATAACTGGATCCAAAATTTTCAAAATGGATCACTAACACGTTTAGGTATGCATCACAGTTTGTCAAACCTATAATTAATTGCGTCAAACAAAATAATTTCGATCTTATATCTAGTCAACATTACACAAAATCTCCAAAAAGCAAAAAAAAAAAACAGAAATCTATTTACCTGCTTTAAAAAAAAAAAAAAATCATACTATACTTTTCAATGTATATATAATAATGACAAATTTTAAATTTAAAAAATATTAATTATATTTACTGAATTTTGATTGATTAAAAATCATATGAAATAGTTACACATAGAAAATAATCAATTTATTGTCAAAATTTTACGTGTTTTCTGAATGAATACGAAAATTCTAGAATATACATTATTTTGAAACTGAAGGAGTATGTTACTTCCTATTTATTATTCACCTTTTTAACTTGGCATTCTGCACTCCCTACTTATTGTTTTTTCTTTGTAGTTATACAATCAGTATCAGTTATCCACAATGACATCACTCGCCGATTACCGAAAATTGTAGTATTTGCCAATACAGAGTTTTTTTCTCCCGCGCAAAGGAACATATGATTCGAGTGGTAGACATAAACGTCAGAAATCGACTTCTCTCTATCCAACAAATGGGAGATGATAAATTGGAAGTTGGGTTATGTACATGGTTTGGAGTAAGAACATGAGTCATGTCTCATGTTTGATGTTCGAAATGAGTGTTTTCTGATTTTTTATAAGTTTCAAACAATATTAGAATTAGAAGCACTTGAAAGTATTTGACTGAATAAATTTTACATTCATTCCAAAAAAGAAAAGATAAGAACGTGTAGTATCATCCCGACCTCTCGATGTTTCCTCAGAAGGAACCAGCAAACTAAATGGACGACAGCACCACGAGGGACATTTGCATGGCAGTTAAGTTAGAACTGGAGAGACAGGATAGTCTTCTAATTGTCCGTCAAAACTCTTCTAATGGACCGTCATCAAGAAGTGTGAACAGGTCGAGATGATTGTATCCATGGACGTTGATCGGGTTATAGATTATAGGGAACTCTGGAGAAGTACATTGATCCTAAAGTATATGCTACACTTGTGAATTATGACCACACATACTGAATATGAACGGAAACAAAGTGTTGGCCACGATGAACACCGAAGACGAGATGGACTTCACGAGTATACACAACTTGTTAGTTAGCTAAAACATGGATGAAATTGTTAGAGCTAAAGATGGCTATTAAGCTATTAACATATCAATAACTCTTATTATGTGGACAAGGAGCCCGGTAGAGTCGAGCAAACCAATCCGGAAGTATTATTGATTTGAATTTCTAAAAAAACGTATGATTTTTTTTTTCTTCCCAAAAATAAGTCGGAATGAGTTGGTCGTAAAACATGTTTTGGCATCAGCCAATGTGTACAAAACCACTGAAAAGCAAAGGGTTAACAATTGCATATTATCTCAAAAACCAGTATATAACAACAACTCTTGTAGTAAATACCCATCATCAATGTTTGGGTTCATCCTCAAGACTCCTCGTTCTCTTACTCTTCCTCTGCCTGGAATAAATCAACAAGATTACAAACAAAATAAAACACACTCAACTACTTGATTCGACTTTGTAAAAGCACATCGTATGTTACAAACATGACTGGAATGATCACTTTTCCTTGATAACCACACTTACTACAAATTGAAAAAAAAAAAAGAAGATTCAAACTTTTCACACTTCTAATCAAAACCTGTAAACTATGAGAGGTGAAGTAAGGTACTACTGATAGACTACTATAAATTAGGGTATAGATCTCCGTCCCCGACGGAGTAATGAACAAAAGTTTAAAGCACTACTCTATACGCCATTTTGGAGTAAAATATGGACTGGGGATGGAGATGTCCGGCTTTGAGAAAGTCTATTTGTTTCGATTATCGATTCTTATCAGCTACCTGAATCATTAATTTTTTTAAACTACTATGATAACATTATCACCATTTTCAACTTCCAATGTTTATCCTAAATGCAAAGAAATAAATGATCCAATATAAACTATGTTACTGAGATTCCAACAAATAAGGCAAAGGCGAATAGAAACTTTCGATTCACCTGAGATACATAAGAAGACGAAGAAGAAGTCTCTGTACTGATGGGAGCTACCAAAGCGGCGGAAGCTGAAGACGACGATGATGCATCGAAGACACGAGAACAATCAGTGTACGCAGATCCAATACCGAGTCCAGCACCAAACGCAATCGACGCCCATCTTGTCACGGGACTCCCTATGCCAAACACAAGAGAATTGATTTTATCATGATGATGATGATGATGATGAATCATAGATAGATCTGAACTGAATCGAAAAGTGGGAAAAGAAAAGAAAAACCGAACTGAAGAAGAGAAGACCGGCGAACGCGCCGCCGAGGGAGGAGTAGACTACGCGACGAGCGGTGAGATCGAGACACGCGTCCCATTTAGAGTTGACATCATCACTCTTCTTCTTCTCCATTTTCGCAGCTCGATTCTAGTTTTGATTTCTCGGAAAGTTCTCCTCCTTCACTTTATCGATGTCAAGGTTTTGTGGGCCGGAGTATGGGCCGATTCTTTTATTAAGTACTGGGCCGCATAGATTTAACATTTTATTTTGGTGAGTCGATTTTTATATTTTTGACTTTTGATACAAGTGAATTTCAAATAACAAAAGTGGAATTTGTTGAACAACAACGAATACAAGCTGGAACTAAATTTATATTAAAAATTAATGATAATTTAAATTATCCAATAATTATATGTTTAGTATATTGATCTAAATATGTAATTTCAATTATCTTTAAGGAAAACAAGTTTTGCAAAAATATTTTACTGGATGTGAATTGAATTAGGCACAATTTGTTTTTGTATCTAGACGTTACATTTGGATGATAATGTTCAGATATTGTTTGATATTGTTTGTTTGGACACTATTACATCAAACATCTGGATACAACATCTATATGCAAAATCTATGATATATATGAATATCTAGATCTCTGAAATGCAAAAATGTAGAGTTTGGATGCTACATTTGCATATCAAAATTCAAAAACCCTAAATATTTTTAATATAATATAAAAATTATTTTAACTAGTTGTTATAATTATTATGTAATATATTCAATCGGAAATCACGTTTTTTGTCGGAAAAAAATCATTTTCCGTTAAAACCAAAATTTTTGTTTCTTGACTAAACTAAACCCTAAATCGTGTTTTCCGCCGAAACGGTTAAATTGATTTTAAGTGGAAAAATCAATAAATACCGAGTGATCTTTATTGGTTCAACGTTCAGTATACTTGGAATAGTAGTCGTGTTTTTCTTTGAATAGTAGTCGACTAGATGCGATCTTTTTATTTTGGGTGTGTGAATACGGCCAACCCTAATATTTGAAAATTTCATGTGACATTAATATGAATTTACTTGTAATCGATTGGTATTTATTTTACTTCAAATACATATACTAATTTTGGGATGAACAAACCCTTTCTAATACATATAGGACAAGCCCACCATGTTACTAAAAAACATTCAATCCGAAGTTAGAGAGACGAAGACTTAGTTTAGTGGTCCATGCACAGCTCAATTGTTCACAAGAGGAATCGGATCCGGAGCTTTAACGAGTTCACCGCCTTCGCCTTTGACCCCATATCTTCAACCCTTGTGCTAGCTTACCACACGCGGGCTTGGCAGATACGTGTTTCTTCCGACAAGAACCAAAGTTGGACAGAACTTTCTCCAAGTGGAGTAATGTTTTTGTTCGGTAGCACCCAAGTGGAGTAATAATTAAATTTTCAAATCAGTTCATCATTTTGATTGGTTATCTGCAGTCGCGAAATCAAATATTCCTTTTGGCTCTTCCAGCTGTTCTTTCAAGGAGAAAAAGACTTGTTGTTGGCATTATACACAATGTCTTTAAAGGGTGAGACTTTCCTTTTCACTTTTTGTTGAGAAATATATATAACCATTAACAAAAAAAAAACACAAATCAAATGTGTAAATAACACAAACAAAAACACAAATCAAAGTATAAGCAAATTATAACTTACAAGTTAGAACCACAAATATAAATAAAAAAAAATCAAATAATAAGGACGTTATAACTTGCAAGTTAGAACCACAACTATGACATGAATGTCAACAAAACTTGTTTTGTGAATTCTTATTGGTCCACCCGACGATACACATACAACTTGGAGATGAACAAGAACGCAATGAAAGCAATGGCCGTGAAGGCAGCCAGCAACAAGTAAAAGTAATCAACATGGGCTCGGTTCAGGTTAGTGTTGAACCAGTTTTCTCCACCGTTTCTTCCGGTAGCCCAATCAATCACAGTGATGAGCAAACCGCTTAGGAAGCTCGAAAGACCCATTGCACTCAAAGAAAGCGAGAGACCAATGCTCCTTAGCTCGGTTGGGACTTGGTCATAGAAGAACTCTTGTGTTCCCACCAAAGAAAACACATCGATCATCCCAAGCAACAAATACTGAGGAGCAAACCACCATATGGACATTGGAACCGTCACGTCCGGCTTGTCCACGAGCCCATGTTCTCTAGCGATATTCAGCCGTTTAGTTTCCACCAATGCAGCGAGCACCATGTTGAAGCTCGAAAGCACCATTCCAACTCCTATTCTCTGGAGCATTGTGATCCCAAAAGGCTTTTTGGTAATCATTCTAGCTAACGGTAGAAACACATGCTCGTAGAACGGGACAGAGATGAGAATCGATACACCGATGAATGATAACAAAGAAGCCGCAGGGATTTCCAAACCCGGTAAGATTCTTCTGTCCACCGTTACGCCTTGCTTAGTGAAGAAAGTCATGAATTGAGCATATGGAATCGTGCTCACCACCGATGTGATCCATATCGGAATAAGCCTCACCAAAGCCTTCGCGTCTTCCACATCCCTACCGCTACATGGCTCTGCACCGTCTTCCCTTGCAATCATCGCTTTAGCTAGGAACCTTTTCACACAAGATAAAGAAACTCACACTCAAATTACACCAAACAGTACAAAACCAAAAATTCAAATGATTACAAATTTTAGATATGTATGTTTATGTGTTTTACACATATTAAAAATATATTAAAATTTCATAATAAATATTTTCTCCTTTTCATTAACAGTGTCTCAAGACACTTTTCACACATAATAAAAATGACAATTTATTTAGTAGATCAATGCATTTTACTAATTTTTGTGCATTGAAATTCTAAAACTACAATTTTTGCGTAATTAAAATGATATTTTTATGAAACTGAAAGAGTATATTATTTTCTGTGATTATCAATTTTCTAGACAAATATAATTGATTTTTGGGAGTTTCTAATTGATTCTTATTAATTAATAAAATATATATATTTTTGAAACAATTTTTATATTTACAAGAAAAAAAATTTAACTATACGAAACAGAAACAAAATGCAACTTACTCGAGCCGACCGCTATGTTTTTCAGACGGACCATCCTCCAACAGACCTTGTCCTAAACCGGACCCTGCTAAACTCAGCTTCCGGTTCTTAAACGCCACAAAGAAAACTCTACCGATTCTTGCAAAAGCGTTACTGCTCTCCTCGCGGTTTCCCTTAGGGTATCTGTAAGATTTTCTCCCGAGCAAGAACATAACAAGAGCCATAACCATGAACAAGCAAGGGATCCCAAACCCGTACGCCCAGCTAACATTATCTTGCACGTACGCAACCACTATGATCGATAAACTTATCCCAGCAGATAAACTCAAGAACCACCAGTTGAAAAACGATCCTCTCGAGATTACTTCCTTTGGATCTCCCGAGTCAAACTGGTCCGCACCAAACGCTTGAACACACGGCTTGTGTCCTCCCTGTCCTATCGCGACAAGGTAAAGAGAGCAGAAGAAAAGTATGTTCACCGAGACAGAGGGCTTAGCAGAAACATTGACGCGCTGCTCTGATTCTCCCGTAAGGATCAAGGAAGCTGATAATGTCAATAGTCCTAGTCCCTGTGATAAAATTTCAATTTCGGTTTAATTCGTACCGTCACCAAACCGGTTTACTATTTTTTATAATTTCTTTTTTGTACTAACCAGTATGTAGATGAGGGAAGCTGCAAGAATTGTACGGTAACGACCAAGATAAGCGTCTGCTACAAAAGCTCCTAAAATAGGAAGCATGGAGGCGGTTCCCGACCACGTGTTCACGTTCACGGCGGCGGCCGCCGTCGATTGGCCGAGAGGTCCGGTTAGGTAATTTATCAAGTTGCAAGCTATTCCAAAGTAAGCGAACCTCTCTGCAACTTCAACACCTGAAAAGCAAGATTCATTTAGTATTTTATGAGCTACGTTGAGAAAACAGAGACAAACCGGAGTTAGATTCTTCACCTATGATGAACCAGGCGGATCTCCATCCGCCGGTGGATGATTTTGCGGCGGGACTTCCACGGTGGTCGACGGAATCGCTGACGTAATCTTCAAGAAGTGAAGCTTCTTCTTCGGGTTTCTTCATTGTTCTTGCCGATTGTGAGATTTAGGAGATCTGAAACTTTGAGAAAACGTGGAGGGTTACTTGACCTTTAAAGATAAATCTTGTTCATCACTAATGAACACGATGTAATTAATATATGATATTTTCTTCGTCAATTTATTAGATAGGAATGTGATAAAGGAATGTACGTGTACGTTCATACCATTCTAAAGTGACACCCAATTACTATTTAACTAGGTAATAATCCGCGCCTTGCGCGGAATGTAATTATTAGTTTTGTTATTTTTAATAAAGACATATTAAATATGTTTAATCTGGATATCGGTTCGGTTTTAAGTTATTTTTTTGGTTTTTAATCTCCTAAAATATAACTATTATTTTAAATTAATATTTATTTTAGTTTGTTCTGTTAGAATGTTTGATTTTTTAGTCTTTTTGGTAAAAACCAAAAATTACTATTATTTGTTTATTTTCATGTTATAAATTTTAGATAATCTTCATGTCGAACCAATGGTTTCATATCATAGTTTGTAAGCGGATAATAGTTCAAGAAAAAGAAAAGAAAATTATTAAAACAACTCATTTCACTACAATTTGGTCGGTAGTGAAAGAAGCATTAAGAAAAAAATATTTTAACTTCTAAAAAAAAATAGATACTTTAGTGGTGGTAAATACTTATAAAGTGCTCACATCAAGGTGCACATGTATATGTATGTAAAAGTATATAAGAATAAATGACAAATATATAAAGATATTGTTAATTAATATTAAATGACATTTTTGTTCTAAATAATACATGAAAGATAAAATTAAAATTAATTAAAAATTAAAAAGGCCTTGACTTTACTGAAATTTTTTCATATAAAGAAAAATCAATTGTATCCGTAAATAGAGGTGGACACAGATCGAATATCTTGGTATTTAGAGGCATTCAAGTCGATTCAATCTTTAGCCACCTGGATAGTCGGTGACTCTGATAACCGAAATGATTTAGAATTTTAAAGAATATCCTATTTGATCTGTAAATAAAATAAAATTTATAAAATAATTGAAAAATTTAATAATAACATTTTATTACAAAATAAAATATTATTTAACTTTTTTAACTTTAATACCTATTATAATAAATTTAATTCATAAAATATTGTAAACTTATATAAACTATAATATATATAACATATATATAATTCTGTACATATATGTATATATATGCATATAACATATCAAATTTGATATCCGTTCCTAAAAATATTGGAATTTGTGATTTTTTTTAATTGTATTTTAGTAACTGATTTGCTTCGTAGAGTTACGGATATCCATATTTTTTTGTTCAAATCAAAACGGATAACAAATCGAATCAAAATTTAGAAATGTTTTTCCCTGACTTTATCCATAAACAATAAAAATAATATATATAGTTTAGATTTTGATTCATTATTTGTTTTGATTCGAAACGAAAAATCCAAAGTTTTATTGAAACTATGCATATGAGTTTTATATTAAAAATATAAAGTATATAGTGTGAACACATTTATGAATATAATGTAAACGCGTTAGCATATTTATTATCAAATCATTGTGAGACTTCCACGTGTCTATTATAGTGTGAATGCATTTATTACAATGCTTCTCCTTTAATATATAAGGGATTTATTTTGCATGTATTTTTTTCTAATTGAAGAGTGTTACACGAGCCATGTACTTTTAGCTGTATTAGTATATTTTTGTTTTGTTTTTAGTCAGCAGATATTTTCTTGTCGCATTTTATTCAATCGAAAGTCAACTCAACTATGATGGTGGTTTAACTGGCGCACGACTTATTATTAAGAATCTAAAATCAAGAACCACAACATCTATGTTTAAAAAAAAAAAAATTGTATAACAACTGCTACTAATTGTTGTTGTTCTGATTCATTACGAATATATTACAAATAATGTTTTACATTTTCAGAGTATTTCTTAATTAAGGATTTAATTTAATTTATCATCTGAAATTTATTTTGACTGTAATGTGATAATTCTTTTATTTTTGATAAATGTAATGTGAGAATCCTTTTTCATTTACTTATTTGTTTTCCTGAAATTCTTTCCAAGTTGCTTAAACTTTGAACGATGGTTGCATGTTCTTATCCTCTGTTTAGCTGTCACTTTATTTGTTCTTTTTGGTTACAAGGTTAGATATTTTCGACGTGCATCAAAATCCACGTCCAGACAAAAAAATATCTATGTCGAATTGGTTAGATTTTGGGCTTTATTGTTGCTTCTACTAGTTTTCCTTTTGGATTTTTTTTGTGTGTGTCAAGATCAGCCAAGTTGTCTCGATGACAGATTAATTTTCATATTTGAATCTTCTTGTTTAAAATGCTCATTTGATTGTTATTCGTTTTCAAAGATACAACCTTATCGGCCGTGTTATTGCGCCAAACACGGAGTTGGATTTTGACTGTTACTTTGTCTTTCATGTGTTGTGTAAAGTTTTATCCCTTTTTGGCTGAAATATATTGTGTAAAGTCGTAATTTTTGTAAGATATAATATAACAGACAATATTCCACACTTATCAATGTATCTTGTAACGATTTTCGATTTTTAATGTGATAGTCATCAAGAGAACAAATAAAAAGATAGATATGAATACTGCTAGCTGATTCGTATTCCGTGATCACGTTTATTTGTTTTTATTGTAGATTTGTTTCTTGATGACTTTTCTAATGATTCTAGCTTTAATTTTTTTGTTAGCTTAGTGTAGTCAAATGTTATTGATGAAGTTCATGTTTACGTTAACATCTCACGTTCTCAACTACGCTCTCAAAGTCTCAAGACTTTTGTGAGATTTTAAACATTAAGACTTGTGGGACGAAGTGTTGAAACAGTAGTGATTGATAAAATAAATCATGGAACATGGTGGAAATTTATGATATCCAGTCGTGCATATGAGATTCTTTCATGGTAAATTAGGGCACATGTACATAACCAAAAAAAATAAAGTGTATGTCCACAACAACAATTAGGTTAGAGCAGGGCCGTGCCTGATAATTATTGGGCCGTGCCTGATAATTATTGGCCCACAAGCCAATTTTTTTTTTTGGCCCACTAAATTTTAAAATTGACGAAAATGCTAAAATATGCATCAGTACAGGTTCGAACCCGGGTATGAACGTAAATTATTGGCCTCTTTTACCAGTACAGCTATATTAGATTTCTGAAACTTTTGGCCCCAACAAATATATTATCTCACCGGCCCTAAAGCACATGCTTCATTGGCCTTTACTCAGGCCTGGCCCTGGGTTAGAGTATTATGTATATTTTATGTAATACTAGGGGTATTCCGGCGCTACGCGCCGGATTCGAATTCAAAATTAATTTTTTTATCCATTTGATAGTGGTTAGTAATAGTAGTAATATAAGAATAATCTGCATTAGAGAATATATATATATATATATAATAGTATTATTTGCATCATATTTCGAAACTTACAAAATATAGAAGTTAAGAAAAATGGAAAATGGAACTTTAACTAAAAAAATACAATAGTTAATATATATATATTTATTGTTTATTAATGTATAAAAATATATTAAGTTATCGGTTTATCGGTTTAGTTTGTTCAAAACCAGACCAAACCAAACCATTTGGATTGAGTACAACATCAGACAATTGACAATTGGGTTATGTAAAGAACACGGTTTGGTTCGGTTCAGTTTAACTATAAGAAAATAGGAACCTGTGAGGTCGTATCGTTATTATTAGATCTCATAGCTGACTCAGTTGCAATGTTCATATGCTGTTTTTGTGCCATTTTTTGTTTCAGAGTCTGTCCAGACAAGTGTACAAAGTGCCCAATATGTGGTGTAGCAATTGAGGAACAACTACTTGTATACTATGTACGACTGTGTCTAATTTTGCCCCACATGTTAAGACAGTAGAATTTGAGTTTGATGCTCCAAAGTCCAAACAATCACTCCTTTTGCACTATATACCGTGTTCCTAAACTTTTTATGTGCGTTCTGCTAAATCTTTTTATTTGTCGGAATCAGAGTATTTAAGCACAAAAATTAGGTGTATTGTAAACATATGGCTTTTTGTAGAAACTCGTCTATACATTTGTAACAACAAACATCATACAAAGTTTGTAACATATGTGTCTCCCTTTTTGTATTCTAGTTTGGGTAGATGACTTAAATAGAATACAGTCTCATACATGCATCTAATGTGTTCTAAGCCAGTCTCAAGAACAAAAGAAACTACAGACATGCTACATGTAACTTTATAAAAGCATAGCTTTCCATAATTCATAGATAACGTAGAGCTTATAAGGTTGCTCCTCGTGTACTACCTCTTCCACATTAGGCTGGTAGAGTCTGAATTCTGAAGTTTTGATTTTGTGAATCTTCTCTATCATTGCGGGGATATCATCTCTTGCATGCCTCGTTGACGGAGTAATTCCGGAAACTGCATTTATTCAGGATCCACCTGAAATAACTATAAAGAAATCAAAACCATGAAGAAGCAGTTTGTTTCTATACATGATCTCTTGAAACTAAACTGATGAAATTTCCTAGGCAAACCGCAAAATGAAGTATAAATATAGTTATCACAAAAGACTTGAGAAATAAGTGTCGCTTTGGCGCTGACCTTGATCATAAGCAGTAAAAGCAGGGGATCCAACAACTCCATTTGGTACCCATCTGAAGATAAAAAGAACAAATGAGATAGAGAGGTAACAAAATAAGACATCAAAGAAATAGATTGTCAAACTCACCCCATTCAAGAATCTAAAACACCATGCTGCAAGAAAACAACTTTCCTAGCATCCCTTGATATCCTTTCCAAGAGAAGACCATATCCATCAGATGTAAACAACACAAATAGCTTCATATGGGATTAAGTTAATGAACTGGAAAAAATAGTATTTAGAATCTCTATTCGTATAGATGTAACGTCACGAATAGATTATTATCCTCGATCTGGTCGAAGTTTTGCTGTTCACAGTTGGAAGATTAGAGATTTATAGTTGTAGCTTCAGTTGATTACTTTGGGAGATGCGATGAGCTCAATTGAATGTTGCAGAGTGGGTGAAGTGGGTTAATTACATAGAAGATCAGAGTAAAGAATGAATCAATGAAAGGTCGTGAGTCTCGTGACGTTACGGAGAGGTGAACGACGTTTAAGTTTTCTGGAACTTTCGATAATCTTTGAAGGTCCAAGGGGAGACGACGAAACAACCTAATTTTAACTGGGCTTTAAATGTTTTCTAGAAGCCCATACGCAAGTCTAAAGCAAAAAAAATCCATACTCAAGTCAAAAGTCGAAGAAACATAAATTGTGTCGGATGCTTTTCTAACGTGTGATCTAACGACATACGTGCCATGATTTGCCCCTCCCTCTCTGATGACGTGGACGCAGGAGGAGAGAGGCAAGTCAACTTTATTGTATAAGATTACTTGTTTTACCATTTAAACAATCTCAACCATTGATTTTCATTTTTGTTTTGTTTTTTTTTTCATTTTCTTTTTTTCTTTGTCCTTTTTATTCTTTTTCCCCTCCAAATTTTATTGATGTATATCTTTTGAAGCAAATATAATTCAACCAAATAATTATGTTACTAAAAATATGCATATTTTTTTACATATAACATAACTTAAAATTTTTAAAACAGATTTTTAAACAATATCGAACAAAAATTATACTATACTATTTATTAAAATAAAATAGTACATTTAATTAAACATATTTAAAACAATTTGTTACTAATATTTATAGTAGTATATTATTCTATTTATGTGAATAGTATAATTTTTTGGAGCTTCCTCCTCCTCTTCTACCTCCTTCCTTCTCCGGTTCTCCCTCCTCCTCTTCTTCTTCCTCTCTCCTGCCCTTGCTCTTACTTTTCATCCCTCCTTCTCCCTCCACCTCCTCCTCCTCTTCCTCTCTTCTTCTTCCCTTGCTGCTGCTGCTCCTCCTCCTCTTCAAATGCATGCTAGTTTTGAATATTTTTCTGTATTTTTCTATACTATTTATTTAATATACATAGTACTGTATAATATGTTTATTATGTTAGATGTACGTGACACACGCTCTTAAAGAGTATAAAGTCATAAATGTGCCAAATTGTCCCATCAAATAGTGATTACTGTAATATTGCTATATTCTTTATTTTATATTCTCTTATGTATGTACACCAAATTCTCCATTCTTTCACTCGAAAAACTTTTGCATAGGTTTCACATGTTTTTTGAGTTTTTTTTTTTGGTAAAAAAAAAGGTGGTTTCACCTTTTGCCAGGAATACATGCATTATAAATAATCTTTGAATTTAGGTGACAGTAGTTACAAGCGCAATCCCTTTACATTGAATTACTATTGGTTTAAAGTTATTGAAAATTAAAAATTACAGAAAACGATACATTTATTATGGTAGTTTAATATGTTTTCTTAATATGTATGAAAATACTAAAAATTCTATTTTTTAAAAACGGAAGGAGTATATTTTAGATGAATCATTGTAATATAAAATTAGAAGAATAAAATTTTGTGTATTGTAACTTGATTTTTGTTGATGGTCTTACATATTATGTTTTTATTTTAGTGAATCCTGTAGCACCACATGCATGTTAGCATGATCACTATAACTTCGCCATTTGGGTTAAAATTAACTCGGTGGATATATCGGATAC
Source organism: Brassica rapa (assembly GCF_000309985.2). Taxonomy (NCBI): domain Eukaryota; kingdom Viridiplantae; phylum Streptophyta; class Magnoliopsida; order Brassicales; family Brassicaceae; genus Brassica; species Brassica rapa. The sequence continues at coordinate 19,023,674 of NC_024802.2, read as the reverse complement.
AAACAACCCGATTTTTCAATAACTTGCTAGGTCCTGGTCCGCCTCACTGGTCCGCCTCACGGATTGTTTTAGAACAGGGGTTATCATTAATCATGTACCAACAATCTTTGTGTTCATTATACCTAAACAAAATGTACAATCACACACATTCACAAGCAAAAGAGAGATGTGTCTGGTGTGAGATACGTTCTTGGAAGAAACATTATATTGGTTTTTGTGATTAAATGACCTTTGGGACCTTATCATCTCCAACGAGCCATCTGGCTAGCCAACAAGGATCTCCGGCGAAGTATTTGCATTGCGTTGGAATGATCCCGAGGTCGCTACCGATCTGAGCGTATTCATTTAAAGCGTTTTCCATCTCCGATTCTTCTTCTCCAATGTCCATTACATCGACTGTGTTCATTCGAAGAACTTCCGCAGAGTTCAGTTCTAACTCATGGTCGTTTTCAAACGGCTCCATAGCTGGACACTGTTTCAATTCGGATCATAACGAAGTGGAACATTTTGAATTGAACTAAAAGATATCGATTAATCTGTGGTTGCATATTAGCAAGATATAGAATCTGAACCTGACAGAACTGGGCATAATGTCTGAAAATTTCGCTGTTTTCATCTTGGTCACCGAGGAGAGTACCACCATACCAACCATTGGCTTCATTGGTTGATGTGATCGACAGGTACCTATATAATGAAACAATTGCAGCAAGTGATATGATGCAACTAGAGAGATTCTATAGAGATATCCGGATTTTTAAATGCCAAGTTGTGGTTAGACCATCGTTTGGTCAATGATTCAGCGAAGAGTTTACCAAAAAAAAATAATACAAAATTATTATGAAGGAAGGAAAAACAAATCAGTACCTTTGAAAGATATCTTCCTGATGATCGTTGGACTGAGAAAGCCAGTCCAAGTTGCAGAAATCGTTGACTCTCTCACTCGAGGTCACTCCTTTCTCACTATCATCTGCATCAGGTTTCGTGGCAGAGCCACTCTCTTTGGGCTTTCTTGAACCAAACAGCCAATTGGGGGTCTTGAGCTGAATCTCACTGTAGTAGATAAGAGCCAAGAAAGATAAGCTAACATTCGGCAAAGTTATGGTTTGGTTTGATCTAAAATCTATGTTTTTTTTTTTTGAATAAAAAACCATCTTTCTACTTTCTAATTCGGATAAAAGCCCTACTAAACGTAAAGAAACACGATTCAAGGGATTACTAGCCACTCCAAACTATTTAGTCAAAGGCGTAGTAAGATGATTGAAAATTTCAGACGAGGGTCATTACGCTGCATCAGGAGCAACACCAGTGCTTCCAGTGCTGCCACCTGGCCTCTGGTCTGTCTCGCTACAAAGCCTCACGTTCTTTATTGAACTACATGTCTGCTCGATCAGTTTGTCAAATGATGTCAGCTTCTTCCGTGAGAAGTCTTCTCTGAAAGCCGGCACTGGTGCAAGATTGACTCCAATACCACTCATGGGTTTCGCAATGGACTGGAGCCTGCAATGCAACAGATTTAGAAATCATACGCAACCAGAGGTTATCTAAAATCTTATCTTCGGAAATGTAATTTAACATCTTTTGATATTTTCATAAACACATAATCTGACACGCAGTAGGTTCACTAAAAGTAGGACCTTACCCCCTTTCTGGGAAAATATCATCTCCAATCCCTGACACATGGAGATAATAATCAGAATCCAGCTCCCAGAGCGCAGGTTTCCCTTCCTGAGGTTGAAAGTAGCCCAAGAATCTGCTTGCAACAAAAGTCTATAGTTACTAGGAGTTGAGAATCAATAGAAACGGAAATGAAGAGTTCCTTAGCCAACGATTCCTCAGAGGAACTTATTCTAAGGTAATAGTGGCAATGCCAAGGATGCAAGGGTTCTATTACCTCTATCTATATCATCAATGAGGCAAGAACACATACACTTATTCTAAAGCCTTCATCTATAGCTATATCAAGAACTTAGCAAGAAACTGAAGTGAATTTTGCAGAGAAGTATATTACAAGTTTATGGCGTCTTGCTTTTCGCCATCAGTGTAGGTATTGCTGTAGTATCGTTTGATAGACTTGAGAAATTCCCTAGACTGTGTCGTGGCCTTCCATTTCCCCTGCCTTTCTGGGAAAACCTATAGTCCATTCAACGATGTTAATAAATGAGCATTGCAAACTGCTTCGTCAAAACGACAAATAACTGGTCAGAGGTGATAAGTGGTGTAATTACAGTATTATGCGCAGCTGAGCCGCCATATTGTTGTGCAAGGGCATCGCCCATGCCCTGGTACATATCCATAAGTGCAGCAGCTATGCTACTGTCGGGGTCAATCTTAGATGTATCACTCAAACCTATTGCGTGCAGCTGCCGGCCTAAAGCAGCCAAACCATATGCGTACTGTGCTACGTTTGTTCTATCCAAGCAGTCAATACAGTTGGTACGAAGAACCCCACTTTGGTAACGAGGAGCTGCGGAATCAGTTCCATCGTCTCTTTTTTGTTGGCTTAGCTTCATCTCTTTCTCTCGGTTAGCAAGAGCACTAAGTATATCATTTGAACTCTCACCCCTTGAAAGTTCCAAAGAGTAAGCTCTTAGATCACGCAGAGATTGTTCCCTGCAAAAAAATCTCCATTAACATCAGAAACGTAATATATACATCAGCTTACAAAATAAGCCAAATTTCTGACTACATATAAGTAATGGTGGATCACATCATCCCAAAAAATTACCTTCCAGTGCTAGCATGACTAAGTTGGCTAGCTTTCTTCTTAACAATTTTAGGCTTGCCACTGAAGTAAAACCCAGTCAAGTCAAGGGCTTCGCTTGCTACAGCACCCAAAACAGCCAATACATTCGCCGACTTGCTTTAACATCAAAAGTATAAAGCAATGTGAGTTCAAGTTAAAAATGCACGAAAACAAATCCACAACATTTTACCTCTTTGCAAATTTGTGGAAATCCCAATGGATAAACTTGAAACGATTTTCTTCAGGAAAAATTGAGTTTAGGTAACCCACTGCTTTCGCAAACTCACGCCTTAGCACCATTTCCCGAGGTCTTTTCTCAACTGACTGAATAACTCCATAGAAATTTGTGAGTAAGTACAAAGGGCATAACCATCTCTAGCTTGAAAAGAGCATTAAGTAAAAAACTAACCTTGATTAAGTTGAGCACAATGATAGGATTCCCATATCGGTTCACCAGGTCTTCAAAATGCATTTTGGTTGACTCGTAAGTAGGATCATACCTCTGTACTGAGGCAATAAAAAAAACAACAGGAAAATGTAAGTAGATCAATAACCACACAGACGTTAAAATGGTCTAATAGAGATAACAGGCGCATGTTGCGTTAGTTTCTCACAGAAAATATCAGGCTTAGGACTAAATCTCGAGGCCTCTTGCGACCAAAAGAGTGGAATTGATCCTCGCATCTGCACCACTGAGGTCATTTTTCCTTTGCAAGATCCAGCTTCTTCATCAAAAACAAGCTGTTCTGTTTCCACATCATTTGCAACCCTTCCACGATCATTCACTCCCCTTTTCAAGTAACTGAGATAAAAAAAAATAAAAAATTACAGAATGAAAGGGCACTACATTAATAACAGAAAAAACAAGCATCCAAACTAGTCTAGAAAAGTTCACACTAAAAAAAATCTCCAAAAATACTAGATATAACTAAGAAAGGTCAATAGAAAACCAATACGGATTATGAATTCCTCATCCATGAGAGGCCCGATTAGAATGAAGTCTTACCGTGTGCCTGCAAAATGTCGAGAACGTCTGGAGACTAGAGTAACACTGAAGTCTCTTCCATATATCGACAGCCTTATCTGAACGATGGGGTAGATCAATAAGTAGTCAGAATGGAGACGTATATAGATGAAGCCTACACATACACATACCTGCTTAAAATGCCCATGAACTAATGCTAGAGTCCAAATAGTGTTGTTACACCTTGATCGAATAGGCTGCGTCAGATACGCATTCCACACAAATATGTTATCATAGGGCACCCCTTCCTCGCCAGATGATAAAACGTTCTTTTGCAGACTTCGCATTATAGGATACGTGTAACTGTAGAAGAAATCTTTGGTCAAATCAACACTTGACAGAAGCTTCTTGTACCTGAAAACAAAGGAAATACAAAGTAATTATTAATAGTCCAGCTTTAAAAGGGAAAAGCAAACAGACCTTAGTTCAGTTTTCGAATTCGCAGCATCAGACTGGATAGTTGCATGTGGGACAGTGATCATCTGACTTTCATCAATAGCGTATATCGCATGCCCACAGATGCACCCAATCTGCCGCCGTTTTGTCACCAAAACTAAGTAGTATGACTCCATAAACTTAGCACAACCTACAAGGCAAGAAAAAACACGTTTACACAGCCACAAAAGCCAATCCAAAGATACAAAAACGCTGCTTCCGGAAACTAACCAGCGATTCCATAGACTTTGGCCACGAAAGCCAACCCTCCGGTGGCACGATTGCCTTCGGAGATACGCTGAAGCAGACTCTTGATCTCCTGAGGAGAGTACACTACCGGATCTTCGCTAATGTTGAGCTCCGACGGCTCCGAGCGATCGATCTTCAGCACTCTGAAGAATCGTTTGCTCCGATCGCTGCCAACTAGATAAAACCTCTGCTCAACAACAAAGAACACGCATCGAGCCAATTCAATTCAATCTCTAATCGTTCAAACACGTGAAATTCCAGAATCTAGGGGTTCGAGATGCTCAATGGCTAAAAAGCTTACCGCTCTGGTCTCGTAGAGCTTGAACTTTTCGAGAGCGTACGAGTCGGGGCCGGCCTCGGAATCGCTGGACGGTTGAGCCTTGGCGGAAGACGAATAAGTGGAAGTCGTTGAGTTTTCCGATTTCGCCATGGCGGGTTAGTTTCGCAGGGAACCGATCGGGTTTCTCTGACGCCGGCGATGATTTGCGTTCGTAGAATGTTTGGAACACGCACGCACGCACGGGAATAGGGGGGCATTTCCGTCTTTTAATTATATATATATTTTTTAATTAGGCATTGATATTTTACCCCAAGAAAAAAAAGAACAAAATCATCGATAGAGATGCAATGTGAAACAGTTGATTTTTCTCTTAGTAAATGAAATTTTAACGTTTTGGGACCTCATCAAACATATTCCCCCACATTATCCGTTTCGATATTTAACAAACCACAGCCAAGCAAATCTTTTGTTTTCTCCCACTTATCCGTATTCACTAATCACATGATGTGCATATAGATATATGCATGTGTCTATGTTTATCTTCTTCTTACAGCTTGAGTTTCAAAAATGTTGACATTCCCACTTTGTGGTTGTGAGTTATCTTCAGAATCCAAGACTCTAGCTTTTGCTGCTTCACTGATTTCTATCTCGCAAACCAGAAGACAGATTGTGCTGGGACGACGCGATTCCGTCAAAGTTTCTGCAGCAAAATCCGGAAATTTCTCCCTTGGTTCGGTAGGACTTCACAATTCAATAATATGCAAAAGTATATCTATGCGTGCATATAGGATGTATTGTTAGTATTGTCAATGAATAGTTTTTATTAGTTCTTCAAAGTTGTGAGAGTTTGTTGAAAACAAACAGATATTCAAAAGCTGTGACACTTGTGGAGCCAAAGGAGCAATTGAGTGCCCCGGTTGCAAGGTTTCTTAGTCTTTATTTATGCATACACTTCTTCTTTTGTAGCATTTATCATTAATATTAAAAAAATAAATCTTATGTTACCTCTCCAGGGAACAGGTAGAAATAAGAAGAATGGAAATATTTTCGAGAGGTGGAAGTAAGTAAAAACTGAAACAAAATTTTCAATTTAATCATAGTTTTCTAGTTCAAAGAGTTAATGGTTTAGAAAGTGCAAATGTGTAGATGTTTTGATTGCCAAGGATTCGGTATGAAGAGCTGTCCTAAATGTGGCAAGGGAGGTTTGACGCCAGAACAGAGAGGGGAAAGATAGAAGAACTATACTACTTGTTTCTAATAAACATGTATCTATTTCCATTAATAGAAAGAAGCGCTAGATGTGAAGAAGGATTGAGTTTTGTGGTTATACTGAGATTTCTACAATGCATATGGTGAAATTCTCTTATAGATTATTGTAATGGTTTGTATGGATATGCTTTAAAAGGCATGAAGGGCATTATTTCACTGATGCTCTCTCTTACATTTGAAATTTTCACAGAACCTACCTTTGGCAAGTTTGGAATATTCCAAAGAGAATCATCATCAATTTACTTGAATATTATAATAATATGATACATCCATAGTTTTTTTTCTTGATTGACGTATGTTTATCAAAAACTCAATCAGAAGTAAAACAGAGAGAAGGAGAGTAAATGACTCATATGACAAGACCGTTGTGGTAGACTCCTTTATGGCTCTACTTGTTGCTTAACATCATAAAAATTTACTACACATGAAAAATGGTTCTTTGTAAAAGTGATGTATGTGTGTTACTGATTCCTTTACATCATTCCTTCACCCCAAAATAACCTTTTCCTTATAAACATATACGGTACTTTGATGATGATGATTGTCTCATGATCTTAGTGACGTTCTGTTACTACTTTTTTCTAAAAACTTTTATTTTAAATTTTGACCTGTATGTTTTGTTTCTTTGTGAGTCATCATCGTCTTCACAGAATATATCATTTTGTTTTTTTGAAATATTTCATATTAAAAAATGGTGTCGGCCAAGAATAATCATTATCCTCTGGACACCTCTCTCTTAAAAGCTGGACATGTCCCACGAGTCTCCCTCACATAAAATTTCCTTTAAAGAAAACAATTTATTTCTAATTAAAAAAAAAAAGAAAACTTTTTATTTGTAAGATTGTAGATCGAACTTGGCGCTTCTTTGCTTTCTTGAATCCGAAGAACAGAGTTAAGTACAAGAAGCTGTGGAACATGTCGATGCGAAGAAGAAGTTTGCTTAAAGTTATTGTCCTTGGAGACAGCGGGTTAGCCTTTTTTCACCTTTGTACCTTACCTGATCAATTCTTTAACCTTCTTTTTGCTAATCTTGATCTTTCTGTTTTAGGGTTGGCAAAACATCGTTGATGAATCAGTATCCTCACATAGTTTTGATTCTTTCTTTCTGTCATCTTACTTAATCTATTTTTTTAGGATTCTTGGTTTTCAATTTTCTGTTCAAGAATCTGTGGAAGCCTTAACGGGTCTCTGTGTAGATATGTGAATAATAAGTTTAGTCAACAGTACAAAGCCACGATTGGAGCTGATTTTGTCACCAAGGAGCTTCAAATCGATGACAGGCTCGTCACACTCCAAGTATGTTTCTTCGATCTTGTCTTCTTATCTGCTTTTTATTTTAGTTTATAGTCTATATGTTTGTGTCTGTGTGTGTGCTTTAGATTTGGGACACTGCTGGGCAAGAGAGGTTCCAGAGTCTTGGTGTTGCTTTCTATAGAGGTGCAGATTGTTGTGTGCTTGTTTATGATGTTAACTACCTCAAGTCATTTGATTCTCTGGACAATTGGCACGAGGAGTTTCTTAAGCAGGTTCTTTTGCCCTTTCTACCTTTTTCTCCAATTTTTTTTTTTCTGGAAGATTTTTCTTCTGTGAATGAATCTTGAATGTTTTCTTAGGCTAGCCCACGGGATCCAACGGCCTTCCCGTTCATATTGCTTGGTAACAAGGTTGATATTGATGGAGGAAACAGTCGAGTGGTAAGTCAGCCTTGGCTTCTTAATATAGACAAAACTGAAAAGATGAGGAAGTAATATTGTTATTCTTATGAATGATATAATATGATTACTATAACAATTGTAAATGTTTTGTAATAACAAGTGTTATGTTCCTTGCATACATTAACTTCAGGTATCAGAGAAGAAAGCTAGAGAATGGTGTGCTCAAAAGGGAAACATATGCTATTACGAGACATCGGCTAAAGAAGATTACAATGTAGATGAATCGTTCTTGTGCATCACAAAACTTGCCCTTGCCAATGAGCGCGACCAAGATATGTAAGCAAGCCTCTTATTATCCTAAGGCTTAAAAAAAAGGATTCTAAAAGGGGTCGTGCTCGTGGATGATGCAACTGTTCCATTGAAACATTTTTCTTTGATTTGGCAGATATTTTCAGGGGATTCCAGAGTCTGGTTCAGAGCCTGAGCAAAGAGGAGGATGTGCTTGCTGAAGAGAAACATCTGTTTTAGCTATGTTTGATTTGTGCCATTAGTTTTCTTTGTTTGCATTGCACCAGTTGTTGAAGTAGTAGGAAAAACTCTGTAAAGTCTGACTAATTCTCTTACCTTATCTTGTCCGGTTAAACCAATATTAATCAATTCCGGTTCAGTCTGCTACATATTTCTGTGGGGCTATCTTTGCAACATTGGATTTGCAGCTTGGGATGGTGATCAATAAGTTATATAATTAAGCTAGCATCATATTTCCTGTCATGAGATCATAGTAATGCTCTACCTTTCCTTTACCAGATTTTGTTATGCATTTGGCTCTTACATGAGAGTCGTTTACTCTTTTATAATTCAGGTATGGATTGTCTTTAAAGTATCTAGCTGGATATTGGAATAATATTGGTTGCTCTGTCACCATCTCTCGGCAAGTACAATATATCTCAAAGTTTAAAGTCTTGACGGATCCATTCACCACCCATCAATCTATGGAGAATTTTTTTTAACATTCATCTTTGTTCTCTCTTTCTCAGCTTTGGCAGTTGGCACGAGCCTAGTCATTGTCGTGCAGCTATTCCGTCTCTCTTCCCTAAAACCTAATAAAACGTTAGTCTAAGACGATAGACTAATATAGTACTAAAATGTAGCTTATCAAATATCAACATACTTCTTATAATTTTTGTTAAATTTTTTAAAATCTTTTGGGTAGAGGAGGAAGCAAAGAACAAAACAAGGCTAATTTTTTTTTCTTTTTTACCAAGGCTAAGTTAGTGAACACTCTCATGGGTCGTGGCAGGGCTGGAGATACGTATGAGCACATTCATCCTCGGTTTTGCGTATGTGAAGCTTTGTGATTTCATTTTTACACACAAAAAACATTTATTTATCCATTACAAGTTTGTAAGTTGCATGTAATATTGGATATTTCTTCTGTATATAATTTCTTTTTATATGACAAACTATATTACCGTTAACCTTTTAAATGAAAAAACTGCCCTTTTGGGCATGATGATGATGACTCATGTTGATTGATGTAGTAATCGAATTGTTGGGATCATGACTTGGAAAACCAGATATGGATTGAGCTCTTTTCTCAGGATCTTTTGGGCTTTGGGCTAGCCTTTCAATTTTGTTAAAAGCAAAAGGTTGGTGTTTTAAGGTAATGAAAACATTAAAATGAGAAGTATGAGATAACAATTAGGAATGAACTGCTCATGCTTTAATAGTTAGTGATTACTAGAAACACAATAGAAACTAAACCTAATTCAATAAAAAGGACCGGTATGGAGAAGACCAAGGCGTTATGGCTTACAGTAAAAGTCTGACTGGTATAACCACAACAGCTGCGGGAGCTTGCGGATGCAGGTAGTTGCGGTTTTAAGAGATTTGTACGACTAGTACTGCGATTAGAAATTGGTGCGTTTGCGAGATACTTATGACTGATTAGCCACCAAATACAACAGTGGTTAAATAATAAATTAACAATATTTATATTTTATATAATTATAAAAATATTAAACATCATAATATTATATAAATATAAAATTATATTTTTAAAATTATATTTTTAAATTTTTAAAAATTATAAAAATATTTTATTTTAAAAATTTATAATAAAAATTAAAATATAATAGATATATTTTTAGTATTTCTATTATTTTAATTTAAAATTTTTATTTTTATTTTTATTTTTGTATTTTTTATTGTTTTTAAAAAACAAAAAAAAAACAAATTTTATCCTCCTGCAACCGTAAACGCTAGCTGGAACCAACTTTTGAATTTAAGAGGTTTAAAATGGTTTGAATAAGCGATTTAGAGCGGTTTGAGTGATTGTTACAAAACGCCAATAATAACTACTAACCGTAAAAGCTGCGTTTGCGGGTGGTAGCGGAAAAACCAGTCATGCCCTAAATAATTCCTAACATTTTAAATCAAGAAAACCTGTTACCAATTATTGTTTGGTTGTTTGATTTAAAATCAACTCACAAATTTGATTCAAATGATACAGTGTCACTTTAGCATATATTTCAATTCTAACAACCATAATAAATGCAAATGGATTAATTTTCTTAAATTAATCAAATTTTAATTAAATCACAAATAATATTTCTGCAAGATTTTAAGATTTTTTTTGGTTTTTTGTTCATTCTATATTATTTACGTATTCATCACCATATTGTCATAATTTTTTTTTACTGATATAAAAACTACACAATGAAAAGACTTTCCTAGCAATATACATGGATCATAAACTCGTTAAACCCAACTTTGAGGAACTAAATATAGTTTTATATGTTGTTATTTGGTCAAAGAACAAAAATGGACAAACATATCTATTTATGGTACTGTTTACAAATATCTTTAGTCATGACTAGAGACCAAATCAATAGTTGTAATTAGCTATACTCCTAAAAATAGCTATACTCCTAAACATAGATGGGTGCTTGTATTTTAATCCAATCGAAATTTGTCAAAATTTATCGTAAATCAAATTAATGTGTGATATTTGAAAAAAAAAACGATGAATCTATAAGAGAAAAGTGACATCTTAAATCTCAAAAACATTAAAAGAATCATATTGAACACGTCTAGTTACAGTAATCCATGATCTGGTCAAAATGATCTAAAATTAGTTTAGTGTTCTATTTGTGGTAATGTAGATAAATATCTTAGCCATGACCAAATCAATAGTTCCCAGATTCGCAAACTCTACTCCTTAAGATAGATGGGTGTTTGTTCTGTACCATTATTATACAAGCTAGTCAAATGTTATCAATACATTTGTTAGTAATTAGTATGTATTAAATAATTAAAATAAAATAAAAATGATTATCTTGAATGCATTAAATTTTATTTGATATGTAATCATGATTAAGTTTTAACCAACAAATTAAGATTTTTTGTAAAACTTTAAAATATTAAATTATGTGACTTCCTTATAACCATTCTATATATAATAATTTTTTTTTGAGAAAATATATATAGTTATTTAACTTCTAAAACCAGTATAATATCATATTAATATTGTTTATTATTCATAAATATTTTGATATTATATATGTTAATATATTTTTAAATAATACATTCCAAGAGGTACGTTTTCATTAAAAAATGTTATCAATATCTTAGATCATTTGTATTATTTCTATAATCTAAAATTATAACAAATACGAAAATATTATGGTCTAAGGGTTTATAAAAAATTTTGGTTTGTTACACCTTTCAGTTTTTTTTTGTGTGTTATAGAACTATATGAATCATCTAGTTACAGACTCATTGAGACATATTATTTCATCCTGATTTTTTTATGGTGTATAAAAAAGCAACTACTACTGTGAAAGAGACATCATCATCCTGAAATATGAGACTATAAAACACACACAAACAAGTAAAAATACAAGAGAAGAAAGAAAATTGTAAGTCTTTTCATATTAAAAATAAATAATTAAGTCATTTTCTCATCTATAAATACCTTAGACACACTCTTCACATCGAATCGATTTTCCCCTCACCAATCCTCTCGATCATTGGAGGAAACTAAAAGGAAAAAAAAAATCGACATAAGAATAAAAACAATTTCCCTTAAAAATAAGGAAATGATAAACTTTGAAGAAAATATACAAAACACAATCTCTCTCACTTAAAGCCCCTAGACAATCTAATCCTCCCATTATTCTTTTAAGGATCGGTGATTCTCTAAAAAGGTAAACGCACGAGCATGGCGGCCGCGGTTGCGACGGGGGTTGCACCGTCGACAATGATTGATCAAGTTCCGAGTCCGACGGCGGCTCAGACTTCGGTTCAGGTTTCGGTTTCGGTACCGGTTCAATCTCCAGTGGTTGCGGCTGATCAAACGCATCCGAATTCATCGCTCTACGTGGGAGATCTAGACCCGAGAGTGGCCGAAGCACATCTGTTCGATCTGTTCAAACATATCGCTAGTGTTGTCTCGGTCCGAGTCTGTCGCGATCAGAACCGTCGATCTTTGGGATATGCCTACATCAATTTCAGTAACCCTAATGATGGTAAAATACACGTTACTCTATCGCTTCATGCTCGAGTTAGGGTTTCATGTAATCAAACACTCTCATGAATTGCATTACAATAAAGAGAATTATACTATTCACACTAGTATTACGATCATCGTTTTTTTCACCTTTTAATAATTATATTTGCGAAAACTTCATATACATATTCTTTTTTTTTTGTTCTTTAAAAAAACTTCATATTCTACTATTCATGCAAATCCCTATGTTCCAATGTAGCGTTTTGTTAGACCTGCTATTTAATTATAGTCAGTATATTGTAACACTGATGCATCATTGACATGTATCGTTTGAATACAGGAGCATTCGTAGATGTTGCCCCTGCAACTTTTCTATAAAGATTCTTTCAATAGAAAAAAAAACTTTTCTATAATGATATGCTTGACAAAAACGTGATTAATTAGTGTGTTTGGGCCTTATATATGTCATCGCAGATGCAAGCTAGTCTTTTACTTTTACAATAACGATCTTATATATTTCTAAGCTATTTATATATGATTGGTTAACTAATAAAGGTGAGTTATTTTCCTAGCTATCCGCGCAATGGAGGCCTTGAACTACACTCCCCTCTTCGACAGGCCCATCAGGATCATGCTCTCGAACCGTGACCCCAGCACGCGAAAGAGCGGCAAAGGTAACATTTTTATCAAAAGCCTAGACGCCTCTATCGACAACAAGGCCTTGTTCGAAACCTTTTCGAGTTTCGGAACCATCCTCTCATGCAAAGTTGCAACTGACGTGACCGGACAGTCCAAGGGATACGGGTTCGTCCAGTTCGAGAAGGAGGAATCTGCTCAAGCAGCAATTGACAAACTAAACGGAATGCTAATGAACGACAAGCAAGTATACGTGGCACACTTCATCAGACGCCAAGAACGCTCTCGGGAAGAAAACGCCCCTACGCCGCGTTTCACTAACGTGTACGTCAAGAATCTCCCCAAGGAGATTGGTGAGGACGAGCTAAGGAAGACGTTTGGTAAATTTGGATCGATTTCGAGCGCGGTTGTGATGAGGGACCAGAGTGGAAACTCGAGGTGTTTCGGGTTTGTCAACTTTGAGTGTGCCGAAGCAGCGGCGCAAGCCGTTGAGAAGATGAATGGGATTAGCTTAGGGGATGATGTGTTGTTCGTTGGGAGGGCGCAGAAGAAGTCTGAGAGAGAGCAAGAGCTGAGAAGGAAGTTTGAGGAAGAGAGGATGAACCGGTTTGAGAAATCTCAAGGAGCAAATCTGTATTTGAAGAATCTTGATGATAGCGTTGATGATGAGAAACTCAAGGAGATGTTCTCTGAGTTTGGAAATGTAACCTCTTCCAAGGTAATAGCAAAAAAAATGCATGCAAATATCTTTTTTTTATTGATGTTACGTTTATGTTTGAACACAAGTCCTCTAATAATATGTGAAAGGTTATGGTTAATCCACAAGGAATAAGCAGAGGGTTTGGTTTTGTTGCTTATTCCAATCCTGAAGAAGCTTCAAGAGCCGTGAGTTGCCTAAAGCTTTTTTACTCTTCTCTTTTGACATCTGAGATATGAAGTAATATTTATAACAATGCAGCTGAATGAAATGAACGGGAAGATGATAGGAAGGAAACCACTTTACATAGCTCTTGCGCAGCGCAAAGAAGATAGACAAGCACATTTACAGGTTTCTGAATCAAACTCTCTTTATTCACATATATTTTTTTAAAATGTGGTTTGTTAAAGCTGTGTTGTGTGACTGATTACGTCATGCTCTTTTCAGGCGCTGTTTTCACAGATTAGAGCACCAGAGTCAATGCAATCTCCAATGACGGGGTTTAATCACCCACGAGGTGGACCAATGCATGGTCCACCTCAGCACATGTACGTAGGCCAGAATGGGCGTTCAAGCATGGTCCCATCCCAGCCCATGGGATATGGATTCCAGCCTCAGTTCATGCCCGGGATGCGTCCAGGTTCTGGCCCAGGCAACTTCATCATGCCTTATCCTCTTCAGAGACAACCTCAGGCCGGTCATAGAATGGGATTTGGGCGCGGTGCTACTAACATGCCACATCACATCCAACAACAGCAACAAGTATGTTAAACTAACATAGTTTTGTTTATAGTTCTTAAGCTAATCGCCGACAAAAAAAAAAGTTCTTAAGCTAATCATGAGACTGAATTTGTGTTGGATATTTGCAGCTTATACACCATAACCCGAGCCCGGGAATGAGATACATGAATGGTGCGGGTAACGGGAGGAACGGATTGGAATTGAGTGTTTCACAAGGAACGTTGCCTCCAGTCATGCCTTTGCCAATTGATGCTTCTTCAATTGGTATTGTTGCTCCTCAAAATCACCAGAAAGCTCCTCTACTTCCAATCTCTAAGCTCACTTCTCTCTTAGCTTCTGCAAGTCCAGCTGATCGCACACGGGTTTGCCCCTTCTTTCCTCTACATCTCAGCTAACCTCATATGAGACCTAGCTAGGTTTCCATTGTTTTATATTGCTTTTACATTTAGTGTATAATTTGTAAACAAATCCATAGATTTATAACATCTTTTAAAGAACATGTTAAAGAGATTTGATTAAGATTGGCAAGTTAATGTAACATGTATATTGTGACTTGGTTGGACTCTACAGATGCTCGGAGAGCGACTATACCCACTTGTGGAAAGGCAGGAACCACTTCACGTGGCTAAAGTGACAGGAATGTTGTTGGAGATGGATCAGGCCGAGATATTGCACCTGATGGAGTCACCAGAGGCACTCAAGTCTAAAGTTTCTGAGGCATTAGATGTTCTCAGGCTTTCTGCTGATGCACCTGATCATGATCTTGGTTTCTCTACCATCGACTGAAATCTCCACCTTCTTTTTTATTTTCCTAGTTTTATACTATGGAGTCTTTCTTTAGTCTTTTTAGCAACTTTCTATTTATTAAAACTTATGGTTTTGAGTCTTTTAACTTAATATTTGGTCCATTCACTGAATCACAACAAGAATCTACTTCAATTAGTTTATTCTTGACTATATATATATATAATAATGGCACTAACATTATTTGAGAAGTGATTTGCCACGTGTCATCTCTATAATCACTTTAACAAAATAGATGTGACATGCCTATTAAAATTGATGACATGATTTATTAGTAAACATGATATTAACAATTACATTTAATGTTAATTTATATTTTTGGTACATTTTTTCGAATATGGGTAATATAACTCATACAATGTTGATTTATAATTTTGATAATCTTTTTAAAATATGTTAATAATTCATACATCATCATTAAAATAAATATATTAAAACCAGACATTTAAAATTTTGAAATATTATTTAATCCTATCTTTTCATAATTATAAAAATTTTGTTACTTAAATGTTCAAATTTTTTATACATTTGTTTTAAAAAAGTATAAATTTTAATTGTAAAATCATTAGTTTCTCATATATTTATAAATTTATAAATACTGTTAAGTTTAAATAATTGATAATTATACTTTTTTATGAATTTTATACAAGTTGATTTAATATATGTAACTAAACGAAATAGATAGAAAAATCTATCTAAGATTATAATTTTAAATATATACATATATATTCTTAAATATTACTTAACATCAACAAAATTATTTTTATCTTAGACTTATGTTTAATTAAATCAAATTTATATTAAAATGTTGGTAAAAAAATAAAATTAACAATATCAATAAAATAAATTAATTATAATTTAAATTAAAATTTTGTCATCCACATGTTACAGGAAAACACGTAGTTATACATATTGACTGAGTCTTCTTAATTTTCTCTGTTTCTTTTAAAAAGTGATTCTTCTTAGATTTATTGTTTATCAAAAAAACTAGTATTTGGGCCCCGTACTGTGTATGGGGAAAATTCATTTGTTTTATTTGAATTATTATATTATAATATGTAAGTATTAACACTATTTTTGGTTAAAAATCTAAACACCAACCATATAGATAGAAAAATTTGTTTCTATTCGCGGATACCAAAGGATGCTGAAAAGAGTTAATTTGTATGTGCATAAATCCACAAACTGTAGATAATATATATAGAAAACTGTAATAATTTACAAGCAAAATAAGCTAATATACCTCTGTTTAGAATTACTTTAGTCGCATCCAGACAACACCACCCATCTGCCATCTTTACAGCCTCTGTCTCTTCTTCGTCTATAAATAGTCCACAAAAAGAAACTTCAAAGTGAATCATATAAAAAGAAGAGTTTATAACATAAATGGTCACTTTACCAGTTTTTATTACACCCAAGAGCACATTGTGCTACCAAGGCACTTTTTAGTGGTTATAGACCTATTTCTCCTTGAAAAAGTGAAACTAGAGATGGGTATCTAAGTAATTTGACTTCTTGGCTGGTTACTTTGTTTCGGCATTCGAATTTTGAAAAAATAAGTGATTTGGTTGTGGGCCCAAGACGAAATTAATTTTTGCTTCATAATAAACATTGGGTCCGTAAAAGGCAAAAAAAAATTTTTTTGGTTTACTTTCACCCACAAACAAAAATTACGGTTACGATTGTTCGATAAACTTAGAAGGTGTTTTCTGACGTCAGAGAAATTGGAGACAGAGAAAAGGTTTAATGACGAGGAGGAGGAGGGTAGCAGAAAGAGAAAGCGGAAGGTCAGTGAGTTTTTTTGTTTACAATGTTGTTTGTTTCAGATTTAGGGTTTTAATCGTGTGTTGGTTTCGATCTTTCTAATCAATTGCATGTGTTGCAGAGGAGAACCGAGGAAGTGGTTTGTCTTTTGATGATGGAAAAATTAATGGAGTGAGACTAATTGCAGAGGCACCGGAGCTGGAGATGACGGACGACCGGTTGATTGATTGAGAAGCAGTTCGCGACGGACCGGTACCCAAGCAAGCGCATGTATGTGTATTCAACTTTTGATAACTTGATTTGGTCCGTGTTGTGTTTTCAATAGGATTTGTCCTATGTCTGGTTTTAATTATCTTGCGGCTCAGCTATTACCAGAAAACAGGTGACCTCGTGAACTTCTGACTTCTATATATGTCCTCTTAGTGAGTTTGTTTGCATTTTGTTATTGGGCATTCTTGTTAATAGTCGTGAAAGCTGCTAGAAATGTGCCAGTTCACAAACAATAAAGTTAGGTATCTGCATCAGAAAATTTATACATTGAGCTTTCGAATTTGTAAAACTTCTCTGGTTTTAACGGTTTCTAGATTCTGTAGAAGATCTTCTTTAACTGGTTACTGGTTACGCATGTATCCAAGAGGAAGTCCAGCAACATTTTCATTCTTATGGGACAGTTAATAGGTGTACACATGGACAGTTTGTAGTGTATACATGGACAGTTTGTAGTGTACACATGGACAGTTTGTATGATTATTTTGTTGTAATGTAATGTAATGTGCATAGAATTTGCTATGGAATTTATGGGATTTGAAACTATTATAGCATATAACATAGTGAAAGCCACCAATACAAGGATGCATATTAAACTATTACTTAAGTGAAAAGTTAAAAAGTTTTTTTACCTACATATTATAGATTCATATTTAACGTGTAGCCTGTCCACAAAAACTTGTAACCAGCCACCACCTTCAGAAGCTCGGACTGGAGGGTCTGACATTCATCCTTCAGCTGTTAGTAAGCGTCTGTCTCCAGGATAGCACAACTGCAATATTGAAACACCACAGCAAAATTCAAACACAGCAGAAGATCGATTATACACTTGATAATTGATAGGCATCTTAGGGGTGGACATATAAATAAAAAACAAAAACAAAAGTGCCTCAACTGGAAAATGTACTTTATTCGACTGGTTTATTAAATCCCAATATCGAAACCAAACTGGTTTTATTGTACACGAGATCAATTGTACACATGGATTTAAAAGAAAAACTTATCCACAGGAGAAGTGTACACAAATGCCTCAAACTTGTTTTATTGTACACGAGTTTAGTTGTACACATGGATGAGATAGTTATTCCACAGGGAAGTGTACACAAAAATGACATTATATTCCATGTTTACGTACATAAATTCATCTTTTTGAAATTAATAGAAAACTGAAAAAATTTTAAAATCCGTTGGAGATTAATTTTAAGAATATTTCTTAATTTTTCGGATACATATATGAATTTTATTTTTATTTGTGAACAATATATTGAAGAATCGTTGTGTGGTCTAGTGGAATATTGATGATATTTGTTCAAGATGTCATGAGTTCGACTTAGACTCTCTTTTTCAATTTTTTTTTTTCATTAATGGCAAACACGTAAATACTTTGTCTTCTTTCTTTTAGAGTTTCCATTTACTCTGCAATTATTTTCTAGCGCAGCCGCATATCATTTTAACGTAATCGATATAGTTTAATGTTTTCTTATCATTTATGTTGCTTAGCATCGAGTTGTAAACATCTAAACACACAAAAACTTGAATTATTTAGATAAATCATATTTTTAGCCGAGTTTGATAGAATCACCACAAAGAGTCACCGCCGAATGTTGTGCCGCTGCTAAATCTCCAATTTGGCCTTCTTTTCTAAGCTATATATTATTTAGCTCACCTGACGTGATGAGAGAGAGAGAGAGAGAGAGAGAGAGAGAGAGAGAGAGAGAGAGAGAGAGAGAGAGAGAGAGAGAGATCAGCCATCGAAATATAAGAAAAATCAATGGCTGGGAACAAAGGCCCGCCACTTTCCAGGTTCAGTTAGTCAATGTTATGGTTAGAATTGAACTGAAAATGTTAAGACTCAAATACTCTTTGAAAAGAAGTGCTCTAATAGAAAGAAGTGACTTAGAGTGAAATAAAAAGTCATAAAATGACCTATAATGTAAATCTTTCTAAAAAGAATAAGAGAGTATTACTTTCAACTGAGAAGAATGTATTTGAATAAAATAATTATAAAGCTATACTGATTTTGTTGCTACACTTAAAATTCAAAAATTCTGAAAAAGATGAGAAGATTGAGAATAGGAAAGACAGAGCAAATGGGAAAGAAAAATAATTTTGAAAAATATTTTTGGAATAAATAATGTGACATGGTGCCATAAAAGTAGGGAACATGGGATTCTTTATGATCAGGGACAGTTATATTTTTAGCAATTGATATTATTTTATAATTAACTCATATTTTTAATTGTTTGGTCAACGATTTTTTTTTTTTGTTTTTTATTATTTTTTGGCCAAATGTCAAATTTCGATTCACCAAATGATTTGTGCTTTAGTATATAGAAGATGTGAAATGATCGATTGATATATGAATGAATGAAACATCTCTATTCATGTGAAAGACATTATTAAAAGTCAACGTTAGTGTCCTAGTTTCAAGTTGACAATACTTTAGCACGGAAAGAAGACGTTTAAAAGATGGCTGAATACAAATTGAAAATTCTGCAGTGGCTCAACAATTACAAAGCTTGCAATGATAAATGGGGCCATCTGACGAGTATATAGGTTGGGATTGACTCGGTGCTTAATCATAAATGCCAAATCTTAGCAATTCTAGGGGTACTCTTTTTATTGAAACCATATTTTGTAGGGAGGGAGTTACAATTCTAGTGAGATAGTCGCAACTCATATCTCTGAACCGTTCAGACGTTCATAGGTCTTTTTAGGACATGTAAGTGGGGCATGTAAATTAATAAAAGAGCATTGTCATTGTATAACCTCACTGATGTTAGTGCAGGGACGACTGAGTTTTATAAGCTGAAAAAAAATAACTCCTCACAGTGTCCATGTACCAGTCGTGAAGTAGTACATGAAGTCGTACAAGAAATTATACGTGCATGAAGTGAAGCTGACGTGAAGCTGTGTAGCTGACTTGAAGATTGGAATTGCGAAGTTGGCTAAGACAAGCCACGAAATCTACAAGTATAAGTAGAGAAAGACGTGTGGGGGATTTGGTACTACCTCAAGAGAAGGCCGTAAGCATAAGGGTTTTGGTGTCGAATGAGAGTAGACACAAAACATAAGGGCTAGGGGTCATAAGGGGGTCAGAGGGGGTTCTTGGGTTAGTTTGATCTAGGGACGTCCTAGGTTGGTGTCTTTGGCTGAGTGTGACATGTTAGTTAACTCGGGAGGGAGCTAGTAAGCACTTTATCTATGTAAAGATAAACCTTCATAGTTATCATGTTGTAGTACTTTGTTAAATAAAAAAAGAGCATTATACTTGTATGTATTACTCTCTGTAACAGACTCGTCTTGCACTTTCAATTGGTATTAGAGCGGGTCACCTAATTAGTTACTGGTGAAGATCCTGAACGCAAGAGGGAAGAGTGAAGACAAAGTACAACATGAAACATGGTCGTTGAGCTGAAGCAGTGTCTGGGCGCTGAAGTAGTGTATGGACGTTGAAGTAGTGTATGGGTGATGTATTCTAAAAATCAATCATCAAAAAAGAGATTTTTAGTGCAGTGACGACTGAATTTTAGAAGCTGAAGAAAAAACACCTCCTCGAGGTATCCATGTACGAGTCGTGAAGTTGTACACATGAAGTCGTACAAGAAGTGATACATGAAATGAAGCTGAAGTGAAGCTGTGTAGCTAACTTGAAGACTGGAATTGAAGCCGACTTAGAGATGAAGTAAAGACTACTTGGAAGCTAAGCAAGCTATGATTTACCTTTCAGAAAAGGTAAATCATCAAAGGAAGATTTCCAAAGACTTTGAAGAAGATTTGGAAATATTCTATAAAGGAAGATATGATAATATATTTTCCTTGGGAAGTTGGCTAAAGCAAGCCACGAAATCTATAAGTATAAGTAGAGAAAGACGTGCCTAGTATTAGCTTCCAAGAGAAGGAAGCTAATACCTCAAGAGAAGGCCGTAAGCATAATGGTTTTGGTGTCTAATGAGAGTAGACACAAAACATAAGAGCTAGAGGTCATGAGGGGGCCAGAGAGGTTCTTGGATTAGTTTGATCTAAGAACGTGTTAGGCTAGTGTCTCTGTCTGAGTGTGACATGTTAGTCAACTCAGAAAGATGCTAGTAAAAACTTTATATAAAGATAAAACTTCATTTTTATCCTGTTGTACTATTTAGTGAAATAAAAAAGAGCAGTGTACTTGTAAGTATTACTCTCTGTAACAGATTCCTCTTGTACTTTCAATTGATGTTCACAGCAAAGTTGTCGCATCAATAGTCGGTAGTCGACAAAGCTGAACCTATAGAAGCCTAGCTACGTAATTAAGAATGCACCATTCCAGAAGGATTATCTAACCACTATTAACTAGAAACAACATGTATAATCACCACATGCTTTGGTACAGTAGTGACATCCACCGATCCACGTCATGCAATGAAATGACTCCAAGAAGCAACGATAAGTATGCTAGACATTCAGATGAAAAGTCAGGAACTTGCGTCTGTCTTAGAACGTCCACCTGATCTTTGCATGTTCAGTATGGTAAAAGCCGGTAATGGCCATGTTGTAATAACTAGTAACTGTCCATTATGATCTGATTATTTTGTCTTTAACGGGCTATTTTTAGCATGCAACTTTGAAATTATGTAATAACCTCTAATTCATATTGTTTTGATATTATTGGTCACCCTTGCTTTTCGAAAATTGAATTCTCTTCTGGCCACATAAATAGTTAGTTTTATGTTTACAAATTTAGACAAAGCCATTAAAATTATTTTATAATTAAGCGAAAAACACATTTGCCATGCAATTTGTTCAGTTTAAATACCACACCTTCGATGTCTTCAGATTCATACTAATTCAACAATATTTTTTTGTTCAAAAAAATGAAGTATCTCATATATTTTGTATCAGTTACTGCTATGTATATTGGATTGAGTGAAGCGCTACCACCAGTAAAAGATTGCAACTATCGCATGATAGAAATTCAAAACAAACTCGGTTCTGGTCAGATACTGAAATATCAGTGTAGTAGTGTAGTAGGACCGGAACCTATACGTGGCCTTTTAAAATTTAATGAGAAATACGTATTCAAATACAGTCGTGTGTACTCTAAAACTTGGATTTGTAACTTTGATAAAAGAACTCATGGTTATGAGTTGGTAGTAGAGTTATCAGCTCCAAAACCTCCATGTAATAGTGGGTTACGCACATGGATTGTTAAAAGTGATGGAATTTACTTTGAGAGAGATGGAAAAAAACCTATGAAACTTGTGGGTAGATGGAGTAAAAATGTTCCTTAACATGCTTTTATTTCTTCTGTTTTTCCGTAAAACTAATTAACGTTAATGAAGTTTTTTTTTTGTCGTTTCAGCCAAGTTATCATTCCAGCTTGTAATAAAATATGTGTCTCATGTAATATGTACTAGAGTCAGATCTGTGCCATGCGCAGTTATTTTAATTTTATAATAATAATTTTTAATTTATGTGATAAATTGATTATAAAATTTCTTGTTGAAAACAGAAATTTTTAGTTTTTAAGCTAATCTATCTATCTATACTAATAAAATAGACCTTTTAAAGCTCCATAAAACACCCACATCAGCGAAAAAACTTCTCTCCAAAGATGACACGTGACATTATTACCAAAAAATAAATAATAACTAATAAGTAAATATACATTTAAAGAAAAATAAATAATAAGTAAATACACATTATAAGAATTAGAAAATTTACATTAAATATTTATGTGAAAAAGTATAATAAAATAAATAAATAAGTAAAACATAAAATATTTCGGTTATTAATAAATAAAAATAAATAAATAAGTAAATATACAATATAAAAAAATAAATAATAAATAAATATACAATATAAGAAATAGAAACATTACATTAAACAATAATATGTAAATATACAATATAAGAAAAAATAAATAATAAGTAAATATACAATATACAATATAAGAAATATAAATATTACATTAAACATCTATCATAATATTTTTATTTGATATAAAAAGAAGAAAATTAGAATAAGTATATATACAATTAAGAATTAAAAAAAAACTGAATTAAACATCTATAAAATAACCTTTTAAGGCTCCATAGAGCGTCTACATCAGCGAAAAAACTTCTCTCCAAAGATGACACGTGGCATTATTACCAAAAAATAAATAATAACTAATAAGTAAATATACATTTTTTTTGGCATCAAGTAAATATACATTTAAAGAAAAATAAATAATAAGTAAATACACATTATAAGAAATAGAAAATTTACATTAAATATTTATGTCAAAAAGTATAATAAAATAAATAAATAAGTAAAACATAAAATATTTCGGTTATTAATAAATAAAAATAAATAAATAAGTAAATATACAATATAAAAAAATAATAATAATAAATATACAATATAAGAAATAGAAACATTACATTAAACAATAATATGTAAATATACAATATAAGAAAAAATAAATAATAAGTAAATATACAATATACAATATAAGAAATATAAATATTACATTAAACATCTATCATAATATTGTTATTTGATATAAAAAGAATCTTTTTATTCTTTTTATTTTTTTTAAGAAAAATTGTAAAAAAGTTTTTAAAAAAAATATTTTTGTAATAAAATTGTAGAATTATAAAAAAATATTTTAGAAATGTTTAAAATATTATTATATTTTATAATTATGTTATTTAATGTCATATTTAAATAGATATACTTTAATGATGATGTATAATTTACTACTATATTCTATAAAGTTTACCAAAAATATAGATAAGCATTAAATATAATTGTCCGTGTCACATTTAATCATAAGCCATGTAATCAATTATAGTATGCTATGTCATAATTTATTTAGTGAAAGTGATTATAGATAGGATATATGTTAAAATCACTTTGCAAATAATATCTAGGGGATGGACTATCTAACGAGTATATAGGCTGAGGTTGACTCTGCGCTTAATCATACACGCCGAATCTTAGCAATTCTAGAGGTATTCTTTTCATTGAAACCCTCTCCGGGGGAGGGGGGGGGGGGGGGGGGGGGGGGGAGTTACAATCCTAGTGAGATAGTCACAGCTCATGTCTCTGAATTGTTCAGACGTTCAAAGGCCTTGGTTGAGACATGTAACCGGGGCATGCACCATTTCAGAAGGATTATCTAACCATTCTTAACTGGAAACAACATGTACAACCACCACATGCTTTGGTACAGCAGTAACGTCCACGTCATGTAATGAAATGACTCCAAGAGGCAACGTAATTAGTATGCTATACATTCAGATGAAAAGTCAGGAACTAGATCCTCAGAGAAGTGTATCAAACATTTTCCTCTTGGATGCTTCTGATCTAGCCAACTTCCTCACAGCTGATAGGCTCTCACGAGAATGTCGACAATTTCCCAGATTAGGATTCAAGTCTGACCGGACCATTGGGGTCAGATCGGTTTAAGATCGATCCAGACTAGACCTGTTTATATATTACTTTTATATCTCAGTTAAACTCCAAGTGGAAGTTTATATTCTCAAATAAAGTTTTTGTAAATTGTTCTTGTTGCGTATGGTTGATTCGTACTATATCAGCATCATAGTCATCATACATCAAACTGAAAATTCACGAGAAGTTATAAAATTAATTTAATTAACAGGTTTAAAACTCTACACCTAGCTTAAAGAAATTCAAAAGGCTAGCATGTGGATTAAATGAACATGGATCATGCAGGTTTGAAGATGCCATACTGCCGCAGTAATGAGTGATCTTGTGGAGTATGTATATCAGCGTAAGGCCAGCTCCTTTTTTTCTTCTATCATGTACATTTAGTGTGGAGTAGAACTTAGGGCATGCTATAGAGGTATGGCATCTCACTAACCCCTGCACTGATGTATATATCACGAAGAAGAAGAGTGAATAGAAAGAAAAAAAATTGGAGGCCTATGTTTACCATTGCTTGAGGACATCTCTAAAATCCTAGAATACCCAGATCTCGATACTAGCTTGTTGGTCTGAGAGCACTCAACCATATACTCATACGTATCATCCTGAGCATTAACGCTAATAGAATATGCCGTCAGAGGATGAATCCGGTGGTTAGACTCCGAGAGAGTATGGATCAATGGCGAGAATAAATGCTAGGGTTTATGAAGGAGAGTAAAGGTTTGGGCTTTTCTGGGTAATGATGGGCTTTGTGGACTTCATTTTGGCTTAATCCGAGAGATTTATTTTGTATACGGTACCTATCACACCCAAGTGGACAACTACGTGCCTTGAGCACATCAGTACTACGCGACATCATGAACCAAAGCTCCATAACCATCAAGGTAACTCCAAAAATAATAGAGAAGAACGAAATGCACAGCACGTCCTTTCTTCAACGGGGCCACAATGGACATTCATTATTGTCCAAACTCTTAGGACTTATTAGACTTAGTTCGAGTAGAAAATACAAAGACGAATAAGCTACTGGTTACAACCCCTAGGACCTATGAAATTGTAAGACATTAAGAAAACAAAAAAAAGTTTTAAAATAATGTTTTATATTTCAGACACATTATACAAAACTATTTATATAAAAATTATTCTAAAACATTTTATACAGAACAGTTTGGTTTTTTAAAAAAAAATTTTATTAATAAAAGCATTTTTTAAAGAAGTCTTTTTTATTATGCATTTTAATAAATAAATGAAAGAGGGTTTTGTAAATTGCTCTTGTTGCGTGTGGTTGTTCGTACATCAAACTGAAAAGTCACGAGAAGATATAAATTCAATCTAACTAACCGGTTTAAAACTCTACAGCTAGCTTTAAGAAAGTCAAAAGGCTAAAAGCAGGTACAATGGTGTACCTCTGAGCTCGATAACCTAGGTAGATTTTTAAAATTATTTTAATTTTTTTTAGTTAAAAAAAAAGCCAATTGCGGGGTTTCACGTGGCGGTGGAATCCGCGTACAGTAACAAACCTGATTTTTTTTTATCTGGTTAATTATGTTATTACAAATTATGAGAAATATTACATAGACGATATTTTAACAAACCTGATTCTTATCTAAGGATTATTTTGACAAAAATCCTTAAGTTTAATGGGTCCACACGATATTATATTGATTAATTTCTAAGGATTTTTGGGTAAGGATCCCCATTGGACCTGCCCTAACATGTGGATGAACTAAACGTTGTCATAATAGTAACCAAAGTATGGTGAGAAGAAAACATGGATCATGCAGCCTTGAAGATGCCATACTTTCGCAGTAATGAGTGATCTTGTCTCGCGAGGCCGGGTCATTTTTTTCTTCGATGTACATTAAATGTGGAGTAGAAATTTGGACATGCTATAGAGGTATTATTGACATCCCACTAACCCCTGCACTGATGTATATATCACGAAGAAGAAGAGTGGATATGAAAAGAAAATAAAACACACAACACAAGAAGATCGAGAGAAGAAAAGAAAAAAGAGAGAGAGAAAATGAGGCTTATACGCCACTTGTGTCTGCTACTTGTACTGATATCTATTTCGGCAGAACCCACCGTTTCAAATTCTTGCCAAAGGAACTGTGGAAAGATTTCTATACCATTTCCATTTGGAATCGGGCATGGTTGCTACCACAATGATTGGTACGAGGTCAAATGCAAGAATTTCGTCCCGTTTCTGCCCAAGATCAACAAGGAAGTGGTCCAAATCGATCTTTCGAGACCACTAAAGCACGAAGATAACTTAGTTGAGTACGTTCCTTTTGGGTCACTCCGCATCAAAACCAACGTAAATTCTATAGGGTGTAATAGCGGCAGCAGCGGAGAAAGGCCCGAAGAGCTTGTGAATTTGACTGGAACTCCTTTTCGCATCAGCGGCAATCACATGCTCGTGGCTTTTGGGTGCAATAACAAGGTCACATTGACGCATGTCGAACCCCGAATTGTCGGATGCATTTCTACTTGCAATATCACTCATATATTCGAAAACTTTCCTCCTTTCACACCACTGACAACAGGCTGCTATGGGTACAAGTGTTGCAACGTAAGCACACCTACAGAGAGCAGTGATAAAATTGGTGTGAAAATAGAGAGCATTGATGGCAATATAACAAGCGGAGGGTGCAGAGTCGCCTTCATAACCGACCAGTTTAACCAACCGTCGCGGCCGTGGGTTAACATAACTGATCCTAAATGGTTTCACGAGAAGAAATATTCCACTATCCAGCTAAAGTGGAAAGTTCTTACGATGAATATGTCGTTTGAAGAATCCTTGCAGTGCCTCACCGACCCACTGTATGACGTTCACTCTAGACCTTGCTTCTGTAGTGGGGTGATCACTATTAGGCCCTTTAAGGAGAAGATCAACTATCTAAGATGTGCCTGTACCTATGGTTACGAGGGCAACCCGTACGAGGTAGATGGATGCAAAGGTCAGGTTCTCGAAGCTCTACTAATTTTAAAAAATTCAAATTAATTTCCCTTTAATCAAGATCATCAGCTGCATAATTATAATTTTCACGACTTTTCTTTTCATGTAGATGTTAATGAGTGTACACTCCGCGAAGCTGGAAGTCCCAAGTATTGCCCCACCCGCGGCGAAACTTGTCTAAATGTTCCAGGAAGCTACCGATGCGTGATCAAGGAGGACAAATCCTACCGAATTTATATAGGTGAATCAGTTACCTACCGTATTTCCAACTTTTTCCTTTACTAGAAGTTCACTCGCTAGACATTTTTTAAGGTTTTAATTTTGCTAGAATTAACAGCATGATTATTAATTAAAAATTATCAAGACCCTTTACAATTATACTAGGGTCACCTTTAAGACAAATAGTAGTATAACTTTTTTAAGTGAAGTGATATTAATGCATGTATTATATTGTATCTACTTACTTTTTCCCATTTACAACAAATGCACATTAATTAATTCTATGAAACAACAAATTAATGCACATTAGTTGAAAAACTAATAATACCAATAAAAAGATGTAGATAATAGACGCATATATATAGATATATTATATTTACTAGTATTTCCTTAGTTTTTGTTGTTGTTAATACTCAAATAGTCATAGATCCTATAAGAAAAAATTGAACCCTGATTTGATCATATTTTGTCCAACAAATTCTATAAACTGATGATTTCTTTAATCCTCAAATCTTTTTTTTCCTACCTCGCATTTACTACTAATTCATATACGTCTTTTATTAATTCCTATTATATATATATATATATATATATTTATTTATTTATTTATTCTCTTGTCCTTTGGTGCAATTTGCAGGGGTTGGCGTAGGTTCAGGCGTGTTGCTTATAGGTGCAGCATTTTGGCTATACAAATTGATCAAAAAGCACATAAAGAGGAACCTCAGGGAAAAGTGTTTTAGGCGAAATGGTGGTATGTTACTACAGCAACAGTTGAGTTCAAGGGAAGACTCAGTAGAGAATACTATGGTATTCACTTCAAAAGAGTTAGAGAAAGCGACAGAAGGCTTCAGTTTGGGGAGGGTGCTTGGCCGAGGTGGCCAAGGGACTGTGTTTAAAGGCATGTTAACTGACGGAAGGATCGTAGCAGTTAAGAAATCAACGGTCTTGGACGAAGACAGAGTTGGGGAGTTTATAAATGAACTGCTCATCCTGTCTCAGTTAAACCACCGGAACATCGTAAAAGTTCTTGGTTGCTGTTTAGAGACAGAGGTGCCATTGTTAGTATACGAGTTTATATCCATGTGAGATAACAAACTAAGTCCCATATTGGAGAATTAGACAAGAAGTGTCTAATATATAAAGAGATGTCCAACTCTAATAGTACGAGGCCTTTTGGGATGGAAACCAAAAGTAAAACCATGCGGGCTTGCCTAAGGCCCAAAGTGGACAATATCGTACTAATAAGATAAGATAGAGTTGGACACGGGATTTCACAATCCCAACAATTGGTATCAGAGCGCGGTTGACGAGAAATCTGCAAGAAAAACCGAAATACCCTTTGAATGATGAATGAGTGATGAATGGGTATCCTATGAGTTAGGAATGAGAGGTGTGTGGCAGAAATCAAGTCAGAAGATCCTGGAAGTCAGTTGTGGGACACGAGATGAATGTGATCCTTAGTTTGAGGGGGAGAATGTGAGATAACAAACTAAGTCCCATATTGGAGAATTAGACAAGAAGTGTCTAATATATAAAGAGATGTCCAACTCTAATAGTACGAGGCCTTTTGGGATGGAAACCAAAAGTAAAACCATGCGGGCTTGCCTAAGGCCCAAAGTGGACAATATCGTACTAATAAGATAAGATAGAGTTGGACACGGGATTTCACAATCCCAACAATCCAATGGTAATCTCTTTCAACGACTTCAAGAAGAAAGTGCTGATCAGGTCTTAACATGGGAAGTAAGAGTTGGAATTGCTAAAGATGTAGCCCGAGGTCTCTCATACCTTCACTCTGTGGCTTCACCTCCTGTTTTTCACAAAGACATCAAGTCTGCGAACATCATGATTGACGAGAATTTCCGAGGAAAGTTGGCAGACTTCGGTACGTCTAGAGTGATAGCTGGTGACCACATGAGCCACATGACGTCGGTGGTTTCGGGTACTCCTGGCTACGTTGACCCCCAGTACCAACAGTCCGGCAGATACACTGAAAAGAGTGACGCGTATAGCTACGGCGTCGTTTTGGCTGAGTTGATAACTGGACGAAGACCATATTTCCAAGGAAACAGTACTTTAGCATCTTTCTTCCTCCACGCAATGAAAGAGAAGAGACTTTTGGACATTTTGGATCCTCGAATCAGAAACGATTGTGACCTCGAACAAGTCATGGTGATGGCCAACATTGCGAGTTCGTGTCTGAATCTCGAGGGGGAGAAACGCCCAACGATGATACTCATCTCCCTGGAACTGGAACATACTTTTTCTTCCCATCCGGATACCAAAACCACGGGGAATGACAAGGAAGAAGTTGCAGAAGCTAGCGGAAGAAGCAGAGAACCGCTGAGCATTGATGTCGCTTCAACTTCAACTTCGTAATACGAACTCTCGTGAAGCTATGCGTGGTCCGATGATGCTGAACCCTCATTTCCTCCTCAAACATGACCCAATATCTGATGTTGCACTTATCAAAAAGAAAAAAACTATCTGATGTTGTTTGTTAACTATGAAATTTACGTATGCTTCTTTTTATTCTTTTTCATTTTGAATATTATATGGTAAAGTGTTTCTCCAGAGCATGCAGACATAATCATATTACGGATATTTGGTGATTATGATAAGTTATTATTTATGCTTTAAAAAGTCTGAGCAATCAAGTTTCTAAAGTTTCTGAGGCATTTGATGTTCTCAGGCTATCTGCTGATGCACCTGATCATGATCTCGGTTTCTCTACCATCGACTGAAATCTCCACCCTCTATTTTCTTTCCCTAGTTTTATATTATGGTGCCTTTCTTTAGTCTTTTTAGCAACTTTCTATTTATTAAAACTTAGTTTATGGTTTTGAGACTTTTAACTTAATATTTGGTCCATTTTATTTTAGAGTTTATGTTCCGGATCCGGACGATGATGATTTTCTTAATAATGTCATTAACCAGAAATGAATTTATTCGAATGAGTCCTACTTGAATTTGTGGTTTGCATTCAACATTCTTGATTTCAGTTGTGTATGTGCACAAACTTATATTTTAATGGTTTTTAAACTGGAAACAACCAGAAATGATTTCGTTTCATAATAATAAATGTTTGATATATTTGGTTTATGTTGATCGCATATTCACTGAATCATAACAAGAATCTAGTTCAATTAGTTTATTATATGTTGACTATATATATAATAATAGTACTATTATACATATTAGCTGAGTCTTCTTAAATTTTTCTGTTTATTTACTAAAAGTGAGTCTTCTTAGATTTATTTAAAAAATGTGAGATGATTGATACATGAATGAATGAACAACCTCTATTCATGTGAAAGACATTATTAAAACTCAACATTAGTGCTCTAGTTTCAAATTGACAATACTTTAGCACGGAAAGAAGACTTTTAAAAGATGACTGAATAAAAATTGACAATTTTGCAGAGGCTGCAACAATTACAAAGCATGTAAAGATAAATGGGGCCATCTAACGAGTATATAGGCTGGGATTGACTCGGCGCTTAATCATACGCGCCGAATCTTAGCAATTCTAGAGATACTCTTTTCATTGAAACCATCTTCTGTGTGGAGGTACTTACAATTCTAGTGAGATAGCCGCACCTCATATTTCTGAACTGTTCAGACGTTCAAAGGACTTATTTGAGACATGTAATAGCGGGGCATGTAAATTCATAAAAGAGCATCGTCATTGTATAATCTCATTGATGTTCACAAGCAAAGTTGTCACATCCATTGTCAACAAAGCTGAACCTATAGAAGCCTGCCTAATTAAGAATGCACCATTCCAGAAGGATTATCTAACCATTCTTAACTATTTTAAGAATGCACCACATGCTTTGGTACAGCAGTGACGTCCATGTCATTTAATGAAATGACTCCAAGAGGCAACAATAAGTATGCTAGACAATCAGATGAAAACTCAGGAACTAGATCCTCAGAGAAGTGTATCAAACATTTTCCTCTTAGATGCTTCTGATCTAGCCAACTTCCCCACAGCTAATATAGGCTCAGGGTTTAATTATTTTGGTACACAAGGTCTTTTGAGGTCAACCGGAGCTTTCTTTCTCAGTTGCTCTTCAGGTCTTCTCTCGATCACAGCCGGTGCAGATTTTGGTGTGTTGTCTTTAATTACTTAGTGAAGTATGGTAGTGGCCATGTTATAATAACTAGTAACTGTCAGTTATGATTTGATTAATTTGTCTTTAACTACCTATTTTTAGCATGTAACTAATTGATAATTATGTAATATTCTCTAATTTATATTATTTGATATTATTGGCCAGCCTTGCTTTTCGACAATTGAACTCTCTTCAGGCCATATAGAAATAATTGGTTTATGTTTATAAATTTAGATAAATCCATTAAAATTATTTTATAATTAAGCGAAAAACACTCTTTCCATGTAATTTGTTATGTTTAAATACTACACCTTTGATGTTCTCAGATTCATACTAATTCAAAAATATATTTTTTTTTTGGTTCAAAAAAAATGAAGAATCTCATATTTTTTGTGTCAGTTACTGCTATGTATGTTGGATTGAGTGAAGCGCTACCACCAACAAAAGATTGCAACGATCGCACGATAGAATTTCAAAACAAACTCGGTCCTGGTAAGATTCTGGGATATTCGTGTGATTGGGTTACACGTCGTAATTTTCCTAGAAATGGAACTTTAAAATTTAACGAAAAATATGTATATGATGGAGCGACGAACGTTCCAAAATGGAGTTGTTTTTTGCGGGCTAAAGGACTTTATTATCCATTGATAGTAGAATTATCACCTCCGACACCTCCATGTAATAATGGGTTGCGCTCATGGATTGTTAAAAGCGATGGAATTTACTTTGAGAGAAATGGAAAAAAACCTATGAAACTAGTGGGTCGATGGAAAAGTGGTCCCTACTAACGTCCCTTAAAACTAATTAATGTTTATGAAAATCGAGTTTTTATTTTTGTTGTCATTTCAGCCAAGTTATCTTTCGAGCTTGGTATTAGAAGCTATATATATACACCAAAATATTGTAATAAAATATGAGTCTCATGTATATTTACGTATACTATATTTGATTCTTTAAGGAAGAAAGTATATGTACTTAGCCGTTTGATAAAAAAAAGTCTATGTACTTTCACGGTCTCTCGTCGAAATGAAACTGAGATCTTGCAGGAGAAAACTGGTCATTAAATTTGTAACAACAAAATATGGATGTATTTACCAACTGCCAGTTGGAAATCCGTTGGATAAGATCTTTTTGTCGAACTTCTAACGGATTTGAGATAGGCCTGGGCATTTCGGATATCGGTTCGGTTCGGTTCGGATATTTAGGGTTTCGGATAGTTCGGATAGGAGCTAGGGTATCCTTTTAGTACTTGATCTATTTTCGGTACGGTTCGGATAGTTCCGGGTTCGGTTCGGTTCGGATAGTAAATGTAGGAACCGGAAAATATCCGGAAAAAGTTTGCTTCTCATTTGGATCCGGTTCGGGTTCGGATAGTTCGGGTAGTTCGGATAATTAGGATAAAATATCATGTAATTAGGATGATTTAGATAAAAATTTCGGATATTTCAGATTATTTTGGATATTTCGGATAAAACTATCCGGATAGTTTCGGATACTTTCGGGTAGTTCGGATACTTTATAAAATTTAGTTATCTTCAACTATTTTCAGATACTTTTAATAGAATTTTAAATTAAAAATAGATATTTATTTATGTTATATGTATATATAATTAATAGTTTTATATATTCGGATACCCGTTCGGTTCTCGTTTCGGTTATTTCGAATATAAAAATATAGAAACTATTCGGGTATTTGAGGGTATTAATCCGGTTCCGATTTCGGGTATTTCAGTTCCGGTTCGGTTCCGGTTATTATGCCCATTTTTTATCGATTCACAACAAAAGTTGATCTCATTGTCTCAGGACTACATGATGCACTCTCATTTTGTAATGCTATGTTTGTTCTTAACACGTAAGCATTGATATTTGTTTGGTTTATTGTGCATGAGGACATCTCTATCTCCATTTCATAATTTACTTCAAAAATAGAGTGAAAAATAGAATATAAACAAAAAAAAAAATCACTCTATTTATAGAGTAATTTTTTTTTCATTACTCTATTTTCTACTTCATTTTGCAGTAATTATGGAATGGGGTTGGAGATACTATAATATCGCTGCTGGTATGCATTGATATTAGGTACTATGCATTTTGAATATCATATGTAATTTTAGTTGGCAAGTGGAATGAATTAGAGATATATAAATATGCACGCTTTGCCGTTCACAGGCAAAAAAAAAATACAGTGATAACATTTAAGGGATACCTTATTGTATGCAGCTAATATAACATTTCTTAGACAATTTAAATTAGACTAACCTATTTTGAAATCAATTCTAATGCTGACACTTCAGCAAAATTGAGATGTTACAAAATATAGAGTTATTATTTTTTAAATAGTTCTCAATTAATATATAATTAATATATAGGGGATCAAATATTTTTCAAGTCTATGCCAATCTTCTTCCAAGTCTACAACTAAACGAATGCTACTAAAAATCAAACCATTGCAATTGCGCAAGATCAAAACAAAAGAATACCAACTTTCACGATGTAACCATCGGGCCCTGGATCTGACGGGTCGCTAGGAGTTTTGTCGGACTGACTGAACAAGATGTCTTTGATAACCTGCACATTTTGATGGATGAGTAAAAGACTTGAGAGTGAATCTAACAGATTCATGAACCAAAACGGAATAAATAGCCACCAGACTGTTGTGTTTACTCACCTGTGACATTAGTCCATGCACCTGCTCAACAGTTATCTTGGCACTATTCCGAGTTATCTTAGCGAGCGGAGGCTCCTCCTGGAAGAAAACACACATAGTTAGGCTTTAAAATCTCCCAAAACAGATTATTTTATTATGTAAACAAAACTTCGAAAAAACGACAACAGAACTCTATAGAGCCAAGCACATACTATTGGCAACAACAAGTTGACGATTTTGACACATCAAACTTTTAGAAAGCTCTGTAGATTTTGACTAAACAAACACGCAATTGCAAAACCCTACAACTATAAAAGGTGAATCAAAATGTTGGTGCAGGTAGTAAGAGTGATTATCAGCTTATATTTAAGTAACACACAGCCTAAGTATAAAGCGCGGAATGAAAGTTCATGGTTCTGTATCTCAGACACTATCGAGAAACATTGAGAACATAAACCTCTTTTTTCCTGTGAAGACTGAGCCAGCAGACCAGACTACTCTCGGCTTGCTCAAGCTTCTCAGCTTCATTGGTAAAGGATTACAATGATTAGTATACTAAACTACAACCTTTTGATGAAATTATTTGCAGAGGTAAATAACAAAATTGCATCAAGCTAAAGACGAGTGTAACTGACTTTATGGGCTCAAAGAAGTATGCAAGGCGGCATCAAGAATTACCAGTGGTTGTCTTAGAATGCTGAGTCTGTTAGATGCCACCAAATCTAAAAGGCGTAGCTGGTCGTGTCAGCTTTGTTTGACCAAGAGTGTGTTTTTTTATTTTTTACTCAAAAGCCAGGAAGTCGCATAAAACGCTTAAAGAGAGCAAAAGGTGTTTTACATCTAAGTTCTTACGGTTACACAATGCTGATAATCACTTTAACTAATCTTCCTCTCTAATGATTTTTTGCCTCTCTCCAAGAAAAATGTAACAAAATACTATACCCTTGAACAAAGGGTGGTACTTTAACTGCCTCTACATACATAGCCACTGAAAATTAATACAAAGAAGATAGATTCTCCTGACATATCCCCAGTTTATCTTAATGCCCGACATGCGTCTTGTCTGCACCTCTCTTCTTCAGCGCCTGCAAAAACAAGAACCACATGAGGAAAGAAAAAAAGGAAAACAATTGCATGCAGCATTGATATATATATATTACCTCTACAGTAGCCTTAATTGCCACTTGCTGCCTATTGTGTTTTTCAAGTTTGCATCCTCCGCACCAGCTTGAGAAATCTTTTTGGTAACTCTTCGCCTCTCGAAAAGTTGAGCTATACATGAGAGAGAAAGACAAAGGGAAGATAATGAAAAATTCCCATGAACAAGTTAGATGGGTTCATGAAACATCTGATGTAGCAGCATTTTGTAAAAAACTTTGGGAAAATCATTGTGAAAGGCTTTACCTTCTACACCACATAACCAAGTTCACTAGGCGTCCAGCAGTTATAGCTCTAGCACCATGGCGGTGATGTCCATGATGGAGAACGGCTTGACCAGGTACCTGTGAGTAGTCATAATTTTCCTACATAAAAAAAAAAAAAATTAACTAAGAATCAATCTCACTAGTGATGATGATAGCTACTAAATGGCACAACAACAACTGCTTGATTGATGGGTTGGGTTGGTTTGGTTTTCACTAGTACCTTGATTTCAGAATTCACATGGTCATCACACCTCACACCTCGAAAGTAGAGCTCCCCACCAGAAAACTGGTTGCCCAAGCACACATTCAAAGTAACCTCTGAATCATCCACATGGAACCCTAAAAAATCAAGCAAAATCAAAAAGTTTTAGATATTCTCACCACTCCAAAATCAAACCAGACGCCTCCCCTCCCAGTAGTACTTACCAAGATCAGTATCCCTATACTTTCCATACTCAATAGCATAGCCATGGTGAGAATCCAAACCGGTTCCACAGGCTTCCGGGAACAAAACTGACATAAGAAACAAAACCAAACCCATGAAGCACATACATACATACATCAAATAAAACTTTTTGCAAACAAATCTCCAAAAATAATCAGCAACCTTGAGATATAGGACTTATGAAGTCCCCAAGCAACTTCTGGAGCATGCCGTCAAGGCCAAAATCATCGAGAACAACACCGAATTTGTTTATTGTGGTTGGTCTCATCATTGAGGATTTTGAATAATGGAACCATTTCTCCATATTTTCAACCTGTGGTGGCAATGTGTATTAGTTTCAGAATCAGACAGAGAAGACAACACAACACAACACACTTAAAGGAACTCAAATTTTCATAAACCTCTGCTATTAACATTTGGCAGAACTGTGGCTTAAACATATCAAAAGTGTAGATCCCAGGAGCTGCACGAACAATTATGCTTTTGAAATTCTCCTCCGATGTGTTGCTAACAGCGTCAAGAAACGAAGGGACGAAGAAGCTGACAGGGTCTAGAGTATAGAGCTCTTCATGTAGACGCTGAACATTAAAAAAAAAAAAGGATTCAATTAGACAATGACTGACACACATTCAAGACAAGACTCCATTTACCTTGTAAGAAGACAAGATGTTCAGTTTGTACTCTCTATGCTTCTGAACCTGTTTTTCCCAAAATTAACGAAATGGGTTTTACAAATTCAAACTCAATTTCAATAAACAAGAAACAGAGCGACAAAAAGGTCGAAACTTTTTTGGTTTGGTAATAAGTAAAGGTCGAAACTTTATACCCGTATTCGTTCGCTTTCAGGCGAGTAACGGAGGAGAAGGTCACTCATGGCACGAGCCTTTTCGATGCGAGTGGAGCTGAGAAGATTCTCGGGCAAGAACCGCTCGAGGGACCT
Source organism: Brassica rapa (assembly GCF_000309985.2). Lineage (NCBI taxonomy): Eukaryota > Viridiplantae > Streptophyta > Magnoliopsida > Brassicales > Brassicaceae > Brassica > Brassica rapa. Next base: position 18,986,432 of record NC_024802.2, on the reverse strand, counting down.
GAACAGAGAAGGGTTGAAGTCGAGCTGCAGATCCTCATAGTGGTCCGGCTCGTGCTCTGCGTTGGGGGTTCTCCGGAGTTTCAAAGTCGCGTTGAGGGTTTCTTGGGAGGCTCGCGGTTGCTGCTGATCGGATTGGTTGGATGAAGAGCCGAGAGCCATGGATCTAAGGCGGTTTAAATTGGAATTCATGTCAGAGGAGGTCATTTCTAGGGTTTTACGTTTTTTTTTTTTGAAAGAGGAGAATGATGGTTTGTTTGGGGGGTTAGGGTTTCACCAATTGCATTAGAAAAAATAATTTTTATGTGAACATATATAATGGTAAAAACTCAAATGAGAATTTTGTAGAGGATAAGTAGGTTTAGAAAGTAATCTATGAAAAATGGAAGTATTGGAAGGAATAAGATTTAGGTGACGCGACGGATAGAAATGGAGCGTCTAAGGATAAAAACGGAATAAACGATTAGATTCGAGTAACAAAAACATGTAGATATAGTATATGTATAGATTTTTGTTATTATTAACTACAGTGCGATGCGGTGCGTTTTATAAACATTTGAAGCCTATGTATATATAAAAAAGATTCAACAATTATAATAAGAAGAAAAAAGATTTCAATGACACGTGGATAATGATGAATTTGAGAAACAAAAATGATGTTTCTAATTTCTTTTCAAAAAACATCACACAATGCATAAGCAAAATTAGTTTGTTTGATCTATGAGTTTTTTATGTGTAGAAACTCATGATTTAAAATGTCTTTTTTTTTTGTTTAGACTTAGCTTCATTTGTTTGGGTTTTACATTTTTACTTCATTTGTTTGGGTTTCACCAATTGTATTAGAAAAAAAAATTATGTTAAGGTAAAGAACATGTATAATGGTAAAAAACTCCAATGAGAATTTTGTAGAGGATAAATAGGTTTAGAAAGTAATCTATGAAAAATGGGATTATTGGAAGGAATAAGATTTTGGTGACACGACGGATAAAAATGGAGCGTCTAAAGAGAAAAACGGAATAAAAGATTACATTCGAGTAACAAAAACATATTAAATACATTATATGTATAGATTTTTGTCATTATTAACTACAGTACGATGCGATACCATTCGAAGTTTATGTATATAAAAAAAAGTGGTGAATTTGAGAAAGGAAAATGATTTTTCTGGTTACTTTTCAAAAAATATCATACAATACATAAGCAAAATTAGTTTTTGTTTGATCTATGAGACTGAGTTTTTTGATGTGTAGAAAATGTCCTCTCTTTTTTTTGGTTTAGGCTTATCTTCATTTGTTTGGGTTTTACTTCTTTCTTTCCGGTTAGAAAACTATGTTTTAGTTGTGGATAGAGCATTTGATCAAAAAAAGGTTGTGGATAGAGCTTTTGCTTGGAGTTAATTCTCTCTTAGTTGTTGGTTTCGTAGTCTTTTGAACTGTATGTCTATGTTGTCATGAAGCTATTAGTTAGCCATGGATTTGGTTTGTCCAATGGTCGTAGAGTTCTTCATAGATTGATCTTTATGGGAATAACTTGAATTCATCAACTATTCATGGGACATTGAGACTCATCTTTTAATGAAGGATGCTATACTTGTATTTAGAGTTATCGCCATGCATGACTGAAGCTCACTTTCTTTGTTCAAGTTATGCAGAAAAGTATTCTGGTGGTCTCTAGAAAGATTCAAATCAAAGCGCTTTGGCAGTCGGCATGATCATGGATCTTTACCAACACGATTCTCTTGTGTAGATCATTATTGATTTTTGATTCTCCTTGTGGTTAATTATGTCTCGTTCTTCAATGTAGTCGTGGCTATAAAATTTCATAGACGAAAAAACAAAAGGAAATCTTAGCAACTGTCATACATGATTTGTTGATTGATTGGCCCAACAAACTATGTAAATGTAAGAAATTGATGCAACTGTAAAAATCCGAATCTAAGTCACCATGTATTTAAAGGAGAAATCATATATAGACTGATAAGCATAGACTTAAAATTCCAAAAATAATAGTAAACATATATAATGTTGTTAGTGGAAACAATTTATGTTTGCATACTCATTTATCTCTTCCAATTCTTTTGTCCTTTGCTCCAAATAGATAAAAATAGCATTTGTACAAAATGATAGAAGAAACTTGACAGAGAGCTCTATTCTTTTGTCCTTTGCTACAAATATCTCTAATGTATTGAATTTTAATCAAATTCTGAAATGGAGTAATAAACAAAACATAAATATATTATTTCATCTATAAAGTAAACTTATTTTTCATTCCATTACAAAATAGAAATAGAACATGGTCAGAATATATTTTTTATGTCAAACCTGATACAAAGGAATCTTATTCCATTTATAAAGTTATTTCATAACGAGACAACACTCATTCTAATCTTTGAGCTAAAACATGCTTCAAAGTCTAGAGAGAAGCAGAGCTTGTTCACTTTAGCTTTCTTCCCAAAAATGTACCACAATGAAGTTACATGTGTTCTACACTCCCTCTCTTTCCCAAAATTTGTTTTCAAAAAAAAAAAAACAATTACAAAGGAATCGTATTTCACTGAGTGTGGACTTCCTAGTAGCAAACACCACTTAGGTGTCTATCTTTATTCCTAATCTTCTTGCCTCTGCTGTGTATATAATAGTTCCATACTTGCATGTAAGAATGAGTTCCATGTAAAGTAACGAGCTTCAACAACATTGGATCGATTCCTCAGAGCTGTGTTTTCCCCTGAAGATGTAGCTGGCATTACAGTCAAGTATCACAGATACTGCACAAGTCTTGTGAGAGCTTAAGAGAATAAGCTTGTACATACCAATCAAAGCTGAGCCAATGTGCATAAGCCCATATGCACTCAGGAAAGAAACCGGCCAGCTCCAAGACAATTTTGTATCATTCAAAGTCACGACCTTTGCTTTCCTCTTCAACTGCGTAACAACTTGTCAAGAAACTCAGCCTCACGTGATGCATGCTCTGTGTCCAAATGCTTGAACAAGGCCCAACGCGTGCAAGCATCTAGCATTCTCTTTATACAGTTTGCTTGACAACCTCTTCCCATTTCCCAAGGTCCGAGTTCTTGTTTATAAGCATAGTGTAGCTGTAGCTGTTCGGTGGAATACTGAAAGGCTCGCTGTAGCCTTCCCACTTTCGCATGACCATGAATCAACACGAAGTAAGTAAATAACCACCAATCTGCATGCAGTTCACCATCAATCCTTGTAGTGTATGCGTATCTATAAGGTTTATCATCCATTAGAGTATTGTTCTCTTAACCGATCCGGTTTAATTGTCACCCAATTTTCTTATCCGGCTTGGATCTTGTCTGAAACCTTTAAACCACTGATAAATTTAAAAACCGTTAAATCACCCGTTCCCTTGGGCATTTGTGACTTTATCAGCTGACGTGTAATCACGGGGCTCCACCAGTAGGTCCAGTACTAGTTAAAGACTTAAAAAGTTAATTTTTTATATGGTTTGGATTAAATAAGTGAAAGTGATGTGATGATTGTAACATATCAGTGTGTTGTGATGGTCTTGTGAGGCTATTCATTGTGAATGATCTGGCATAGCAGCTTCGCTCTGATATGACTAAGCAGAAGGAACTTGGACGAGGTATGGCAATAATAACAGAGTGGCATATTGCAAGAGGATCTTTTGATCTCTAAGAAAGTACTGCATGCTTTGCGTCTCCTGTAAAATCTAACGATGATACTGAGACTGAACAAAGCGACAATTACATGTGTAGTTTCGAACTTGAGCCATTTTCGTTGTCTCAATTTCGATCCAAATGAAAAGACTTTATAAATCAAATCCATAAAACATGAAAAATGCAACCAATAGCGATTCCAAATAAGAAACACAAAAAAAAAAAAAAACAGATCACAATGTACAGTTTAAATAAAACCAAGAATCCGGAATAAGAAATTAAAAAACTGCACATATGTTATTATGACTTATTCACAAAAGTTAAAAAGGTAAAAAAAAAAAAAGTAATCAATTAACAAAAGACGATCATGCCACTGCGGAGGTGCCAGCATCGGAACCTTCCTTCGCCGCCTTAGAACAACCGAAATTAGTCACCGCGTCAGGCCCGATCAGCTGAACCGCCGCCTTATCGTACGCCAAAGCAGCTTCCTCCGCCGTCTCGAACGTCCCAAGCCACACGCGAACGGGCCGTCCGTCGCGAGATTTGCCGCACCTGATCTCCGCCGCCCATTTCCCCCACGGCCTCTGCCTCACCCCTCGGAACTTCTTATTCTTCTTCTCAACCCTCGCCGGAATCCTGATCTTGAACCGCGTCTTCCCGCCGCGATCGCGATTGTTGTTAACGGAGGAATCGGTCGGGTCGATGACGATCTCGTTGACGCACCTCTTCCCTCGGCGTCGCGGCGGCGGCGGCGACTCGGTGTTTGGTTGTTCGTCGTCTTCGCTGCTGGAGGAATCGGTGGCTTCCGCGTCGGTGAACGATATCCTCACGATTCTCTTCATCGTCACGCCGTCAAAATTGGGATTTAACGGTGTTAATTAGCGTTTGCGTCCGATCACTATTAAAAATGAAGGATGTGTTTTTTTTTAAAAAAAATTTCATCGGAATTTTATTGGCCTTTGGCTTGTGCGATACTTCATCCCATTTTTAAGTCGGTTTTGAAACGTAGCGACAAAAAATAAATTGCAGGGTGAAATATTTGTACTTACTGGTCAAGAAAAGCGTTGGGGGGTGCAAATGTTTTTTTTTTTTTAATTCGGCATATTCATAGGGATCATAACAATCTAATTAAATATACTTTCTCGAAAAAAAAACAATCTAATTAATATTGGATGTTAATAGATGGTGAAAATGAAATACCATCAAAAACGATATGTGGCCCGATATAAAAAGTAGACCCACTCTGTAGAGAAAACAGAAGTGGTCATGTTAACATAACAGCCCAAACACTAATTTCCTTTTTAGTTTCCAGTTAGAGAGTTCTAAGGGCCATATAGAGATTGTAAGTTTAGCTCGAGCAAATTAAATCAAGGTTCAAAATCCACTATTGGATCAAAGCCCATAGCTTTTTGAAGATGTTGTGGACTTCAGGTTCATAATCTTTTTCCATCATTTATGTTTTTCGGATTCAAATTTCCTTAATGGATAACTTTTAACCTCTTTAGTTATGAGTGATATCTACTGTTCTACCAGATTTTTCTCTTGTCGAAGTGCAATTATCTCTATATTTTGTTAGAAGACAAACTCGTATAGTACTAAATTAAATATTGAAAAAGATTGCAGTTGGAAAACTAAACTCTAAATCTGATTTTTTTTTTTTTGTGGATAGCTTGTTAGTTATTAATATTATCATTTCTATTTTTACCCGTATATCACATATCTGCTCGTTATTTTAAGATACGGGCAAATGATAGTAGTTTTTTGGTAAAATGTTAAATTCAAATGATAGTACTTACGTAAGAAATAACTGCATACGAGAAAATGCAAAAGGTAAAGTTATCGGTAATTGATAAAAGAAAACGTAGGGAGATAGAGAGTTTTCTGCAATCTCTGATCACTCTTTGTGATCCACAAGGAATTTCCTCCTAAGTAATAGCCTAATAGGTATAACGAAACCGATTAATTAGTACTTAGTAGTACTGCAAAATAACGACAACGTAGCACATGAGATGAGGGAGTGTGCCGAGAGACTACTAGATGCACTAGACAGAAAAGAAAGAAGCAGACATTTGGAATTCATTGAAAGATAAACCCAAATATTATCCTCTCTCGCCGATGGCGAACCCCTGGTTCCCTGCCAACAGTGCTTCCGCCTTGTCTCCTCCGCTTCTCACCCCTGGTGATCGTCGCTTCCTCGCGCCCCCCCCCCCCCGACCCTCCTGACCCTGACCCTGATAACCCTCTCTCTCTTGCTCGTTTCCCCCCCCTTAACTCCCCCAGCTCTCTTACTTCTAAATCCTCAAAAACTTCTCGTACTCTGTTGCAATCTTGTTCAGTTACAGCATCAAAGAGTTCGAGCGTACCACCAACTGAATCCTTCAACGGAAAAACCTCAACTTCAGCAATTTCAGATCCTGTTCTTCCTAGATCTGGGAACACTGTTCCAAACTTTGATAATTTCAAAATTCTTCCCCCAAAAACTTCATCTCCAATCCATACTAACAGAGCTTCAAACCCCCTCCCTAAGCTTCCCCCTCCTTCTGAAGCCCCACAAAATGCCAATCATAACCCTAAAACTGTCCCTAACCCTAACCCTGTTCCTGTCTTTCAGGTTCCTCCCTTCACTCATGTTCCCCTACAAACTAAGCCGACAAACACTGAAAGCTCGTCTCAGCCCATTCCTCCAATAGCAGAAAGGATCCGAAAATCTGTGGATAAAACACTCCGTAGGCTTGCACCGGTAACTGTCTCGGACTCAGGCCGTCCTCGTGTCCTCATACCGGAGAGTGTGTTTCAGAAGGGTGCGGAGCTGCATAAAGACTTTATCATCTGCTACTTCAACGGTCGTCCTCCGCCATTCAACCATACTCAAAATGTCCTAAACCACTTATGGGGGAAGGGTACTCGTGTAGAGATACATACTAATCCCCACACACGTTCTATGCTAGTAAGAATCCCGTCTGACTATCTAAGACAAAAGATCCTAGAAAAACGTGTATGGTATATTGGAGACTCGATGTTTCAGGCTGTTCAATGGACATCATCGGCTTCCACTGCCTCTCCTCCACTGGAATCCATTCAGATTTGGGCCCACCTCAAAGGCATTCCTTTAGACCTTCGTCACGAGGAAGGTCTAAGCCTGATTGCCGGTCTAGTGGGAGATCCTAAAGAAACGGACGACTTCACACTTAACCTAGTCAGCTTGACTATGTCCCATGTCAAAGTGGCGGTTGATTTGACTAAGCCTTTGCCATCCGTGGTGGAATATACTAGGCAATCAGGAGAAGTGGTGGAGGTGTTAGTCACATACCCATGGGTGCCACCTACATGCTCCCATTGCAATGAACTTGGTCACATCATGAAGAATTGTCTCCAACAGCCTCCTCCAAAGCAGAACCCTCCTCGCCGTCAGGGTAAAGAAGTTGAAACAAATGATACGGCCCCTAAGTCGCAGAGAACTTCAAAATCTGATAGGCTTAATCCTGCCTCTGGACCAAAGAAGGTGGCTGAAAGTTCCTCCTCTGTTCCTCCTGAGAAGTCTTCTGCAGCTTCTTATACTCCACATAAGTCTCCTGCAGCCTCTCCTACTCCACAGAAACCCCCTTCTCCCCTCCATGAGCCCCCTGTCTCTACCCCTACGTGTTTGCCTCCTGCTGTTACCCCCTTGCCCTTAATTGTTCAACCACCAAAAAAGTCCCACCCTCCCCCACCAAATGATCCACCTTCAGCTACTGTCCAGCCTCTTTCCCTTTTTGTTTCCCCCACCTCTCCTCCTGAACAACCAAAGAAAAGACCTCGCCCTTGCAGCTCTCAGCCCTTCCCTTCCTTTACTGACCAATTAAATTTTTTCTCCCTCCCCAAATCTCCTATTAGGCCACCAACCCCCTTGCCTTCTATCTCTTTTCAAACCTCTTTTGGCCCCAACCCTTTTGATGTGTTGTCTACTCATGGTCCTCTTCCTCCAGAAGAGGTCATTGATTAGCATCTATGAATACTAAAATATTTTTTTGGAATGTCCGCGGATTGAATGACCCGGACAAGCATATCCCTTTTTGTCAATGGCTTGCAAGTCATCAGCCATCTTTTGGAATCATTTTGGAATCCCACATCAAGGATCACAACTTAAGTCACCTCATGAGCAAACTTTGTAGAGGCTGGAACTACACTTCCAACCACTCTATGGATGATGATGGTCGTATCATTATCCTCTGGAAAGACTCAGTTGCAGTTCGTGTTCTGCAACAATCAAGGCAAGCAGTTACATGTGAAGTTAAGCTGTTAGGATCACCTCCTTTTATCTACACAGCGATCTATGCCTCAAATGAAAGTGCGGAGAGAACGGACCTGTGGGTTGAACTCCTCAACACTTGCCAAACGTTTTCGCTGGATACTGTCCCATGGATGATGGGGGGTGATTTTAACCAAATAGTTCATCCCTCGGAGCACTCAAATGATGATGTAAACTCCATGACCAGTCGAATGGTTGAGCTTAAGGATTGTATGACTCAAATGGGTCTATATGATCTCCGATATCAAGGTCCTGTCTTCACTTGGACGAACAAGCAGCCTGAGTCTCCCGTAGCTAAAAAGCTTGATCGCCTTCTCATCAACAGCCAACTCCTTAACCTCTTTCCAAACTGCTCATCTTTTTTCCTACCCGCCCTCACGTCCGACCACTGTCCCTGTCTCCTTGATCTGGCCTATAAAACCCCTTCCCATGGTACCCGTCCATTTAAATTCTTCAACTATCTAACCAAACACCCAGACTTTCTTCAGGTGGTAAATGAAGCCTGGACACAAGCCGGAAGCATTGCTTGGAACCTTACAGCGTTTTGCTGGAAACAGAAACAGATAAAGAGAGAGTTAAAAACACTAAACAGAGAGAATTTTTCACAAATACAAAAGAGAGTGAGTGAGGCTAACCAGTTGTTGCAAGATGTGCAGGTACAGGTGATGCAATCCCCGACGCAGCAGTTGTTTGAACTTGAGAAACAAGCCTTGGAAAGATGGAACTTCCTGCGTATGATAGAGGAGAGCTATTTTAAGCAAAGATCTCGCATAAATTGGCTTAAAGAAGGTGATCAGAATACCACCTACTTCTATCGGATCGTTCAGACTCGCCTCAGCTATAACACCATCCGATCCTTCATCCTCCCATCAGGCGTCGTTCTCTCAGACCCTTTGGATATGAGCTCTCATGCTATTCATCACTTCACTAAGATCCTAGGTCCTACGCCTCTTTTGCCTCTGACAATTTTCTCAACTAGAGAATGGTTCCAGGAGCTTTCTCCCTTCCGTTGCTCTCTGCCCCAAGGCCAGCTTATGATCTCTATCCCCTCTAACGATGAGATCACCTCTGTTCTCCACAGGCTCAATCCTAACAAGGCCCCGGGACCTGACGGTTTGACCTCAGGATTCTATAAGGCAGCATGGAGTGTTATTGGCCCAGAAGTTGTCTCATCCATTCGCCACTTCTTCAACTCTTCCTTCATGCCATTGGCTACAAACTCAACTATCCTCTCACTGGTTCCAAAACATACAGGCGCCTCCATGATCACAGATTACCGGCCGATCTCGTGCCTTAACACCCTATACAAGGTGGTCTCCCGGTTGCTTGTGAAGAGACTAAAACCAATTCTCACTCCTCTCATCGTACCTAACCAAACGGCATTTGTAAGAGGAAGGCTGTTAGTGGAGAATACTTCATTGGCAGGAGAACTGATTAATGGTTACCACAAAACTAATGGCCAGAAACGCATCACTATAAAGGTTGATATTGCGAAAGCATTTGATACCTTGTCATGGACCTTCCTCTTCTCTTGCCTTGAGGGTTTGAACTTGCCATCTGTCTTCATCTCTTGGCTGCGGGCTTGTGTGTGCACAACTAGCTTCACGGTCGGATACAATGGTGCGATCAACGGATACTTCAAAGGAACACGGGGCCTGCGCCAGGGGGACCCTTTGTCGCCCTACCTCTTTGTCATAGCACTCAATAACTTATCATTGATGTTGAAGAAAGCTGCGCAGGATAGGAAGTTTGGTTACCATCTCAAATGCTCAACTACTAAAATGACCCACTTGTGTTTTGCAGATGACTTACTTATTTTTGTAGATGGGAATATTGAGTCTGTCCAAGCAGTGCTCCAGGTTCTTCGAGAATTTGAATTGCGATCGGGACTGGCGGTAAGTGTGCATAAAACGACCTTCTTTGCCTCGGGTCTCACCGCTGACGAAGCTAACACGATCCAGTTCTCCACGGGTATGCCTCTCGGTTCTCTCCCTGTTCGCTACTTAGGTGTCCCTCTCGTCACTAAGAAGCTGACTCTACTGAACTGCGAAGTCCTCCTCCAGCAGATAAAAAGTAAATTTTCTTCGTGGAGCTCCAAATCACTTTCATTCGCAGGAAGACTTTTGCTCATTAAAACAGTCATAGCAGGCATAAACACGTTCTGGTGCTCCACCTTCATCCTACCGAAGGCTTGTGTCAATCGTATCAACTCCTTGTGCGGTGTTTTCCTCTGGAAAGGCAATGTAGAAAGTCATCATACTGCAAGAGTTTCTTGGGCAGTGGTTACAAAACCAAAGGAAGAAGGAGGATTAGGGATTAAGGACTTATCTACATGGAACAAGGCTTGCTGTCTCAAACTCATATGGCTCCTCTTCTTCCAATCGGGGTCAATATGGGTAGCTTGGTTTGTTGCGGAAGTGCTGCAAGGTAACCTCAGCAACCTATGGACAACAATGCCAAATAGGAGGTTCTCTTGGCAAGTCAATAAACTACTGAAGCTGAGCCCTTTGCTTTATCAGTGGATCAAATTGCGAGTCTCCAATGGAATTAACTGTCGATTTTGGACTGATAACTGGTCTTCTCTTGGCAGTATGAGGCAGTATCTCCAACTAGGAAACACTTCACTAGGGATTTCAGAGCTGGCAACTCTGGCTACCCTCTACACTAATGGTGGTTGGCAGATACCCCCTGCTCGCTCTGAGACACAAGTTCAGGTTCACGCCATTCTCACTACTCTGCACCTAAACGAAGAAGATGATTATTATGTCTGGGAGATTGAAGGAAAGACTACAACAAAATACTCAATTGGGCAAGTGTATGATCACCTGAGGATTCATGAAGCTTCAGTTCCTTGGCACCAAACGGTCTGGAACAAGGGAGGGATCCCGAGGCATAGCTTTCTCTCTTGGCTACTAGTGCTGAACAGGTGCCCGACTAGGGACAGAATCATAGGTTGGGGCCTTCCTACCTCACCCCTCTGTCTGCTCTGTAATCTGCAATGTGAAAGTCGAAACCACCTTTTCTTTGAATGTCCTTACACCTGGAGTATCTGGAGTGTCCTTTTCCGGCGGTGTGGATTTCAACCGGAAAGAGACTGGACTAGAGTACTGGAGCAGCTTCAACGTCAAAACCGAAGATCTCCGATTGGTATCCTCTCCCTACTTTGCTGGCAATCTTGTCTCTACTGGTCTTGGTCTGAAAGAAATACAAGATTGCACCTGAACGTTTTCCGTTCACCTGATTCGCTTATCAAACGTATTGATAGGCAAATTAGGGACAGGATTCTCTCTCTCCGAAGTGCTAACCCCTCATCTTCCTCGGTCATGATGCAGCAATGGCTGTCCTGATTCTGTTGTTGTTTTCTGATCGCTAGCTCCACCACCCCTTTTGCCTCACCGTCACGTCTTTTTTCTCTTCACCGTCACGACTACGGAGTGCGTCTCCTCCTCTTCCCGTTAATTCCTATGCTTCCTAGTGGGCCTTAGTTTGATATTAACTTATGATTCTTGATTGGGTTGTGTTTGTTGTCTGGGCTGGGCTCTTGCAAGAAAAAACTGAAGCTTTTCAGCTTGTAAACTTTTATTTTCTCCTTTACGTTTTTAATATGAAAAATCAGTTGCAAAAAAAAAGAAGCAGACATTTTTAGACATTGGCTCTTTCCTTTTACTCACAAGTACACTAGTCAGTATGGCTAGTCACTCACACTCAACATATATCATGTATGGCTATGATAATCAAGAAAAATGAAAAAAAAACAAATCGGAAAGACTAAAATAATTAACATAGACTTAAGTTGTACCAACTGGCTTAATGAAAATTTTCTTTGTCATTGATTTTATTAAATGATTGCCTGGTTAAATATAAATATGATTAGGTAAATTTTGTAACTAATAGAAACCTATATAATCACTAAACTAGTTTATTAGTAAGAACTTAGACGACCAAAAACTATTTATTAAAAATATTTTTCATTTTCATAGTAAAAAGTACACTTGAAAAACAAGTCTTTTATATAAGGTTCTATCTTATATTTTTCTTAGTTATTATTTAGGGTGAATTTAAGTGTTTTGTGCCAAAACGTATGTTGAAAATACATAAAACAGATATATATATTGAAACAGAAAAAGAAATGCTAGAAAAATTACTTGTTCAATAAGACAAACTTTATTCAAGAAAAGAAACGGATGATATTAACTTGTTCAATAAGACAAACTTTATTCAAGAAACGGATGATCGGTTCATATTTAATACCAACCCATATAATTAATACAATTCCCCTTCCATCTGTTTTGTTTACTGACTATTTCTGATTCTCAAAGGCATTTTCGATAGTAGCAAGAAATAATACATGACAGTTTTTAAAAAAAATATATAGGACTGTATACTCCTCCCTCCTTTACGGAAAACTAGATGTTTTGAATTTTTTTCGTGTTACAGAAAGATGAATTTTGTACATTAATGTTTTTCAATAGATAAATCAACTACTTATAATTTATTTTCACAGTGACTTATTTAAATACAAGTTTTGGGTAAAATAGTGCACGGAGTTCATTACTTTGTGCGAGGCATGTTGGCCTTAAGATTGTGTAAAAGATAATCAATAACAAAATACGCTAATCTAACCTCCAGATCAACCAAACTAGTTACTTTGCCAATGGGCAATGGCTGGTCTAGTCTGTGATCGTTGATGATTTGTTGCAAGACTTTTCTCTAGAAGGAAAAAATGTGCGTTGAGTATGTTCCTTCCACTTCGGCATCTAATTCAATACATATAGATTCGCATGTTATTCGCAAACCAACGATTATTCACGCAACGATATTCAAAACTAACACAGTGCTGAACCAATTTTCTGTCATATGTTTTCTCTATCATTATGTGTTTCTATTTCAACCGAAATATATGGATCGTCTTACGAAAATTGAATACAAAATTCAGATGGATCAGAATGCAAGTATATAACATATATAACCTTTTTCTCCTCACAGGATATTTATCGATAGGATTCAAGAAAAAAAATGTTTCCATTGGGTTTAAAGACGGTGTGTGTTGGTCCTTTCTTCACAGCAGAATAATGAATAGTGGTCTGAGAGTCTTAGGAATGGGCGTTCGGATACTTATTCGGATTCGGTTCGGGCTCCATTCGGACATTATAAATTTTGGTTTGGATTCGGCTAACTCATTTAGACTTTAAAAAAATATATAATTCATATATACTTTAAATTTCTCAAAATCTAAAAATTAAAATAATATAGTGTATATAAAATTGAATAAAACATGCTAAAATACCTAAACTTAACATTTAAATTGGCATGGCTTGAATATTTGGATAGAAAATTAATGGATATTTCAAGTATTTTTGGTATTTTGAATATCGTTTAGCTATTTTAGAAATTTAATTTTGGATAACTTCAAAAAATCTTATATATTTTGGATCTTTTTAATATATTAAATCTAAAAATAATTAATATATTTAATTATATAAATATATTTCGGATACATTCGGATATCCGAAATACTTAGGTTAGGATCAAATTCAGTTTCGATTCTCTAAATACCAAAATTTTGAATCCGTTTGGATATTTAACCAATTCTAATTTGGGTTGAATACTACTTTTTCGGAGGATTCGGTTTGGTTCTCTGGATTTGGACTTTGTTGCCCAGCCCTATCTGAGACTCTATGTAATTAATATTCTTTGTGTTTAAAAAATGTATATTTAAGAATTTTGCACATAAAAAAACATATTAAATTTTAATTAAAAATGCATTATTATCAATGATTATTTATTTTTAATAATTTTAACTAATAAAAATTCAATAAATGCAATTTTTACAGAATTATAATTTATCATTTTTGTTTAATATATCATATTGAAAAGAAAATTTCATAATATGTATATTTCTAAAACGGAGAAAATACATTACCATGCCGTAATGGTCAGAGACACAGCTGATCTTAAACATAGGCATTGGTATGTCTCCAATTTTTTGAAGAAAATTACACAAACATAAAACTTTCAAAATTATTTAAAATATTTATTGAAAGATTTATTAATTGGCTACATCCACCAAAATTTAGAGACTCCAAGAAATTAGTAACAATTTGAAGTGACTAATTGATTGGCAAAATGATGAGTTTCATAGATGGTTGATTTGTTTTCCCCCTAATATTTTTTGTAAGTTGACTTCAAAAATGTTTCCCTAGTCTTATTCAAATTACGTGACAATAAAAAAAAAAAAATCAATAAACTACAATCTCGCTATTTCATATTTCAGATTGATTTTTCTTCATTATATTCTTACTAACACAATACCATAATGGTCGTTAGAAACAAACATTAAACAAAACCTAGTAAACTACTTTTGAGGTGGCTGTATGTTATCGCTGTCTAAGCCGTCACGGTTCAAAACACATGTCAATAGAAAATGTTAAGTATAACCGACAATGAGGCTTACCAAGATCTTGGATAAAACAATGAGGAACAGACTATCTGACATTCGACAGTTAGGAGACAAGAAGTACGACGAGAGTCTTAGAGCATGATTAACTTCGGTCTTTTAGTCGGAATTCTTAACTCATGATTTGACATTTTTTTTATACTTTTCAACTATGAAACGGTTTTTATATCTTTTATTTAAGAGATAACTTTTAGTTTTTCTTAGTTAAAATCTAAGAAATAATTCTTAGCTTTACCCGAAGTTAAAAAATCCACTTAAAATACTGGAGTTAATTATGGTGTTAACGTCTTATCTTCTACCAGCACTGAGTATTAAAAAAGCAAGGAAACGAGAAAGCAAGAAAAGAGAAAATTGCGCTAGATGATTTTTCCAACCAATTTCTTTCATTCTTTAAAAGTTCTATAGATGTAGCCAGTGGCGGAGCTACATTGTGTGAGAGGGGGGCATTTGCCCCCAACAACCTTTTAAAATTCCATGTAAATCTCTCAATAAATTCAATATGCCCCCATTGTTTTGATCAAATATAATTCTAATCCATCAACTAATTTTACTCATGTCCCCAATAAAAAAAATATCTGCCTCCGTCTCTGGATGTAGCACTAGATGCAAAATAATTTTTTTGTCTTGAATATAATTAACGTTCATTCAAAAAAAAATAATGATAGTTCAAATTGTCTTCTTTAGGAACAACAACGAATACACAATGAGAAATTGTTCCAATAAAAAGAAAAAGAGAAATGATAGTATACAAAAACAACCTTCACGCTCCGTAAAAACGCAAAATCAGATATATATAGTCCGACGCTTTTTCTTTTGTTGGTTGTTTTGTCTTGTTGCCCTTGTTTTCCGCTTCTTGTCTCTATCATTGTCATCCTCTTCTAATCTCTAGGAAAATACTGGAAAGAAAAGAGCTTTTAATCCTCAAATCAAATATTGGCACTAACTCTACTAAACCTCGTGTTACATTCTCTTTTATTCAACGAAATTTGGAATTCTCTTGTTTTTCTGAAGCAAACCTCTCCATGACAGAGCTTTATAGCCCAAGTAGAATGTAGTAAACAAGTGTGATCGGTAGTGCAATAAGCATTCCAAATATTACCCTGTAATATCAACATTAGTAATAATACGCATGAAAGTTTCTTTTTATCCAAAGATAAAATACTAACCCTGTACTTAAGATTGCCGGATGAACATTGTATTCTTTTGCAAACACAAACGGCATGATTCCTTGAGGCAATGCAGCCTACAAAGCGGTACCACAAGATCTCGTTTAGTGATTTGTTATAATGAAATTATCAAAGTTGTTTTAGCTAGCCACATCAACTGTTATTTACTTGAACTATGGCCACACGTAATAGATCTCCGCGTAATCCAATAGCCATGGCAGCAACGGCCATTACTGCTGGTCCTGTCAAGAACCTCACAGCCATTGCAAAAGTTGCAGTAGAGTTTCCGCAAGCGATTAATTTAGGTTCCAATGCCATGAACAACCCTAGACCATTTGTGCAACCAATTAATTAATTTCCATTCAAGCACAATAAATGATGATAGGATATATCATGTAAATGCAATATTTATTACAATAAATGATGATAAGATACATCATGTAAATGCAATGTAAATCCAATAAATGATGATACCATACACGTAAATTTGAATGAAATGTAAACTCCAGTTAGTATTGTGGACCACGCAACAATCATGAACACGAGCTCAGCTGTCCTCACACAACGACCACTTATGTAATACGACGTCTCATCGTTGACCATACATTCTCGGATGGTCCTTCCCATAACGGGCCACCCCAAAAAATCTAAAAAATACTAAACCATTTTTGACTATTTACTAAAAAAATGCAACGATTTTTTTTTTTTTGTAACTGTGCATTGGCGTAATTAAAACACATAAACAGAGTGAGGAAGATGGGACTTACCCAAACTGAACATTGCCATACCAAGACCAGCATCAGAGAGGATTGAGATTGATTGCTGAATGATTCTAGGCATTGCCACATTCCACCTTTTCAAATTTCAAAAACCAATCATAACTCGGTTCTAGTCTATAATATATTAATAATGAAGTACTGATTGGTTCTTGATTAGTTACCGGAAAGCAACGAGAGCCCATATGAGACCAATGAGACTGGAATAAGTGTTAGGGTTCCTGGTGAGTTTCCTCCACACCATTTTTACTATCAACCTAGTCATCACACTCGCCGGCGGCATATGTTTTACTGGTACGGTTTCCACCGCTTCTCTAGGGTTTAGCTCCGCCATGGAGTTACACTGAAGCTTGTTTCGTCCGGTTGCCACTTCCTTCACTCTCTCCGACTCTTCTTCACCGCCAAAGTCTATATTCCTCGGACCAGTAGCTGTCACTATAAGCAACTTCGTTTAAGATTTTGTGTCAATATAGTTCTATAGAAAGTTATATAAAAAAAAAACCTTTTGTTTCTGCATTTTGAGGAGGTTCAGGGACTATCATTCGGATCTCTTTTGCTCCCTGATCGGATCCTCCGTTGGAGCCCCAAACAAACATATGGAGCTCCTTAGCATCATGACTACTACTAGACTTTCCTCTTGTATGGTGGTTTTTGCTAACCGTTTTGTTAGCAACTAAGGAGGAGAACTCCGCATTCAGGGCTAGGTATGACCCGGAAGTACCCGGGTCATACCCTAACCCAGGAGACGAAGCCATACCACAACTCACCTCGAAATTTGAAGGCCCAGGAGTTTGACCCCTAGACGACTGACCAAAGTTTGAGAGACGGCCACCGGAAAACCCCATCACTGAATAGGAGTCCGACTGATTAAAGTTGGAACCTCTTGGAGTCGTGTCAAGGCTGTAAATCTCAGCTCCGGTGATGTTAGACGGACGTGGAGTCATACTTGGACAACATAAAAATCTCCGGGAAGCGTTTGACTTCCTCACCGTGACGTGTAACTTCCCATCACCTCCTATCTCAGCGTCCGTTTCAAGTAGATCGTTCCCGTCCAACGAAACGACGTCGGAATGGACTTTGAAAGAGACGATAGAAGCAGCCGTCTCCGGGAACTGCTCCATGATCAAAATCTTCGCTCCTCTGTACTCGAATAAGAAGAGGAGAATTGTATACCAGACTATACACTGGAGAACGACGACCTGAACCATGAGCGAGCAGGAGTACTCGCCGTACATGGCGGTTAACAGGGGGATACCCATCACGAGCGTGTCGGGAAGCGTGGAGAGGGAGAAGATGGTGATGCTCCATTCGAGACTACCTGAGTGAGTGAAGTTAGCCCATAGGGTTAGAAGAGTGAGCATGATTAGTTTCTGGAGAGTGTCTGCGGCGATGAAACGGAGATTTATGGCGTAAGGGTTGTTGGTGGAGATGAAGTGGAAGGAGAGGAGAGGGACGGCGAATATGGCGACGAAGCGGTTGATTCCGGAGCATTGGTCCGGTGAGAAGATTTTCCACCACCGGACGGAGCCATAAGCGAGGATCATAGCGAAGTAGAGTGGGATTACCGCAGTGAGGACCGTGCAGAGGTCGTGCCATGTGATCATTATCGCCGGATAAACTATTTTGTAACCCTTTTTCGACTACTTGTTTATGAACTTTTCCCTAGTTTATGAAAGGATATTATAGAAAATATATCACATAAGTTCCATTTAATATATAGTTATGGATTGTGTTTGAGATAGCTACGTATGAGGAGTTATGAATTTGTTTTGAAATTCAGTTAGAATGGATTGTGTAAACTTGGTGTGAGTATTAAAAGCATGTTTGTGACAAATGATCACTTATTTGGTTAAGTTTTGTTTTGTTAAATATAAAGAATTTTATGTATAATATAAAAGTTTTTAGGTTTAATATAAGGTTTTGCTTTTGTAAACAAATACCCTGCCCTCCCCCCCTTCCCAAACCTTACATTTAATGTTTTGCCAAATTTTAGAGCATGTTTAATGAGGAGTTTTTAGAGTGGAATTCTTATATTTCGTTAAAAATCTCACTCTAAAAAACCCATTAAATATGCTCTTAAAATATGTGGACTTTTGGAGATGTTCTAAACCTCAATAAGATCAGCATGAAAAAGTTGTTTAATAGACTTAACTGAGATAATAACTAAATGATTTTGTTTTCTTTTCTATAACTAAATAAGTTGGATATTCAAAGGTTCAGTTTAGACTTGTTGAAAGTGTTTTAGAGTAATGGGTAATGCCTTGGTGGTGATTTAAACACGTGACTAAGGAGTTAATATATTAATATAAATTGCTAAAGCAAGGGCGTGCAGTATTCGCCAAACTTGTTTGATCTAAATTCTATTTGGTGGAAAAGATAGTAGCGTACATAGGATCCATATATAGACGTGTTCTATCATTTCATATATAGTTTCTGTGGTTGAAAATGAACTGAGGTCAAAAGCTCTGTATTCATCTTTTGTGAATGAAAAATTGACATTGAACCAAAAACAAATTCTACTTTTTATTGCACTATAAGAATCTTTTAAAACGCGAGGGGTTATTAGTCTTGATATCCTAGCACTTCCCAAGGGATTGGCTTAATCCTCAATGTCACCAGGCTCACTATCATCTAAGTCCACTCTTAGATAGCAAAGCTCATACTAAAACATACATCTTGAGATTCTTGACCAAAATCAATAATGGAGAAAGAGATAGGATGGTACATTAATTACAACTGTACTGTAAATAAAAAAATGAGACAAAAGGGAAAACTTTTCCACTTTTACATGAATAACAAAGAAAAAAATGAATTATGGAGGACTAACATATTTTTACTGTCTTTGTTTTTACCCTTTTAATTCCACTTTTACATGAATAACACATAAAACTATATTTTTGTTAAATCGTTTTTTTTTTTGCTATGATTGGTGAAAACAAAGAAGAATCCAAAGTAAAAATAACCTATCTGTAGCGTTTTAATTTTGATGTATGCATGAGAAGTACTTTTGTAGGTGGAACCACTCTCGGCGGCGTCTGAACCTCCTTGGCCACCAGATCTGTGTTTTGCCTCTCGTGTCTCGAGCTTTCCTCCGGCGAGTAACCTGGCCTCCGCGATGTTTCTTCATCCTGAGGTCTCGCCTTCTCCACAGTCGCCTTCTCGACCGTCGTCACCTCTTCCTCTGGCATCTCCATTTCCTCCGGCCGCTTCTTCTGAGCCTCCGACAGCAAACCTCGGACCCTCCACATCGCCTTCCTCGGCTTTATGGGTCTCAAAGTTAAAGTCTTCGGCTCACAATCTCAAAAAGATGGCCTCTCCTACTTTCACCGATGATGGAACTCCAGTTGTTAAGGCCCCAGATTCTGTTGTGTTAAAATCTTCGGTTAATTGGAATGGTTATCTTATCGCTCAGTTTCATGGAACAGCTCCTTCTCCAGCAAAAATTTTCGCTGACCTAAATCCTATTTGGGGGAAGCAAGGTAGGATTCGAGTCAGACACCACTCTAAAAATGTCTGCTTGATCTTCATCCCATGTGAAATCTCAAGAAAATGGGTCTTGGATGTCGGGTTCTGGCACTCCGGCAAATGCGCTTTCTCTGTTTTTGAATGGACTCCAAAAATCAACTTAGCTCCAGTAAGACTAGAGTATGCTCCAGTTTGGGTTCTTTTCAGAGGTATCCCCCAAGAACTTTGGTCACTAGAATCCTTCAGCACCTTCGCAACGGGAGTTGGTATTCCGGTTCAATCTGAATTCCCAAAGCTTCCCCCTTACTCAAATGGGGTAGTGAAACTCAGAGTGATAATTAAACTTTCTGGAAAGAGATCCCCATCAGTGAAGGTTGTTGACAAGCTGGGAAACTATGTCTTCATCTCTGCAGAATATCTCAAAGTTCCCCATAAGTGTCATGTTTGCTCAGAATATGGGCACTCAGAGCTTCGCTGCCCGGATCGTCATCTTCAAAATAAGGCTTTGGTCCCTGAAAACGCTGCTGACCCTGCCGCCTCTGTTCTCTCCCCGGCGGCTTCCACTGCAAATCCTCAATCACCTGTGGGACATTCTACTACTCCAGATTTGGTTCCTGCTGGATCACCAACCTTTAGGGGTTCCAACAGAGCTTCTCACTCCCCTTCTAAGATTGCAGGGTCTCTATTGCAAGAGGAAGGAAATTCTTTAAGACGATCTTTAAGTTTGCCAGACTCGAAAGCTGTTTCTTCTTCTCGTCCGTCTGGTGGCTCTTTAGAGTGGATTCCTGTGGTTCACCGAACCCCTTCTGCTCGCGCTAAGAACTCTTCAGTCTCTACATCCTCAGTCAAATCACTTACATCTGCTCAATTCTCCTCTGAAGAAGAGCTAATAAGTGCAGCTCAATCGATCCTTCGGAAGCGTATTGCTGCGGCTGAGGCTGAGCTGCCTCCGTTTGCTACAGCTAAGGATCGTAGGAGGATAAGGTATCAACAGCGTCAAGCGATGGTTAAGCTATGCAATAACTTGGATGCTTCTTCTTCTCACTCTCCAAAAAAATCAAGTCCGGTCTCTGATATTCCAAATGTGGTTCAACGGGAGTCTTCGCCCAATGGGAAGTCTTCCCCTCTTTTGGAAGCCTAAGTGCTTCATCACCACCTTTTTGTCCTTCTTATGAAGTGTTTTTGCTGGAATGTTAGAGGCCTAAATGGCAATACAAGGAAATCGGATGTTCAAAGATGGATGCATAATAATCGCCCAATGTTTGGCGCTTTTTTGGAAACTCATGTGAAGCAAGATATTTTACACTCTTTAATGACTTCTACTCTACCGGGATGGAACTTTGACTCCAACCACAGTCCTCAATCAGAGAATGGACGAATAATTGTGGTTTGGAACCCCTCTCTCTCTGTTGCTATCTACTTCCGCTCGCCGCAGATCTGTGTTTAAAATGGCGCTCGCCTTTTGCGCCATGGCGCGAGGCGCACTCAGGCGACGGCTCCATCGCCATGTACCTCCTAGGCGAGGGTGGGTTCCGTAAGGCGCTCGCCAAGTGCGCATTGGTCATAAGGCGGTGCCTTAAAAGGCAACGCAAAGGCGAGCCATGGAGACGATGACGTTAACCGATACTAAACCACGTAGAAACCCTAACTTAATAAATGGACCAACCTTAAACCAAACTTAAAACCAAACGTCTAAAAACTTATCAAAACCCTAGCTTGCTCTTGTAGAAAAGCAAAGTTAAAAACTTAACAAAACATGGATCTCACGGACTGTGTTTTGCATAAGGTTAGTACGTACTCTCTTCTCTAATCTCATGGGGCTTTCTTCTGATAAAAACTATTTAATAAAGGCAAAATCACGTGAATGAAATTTGTATATTACGCACGGATACATAACTAACGTAGTCTTCAAGTGGGTCTTCAAGGCGAGCGCTTTCTTGCGCCATGGCGCAAGGCGCAAGGCACACACCTTATCGCCTTGGATCGCCATGCGCCATTTAAAACACAGCCGCAGATCATGGTTTGTGGCATATTTGACCCAGCTACCCAGGAGTACCTGACTGTTTGTTTTGTATATGCTTTCAACGAGAGGAGTGACAGGCTTCCTCTATGGGACGCAATTAAACAGATCTCTCGATCATCGATTATCCAGGATTCTCCTATGCTCGTACTAGGTGATTTTAATCAAGTATTGGCGTCATCAGAAGCTTACTCCCTTCATCTTTCTGACCTATCGATCGGAGGTATGACAGATTTTCAAGAATGTTTGCAGCAGAGTGAGATCTTTGACCTAGCCTTCAGAGGATGTTTCTTCACTTGGTCAAACAAAAGCCCTACCAGCCCCAGGACTAGGAAGCTGGACAGAGCTCTTATTAATGAGGCATGGATTGAAAAGTTTCCTAATTCACTAGCAATTTTTGACGCCCCAGGATCTTCAGACCACTCACCTTGCATAGTGCAATTTGGAATTGATCCTCCTCGAAGGACAACCAGATTCACCTTCTTCACTTTTTTCACTTCCCACCCGAACTACAAAGAACTTCTGGAGGCTGCTTGGACTTCTACGGTCTTATCTTCAACACCTTTATTATCCTTTTATCAAAAGCTGAGAGCAGCAAAGATTTGTTGCAAAGGGATAAATAGAGAGGGTTTCAGCAATATTGAAAAGAGAACCAAAGAGGCTTTTGAGAAGCTGCAGGATATTCAATCTCAGGTTTTGACAGATCCCACGCCACAGCTGTTTCAGGTTCAGGCAACTGCCAGAGATTCTTGGCTCCTCCTGGCTGCAGCTGAACAGAACTTTTTCAAACTAAAGTCTAGGGTCAGATGGGAGACAAAAGGAGATCTGAACACGGCTTTTTTTCACAAGTCTGTTAAGGCAAATCTGGCTAGGAATGTCATTCACTTCCTCACTGATGAGAATAATAGAAGGGTGTTTGATGGACAGGAAATGAAGAACATGGTCATTCGATTCTATTCCTATCTTCAAGGGAGATCGAATGTGGCAGTTACTCCTTATGCAGTTGGATATATTCGGGAAATTCACCCTTATCGACACGACTCCTCTCGAACTGATGTTTTGGTGGCAATTCCAACGGATGAGGAGATCAGGGAAATCGTCTTCTCCTTGCCAAAATGCAAAGCTCCAGGACCAGACGGATTCACCTCAGAATTCTTCACCTCGTCTTGGGATCTGGTTGGGAGAGATTTGATTAGCGCAGTGCAGAGCTTTTTTCTTACGTCTTATATGCCAAGACAGACTAACGCAACAGTGATTTCTTTGATTCCTAAGATAGCTGGAGCGTCTGCTCTGACAGATTTCAGGCCAGTCTCATTATGCAATACTGTCTACAAAATTATCTCAAAGACCCTCTCTGCTAGGCTTAAGACTATCACTCAGGATACGGTTCAAAGGAACCAAGTGGGTTTTGTGAAGGGCAGAGTGCTTTGTGAAAATGTTTTACTTGCGTCTGAGCTGGTTGCTGATTTCCACAAGAGGGGAAGAATCACCAAAGGCTGTCTTCAGGTTGATATCTCCAAAGCCTTTGATAGCATTGAATGGGGATTTATTCTCAATATTCTTATTGCCTTCAACCTTCCTCCTGTTTTCATAAGTTGGATTCAGGCTTGCATAACAACACCTTATTACTCTGTTGCGCTGAATGGAGAACTCTCAGGTTTTTTCCCTGGAAAAAAGGGTTTGAGGCAAGGTGATTCAATATCTTCATCTCTATTTGTTATGGCTATGGATATTCTATCCAAGGAGTTGGACATTGCTGTTCGTGAAGGGAAGTTTGGAGCTCACCCGAGTTGCTTAGACCCCTTTGTTACTCATCTGAGCTTCGCTGATGATTTGCTTATTTTCTTCGATGGAACCTCTAACTCCCTTAGAGGTATACTAACGGTGCTTAGAGATTTTCAGAAGAGTACGGGCCTGGCTTTAAACCTCCGTAAAACATGTGTCTTCGTTAATGGAGATAATTCTGAAGCATCTGCTAGTTTGGCTTCTGAGTTTGGCATTACTATGGGTTCTCTCCCGGTAAAATACTTGGGTTTGCCGTTGATACCACACAAGGCTAGGCGAACAGACTATCAGCCTCTTCTGGATAAGATTCGATCTCGGGTTACCTCGTGGCAAGCAAGACATCTATCATTCGCTGGAAGGTTACAACTAATTCAGTCAGTACTCTACAACATCATAGGGTTCTGGGCATCAGCTTTTCCTCTATCCAAAGGCTGTGTGGAGGATCTTGAAAAGATGTTAAACGCTTTCCTTTGGTCTGGGGCGCCAGATTCGGCTAGGGGAGCCAAAGTAGCATGGTCTTCAGTTTGCACCTCGAAAGAGAGTGGAGGATTAGGTCTTCGCCGGATTTCAGGTCTAAATACGGCTTATGGAATTAAGCACGTGTGGAACATTTTTGCGGGATCGGGGTCCTTATGGGTTGCTTGGGTGAAACGTCATTATGTTCCGGATAATCTCTTTTGGACTGTTGATTTCACCTCTGTTGGGAGCTGGATATGGAGATGGCTGATGACGCTGCGGGACTTGACTCGTCCCCTCATCATGTGTCATGTGGTTTCTGGAAGGCAAGCCTCGTTTTGGCATGATATTTGGACTCCTGATGGGCCAATCCTTTCAAGAACCGGACCAACTGGCCCTATGGTTTCGGGTGTTCCCTTGGATGCTTCTGTCTCTTCCATTATAACGAATGGCGCGTGGAACATTTCAGCGAGGAGTAGACACCCAATTCTCCGTTACATTCGTTCAGTACTTCCGGCTCAAGTGCCTGATGTTGATTCCATAGATGAAGACTATTTTCTGTGGCGCAATTCTCCAGCTGACCAACCTACGGACTTCTCTGTTTCTAAGCTCTACAGCACACTAAATCCTGACCCACCTATTGCACAATGGCACAGGGTCGTCTGGTTTAAAAAGCGGATTCCTAGACATGCCTTCATAACCTGGCTCGTCATGAGAGAAAGAATGGTGACTCGAAACAGGTTAATTTCTTGGGGTATGAATGTTCCCTCAACGTGCTTATTGTGTGCCACCTGCGATGAAACTGCACCTCATATTTTCTTCGAATGCGACTACTCTCTCTCTGTATGGAATGGATTAGTCTCCAGATCAAGACTCACTCCCCCTTCAGAACTACAGGCCATTGTTGCTTGGCTCTCTTCTCCCCAACTCACAGGAAAGTTAAAAATCATGATGCATCTAATTTTTCAGGCAACCATCTATCACCTTTGGAAGGAAAGAAACAACAGGTTTCACTCAAACTCAGCTAGGTCCCCAGTTCAAATTATAAAGGACATATCTCTACAGCTGCGCTCAAAGCTTTTTTCATTGGATAGAGAGACAACAAATTTGCGGAGACCTGTTACTCTACAAACTCAACAACAACAACAAACCTTCCTCTCCATTTGGTTCGATAGAGTCCAAGTCTAAAGAGCTGTTACACAAATTCTCCTAAACTACACCTTGCTTCACATCTGTTTTGATTTTATGTAGTTTAATCGTTTGCATCATCTTAGTGGGTCTGTAAAAACTTTTTAAAACTTATTCAGAAATGGTATCTAAAAAAAAAAAAAAAAAAAAAAAAAAAAAAAAGTAAACTCGTGATATTTCTCTTAAGAGATATTATTGAACATGAGGATCGACTCTGGGTCTGGGCTGTGTATTACGGCTACGGTTAGTCCAAGTAACAGTAGAACCTCAACACAATTTTCCGCTTAAACCCTACCGTCCTAGGGCTACGGTAGAACCCCAACTTGATCTTCCGCTTAACCCAAAATACTCATTTATATATTTAGAATCATGTATGTATGTTTGAGTTTATTGGTTTCTAATACATGTGAGTAATTACGAATTTTCAACTAAAACCTATAAATTGACGATAAATAAATCGTTTATATATATAATTATATATGTCTCTTCTATACGAATTTCAGTATATTTAACTCCTTTGATGTGAACTTTCTAGCATTTCCATGACGATGGATACGTTATAGAAGAGCTCGAGACTAAACTACAATTGCTTCTTTCTTTTTTCTTTTCTTTGCAATGATCAGTTTCTCTGACCTTTTTGAGCGTATCAAAGATTCTTTATTTATTCTACTCTTATCTTTGTTACAAAAGAGGTGGTCAATACTGGAACGGATTCTCTCAACTTAAGATCGAATATTAAAAGTTGTTGATCCAAGGGATCTTATTCCAGAATTCCAACTCATCATCATTCCAACATGCATAAGGCCTTGATTCTTGCAGTTTCACACAGAGCCTCAATTATTTAACTGTCAATTGTTATTTGCATTTATATTATATATATTCCAAGTATGCTATAAAAAAACATTCTATGGATTTCAAATATTAACATCAAAAGAAATTTTGTTTTTGTTGGCTTCAAAATACTAGAGTAATTCTTGAAGCCACAAAAAGGAAAAAAGAAAAGGTCCTTACGAAAAGTAACATAAGTTTCCAATGTTTTTTTTGAAACTGGCGGAAGAGAATGATCAGGATCATAGCAGTTAAAATATCTAATTTTGTATAATTTTATAATGTCATGATGTCTTCCTTTATTTTAGCCTTTTAGATAACCTTACACCAAATAATGGATTACTTAAAAATATTAAGAGCTGTGCGCTGTGTACAGTTCATTACATGTTAAAACCTTTAATTCAATTCGTATAACCATTTCTATAATGTACGACGAAGAAAAGTCTACAAGCCGTTTTTAACTAATAGTCTACAAGAACATGTAGTATTATACCAAGAAAAATCAAGAAACTAAATACTTGCATATCTGATAAAATCTCACACGGGATCCACGTTACGTAGCAACTAGCAAAGACTGAATGTTTGCTGAAATAGAAAAAATATCAACTATCCTTAAAACTTATCATAAGTTTTTATATAAAATAGCAACAAACCTTGATTAGTGCTTGGTGACACATGCTCTGGCTTTATATACGAACTTATCAATCAATAAGATACGGATCACAATTATAAACCAAATAATCTATTATTATTAAAATATTTCAAAATTCAAAACCCAAATTTATCAAAGATATACGAAACCACTCCAACTCATAGATAAAGACATCACAAAATAAAAAAAAATGAACCCTTCCCATATCTTTTAATTTATCTGATCAGTCGAAGAGGTTGTCACTCTCCGTCTATAAATTAGAAACGGGATACGAACCTTAAGCATCTCAAAGTCTATCAAATCACTTTCGTTGGCAAATAAACATGGCACAATCTTCTCTATTTGGAGAACTTGAGGTTGAAGTCGAGATCAAATCTTCGGCGGCCAAGTTCTACCACATGTACGCCGGAACGCCGCATCATGTGGCCAACGCCACTCCACGCAATGTGCAGGCATGTGATCTGCACGACGGAGAATGGGGCGAAGTTGGCAGTATTATCTTTTGGAACTACGTTCATGGTATTTATGCTACAATAATCTATAATATATAGTAGATATTTGTGAATACATGCATAATTGGACATAGAACCGGTCCTAAGATTCATCGGACTTGAAGCAATTACTAAACATATAGTTTCATTAATCATTTGGAGGCCGAATGATATAAGTATATTAATCACTAATATTTTGGCGACTATATGTGAACGTTTCATTTCGCTGTGTCCAAGACCGATTATGAATTTGTGCAAAAAGATCTAATATTTTCATGGGTAAACGTTTTGGGTGTAGATGGACAAGCCAAGGTGGCAAAGGAAAGGATCGAAGTGGTGAAACCTGAGAAGAAACTGGTGAAGTTTAGGGTTTTAGAGGGAGATCTGATGGAAGAGTTCAAGAGCTTTTTGATTACGATCAAGGTAACCCCTAAGCAAGGAGGAAGTGGAAGTATTGTGAAGTGGCACTTCGAGTATGAGAAGATTGATGAGAACATTTCTCACCCTGAGACTTTGCTCCCTTTCTTTGCTGATATGATCAAAGAGATCGACGAACACCTCTTGTCCGAGGAATAGAGGAGAAATTATTGTTTTTTCCTCCGTACGTTTTATATAATTTTCCTGTTTGTGTCAATAACTGTGTTCTCTCTCAAGATTAAGATAAAATGTCTGCAAGTTATATAAATGATAATGAGTCGATGTTATGTTTTATGTTGTAAGTTGCAAATATGTAACTTTTAAGTGTGCAGCTGTGATTATTAATTTTTTTTTTTTTTTGATAAAAAGTGATTATTAATTTGATAATAAGAGTTCGTATATCATACTTGCTCGTCTCTGTTTTTGCTTTGAAATCAAAACACGCAAGGATGAGAATCATGTAGGAGATCAAATACACAAAGATTAGAATTTAGCTTGATGTTTTCTATACACTCAAGTGGAGTGTATGTATGTATGCATCGAAGACGGAAGACTGATTCTTGGTCGACAACTTCAGCTATTTTGAGAAAAACATAAAATATTAAAATGGAAACAAACCCTTGATTATTATAAAAATAAATGTGACGTATGGATGGACAGTCTGCTTACTGATATTTGCTTGATATATTTTTTCTAGAGATTTGCTTAATCCAATCATAATAGCCGGATCATAATAATATAAACCCATCATCAATTTTGTCCAATTATTTATATCTGTATATCTTCTCTCTGTTTGTTTTCCAAACGTCAAAACGGAAACTTATCCAACGCATGTTATATTAAGTTTATAAACCTATGTGAAATAGGTTTAAGTTTAGTTCAAAGTATAAAGTAGCTATTTAATAGAAATACTAGATTTTGATCCGCGCTTCAAAAGCGCGGGTTTTCTTACAATAAAAAGTTTAATAATGTTAATGATTTTTGTATGTTATTATGTTACAATATTGAATTATATCAAAACATAGAATTTTATAAAATTATATGATTTATGAATTAATTTATTTAAAATTTTGTATGTATATTATTATGTAACTCTTTCTTAGGTCCAAACATTTTGTTTGGTTCGAATAAAAACCGATCCGAATCGGTTCAGATCCAAGTCTACGGCAAAGTACCTATTGGGTATATTTCAGACCCGCAGTGTCGGTTTAGGTTTGGATTCTATAGAGATCTGAACCGGTACCCTGAGTATCTAAAATGTATTGTGTATATTAAATATATTTTCTGTTTCAAATATGTGTTCGGTATCACGATTATTCTTTTGTGTTTCAGATTAGGTTTTCGGTTAATGTTTCAGATTTCAAATAAAATGATAGATTTTTAGAAACATATTTCGTGTATAAAATTTTGAATATAATTAAAAAACTTTAAAGTATTGTCATGTTTCTATACATTATGTTTTACATAAAAGTTTTACATTCTGTATATAAAAAAATTTGGTTCATATAATATGTTAATAAATGTTGTAAATCAGCATTTATGTGGAGCGGATAAATTATCATCATAGCTGACAATATAAACTATATCTAAACATTATCTTTCTGGTATTTGAAAATAAATGTTAATATTATTTTTTGTTAATAAGCATAAAATCTGGTGGCAGAATCTTTTAGTTTGGCACAAATATTAAACATATTATGTGGAGTTGATTAATTAAGGTGATATAAAATATAACATTTTAATGAAATGGTCTAACAACTTTTTATAAGTAGATTTTTAAAGATTCTTTTAGTAGTATAGATTACTTTATTTTTTGTCAGTGCCACGAGTAGTACTTACCAAGAAACATACGTAAGAAGCCACCTACCTCTCTTTTCTCCAAATGGTAAAATATTAAGACAAGACAACACAAGTCATAGTAAGAAACAAGAAAATTGTGGAGCCATGACTAGCATTCAGACTCTCGACCTAGAGATCCAAGTGAACATGACGGCCGATAGATTTTTCAACAGTTTCAAGAAGAAAGAAGGAAATTTCACAGACAAGACAGAAGCAGTTTCTGTTCATCGTGACGATCCCAAATCCAACTCCTCGATTCAGATCTGGAACTTCATCGTAGGTATGTAATTACATAACTTTTTTTTTGGATTCTTGAAAAAAGGTTACTCTTCTTTATCAAGTTCTTGTATTCTATCGATATAGATGGAAAGATGGAGCAGGTTAAGGAGAAGATAGAGGTTGATGAAGAGAACAAGTCGGTTTCTTTCTTAGCTATTGAAGGAGATGTGTTGGAGCAATACAAGAGCTACAAGATAACACTTGACGTTGTTCCTAGAGATGGAGTTTGTGTTGCCAAGTGGACATGGGAATACGAGAAGATACACGACGACGTTCCAATCCCTACTAAATACATTGCCTTCGTTGCAGATTACACGCGTGACCTCGAGACTAGGTTATTGTCCGAATCATAAACATCTCATCAACGTTTTCGAGTTTCCTTATTAAAATAAATCAAATCTTATAGTCCCTGTTTTGGTTCCTCTTTGGACTTGTGTTCAGCCTATTTGTAGATAAAATGTGTTGTTGTTGCAGTCTCTATACATGCGCGAACTCAAATCAAGACATCAGTTTCTATTTATTATCGATAAGTTTTTGTAGATCGCTTTACTTTTATCTTTGTTGGATACCTTTAGTGCGAGGACACATCAGTGAATCAATACCCACAATTTATAAAGTACAAGAATTGTTTAGTTGATATGATTCCTTTACTTGTCTAAGGGACCATATATATTCCAACATTCCAAAACTCTTTTGTTATGAAATGATTCTTCCAACTTGAAGTTTTAATACATCGATCTTCAACAATTATTATATATATTCCAACATTCCACAACTCTTTTGTTGTGAAATGCTTCTTCCAACTTGAAGTTTTAATACATCTTCAACAATTATTTTGTGGTAGATTTCATTTCCATATATGTTTAAAGGTGTTGAAAGTTTAATAGCTTATTAGAAGAACAATGTCCTACTTATATAAGATCATCAAACATATAAATATACCAAAAAACTATGGGAAGTTTAAAATGGAAGCATACGATACCAAATGCTAATCTCAAAGTAGTTAAAGTCCTAGATGATAAATAATTCGACAATACTTCAAATAAGTGGTATATGAGTATGTGCATTTATTAAAACTTAAGGGGGGAAAATGTCACCAAAAAATAAACTTAATTAAGTCACTCAATCTACCACCTTACTGATAGTTGCTCACTCCTTTCTCTATATAAGGGGCTGTGAGCTCTGAAGGTACTCATCAGTAACTCATTCGCATTCTATAAGTAAACTAGGGAAGTATTTAATCATCTGTAAAAAATGGCACAGGCCATGTTGAAGCCTTCTCTACAAGGAGAGATTGAGGCAGACGTTGAGATCAAAGCTCCGGCCACGAAGTTCTATCACATGTTCGCAGCGAGACCACAAGACTTGTCTAAAGCCAGCCTTGAAAACCTCCAGGGATGTCGTGTGCTAGAGGGAGAGATGGGAAAAGTTGGCACTCTCGTCACCTGGAACTATGTCCAGGGTAAGCAAAACTTTTATATATCTATCATTTGCTTTACGGTAGAAGATTTTTGATTGAGAAAAACTGTGTGTTTGGGTGCAGATGGCAAGCCAATGGTGGCTAATGAGAGGATCGAGGCAGTGGAACCGAAGAAAAACATGATAAAGTTCAGAGTTCTAGAGGGAGATCTGATGAAAGAGTTCAAGAGCTTCCTATGCACGATCCAGGTGACTCCGAAGCAAGGAGGACCTGGAGGTGTGGTGAACTGGCGCATGGAATACGAGAGGATTGATGAAAACGTGGCTCCCCCGGAGACTCTGCTCCAAGTGTGTATCAAAACGTCCAAAGAAATCGACGAAATGCTTATGTCTAAGGCATAGATACTCGTTGAATATCTATCTATATTTGTATCTATCTTTATGTATTTGGGTGTTTTATATCAAAAATGTACTCTCTCTAGATCTAAAGGGATGTGATATGAAAGTGTTACGAGATATATCTTTATGACTTTGGGTGTTTGTATACATCAAACATGTCTTGATACTAATCTGCTATATCTCTAGATTTCAAATATGAAGTGTGTTAAATATCTGGAAATCTAGCAATATTTATACTTTACGAGAAAGGTTTGAAATATTAAATCAAAAATACCTATACAATTAATGGATGAAATATTATTTTGATTAGTACTCTTACGCTATACCCTCTGAAGCAGTGAATTGGAGTGGTAACATGCCTTGGATAAGTTTCAGTTTTGACTTTTTGAAAAAGAAAAAGAAATCATATAAATAACTAGACGAAGTTGATGATGGGTTTATATTATTATGATACAGGTATTATGATTGGACTAACCGTTCAAATCCAGCAAATCTCTAATAAAATATACCAAGCAATGTCAGCGAGTAGACTCTTCATCCATACATAACAATATAACATTTAGTTTATAATAAATTAATAACATATGGTTGTTACCATTTTAAAAATTTATGTGTTTTTTCTCAACATAGCTGAAGTTGTCTACTAAGAATCAGTCTTGATGCATACACTTAATGGTTATCAAGTTTATGCACTAAAGACATAGCAAGCTACATTCTCATCCGCCGGCTGATGTATGTCCCTTTCTCGAAGTATTAAGAATATATAAGACAACACAAGAGTCATTGTGATAAACCAGAAAATATTGTGGAGCCATGGCGGGCGTTCAGACTCTCGACCTAGAGATCCAAGTGAACATGCCGGCGGATAGATTTTTCAACAGTTTCAAGAATAAGGAAGGAAGTTTCACAGACAAGACAGAAGCAGTTTATATTCATCATGACGATACCAACTCCTCGATTCAGATTTGGAATCTCATTGTTGGTATGTAATTACATAACTAATTAGTTGTACCTTTTCAGATTCTTCTTTTTTTTTTTTGCTAAATTATAAAACCTTTTCAGATTCTTGAAAAAGGGG
Source organism: Brassica rapa (assembly GCF_000309985.2). Taxonomy (NCBI): domain Eukaryota; kingdom Viridiplantae; phylum Streptophyta; class Magnoliopsida; order Brassicales; family Brassicaceae; genus Brassica; species Brassica rapa. Next base: position 18,953,792 of record NC_024802.2, on the reverse strand, counting down.
CTCCTCTTCTTTATTAAGTTCTTGTATTTTCATTGATTACTTTGGAATCTTGGATTTATTATAGATGGAAAGATGGAGCAGATTAAGGCGAAGACAGAGGTTGATGAAGAGAACATGTCGGTTTCTTTCTTAGCTATGGAAGGAGATGTGTTGGAGCAGTACAAGAGCTACAAGATAACACTTGACGTTGTTCCAAAAGATGATAGAGTATGTATTGCCAAGTGGAAATGGGAATACGAGAAGCTAAACGACGACGTTCCTCCCCCTACTAAATACATTGCATTCGTTGCCGATTACACGCGTGAGCTCGAGGCTAGGTTGTTGTCTGAATCATAAACATCTCACCAGCGTCTTCGAGTTTCCTTGTTAAAATAATCAAGTCTTGTTATGCAAGAATCTTTGTTTTGGTTCCTCTTCGGATTCGTTTACCGTTGTTAATAATGTAGGCACCTTATCATAAAATTAATTTCTTGTTTTCAGACAACTTTTTTTTTGTCACTAATTCAGACAACATTTTTTATAATCATTGAGTTTACCGTGATCATGTTTAATGCTCTTCGGATTCGTTTACCGTTGTTAATAAGTGCCTCTTATATTGCTTGCTTGATACGTCTTTAAGTACCTCTTGATAAGTATTCTTTTAGAGATCTGAGAAAACAAAACCGAAGTACCCAACTTATATAGTTCTGTCTTAGCTAGATTTTATTTTCGAAAACCTAACGTGTGACACGTTGGTTCTTGTGGATTCAATTTCTCAGTTACTAACGCAGCCCAGCCCGATGAGAGTGCATATTGGAAATATTTTGTTACTCAAATATGAATTTAATTTACAAATTCTAATAAATACAGTAATATTGATTAAAAGATTTTTCAAGTTTCTAAAATTCAATATTTGTGAACTATATAGTAATTTGGAAAAGTAATTTCTATTCATTATTATTGGAAATATTTTGAGCATTAGAATTTTAGTGACTTCCATGTATAATAGAATATTTTTTGGTTGAAAAATATAAATCTTATTTAATTATAAATGATATTAAGTAAAATTTTAATTATTCTAAATTTGTGGCTGACTACCCCGCCCCCTATGTAAATGGACGAAGGGAAATACTTCATTATTAAATTTCATATGTTTCAAAAATAGAGATATAAGTAAAGATACATTACATTTTGAAAGTATCAGCCAAAATTAAATTGCAAAAATAAATGTGATTAAATATTGAAATAAATTAAATTAATCTCAAAGTTTTTTTGTTAACAAATGTCACATTTCTACTGTGCGTAGAGATTTCACAAAATGTATTCACCATAAATAAGTGGTTTAAGATTTTTGTCTTTTTAGAAAAGAATAGAAAGGAAAAAATACATCTTAGTTTAGAGTAAATCAACCTCCAATTTTATGACAAAAAATATATCTGAGATAATTCAGATAAATTAATAGCAAATTCATTTCTTTATTCTTTTTCAAAACTAATTCATACTCCATCCGTTCTTTTATAAATGATGTTTTGTATTTTTTCACACAAATTTAGGTAACTAGTACAATATCTACTCTAACCTTCTATAGTTAATTAATTTAGTTTAGACAATAATTTTTTTTTTTAACGCTGATTTATTATGATCTTACAATTATGATATAGGAAATATTACATAGACGATTCGACAACCGACAATACTACCTGTCTTATGAAGACCTACGCCTAACTGTATCACCTGAGCCGTCCTATGAAAATCCACGCCTGACCAGATGTACTTGCACCATGTTGAAGATTCCTTGCAAGCTTTTTCCTCTGTAGTCTGCATAATTGTTTAATAAACCGCTCTCTCCGGGACTTGAAACCTGGATTTTCTGTAATCTGCAATAAATTTGCATAGTCTGGGATTTGAACCCCAGATCTGGGTGTAGAAGCCTTTAAATCTTAACCAATAGGCTACGGTGCTTCCACAATTTAGACTATAATTACGACAGAGATAAAACAAAGGGCAAAAGAAGTCCACTTTTGCTATATTTTGTCTTGAAGTTTGTAAACGACAAGTATTGTAAAACAAAATAAAAGTGGGGGAGTATCCTATTGTTCAGTAAAAATCATACAACTGCATGCATGGATGGCATAAAGATTTCACTATAAATATCACACATTGATTTCTTTTCTTTCTTACAAAAACAAAAACATAAAATCATGAGCAATATGAAAGAAACAAATAGGTCTATTCTCGTGGTACTGCTCGTATCATGTGTGTTTATGAGCACGGTGAAAATGGGAGCTGGAAACTATATTGGATATCCAGCAATAGGGTCTGGCGATTCTCCAGCTCGTTGTAATCCTAAATATCCTGCAACGTGCCACCCACCAGAACCTGAAAATCCGTACACACCAGGATGCGAAAAATTTGAAAGATGTCAGCGTGATTCTCATCCACCAGCTCTTTCCAACAAATATACAACAGACCATGTAGGGCTTTTAGCAAAAAAAAAAACCATCGGTTAAAAAAACCGAGAAAGCAACAGACCTAGTTTATATATTCATATCAGCCTATCACTTTGGCTTAACATTCGGTTATAGCTAAGACATAATCGGCAAATCTTAAAATTCAATCGGTTTTGATTCGATTTGGCAAACAGAACCATCGGTTTAAAAAATAGCAATTAAAGAAACCGAATAAACCTAATTCTCTAACAATAAACTGAACTACACCAAATTTTATCCAATTAGTTATGTTATTTACCAAATTAAAAGAAAAAACGAAATATAAGAAACGATTTCAGTTTAATTTGGAACTCATAATAATACCGAAACCAAACCGCATAACCTGAGTTTCAAGTTTCAACCAAAATATAGCTCGGTTGAACACATAATAATACCAAAACCGAACCGTATAACCTGAGTTGTAACCAAAATATAGCTCGGTTTAGTTCGGTTATTTATACGAAACAGAAAAACCCAACCCGACAAAAACGTATGTTCTTTGATTTATATACAAAACCTACACCCCTCTCATCTCGCAAATCACAAATTCGTTTTTGTCATCTCTCTTCTTCCTCTTCCTCCTCTCGGTTCTCACGAACACCCAAATCTCTCTCGCTTCTTCTCCGGTGACGACGTTCGTGAATGGTGGAACCTACTCCGATCGGTGATAACAATCTTATGCACATCCCTTCATCTTTAGACACTGTTTTCGCTTTCGGATCTTGCAAGGAAGGCTGGTACTACCGTTGCCTCGGCCTCGACCCCCGTGAAAGAAGATGTTGATGTACAACAAGCACAAGAAGAAGAAGAGAGAGACGGTTAATATTAAGGGGAACCGGATCTTGATCAGCGTCGCGTTTCTCGGTAGCGCCGGTCCGATCCGGTTCGTGGCTTACGAAGGAGACCTCGTCGCTAATGTGATCGACACTGCTCTTAAATGTTACGCTCGTGAAGGTCGGCTTCCGATTCTCGGATCCGACTTTAACGATTTTCTTTTCTATTGCCCCATGGTTGGACCTGAAGGTATGAGATCAATCAATGCTTTTGTTTGATAAAAGTTTAGTTTATTTATTTCTGAGTTTTTTTGTTTGTTTGTGCAGCTCTGAGTCCATGGGAAGCGATTGGGTCGTTGGGAGCGAGGAACTTTATGCTGTGTGAGAAGCCAGAGGAGGAGAAGAAGAAGATTGAGGAACAAGACAATGGAAGAAGATCGAGTTTCCCCATTAATGGAGCTAGGAAAAGAAGCTTTAGGGCTTGGATTAACAAATCTTTCAGTCTTAAAGTCACTACTCATTAGACTACTTGTTGTCTTAATGTAACCTTGAATGTTCGAGATTATTGGGTTTGTGTCTTTTTGTTCTTTTTTTTTTTCTTGTTTTTGAAACTGAAATAATGATTTGTTTCTTATGTTCAAACTGAAACATGCGTCTTTGTAATAAATTTACAAGTTCTCGTTTGGGCTTTGTCTGCAAAATCAGTTTAGGTTACCAGTAAGTTTGCTTTACGCGCAAGTTACCGACGTGTCGGGGTTACATGTTCAATGTCTTTATTATTTTTCTTCTCCTGGAGTAACTTTCTTTTGGTTCCTGAGATTGCGATATGGAGTAGCAGCGTAAGAAGACGTTGACTGCTTTTATCAATCAAGAAAGTTAATGTTTTGATGGAGTAGTCAATCCACTATGTACTTTTTTTTTTTTTTAATATTTGATAAAGACATTGTTAATCTAGTCTTACTACTACATAAACATGATGTCTCCTAGTTTGAAAGTATCTGGTTGGCTTCTTCTAATACAAACATCTAGTGGTGATATTTTTATGGGATTTTAAGTCTCGGTCTCATGTTTACAGTTGTATAAAAAATGTGAAACCGTTGGGCGTTGGCAAAAGATATTGAAGTCGATGTGACCTTTACATGTGAATACATTATCCAGTAGGTTTGGACGGTCGATGACTCGATGGCGTTTGGAGTCCATCCTTCTTGACTCTTGCAAACCCCTTGGGGCCATATATCTTGAACGGTTTCTTTGGTTTTATTAGAGTTCTTAAATTGATTTATGTCACGTGGGGTCGACGAGAAGTCACACCCGAAAAGGACCGACATATTTAGAACAAAAAGATAAAATTTAGTAAGTTGAAGTGAAGTTTAAATTTCCATTCAGCTAACTGATATTGTATGTGAGCTGGCGGCAGCGAGGAGATATGGATACCTTTAGTTACAAGTTACAACAGTACATTAAGTTATCTTTAAGCTGTTAAGTAACCTATCCCAAAGCAGGTTCTTCAAAGGTACAACGTACATGAATCATTTTTTGGTAGCTTAAAATCTTTCCAAAAATCATTTCACACGTTCCCCAAATAGTTGTGACCATTTTTAATCTATTCATTGTGCTTCACGAACTACTAAGTGTTATTAAATCATATTTTTTCTCTACTTATAGAAGGATGAGTGTAATTCAAAGTCATAGATATAACCAGCTATGAGTGTAATCTCTGTTCTCACCGAGAAAGCAAATGATAAACTGAAAATTCTAGAGGATTTGACATCAAATGTAAAGCAGATTCAAGACAATGTATTGGAGGAGATACTCACACTCAACACAAACACAGAGTATCTCCAACGCTTCTTCCATGGGAAATTTGATAAAGAGATTTTCAAGAAGAATGTACCTGTGGGGACTTATGAAGATGTTAAGCCATATATCCAACGTGTAGCGAATGGAGAGCCTTCCAATGTCATATCAACCCGGCCTATTACCGGTTTCTTACTAAGGTAAAAATAAAAGGATGCATTGTATATGAAACTAAGATCATGATTGCTTTGCGTTTGCATGCTTATGAAAATTTTGCTTATGTTTTATTTATAAATAAAAAATGACAAATCAAGAAGATTCAATATGATCTTACCATTTTCGTAAATTTCAATAAATGCCTAATTCTTAAAGTGTTTATAATGTAGTTCGGGAACGTCAGGAGGAGCTCAAAAGATTATGCCATGGAACGAAAAGTTCTTGGACTACTTGACGTTCATGTATGATCTTCGGATGCACGTTATAACCAAGTAAGTCCATACTTTAAACCAAACTCGTTATGATGTAAATAACTTATAAGAGAAAAGAAATATAATGTATTCTTGCACTGGCTAGTTATGTGAAAGGCCTAGAGAAGGGAAAGGCGATGATGTTTTACTTCACCAAACTCGAATCTACCACCGCCTCGGGCTTGCCTGCTCGAACCGCAAGCAGTAGCTATTTAAAAAGCAGCTACTTCAAGAACCGTCCATGTAACTGGTATTACACTTACACTAGCCCCGATGAAGTCATACTATGTCCAGACAACAAACAGAGTCTCTACTGCCATTTACTTTGTGGCCTGGTTCAAAGAAATGAGGTTACGAGAATGGGTTCTATCTTTGCTTCAGTCATGGTCCGAGCAATCAAGTTTCTTGAAGATTCATGGGAGGAGTTGTGTTCAAACATCCGATCAGGTCAGCTCAGCGAGTGGATCACAGATCCCGGTTGTCGTGACTCCGTGTCTATGGTTCTTGGTGGGCCTCACCCTGAAGTGGCCAACACGGTTGAAAAAATATGCAACGAGAAGTGTTGGAAAGGTATACTCAAAAGACTCTGGCCAAGAACAAAATATATTGAAACTATTGTTACAGGTTCAATGGCGCAGTATGTTCCCACATTGAACTATTACTGTAATGATATGTTGCCTCTCGTTTCAACAATCTATGCTTCTTCGGAGACAACGTTTGGGTTAAATCTCAACCCATTGTGCAAGCCTGAGGATGTTTCTTACACGATCATGCCCAATGTCTCCTACTTCGAGTTTATACCACTGGATGGAGACGAGAACGATGTTGTTGACCTTGCAGATTTGAAACTTGGATGCTCTTATGAACTTGTGGTCACAAATTTTTCAGGTGAACTAAGTAATAAATGTTTCATACTGCATGATGATTATAAACAAAATGCATCCTTTTAGTAAGACTAGTGTGTGGGTTACTGGTTTGTTAGAGTGGGTAGCTAACTCTCTTTGTAGTCTAAGGACATGCATGTATGGAGCATCATTATCGGTTGGGTTTTTCAAACACAGTGTCTCACTTTATTATATTAATATTGAAAGAAAATTAACGAAAATTTATTTTCTTTAAAATATACTACTAGAAACATGACAAGTGAAGAATCTTTCAAAAAAATTCTTAAAATTTCTTGCACAAGAGAAATTTCTCTCATTTTCTCTTTTATCCCACTTTTTAAAAACTATATTTTAATATTTTTAATGATATCATGAAAATGCGTTTAGAACTACTACGCATTTCACCCAATATCTATCTAGATAATAAAAAGAAAAGCAACGTGATCCCTTTTTTTTTACGATGCTAATATGAATATTTCCCTCTTTCAGGTTTGTATAGAATAAGAGTTGGAGATATTCTACTGGTGACTGGTTTCTACAACAAAGCACCTCAGCTTAGGTTTATAAGAAGAGACAACGTGGTTTTAAGCATTGATATGGACAAGACTAACGAAGAAGATTTGTTTAACGCGGTGAATCGAGCAAAACTCATTATTAACTCATCAGGTCTCATGCTCACAGACTTTACCAGCCATGGAGATATCTCCACCATTCCAGGTCACTACGTGATTTACTGGGAAGTAGAAGATAAAAGAGAAGACAAGACAAAGCACATATGCATGGAACTCAAGGGAGATGCATTCTCGGAATGTTGTTTAGTAATGGAAGATTCATTTGACAATGTTTACAAGAGATGCCGGTTTAGGGAAAAAACTGTAGGACCATTGGAGATAAAGGTGGTTCTTCATGGGACATTTGATTCTCTCATGGATTTCTTCATCTCGCAAGGTGCTTCCATTGGTCAATACAAGACTCCGAGGTGCATTGGATCTGGAAAACCTTTAGAGTTATTAGAAAAAAATGTGGTAGCCACATTCTTTAGTACAGGAGATTGTTCTTTCAAGAACTAGATAACGTTTCTTATGCCCAAAAAACTAGATAATGTTTCCTATACGTTTGATGGGCATTAGTAGAATAAATTTGCATGTGCGTATGCTAGCTGCGTATTAGATCGATTTCTTAATACGTTAAATGATTGGTTTACGAAGATCTCGTGTCGGGCTATGCCTAGCCATGGGCTATATAGGAGGAAGACAGATACATATGGCCAATTCTTGATTTAGAGCTGGAGTCAAATCTTGTTTGGGTTTAAAGCCTCGATAATGGGGCACACATTAATTTTTTTTTTTGATAAATCCTATCGGCTAAAATGCACTTAGTGCTATAGAATGGGTTGGCTACTACACTATCGAATTTGGAATACTTTTCGACTAATATCAGGTGAACCGATCATTAGTTACGATCCACCATGTAAACCATTTGGACCGAAGTCTAAATCCAAACTGATCAAATAATGATAATTTAGTTCCCAAAAAAGAATCAAATTTAAGATTGATGTGAGTACACACCAAACTCCAAGAAATTACCACTGTGCTACCATCACTTTATTCACACATTTAATAATGTGCCTAAAGTTTAACAATTTGTTTCGTAAAGGCAAAATGATGAACTCATAAGACTTGGCAAAACTTTGAGGCTATAGCCGAGCTGAAAAACCAAGTGGAATCCTGGGACCTCAACAAATTCACTGAGTCAGTAATGACAGATTATCGTCACCATCCAACTGTTTTCGCTTGAGTTTTTTTTTTTTAACCAAAAAAACTCAAGCGAAAACAGTTGGATGGTGACGATAATCGAAGAGAAAGTAAAGTTTTCTTATCGTATTGGTTTAGAGAAGTGTTTGAAAAAGCTGCCTTTTGTATGACAAAGTTTTTGAAACCTGGCCAGAAGAATTAGGAGAGGTTAGGCTGATGAGTCTGTCTTTATAGTCACGCTTGGGAGTTTTGTTCAGACAAAACTCACAAGTTGTAGTAAGGTGCTGAGAATGTTGTTTCTAATTTGAGAGATAAATGGTGTTCTTTGTTTTCTTTACCTTTCTGGGAACAATAAAGTTAAATTTCACCTTTTTACATCATCATATAAAGTTTATCTTGCTTATTTTGCACAGATTGACTGATCCAATGGATGACCGATCAGCCTTGACCTCTCTGAACTTCTAGATCACTTCTCCAAAGTCCTATAATCATTTTGTTAGCCATAACATCCTGAAACCTGTAGTGACATATCTCTATTTTCTATACGTTTGAATTGCGAATTAGGAATGGACTATTGGCTTACTATCCATTGAATCTTAAGCTCTAGAAAAGACTTCAATGGATAGTTAGCCAATTGTCTCATCGTCATTCACTATTGAACATCACACTATACAACGTCTCCGTGAACACAGCACTGGATACCAATCTGGATCACGTCACGGTCTGCCTGCAGCTATCAGAGGACTGTACAGTAATTTAGGTTTATTCAGAAATAATGTTCATAAAAATTGCTAGACGGTGGTTATTATTATACAGACGTTTTGACCGATTTTTAAAAATATTATTTCGTTCAGACCTGATTTATAGATATGTCCAAAAAATAAGCCAATATCACTCTCTCAAACAAAAATTGTAACATAACATTCAATTATAGAACCGTTATATTTTATCCGGTTTATCAGCCCTCTTAACCAAACCGGTACAGAACTAGAAAACCCAAACAAAAGGAGTTCGCCGAAAGAAAAACATCGACTAGATTCATCTCCAGGTTTATCATCTCTCACCCATCGAACGAACTTCAGACAGAACAGAAGACTCTTCGAGTCTCTGATGTCACTCTCCACAGTATCTTCCACCGTTCCTTGTTCCCGTCTATCCCCAATCTCAACCACACAAACCAAGTTCCTCACTCTCTCAGCCAAAACACAACCTATAAGAAGAAGACACGACCTCTCCTTCACCCCCTTCCCTACACTTACCCACTCGAATCACCCTCTCCGTCACGCTTTCTCCAATCCCAAATCGAGTTTCCACCGTCCCCACTGTATTGAAGAAGCCGGACACTCCGACACCACAGAACAAACCTCTGCAACTTCTGTAAGTCCCTCCTCTGTTTGTGTACTAATCGGAACATAAAGGTTGATGCTTTTCGTCCCTATAAGCTTAAAGGTTGATACTTTTCATTGTCCCTACAAGCTTAGGTTGATGATAACGAAGAAGCGAGAAGAAGCGAAAGCCACGTGGCCTTGTTCGTGCGGATGCTCGGTTTAGACAACGACCCTCTCGACAGAGAACAAGCCGTGGAAGCCCTATGGAAGTACTCTCTAGGCGGGAAGAAGTGCATCGACGCGATAATGCAGTTCCACGGCTGTCTGAATCTCATCATCACTCTTCTCAAATCCGATTCCACCTCCACCTGCGAAGCTGCCGCTGGTCTACTACGCTCCATAGCTTCCGTGAATCTTTACAGAGAGCTTGTCGCTGAGAGTGGAGCCTTGGAGGAGATAACCGCTCTCTTAAGCAGACCTTCGTTAGCTACAGTGGTGAAAGAGCAAAGCATATGTGCTCTGTGGAATCTAACTGTGGACGAAGGAGTTAGAGAGAAGGCTGCAGACTTTGACATCCTTAAGCTCCTCCTTACTTTCCTTGAAGATGATGATGTTAATGTGAAGGAAGCAGCTGGTGGAGTTTTGGCTAATTTATCTCTTAGCAGCTCTAACCACAAGATTATGGTGGAAGTAGGAGTCATACCCAAACTAGCAAAACTGTTGAAAGGCGAGAACAAAGAGTCTAAAGTGATTAGAAAAGAAGCGAGGAACGTTCTTTTGGAGCTAGCTAAAGATGAGTACTACAGGATTCTTGTTATTGAGGAAGGTGTTGTGCCCATTCCTATAATTGGTGCAGATGCTTACAAGTCGTTTAGACCGGATCTTTACTCATGGCCTAGCTTACCAGACGGGGTAAAGATCGAGCAGACAGCAAAAGCTCCTTCTAGATTCGGCGCATCCGAGCTTCTCCTTGGTTTAAACGTTGACGAGGGTGTTGACGAAGTAGACGAAGCTAAAACTAAAGCGATAGTTGGGAGGACGAACCAGCAGTTCCTTGCTCGTATTGGAGCTATTGAGTTTGAGAAGGAGTTAAAATCCGAACGTCCAGGGGAATCACAGCAGAATCAGAATCAGAATCAGCAGCAGCAGCTGACTCTTCTTCCTTGTGTAGATGGTGTGGCTCGTTTGGTGTTGATTCTTGGATTGGCTGACGAAGTGGCTGTGTCGAGAGCTGCGGAGTCGGTTGCTGACGCGTGTATCAATGAGGAGATGAGGGTTTCGTTCATGGAAGCTGGAGCTGTGAAGCCTCTTGTTCAGCTTTTAGCTAACAACAACGGAGAGGGTGTTAAAGTACCTGTCATCCGTGCTTTGAAAAACTTGTCTCTTAGGTACTTTGTGTACTTTTTTTTTTTAACTTAAGCAGAGGTTTTGTGATTAGTTATTAACACTTTGATGTTAATGCAGCCGCACTGTTTGCAAGAGGATTGAAGCTGAAGGTGCTGTGCCATTTTTTATTAATCTTCTGAAGCAGCCAGAGATCTCACTAAGCATTACTGAACAGGTCTGACTTCGTTTTCTTTCTCCATCCTTCTTTGCTATCTTTTAGGACTGGGATTTTTAACCGAACTAACCAAAATCCAAATCGAAATAACCAAAATCTGAATCGAAATAACCAAAATTAATTGATTTTTAAAAATTTTATTCAATTTAAACCACCAAACCGCAAAACCGAAAATTTCGGTTAAATTTTTTGAAACTAAACTAATAAACTGAACCAAACTTTTTCGGTTCTCTTCGGTGAGATTTTGACCAACCCGAACTAACCGAAGAAACTGAACCCGCAGGCCTATTATCTAATCATCTGTTGTGAACAATGCGTTGCAGATTCTGGATGTACTTGCTCATATTTTAGATCCTAGCAAGGAAATGGAATCCAAGGTGAGTTTATAATAATTCTCCATGTCTTCATCATTTCTCATTTGGATTAAACTGTTTTCTCTGTATGCAGTTTTATGAAGGACCGGTGAACGGATCAAAAGCAGACACCAGGTCTGTCTTCTTCAGTTTTTCAGTTTGTTCTGTTTTGTTGTTTTTAGTAAATAACAAATGCTCAGTATCTGGTGGAATATATACAGAAAGGAAGCTCTGGACGGTTCTGTTATCTCTCGTCTGGTTCAGATAGCGAAAACAGCGTCTCCTAACCTGCTGAGGAAGGCAATCTCCGTCATCGAGTTTGGTACGGTCACTGATCCAACCATGGACACGATCATCTCCGAGGATGTCACAACTCTTCTTGATGTTGCTCTCCGTCAGAGAGTCCTTGACGGTACAAAACTTTTCCTTTTTAATGAATGGTCATAAGCATAACAACAACATATGAAGAGTTTTTGGTCAAATGCAGAACCTGAGAATGAAGCTGAGGAGTTAGAAAAACACTTGCTTGAGCTAGAAGAAGCTGGTGTGACGATCTCAGCTGCTTCGAGGCTACTAACAAAACTTCTAGACTCTGAGTCTTTTCGCCAAACTGTGGATGTGACTCTCTTCACGGAGCTGCTGAGGAAGATCCTGAGATCAAACCTCCCTCTACACTACAAAGACTGGGTCGCTTCTTGTCTCGTTAAACTCACCTCTCTCTCATCTTCCTCTCCATCCCTCAACAACCCAGTCAACGTTGAGGTTTGTTTAGTATATATAAGTTCAGACATGTTTGCTTGTTTTTTTTATAGTACATATATAAATAATATTTAAAATTTAAAATATTTTTTTAAAAATAGTTTCAAAGGAATTTCCGATTTTTTTTTTAAAGAATGAAAAATAGTTAAAAAAATTTATAAAAAGTTGGAATTTGAAAACTATAAAAAGATTTTTTTATTTAAATTATTATTTATATTTATAATTCTCCTTTGATATCACAAATAGGTAACTCTCTACAAGACGATCCCAAGCCTGGTGGAACAGATGAGCTTCTCCTCAACTCCAGAAGCGAAAGAAGCAGCGGTTTTGGAACTGAACAAGATAGTCTCAGAGGGAGTTCCAGAGTCGACGCAAGCTCTTGCTTCGCACGGAGGGATAGAGCCGCTGGTGAAGCTTCTAGAAGAAAGGAACGAGCGGTGCGTAGAGGCGAGTTTGTCAGTGTTGTATAACTTGAGCATGGACAGTGAGAACCACACAGCGATTATAAGAGCAGGAGCTGTGCCAGTGTTGAGACGGATCGTTATGTCTCAAAGACCACAGTGGGAGAAAGCTCTAAGGTTACTCAGAGATTTACCCGTTTGAGAGAAAGTTGTGTTGTACTTGAATCACAGTCGTCTCTGGTTCTTTGTTACTTTAAAAGTCTCTTCAAGATGTGCGAATAATTTCCTCAGATTCTCATGTTACTATAGTCAAAAGTTACTAACAAAAAAAAAACATTTAACGCTTTGTAATGTGTAGATCGATAACTCAACGGCTAAGATTTTCTTATTGCTGTCAGTAAAAAGGATTAGAAAAAAAAAAAAAAAAACAAGAGACACGTTCCACGTAACGTGAGAAAAACGCTGAGCCACACGTGTCGCGGTCTCGTCTAGTTTAAGCAAACTCTCTCTCTCTCTCTCCCCTCTACACACACACAGCGTTTAACATCACTCTCTTCTTCTCAATCCTGAATCGTCTTTTCGGATATGGCTTTCAAGGTTACCGTCGTCTCAACATCCCCCATCGATGGCCAGAAGCCCGGAACCTCTGGTCTCCGTAAGAAGGTTCGTCGATCCAAATCTCCCTCCGTAAATCCAACGAAATCGATCTCGATCTCGATCCGATCTGTTTAGATTCTCACGATTAGGATTTTAAGCGAGATCAGTCATAACTGCGCATTTCATTTGGATTTAGATCCATGCATTGATCCATATGATTATGCTGTGCAGAATACTGTGTGAATCTTCTTCGTTGTTTTGGATCGGTTCTTCGCGATCACGTTGTTATCTTTGATTTGAGTATATACATTTGGGATGAATGTTAACCTGATACAACTGTATGAACACGTATAGAGCTTGACGTTACATGTTTGCACTGATGTGGCGAAACTGAGAGTATTTAGATTGGATTTGTTAGTGTAGCTCAGATCTCTATTTGTCATTCGTTTTCTAATATGAATGATCTTTGGATTGGTTAGTCTCCCATTGTTTAGTCTAGTGGTCTCTGCAGACGTGATTAAGCTAGCATCTTTTGGTGTCTCTGATTGGTGGTTTGTGTAACTGTGTGTAGGTGAAAGTGTTCAAGCAACCCAATTACCTTGAGAATTTTGTGCAAGCAACGTTTAATGCTCTTACTCCTCAGAAAGTCAAAGGTGAGTATTTTTTTCTTAGGCATATCTGCTTATTTCAAAAATATTCATGAGTGTTTGTTTATCTCTGCAGGTGCCACGCTCGTGGTCTCTGGTGATGGTCGCTACTACTCAAAGGATGCTGTTCAGGTAATTGCAATGTGATTCCTTTGTGTTCTTAAGCTCGCTGAGTGTAATCAGTGTATTCAATACTTCGCATATGAAGAGGATCTCTATAACTTTCGTTCTTTGGCTAAGACTGCAACTGTTACATATCTGGTGCCTGCTATTTCAGATGACGAGGGTTTCGAGATTTTCATTCACTTTTTTTATTTTATATCTGGACAGATCATAATTAAGATGGCAGCGGCTAATGGTGTACGCCGTGTGTGGGTTGGTAAAAACACTCTGATGTCAACTCCTGCTGTGTCAGCTGTGATTCGTGAAAGATCCGGGGCTGATGTTAGATCTCTTTTTCTAGCCTCATCTTTGTAGTGATATTTGAATGTGTTTTTTTTTTGTTGAGAGACTTACCCCAGTCTCCTTGTTACAGGGATCGAAAGCAACTGGAGCATTTATCTTAACAGCAAGTCACAACCCTGGTGGCCCTACTGAGGTCCGTTCTGTACTTGTTCTGTGCTCTGCCCCCTTTTTGTTTGGCTGCTTGTTTTATATTCATCTAACTCGATAAGAAGAAGCCTTGACTCGTGCCTCTTATACAGGATTTTGGAATCAAATACAATATGGAAAATGGAGGGCCTGCTCCTGAATCAATCACTGATAAGATTTACGAGAACACTAAGACAATCAAGGAGTACCCAATAGCAGAAGATCTACCCAATGTATAGAAACATTCTGAAGATTCCTCTCAGTTCAACATATTTTCCATTCTCTGTATTTTGTTTCATTCAAAGTTGATTTGGTCTCTGTTTAAATGCAACAGGTTGATATTTCTGCCATTGGTGTAACCAGTTTTGAAGGTCCTGAAGGAAAATTTGATGTTGAAGTTTTTGATTCCGCAGATGACTACGTTAAACTAATGAAGTGAGTTCCCTCAATCTGAGAGCATGATTCCAGAATATGCTCCCGAGTTTATGGTCTATCTGCATTCTCTATGTTTCTTTTTCCTAACAATATCTTCTTGCTCCCTTAAGGTCAATCTTCGACTTTGAATCCATCCGAAAGTTACTTTCATCTCCAAAATTTACGTTCTGGTATGTTCTTACATTGGTTCCTCAACCTCTTCCATTTGAGCTAAGTTTGATAATATATGTACCATCGATTTAATGTTATATTTTACTTTATTTTATGAAGTTATGATGCCTTGCACGGTGTTGCTGGGGCCTATGCACACCGCATCTTTGTAGAAGAACTCGGTGCGCAAGAAAGTGCCTTGTTGAACTGCGTACCCAAGGTCTTATTTTTTTTCTAACACAAAATACTATTCCTAAAAATGATTATTAACAGATCTCCAGTCTGACTAACTACCACAATACGACGTTTTTGTAGGAGGACTTTGGCGGAGGACATCCGGATCCCAATCTGACATATGCGAAGGAGCTTGTGGCACGAATGGGACTAGGTAAATCCGACACTGGAGGTGAACCTCCAGAGTTTGGTGCCGCTGCTGATGGTGACGCAGACCGTAACATGATCCTGGGTAAAAGGTAGCGTAGTAATGTTCTTAGATACATGGAACGGGTTTACGAAGTACACTTCTAAACTTAATTGTATCTCTTCTTATGTAGGTTCTTTGTAACTCCTTCGGATTCAGTTGCCATAATTGCTGCAAATGCCATTGAAGCCATCCCGTACTTCAGCTCTGGTTTGAAAGGTGTTGCAAGGTATTATACATCCGAACTTTTTTTTTATTTCTATCTGAATTCGGTCTATAATATATCTTTTTCCGCGTAATATATAACTTCCACTATTTATTTTAGGAGCATGCCAACCTCAGCTGCTCTAGATGTTGTTGCAAAAAGCTTGAATTTGAAGTTCTTTGAGGTACATGTCAACGTGCAACTTCTATATAGCTTCCTTTCCCCCGAACTTCGTGAAGTTTTTAACATGATAAAATCACATATCAGGTTCCAACAGGCTGGAAGTTTTTTGGTAACCTGATGGATGCCGGGATGTGTTCTGTCTGTGGAGAAGAAAGTTTTGGAACTGGTTAGTTTCTATATCCACACTCACACATCTGTTAATAAATTTAAAAACAATCTGTACGGTTCTGAGAGAAAGATGTTTTCACAGGCTCCGATCATATCCGTGAGAAAGATGGGATATGGGCAGTTCTTGCGTGGATGTCCATACTTGCTCACAAGAACAAGGATAGCATAGACGGTGACACTAAACTGGTGACGGTTGAAGACATTGTCCGCCAGCACTGGGCTACCTATGGCCGTCACTACTACACTCGTTACGACTATGAGGTAACAAGTTGTTAAGTTGTGTGATTGTATTATACCATACTATGCGGAAACAAACAGAACCCTTTTTGATATCTTTAAAATTTGTCCCCCAAAGAATGTAGACGCAGGTAAAGCCAAGGAACTGATGGAGCATTTGGTTAAATTGCAATCTTCAATTCCTGAAGTCAACAAGTAGGCAACACTTGAACTTTTCTAAATCCCTTCACTCATCAGTTTGGTGATCTGTTCTTTTTTCCTTAATTTTTTCTTGATTTGATTCAGGATTGTGAAAGGAATTCGTTCGGACGTGGCGAATGTCTCCAGTGCGGATGAGTTCGAGTACAAAGATCCAGTTGATGGTTCCATCTCAAAGCACCAGGGTATCCGTTACTTGTTTGAGGATGGATCGCGACTTGTAAGTCCCATCTTCTTTGGTTTTGAGTCTTTTTGTATATCAGCTAGAATAGAAAATAATCATATACAAAACATGTGGAGATAGTATTATAGTTAAACAAATATGAAATCAGTAACTGATTAATACTCTCTTGTTGTATGATCTAAAAATCAAATGAAGGTTTTCCGTCTGTCGGGAACTGGCTCGGAAGGAGCAACCATCAGGCTCTACATTGAACAGTACGAGAAGGATGCTTCGAAGATTGGACGAGAGTCCCAGGAAGCTCTGTCTCCACTGGTCAGATGTTTAAACAAAACCTTTCAAATATCCGTAACCTAATACACCAAAAGGGGTTTGCTCTCATTGTTGTTCTGATGTGTTGTGATTGACAGGTTGACATAGCTCTAAAGCTGTCCAAGATGGAGGAGTTCACGGGCCGATCAGCCCCCACCGTCATAACTTAAGAGGGTGGTCAGAAGTACAAACGATCTCAAATCTTACACTTATGTCTGTGTCTAAGGGATACTTTCTTCTCACTCTATATGAATAAATAAGCCTCAGGGAGACTTCACATTTCTTTTCGGAATCTTGAACAAGCCTGTTTTGAGTTATCGCGAAGAGCTTTATACTTGTTTGGATTTGACTTTTCTCGGTTTTGTTTTCTTGTTTTACATCTATTAGACTATTACATGATACAGTTGATCAAAAAAAAAAGAGACTATTACATGATAGATATAAGATTTTGTTATTACAGTTCAAACGAAGTTGCAAGTTTCATCTCTTTGCATTTAACTTTATTGAGACCAAAACACGTTGAGGTTAGTTTGCTAGCTTCTCCAGGTCGGAAAGTTGAATTTACATGATGTAACCAAGAAGAATACATACAACACTATCTTTTGTTGTGTTGGGCAAACACATTTAAATCAACAATCTAATCTCGAGTTATTTCAATTGGTTATATAGGATGGTTAGGCTTTCTTGGTTACAATACATCAATGGGCCTTTCTCGTAAATAGTGAAGTAGCTTTGTTTTCTTCGATTAAAAGGTGGAAATGGGATACATCTCCTAGTCCTAGCTGAGTGATGTGAGAGTGAGAAACATGGAAGGAGTAGAGGGGACATCACCTCATTTGTCCATCCTCCTCATCACTCAATCTCCTATACCTACTAAAATCATCTATACCCATAACTCTTTAATGAATTGTGGAAAGACTAAACTGACCTTGATTTGGGGGGATGGGTTGAATGAAAATCGAAAATTGTAATGTGATTGGGTTGGGTTTGTGATTGAAATCGTTGGTTTGGGAAGTTTGGTTAATGGTTTTATTAAAAAAAAATTAATTGAGAAAAGCTTAATCTTCTTCCTCCCCCCCCGCAGCTCCCCCCGCTCCCCTCCCCGAGCAGCTCCCTCCCCCATCCCCGCTCCCCCATCCGGCTCTGTCGCCGCAGCTTCTCTCCTCCTCCTCCATTTTCAAAGTGTTTCCGGAGGTCTAGAGTTGGGTATTGCAGGTAAACTCAGGTCCCCCAACTTCTCTTGAGAAATGCATGTATTTGGAATCGAGCTAGGAGCAATGCACAACGGCATTGTTTAGTTGATGGGTCAATTAGTATAGCGATTTGGTATAAAATGCATTAATGTGGTTGAATTAAACGTTGATAGATGCGATTCGAAACCTAGTGTTTTGGATTATTGTTGGAAAACTGAGAAAAGTGGAATAACTAGGAAAACTCGAACAACTGGTATAACTTTGTTTTTGTTGATCTTGTGCGATATTTTTGGCAGGATAGAATGACCAATAACGTATTCGTACATTTTACATATGAAGACTGCATGTATGGTATATCTGTGAAGGCATCAGTGGAGGATGTGACGTTGTCAATGTTACATGAAAAGATATATAAGAAGCTTGGGTTGGATGAACGTAAGGAAAAACTGAAATTGAGCTACATTCCGATGGTGATACGTTGCAAGAAAGCTGTAACTATTGCTGATGATGACGATCTTTATGTTTACCTCGGATGTGTCGATAAAGAGAACCAAAGATGTCTTTTGGTTGTGGAGAGTAGTGAAAGGTCGGGAGCGAGACCACAAGATAAACTTTCGATAGCGGGTAAAAGTTCTGTTGGTATGAACTACAACGATTTGCAGCTATTGGAACATGAAGTTGGACCTAATGCCATTACATTGTACGTTGGTGAGAACCAGGGGAATAACGAGGTGAGTGCTAAAGAGACTGGTACTGGTATGGAGACTGATACTGGTATGGAGACTGATACGGCTGCGGAGACTGATACGGCTGCGGAGACTGATACAGGTATGGAGAATGATACGGCTGCGGAGACTGATAAAGGTATGGAGAATGATACGGCTGCGGAAACTGATACTGGTATGGAGAATGATACTGCTACGGAGAATGAAACGGCTGCGGAGAATGAAACGGCTGCGGAGACTGATACCGTACATCCAACCGCCGATAAGTATGTTGAAGAGCCACCTGCAATAGTACGGAGTAGTTGTATAGAGGAATGGGGCGATGGTTTGAGTCTTAATAAACATGACGAATTTCCAAGTAAGAAGGCAATTCAGGAGATGGTGGATAGAGCTGCATATTGTGAATGTTATCGTTATGTCACTAAAAAGTCAGATCGAAATCGATTGGTGATAACATGTTCGCAAGCTGACTGCAAATGGGTAATACGAGCTTCAAGGATTGCTGGGACAGAAATTTTCTCAATAAAAAGCTACACGAAGATGCATACATGCTCGCGGACACAACAAAGTGACAGCAACGACAAGAGAAGAGCGTCAGCAGAAGTAGTGGCAAGTTTTTTGAATGAGGAATTCCCAGGAGATGTGCAAACTCCAACTCCAAAAGATATTAAGGCTCTGGTTAAGTCCAAACTTGGTGTCATGATATCCTACTCCACAGCATTGCGTGGAAAGAATTTGGCTTCTTGTGATACACGTGGTAGTCCGGAAGATAGCTACAGGATGATGTATAGCTATTTGTTCATGTTAGAGAAAATGAACACGGGAACAAAAACTAGTGTGAAATTGGATGACTCAGGTAAATTCAAGTACCTCTTCATAGCGTTGGGAGCTTGCATTGAAGGGTTTGCAGTTATGAGAAAAGTGATTGTTGTCGATGCAACATGGCTGAAGAACGGATATGGGGGTGTTCTAATTTTTGCCAAAGCTCAAGATCCTAACCGTCATTGCTATCCACTTGCGTTTGCTGTACTTGATGGAGAGAATCATGCTAGTTGGACCTGGTTTTTTGAGATGCTTAGAAGCGTTATACCAGACTCTTCTGAACTGGTTTTCATGAGTGATAGAAATCCAAGTCTGATATTTGCAATAGCAAACGTGTACCCTCAGGCTCACCATGGTCATTGTTTATGGCATTTGAAGGAAAATGTTAAAGGGCATGCTTCTAACGTCACCAAAGATGTAGTCGGGCATAGATTCATGGAGTTGGGAAAGATGTACACAATGGCTGATTTCAATGCTGCTTACGAAAGATTTAAGCTAAGGTTCCCTTCAGCTTACACGTATGTGGAGGAGAAAACTGAAAAAGACAAATGGGCAAGGGTTTTTTTCCCACGT
Source organism: Brassica rapa (assembly GCF_000309985.2). Lineage (NCBI taxonomy): Eukaryota > Viridiplantae > Streptophyta > Magnoliopsida > Brassicales > Brassicaceae > Brassica > Brassica rapa. The sequence goes on along the minus strand of NC_024802.2, from coordinate 18,933,609 downwards.
GACAGGTACAACTTGGACACAAGCAACAGCGTGGAATCAATGAACAAAGTGTTTAGAGAGGCAAGGAGGTGGGCCTTGATACCAATGCTGGATTGTATCATTAGGACATTCTCTGATTGGTTTAATCAACGTCGGAAGGATGCTGTTTCACAATCATTGGGTACCATGCTAGTGCCTCTGGTTGAGAACTACTTGCACGATCTATGGGTTCTTGCGCGAACGCTACCTGTGCGGGAGCTTAATAGTTATGAGCTAGAGTACGAGGTCAAGGATAGTCATGGGAAGATGTTTTTGACGAACTTGATTGCCAAAACTTGTACTTGCAAGGTGTGGGATTATGAAAAGATTCCTTGTCTGCACGGACTGGCTGCTTATATCTATTACACTAATGAGGTGGATAATGGGGGTGGTAGGAGCCGTGATATCAACATAGTATATCATGAGTTGTGCTCAAAATACTATTGGACGGAACTGTGGGCATTGGCGTATTGCAGGACAATTTATGCTGTGCCAGACATGTCTGTATGGGAAGTCCCGGATCACATCAGGGAGCTGAAGATCATACCTCCGGATCCTATCAAGCGGAAGGGAAGGAAAAGAGTTAATAGACTTCCATCTGGTGGAGAACGCCGTAGGAGGACACAGAACAAAAAGCGGCCTAGGCAAAATTTTGGTTTCAATTGGCTGTTATTTGGAAATGGTTCAAGCCCTTCAGAGCAGAACACGGCCTAACCACAACTTGTTACTCTGTAATTTGTATTTTTTTTGGAAAACTCTGGAAAACTATTTTATCATCTTTGTAAAACTGCATTGTGTTTCGAGTGTGACATTATTATTATGTAGATGGAAACTTGATTCGTTATGACATTTACTATTATGATTACTCTAGTCTGACTAATAATTCAATTAAACATGTTTTTTTCAAAACTTTCTCAAAAATTATGAAAACTCTTACTATCTCCATAATAAACCTTATAGTTTCACTCACACTTTGTGAATGAAGAACATGTCACAAAAGAGATTATCAGGTAATGTTTGTTTCCCAAATATTTGTGCAGTGAACAAGATAAATATCATGTTCAAGTACTAAAATCGAAAGTAAAACAAGAAAACCAAACTGAAAGCACTGGTAACACTGAATAAATTATAAACCACAGAAAGTACAACTATGAGCAAATCTCGTAAAACTAGTATCTTATGTAAAACTAAGAACAAATTTCGGGGAGGGAAATGAAATTACATTGGCGCCAAAACATATGAGGGAAAATAATTATTTTAATTATTTTAACTATTTTCATTTTCTTTCTCTATTTTCTTCCATTTCCCCTCTATGTCACGTCCCATCTCTCTCTCTCTCCACTCCATCCCTCTACTTCTCTCCCTCCTCCCCCTTCTTTACCGAGCCATCTCTCTCTCTCTCTCTCTCTCCACTCCACTCCATCCCTCATTCCTCTCTCTCGATCTCTTTCGGTTTCTCCCATTTCTCTCTGACAGTAATAACTGAAGCATGACTCATCCCGACGAGGAGTACAGTCACATGAAGGCCTTGAAGAGACACAACGACATGCTTGGTTTCGTGGCTGATGCGCAGTACGGCGTCCCGACCAAGTGCCCGTGTGGTGGAGGTATCATTCCCGAGGTATCTCCGTGTAACAAGTTTCCCAATGATTTTGATACGCAACCTGGAAGGAGGTACTTCACCTGCAAAAACTTTGAGGTAATTTTCATGTTGTGCAAAACTGGTAAAACTTGTATAACTAGAACCTGCTAAGCAGGTAAAACTTGCATAACTTGCTAGGAAAACTAGGAAAACTAGGAAAACTAGGAAAACTAGAAAAACTAGAAAAAACTAGGAAAACTAGAAAAACTAGAAAAAACTAGAAAAACTAGAAAAAACTAGAAAACTAGGAAAACTAGGAAACTGGTAAAACTGGAAAACTTGAAAAACTTGTATAACTTGTGATAAAACTTGTGCAGAATAATGGTCTCCACTTTCGTACGCCGTGGGTGATCGCGATTCAGGACGAGGTTACTAAGTTAGTAGACCGTGTCAAAGAGATGGCTGAGGAGATTGATCGCCTCAAGGCTCAGCTTTACCAACTCCACCGTCCATGATCCCATCTTGTTGCTCTAAGTTGTTGTTGTTCTAAGTTGTTGTTGTTCTATGTCTTATGATGGTACTTTGATCCATGTTGCTACTTTCCTTCTCTATGTGTGTGTCTTATGACTCTATGTGTGTGTCTTATGACTTAAACTATCTATCTAATGTTTATGTGTTTTGTGGTTTACTTCTCTATGCGTGTGTCTTGTGACATTATACTAAAATAACAAGTTTGCAACATCAAACCAAAATCAAGAAAATGATTAACTAAAAGTCGAAAAATGATTAACTAAAGTCACAGACCAAATCTATATTATCATTCAGGACGTGAAAATGATTAACCAAAAGTCGAAACTCTATATAACTAATTGACATGAAAATGATTAACTAAAAGTTTGCAACATCAAACCGAAATAACAAGTTCAAAGTACCATCAAATCAAAATAACAAGTTGAAAGTACCAAAAAGCAAACATATAAAAGACACACAAAATAAGTTCAAAGCACAAGACATTGTGCTCTTAAGATCAAGTCACAACCAACATAGACGCGTCCCCAACTAGAACACATGATCTTCCTAGTTCACCCGGGAGGAAGAAGCAATGTCACCTGCAGATTTAAGACACTCCTTACTTGGAGAACAGACACACATCAATGGCAAAGTGTTCCCATCTCCAACCACATTGAAGACAAAGCTGTCTCCAATGTGGCATTTGTTTTCAGCACAGAACTTTCTCCACCCTTTGATGTAGTAGAAGCCGCCTGATTCGTTAAATCGCATTGACACATTCCACGCCTTTCCCTCTATGTTCACTAGTTTCGCCTTCTTGCATTCTTTGTTCAGAGCATTACAACCAGTAGCCCCCACAGGGAGATTCTGCAACAAAAGAACATAAACATATGTGTCAGAACAACATAAAGATGTGTAAGTACACAAAAGAACACTCGTTTCACTCACAAGTTTGTCTTCACGGACATTAGAATCCGTGACCTCAGCCTTAAAACAGTAGTCCCACGAGTAAGAAAACCTAGCCCCTGTTCCTGCTGAAACACAAGAAACAAACAACAACTTCAAAAAACCTCATAAGTAACCTATGCTAGTGCGGTGACTTTGAATCACACTTACTATTGTTCTGGTGGTCATGGGCTTCTTCCATTGAGTTGGGATATGTGTACTGGATGTCACAGCAGCTCGGACCAAAGGGAGTGACGTGAAAGACCATGGAACCTTTGAGTTTGAAGATGACAATGTCTCCTATTCGAAGGTCATGTGCCTCAGCGAACTCCTTCCAACCTCGGGTGAGTCGCCTCTCTTCTTGTATCACTTGCCATGTTTGATCCATAGCGTCGGATGTTAGTGTCCATGTGTTCCCATTCGTCTTCCCTTGGATGTGCTTGGAGAAAAATACAATGGGTATTGTCTGCAATCAAGATTTGAGGTAAGTTACACAAACAAGGAAGAAATCAGGTTCTTGCAATCAAGAAAAGGCAATACAGAGAGTGTGTTTACCAAGTGAGTCTGGAATCCAGGAAGCAAAGGTTGGAAGAAATGAGGTTCTTGCGGTTGCACCATCTGCAAACAAGAAACAAAAGCTAGACAAAGTTAGACGCATGTCAAGGAACTTGCTAAAGTCACAGACCAAATCTATATCATTCTATATCATTTTCAGTTTTATTTAACCATTTGCTAAAACCGAAAACTAGCAAATGAACTCAATCAAGCATCATGAACTCCATCGACTGAGCTAGCATAAAATTCTCAATCAAGCATCATGCACTCGATATAACCAAAACTAGCATCATGAACTCGATCAACAGATCTAATTCATGAACTCAATCAATCAAATACGCTAAGCAAAGCCGTCACTCGATCGATGGACCGAATCTAAAAAACCCTAAGCAACTTAATTAACCATTTGGTGGTGTCGCCATCTAAAAAACCCTAAGCAACACTAAACAAAGCCGACGTTTTCTCCAACCCTAAAGAAATGAACCGACGTTTTGTAGTTTCTTCATAAAAATGGTAAACTCGATCGATGGAGAAACAGAACCGACGAGGAAGACATACCTTCGGTTGTGTCGCTATCGGTGGGATTGGCCGTTGCTGGTCAGGAGTCTCCTCTTCGGTGGAATTGGCCGTCGCTGGTGGGGGTAGCGGGGATCTCCCTCGGTTGTGTCGCCGAAGTGTCGAGAGAGGGAAGGGCTTCCCGAAAATGAGAGGGAATCGGGTCTGGTTTGGGGATTTAAGATAGGGAATTGGTACCATTCGGTTTTTGGACGGTTATGTTTTAATTTCGGGTCGAAATTAGGGATTGGTTCGTGGTTCAACTCAATTCGGTTATTCCTTTGGTTAAGGTAGGTACAACCGGTAAATACTTCAAATGTTCTAGGGTTAAATGTAATTTCCGGCTTTTTATTTAACTTACCATTTTTGTTTTGTTTTCATGTCTTACAGAGATTAGAGATATAGCTGGGTGGGTATAGGAGATGATGTCCCGGAGTAGAGCTTGAACTGGAGAGAAGAAGCAAGTTCTTGAACAACTTGATACAGCAGAAGAAGAAAGCTAAAGAGCAGCAAGACCAGAAAGACGAGTTCAATGTCCGAGTTCGAGCTTCCGACATGCCTCTGTCAGTGCAAAACAGGGCATTCAGTTTGTCCCGTGAGCTCTTGGATGCTACGCCTGGAAAGGCCGACAACAAACGACTCGCTCTCGCCCTTAAAAAGGTCACATCTTTTACTTCAAAAATCGCTTCTTTATTCGCATCACCGATGGAGTCTAGTACTGTGGAGTGAAAGTTGACACAGAATCAAGTAGTATGCTAGTTTTGGGCTACGTCTTAATTCGCATTCTTTCTGTAAACTGTGGTGGTGTTGTCTTCTCGATCTTGCTTGATTTAGTGATGTGTACTTGCATATTATCGAACATGGTCCCATATTTGTTTTTTGGCTTTCATCAACTTTGTTCCATTGTTATATTTTCCATTTGTAGCTTCTGTTAGTCTACTTAACTTGGCTTTCTTGTGTACTGCGAGGATGATAGTATGCATCTCTTTTGTGATAAGTCTTGGAAACTGGATGTTCCTTATTGCTTATTGAGATAATTGGTTTCAGCTGACTTTTTCTGTTCTATTAAGAGTTAGATGCTACCTGATGATAAATCTTAAGCATTTTGCTTTAGGAATTGAGACTTGCCTAAATGGAAACTTCTTTCTACAAAGGATGAAAGGACTCGGTTTTCTTCTGGTAGACCGGTTTACATTGGTTTCACAATATGTGTTAGCAGGGTCGCTTTCTGTTTGTTTCAGTGTTCACTAATCTCTGAAATCCTAATCGTGGTTACCATTTTTAGCTTTTATGATTGGCGTACAAGTCAGTTTCTACTGTTTGACTGACTTGTTTACCTGTCTTGTGGTTTCCCTTATCTCTTTGTTTTCTTCCAACTTGATCTTTTGTTCCTTTTTCAAACGACATGTTGCAGCAAATTTACATAAACTTTACTTTTGCTCTACTCATGAAACAAAGTTACCATCTGTCTTACAATTTCAGGACTTCGATTCTGCCTACGGCCCTGCATGGCATTGCATTGTTGGGACCAGCTTTGGTTCATACGTGACTCATTCCGTTGGAGGATTCTTATATTTCCAGATCGACAAGGTTTATGTTCTTCTATTCAAGACTGCTGTGGAACCCCTAGATCACCAATAAGAAAGCTGATCCATCAAAACATAAAGAAGAGCATCTTCAGTTAGTTCTGTTTTTCAATTTCTGTCCTGTATTCTTATTTCTAATTCGATATGTCAATCTTCTAGACAACATCTTTGATACAAATCAAGAATAGGTTTGTCTCATTCATGTTCTGTAATTACAAGTGAACTTGATGTTCTTAAGAAACTTCTATTTTCGGTACTGTGTATATGTTTTTTGAGTAGGATAGTGGAAGAACTCATCCACCAATTAAAAACTAAGAGAAGGTTTATTAGGGTCATAAACTCATAATCACTTGTTTTTTGGTGGACATATATATATAATCTCAAACAGCAGTATAACATTCAAGTCATAGGCAATATCAAAAGCTTCAAATGATGTTTTATATACATTATCCCTTCTATTAATACAAATTGATGATTCCCTTCAACTTCTCTCTCTTCACATCACACAACATTTAGCTGGTCCCTTTGGGTCAGCCCTAGCTTCCTCAGTACCTGGAGAAGCAAGATATTGATTAGAAGCCTGATGGTCATAAACAAACACACAGGCATGTCAAACTAGGTTACAAAAATTACCTTCCGGGGGTTGAGCTAACTTGCGGTTATGGGAAGTCATCATTTCCTTTTTCAGCTTAATCAGAATGTCCTCCATTGTGTATTCTCGCCTCCAGTTAGCGAGCATAGGGAAGAGACTCGGTTCAACCTGATTTCATACATTTTAGATACAATAAGCTGATATAAATACAACACCAAGTAGTATATCAGGAATGAAGTCAGAGAGCTTACCACTCCAGTTTCAGGGTTGACACAAGCCATGTTAATCCGGGTCTGGAACCTCACAGTTGGTGGACTTTCAGGGTATTCCTTGCCACAGAAGAGCTTCAGCTGGAATATTTTCCCTTCGTATGCAGTCTGATACCCATTCATCACCACAAAAAAAACATCCTCAATCTTCTCAAAACCCAAAAGCAGAAAGCAAACAGTTTTCTTTCTTGTGCTAAAACTTCTGGACTACTTGAAGTAAAGCAGCATAGCTAAAAGTTATGGATAATTTCCACTAAAAGCCCCACAAGCAACTACTTACATAAGGGCAGAAGGATATTACCCAAAACATAGTGACAAAAGGTAGAAGAAGACTCTCAAGCACCCAAATTGGGATCAATATCATCAAAAACACAAAAACAGAAACCAAACAATGTCTTTCTTCTACTTTAGTCCACGCTAATCAATAGTGGTCATGAAAATGTAGACAAAGAGCATTTGGAGTAAAACCACCTCAGATGATGTAACCAAAACTTACCCATCATTTCGAGTAAAAAGCTAATTACTTTAGGCCACAGAGATATTACCCAAAACATAAAAACAACAACTAGAAGAAGACTCTTAACCATCCTCTCCCAAAAAAGTGTTAAAAATTGCATCTTTAATCAACCAAACGCATAAAGAGAACGAAAAGCCATCAACTTTGAATCTTAAACAATCAACACACAGAGGAGAAGACGGATAATACATTATGAGGGCCGAGGATGGTGCCAGTCCAAGACTGCATATAGATATCATCAGCATCATCCATCCCATAGCTTACGGTACCATCTCCGATACCTTTCTCGCCTCTCTCAAGCTCCTCCAACAATCTAAAGTTCCTTGGCACTACACACACAATAAAAATTCAAACGCAGATTCATCGATCAGATTCTTAGATCCGATCGCATTTTGTGTAGATCGTGTGAATACGGAAACCCTAGATCCGGAAAATCAATTGACGAGAGCGATTAATGGAATTGAAGGGGGCTTACCGACGACTTTAGCTTCCTCGGAGCTCATGGCCTGGATCGTGGACGAGTCTCAGGTGAAATGATAAGGTTAGGTGAGAGAGAGAGAGAGAGAGATCAACGATATCTAAAGAGAGAGATCAGAAGGAGAGATAAGATGGATAGAGAGAGAGAGAGAGACTGTTCACCATAAGGATGTGTAGAAGAAAAATGATGAAGATGCTCTTTTATCATTTCAATGATTAATGTGGGAATATCCAATATTTAACTAATTTTGTGTTACCTATTTTTGAAATTTTTTAGAAAATGATTCCAAAAAGCAGATCAGTTTACTATTGTAGACAAATATTTTCACGATTTCTAAATATTCTATTACAATTATTTAATTTTTGTTAGTTGAGATTCTTTCATGTACTCCATTATTTACCAAATATTTATATGACAAATTATTATGTAATGTTTTTTTTTTGACAGCAAACGATTATGTAATGTGTAGTTGCAAATTTGCAATTGTTAATACATCGTATATTACAAACTATTAGTCCAATTTACAAACTATGGCCTCATATCAATTTTGATTTTTGACTATAACAAAATCAACCTTTACTAGACATTAACTTTTTTTTTCTCTTGCCACTCATTGGTTGGCCCTGTTACATTACTTTAATTAAAGCCTGAGGAGACATTTAACTAGAAGGAAATAAACAAAAGATTCTAACAAAAATACATATCATATGATAATCAAAAAAAAAACTAGCCAAAAGCTGGAGAAAATGGGTTTTATTCTCCAGTGTAATTAACACTTTTAATACTTAACTACTGCTTGCACATATTTAATCCTCAAGTAAATGTTGACCATAAAGTACTGTAGTTGGGTATTAAAAATGTTAATCACAAATACTTAGGAAACTAAAAATCCTTCCCCCCCCAAAGCCGGTGAAGTAAAAAAAAAATTATTAGAACTAAAGCCCACAAGGCCCAACTTATCATTGAATTCTTTCGCGCAATAGAAACTGTTCATGCTCATCTGGTACCATTGGGTCTAAAGCACTCCACAAGGCCCATTAAAAGCCCAAACACTAAACCCTAGCCCGTCGTCTCCTATATAAAAACCTTTTAACTCCTCAGAAGAAGCTTAGAAGATCTAATCAAAAAATGGCGACGGCGTTGAAGAAGAACAGGAAGAAGAGAGGCCACGTCAGCGCGGGGCACGGGCGTATCGGGAAGCACCGCAAGCATCCGGGAGGTCGCGGAAACGCGGGAGGCATGCACCACCACCGGATCCTCTTCGACAAGTACCATCCGGGATACTTCGGGAAAGTAGGGATGAGGTACTTCCACAAGCTCCGCAACAAGTTCTACTGCCCCATCGTCAACCTCGACAGGCTCTGGTCGCTGGTTCCGGAGGACGTGAAGGCCAAGGCGGGGAAGGATGATAAGGTGCCGATGATCGACGTGACGCAGCACGGGTTCTTTAAGGTGTTGGGGAAAGGGCATTTGCCTGAGGGCAAGCCGTTTGTGGTGAAGGCGAAGCTTATTTCGAAGACTGCTGAGAAGAAGATTAAGGAGGCTGGTGGTGCTGTTGTGCTCACTGCCTAGGTTAGATTGATTTTTCGTTTTAATTATTGTCTTTATCTGTTTTTGATATCGTTGTTGAACACAAAGTTTGTTGCTTTATTGATTTTTGGAATGAGAGATATTTTGATCATTATCATTGGATTATACTCATTTGGTGTTTGAACATGGTAGCTTTGGATTATCTAATGTATCATTCCAGATTCAATGTTAGCTTTGCTTTTGCTCTTCAATCTCTAATTCATTCGTAAAAATATTTTCATAAGTTTCATCAAATGCCGTAAGTGTGTGTCTTTGGGTAAATCTGAAGCTCAAATATTTCGTAATGTTATAACAAAGTTTATTCACTTTGTTTTTGTGAGAGATTGTATTGGTTTTGTAGTTCATATCATCTGCATTTTCAATTACGCATCGACATGGACTAGCACAACAATGACCATTTGCTCTTATCTATTTAATACTCCTTACTTTTACACATATTAAGAAAACACATTAAACTATCATAATAAATATATTATTTTCTCTAATTTTTAATTTTTAATAATTTTTAACCAATAATAATTCAATAAGTTGAATTAATTTTTCTGAAACTTAACATTTTTTCATAGAAAACACAAAAAAAATACATTTTTTTGGAACAAATTTTTTTTATAAAAAGTCAATCATTAAAGAAAGAAGGGAGTAATTTCTTATCCTTGGCTCCCCAGTTTCCTTATTCTAGCTTCTGCCTAAGTGCCTATGATGCCTAAATATACAATAAATCTTTGTTCCCAAATCCTTCAGACTTGGCAGTTGGCACTTATAAATCATCGAGAGAAGAACACTGGCTTGGACAATCATTCCTGTCTATTTTTTCCATATCCCATGTAATCTTTGATGTTGATGCAATCTACTAACACACAACCTTCACCCATGCAACTATCCCTTTCCACCACAGTTTTTTTTGACACGCTTACATGTCGCATATAACACAAATTTGCTTCATCGTATCATTTAGTTATTTTTCTTACAGTGTCTTAGATTGTTATGAATAATTTGCAGCCGCATTAAACCCAAATGCCACAATGATTGGCCATCCCAATATGTTTATGCTGTAACCAAACCGTTAATTCTCTTATTATCCGAAATCTTGAAACCTTCATAGGGACTTGGAGCTCACCAGATTGAAAGAGCCGCCACAGAGACTTGAGGATTCTTGTGGTAACCCGCAAACAGAACTGCTCTGCTTCACCGGACACTTTACCGGCGACAGAATCCTGACCAGTTGCTTTCCATTGCCAATTGTGTTCTTCTGCTCTGTTTTCTTCTTTGCTCATGTTACTTGCTTCATACAACAAAGACTACCCTCTTTTCCGCTGTTGGACTTTTTAATATTGATAAGGTTTTAGTATGTAATGTTTGGGATAATCACATTTTTTTTTTATTGAAGTAGTTTGCAAGCTTGATTCCTATCCATAAGATCTTATCAGTTTGCAACTGGAAATAGAAGAGACATAGAAAGACTTTATAGGAAAGAGAAGAGGTACTACAGAGATTTAGCTTTAAAGAGTGTAGCAGAACACAATAGGTTGTTCCATCATCATAACAAGAAGAAGAAGAAGAAGAAGAAATAAGTAATCACATTCTGGAATAACCAAAGCCATTCTCATACTGAGCCATGAACTCGTCGTTGAACTTCTTGAAACTATCCATGATCTCCGGCATCTCTTCTTCCGCAGGCAAGATCGTTGTCCTCAGATGGAACACACTGTCACCAAAAAAAAACCGTGTTAGAACATCAAAAGAGCAAGAACCGAATTCTTTAGTTGTTGTTGTTTTACCCTTCTTTCTGTCCAAATCCAGAGCCAGGCACTGTGGAGATTCCTGTTGCTTCTAAGAGCTTGAGACAGTAGAAAACGTCTGGCACTTTTCCTGCTTGCTTCGCAGCTTGGAGAGCTCCCGGTGGTAACCGTATTTGAGGAAACGAATACATTGCACCTAACATATATACACCCACACAAGAATCAAACAACACCACCAACAAGTAATGTCATGCTTCATTTATTATTTTCTTACCTTCTGTGAAGTTGCAGACAACGTTCTTGCAGCTGTTGAATCCATCAGTCATGATCTTTGCTCTTCTTCTCAAAGATTCAAGAATCCCCTTGCTAGAAAAATGTACATAATGATTCAATCCAGGGATAATGATGATCACAAGTGCTTAATTGGATTTATGTATAATACCTTTCACGGGCGAACTGGTCATATGAGATGTCTCCAGGCTTTGGAGGACTAACCATCAAACCCATCTGCACCATTCATATCAACTCTCAGAACATATCAATCTCTACAAAACCAATCCACATAACGTTTGAGGCTTTTTTAACTTACAAAGATCTGTGCAGACACATTAGGGCTGAGAGCGATAGATGCAACCTTGTATATCTCTTCAACAACCTGCAAACCCAAGAAACCATATCATGCTCATGTTATATTCCGACACATAACAAAAGTAACTTGAGAGTCAAAGACAAACCCTGGGAGGGATGTTGGTCATTTCAAAGTATCCACCTCTCTGTCCACACTCGCCCCAATAACCTTTAGAGACAGTGTGAAAAGACACAAGCTGGACTCCCTTGCTGAACGGCGAACCCATATCCATCAAAACCTTTTTTTCCCCCAAAGAATGTTACAAATGTTAGATACAAATCATGCACAAGTTTCAGTTTACATGAAAACAAAGAGGTAGAAGCTGACCTTCTTGGAGCTGATAAAGGGACGCTCATCTTGGTATATGTTTTGCTGATAAACCTCATCTCCCAGAAGAACCAGTTTCTCGTTGTAACAGAACTTCAATATCTCTTTTAAGTTAGCTTCGCTTAGACACTGACCAGTTGGGTTCCCAGGGTTAATGATCACCATTGCCCTTACCTGTGTATATACCAATTTCAAGAAGAGTTTGTAAACATATGCTTCTAGGCTAACTGCAAGAGAACGAAAGAGTGCTTACCGAGATCCCTTGAGAACGAGCCTGAGCAACGGACTGTCTAAGGTTGTTGACATCAAGCCCCCAGTTCTCAGACTCATCGAGATAGTAAGGAACAAGAGAACCACCCAAGAGTGATATGGTTGCTGAGTAGAGTGGATACTGTGGAACCGGCACTAGAATCTGCAAAACGGTAAATAGATGAAGTCCCAGGAGTAAAATCATAGCAGATACTTAAGACCTCTTGAGACAGAGCATTACCCCATCTCCCTCACCGCGTATAACACAGTTCAAGATTTGCATCACACCTTTGCTAGCTCCATCAGTGAGGAATATGAGTTCTGGGTCACTGTGTGGAAAACAAACGGTTACAACAAACATATCTCAACTACAACAAACGGTTGCTAGCTCTAAGCAATCATCACCTTGGATAGCCATCACGTCTTTGAATGAACTCAGCAACCTCTTTCCTGACTCCAGGAAGGCCTCTTGAGTCACTGTAAGCACCTGATGAACACACACACAGAGACAAAAGTAAATAACTTTCTGACAACTGGCTAAGTAATGAGTAGTTTGGTGAACATAATAATAATAATAATACCTAAACCGCCAGAAGTCAAGGAGAGATAATGCTTAGCTCTTGCAATAGCATCAGCTGGGAAAAGCATACCAACATTGGGGTCATCTAGTAGAAACGGAGCTTGACAGAGCGCAACCACCTGCAAGTGATTAGCTGTTAGTGTTACATTTAATAGATTGAAGTCCTCAGAATTATATTATATATACCTGGCGAGGAAAAGTGAGAGGCTTCTGTCCTAAAGCATGAGGGTTCCCAACGTTTGTGAAAATGATCTGTTTATATGTAATACTCAAACCCAAATTAGTCAGAGTCCTAAAAGAGAAGTAAAGATCACATGACTCTGTCTAAACTCTAAAGGCAGAAGAAAGTAGTGAAATTACCTTTTTGCCTTCCTTCTGAAGCTCAGAAGCACGGAGATAGAGCTCACCTCTTACAGCATACTGACACTTCTTCACGTTTTCATTCAGAAGATCGTACTCTAAAGCCATTTCTCCAACTCACACACTTTCAAAGCAACCTCTCTCTCTCCAACCTTATCCAAACAAAACAAAAAGAGAGGTTCTTTTTGTGAGAATCCTTCAGCAATTCGAACCAGAACTGATTCGTAATAGTACAGAGAAAGGCGAGGCCTTTTCAAATGGGTATTGAAAAAGAAGAAGAAAATGATCGAAAGGAAACCACATACCTTCAAAGACTCGATCTTGTGAGAGCCAAAGCAAGGAGAGTGGGTGAGAGCACTATTGTATTAAAGAAACTCGATAAAAAGTGTGCGACTTTTAAAACCAACAAAAAAGCTTAATAAAAAATAATTGTGTAGCAGATTACAAATGTGTGTCTGACATAGTTTTGGATCACTCCCCCCTCAATCCAATCTTGTTAACGAAGGAAGCAGGAGAGCCACTGAAATGGACGGCCACGATTTATCAGATTAAAAAGTCGTTAAATTGACATGAGTCGTTATATTGGTAGAGAAATAAAAATGTGGCGGAGATCACAGATGTAGAGATTGTAAGTTTTGTCATGTATATTCTTCTTCTTCAGACAAGTTCTACTTTCGGTTTCACTACCAATAGGGTAGAGCCACGTCTCCTTCATTTTTGTGTGTTATCCAGTCTCTTGACTCCTCAATACACTAAAAGGCTTAGAGCACCAATAACCCTTCACGGGTTCTTAGGCGAAATTTTTTTTTTTTAATTTTTTTTTAAACTTTTTTTTCTAAAAAAAAAATCACGTGTCAGTGGGACCCGCAAACAGTGCCAAAACTAAGTAAGAGGCACCTCTTGCAGAAGAGCATTAAGAGGTGGTTTTTATCAAAACTGTGGGACCCACCTCTTAAGAACCAAGCTAAGAGGTGGGGTTAATGCTGCTCTTAAGCTTGGTTTGTCCTCGAGAGGTATTTAATTCAAGGTCTTGAGTTGGTAATATGGTACAACTTATTACCAACTACTATCAGTATGATCTCTCCTTCCATTCTATAATGTTTTGTGTCACCAATCATATCTATAATCAAACTAGAATTTATAAGTGCGCAGATAACCTGAGAGTATGTGTGTGAGTTAGCTGTCTCATCATAACCTGAGAGTATGTGAGTGAGAGCTGTCTCATCTTTTTGTCCAGGCAGGTTCTGAAATTTTTGGGGTCGTAGACCATTTAGTAAAGGTTTTGACAGTTTGGAAGTCTACAATTTATTTTTTACAAATTTGGGAGTCTATTTGCATATAAATTTTTTATAAAATTTTAAGAGCATTAGGCAAATGTTTCATAACTCATACAACAACAACTATTAATTTATAAGTACCATTGTCATGACTGGACACAACTTCTCAGACTGAATACAAACAGAATTGGCAGAGCACATGCTTGCTTTAATGTTCCATGCTTAGTGCAAATCAAGCAACCTGCTGCAGGATGCAAAAGGAAACAACAAACCAACTTACGAACGCAAGGTTATGATTAAAACAGGCTGATACACCGAAGAGGAGTTGGCCTAGTGAATAAAATTCTTAAATTATTTAGTATGTGTCTAAAAGATTATGGGTTCAAACTATTGAGGTATTTCCTATCCAAAAAAGTTAATTTAAAATGGTTTAGACCTCGTTCTAGAAAAATGTACGAACCGAGAACTTCATAGTCATTGCAGTAAGGTATAGTAATCTGCAGGAGGCATGGAAAGGTTCTGTTGTAGCAAGCACATTTGTCTATGAAACATGATGATGGAACAGCTATTTTATATAATAAGCCATTAACATCAAACGTGAGCTTTAAGTTTTCTGTTGTAACTTATGTAACAAACAAAGCTATTATACACATTTTGTTCATCACACTTTTGCCCCTCTCCCTATTCTTCTTTGTCTCCTCCTAGCTTCCTCTGAGCTTTGTTCGGCATTGTCTGAGGGCTCTGCCTGAACACATGTTTCCTGCACCTCTCAAATATATCATCGTATATCAAATCAAACTCCACACCTGCTCTCTCTCGGTTCAAAATAAACATTATATGATCCGCCTCCACAATCTTGTAGTACCTGAAAATACACATTCAAGAAAACTCTTTAATAATCATTAAATCTTCAAGAGACTATTATCATCAAACAGAACTAACCAAATCCCTGGCTGTAGCGGGAGACAATCTGAGTCACTACGAACAACGAGATTAGAATGCTCAACAGGAATCCGTGGATGAGTCATAGATACAGTGTTCAACGCTCCATCATTGTCCTGCCAATCTTCATCTATGTAGCCCTTATAAGGCAGAGGGATGCCACGAGGGTAACGCCACTGACTCATCTGCAAGACCCTAATGGAAAGCAAAGGATGTATACCCATCACTCTCCCAAGAGGTGGTTTTCTTGTACGCTTAGTCGCGTAGCTGAAGTAGAACGTGTTTGGGAAAGTCTTGAGATTAGCATTGAGTTTCATTGTTTCTTGGATGGAGAGGTCAGGCAAGATCCAGTCTCCTGATGATGATGCAAATGGGCCTGCGTTTCCGAGAAGGCAGTCCACGAGGCCGCGTAGGCCTGTCTTCTTCCAGGACATGTTGAAATGGTCGAACCCGAAGTTGTAATAGGATTTGAGCCAGGAGATGTCTAGCCAGTCGTAGATGATGGATCCGAATCTACAAATCTGGAGTAGACATATGGGTTTGAGGGACTTGCCATCCTCTGGCCTGAAATTTGTTATATACATTTTGAGTTATAACACTCCAAGGACTCTTAGCTAAGAGATGACAAGAAGGTAGAGAGTGGCCTGGGCGTTTTTACCCTAATCCGAAGACCAGAAATAAACCAAAATCCGGTCCGAACCGTTATAAAAATGTGTTGGAATGGGACTTAAGAGCTATGCACTTTCTGGTTATACTGAAATCCAAATTAGGATATGAAAGTATCAAAATAGTTAAATATATTTAAAAAAATATATATATTTTAAATTAATTTAGATATCTTAGAGTATTTTAAAGATTTTTGTAGATCTGAATAATTAAATATTTTGAGTATCTTTGGTCAATTTCTTTAGTCTTTTTTTGTAGATATTTTCGAGAGATTTCATACATTGGTTATAACCCGATCTAAATCGAATCCGGAAGAAACCGAATCCGATCCAAAAATTACTAAAACGTGAATGAGACTTATGGGCATAATACTGAAAATCCAAAAGTCCGCATCAACCGAACTGAAACCGAACGACCATGCTTAGAAGAGAGCAAACTCACTGAATTCCATCGAGGTAGGTTCTAGTACTCCCGTTTAATGCTCCTGACAGGGATGTCAAACTCAAAACCCAGTTCTCATTTGTGTTCTCATAACCATCAAACATCTGAAAACAACAAAAACACAGGCAAATCAATTTCAAACAACACAACCAAATAGTCTTTATTGTGTTAAATCTACCTTGTCAGCGAGCATTTGCTGCAACACACGAACAACTTGAGCACCAGCAGAGTGGCCAACAAAGTGAATAGGATGATCTTCATCCCATTCTTGATACTCCCCTGAAGTACAGATTCATCAGCACAAAGAGTGAAAACTAAAAGCTACTCAGAAAAAGAAAAAAGAAAAACAAAGACTAAAACCTTTGTCATAAAAACGACCAAACTGAGAATGCCCACAAGCTTTGCTATGATCTTCACCGTAATCAACTCGTCCACCTTTCAAGTAATAAAATAACTCTCTCGCCCTATTAAAAAAACGTCTCAGTAACACTTCACTCTTAGACTATATATCATAGCAAATGGAACTTTCTTATGTCACCTATCGTGTACACTCGTTAAAGAACCCAAATCAGGTACTAACACTCTCTCATCCTTCTTCTCAGCTCCAGCAAAGTATGATAAACCACCTAACCTCTGCAAAATTACATAACCCCAATTAACACACCATTGCATGACAAAGGGAAGAAGGTAATTAAATGTTAAACACTTACTCCTTTGCCAAAACCGAAAATGCCATGGACTAAAACAATGGGAGTCAAGTCATTGACTTGTGTTGTTGTATTCCCTTGTTTAACTTCAACAATGGGCTTGGGCTTGAAGATTGACTCAAGAAACGTCTGAGTGAGATCTCCGGCGATGGCTGAGCTGAAGAGGTAAAGCCCGAATAGAACATGAACGACGGAGCTTACTGAAAGCTCTGCTAGTTGAAGAGCTGACGTAAGCAACAATGGAATCATCTTTCTTTAAAGGTTCGGTCTTTAGCCTCTTTTGACAATACCCACTTTATAAAAATCTGATTTTTTTTTCTTGTTCTTCGGATATTCCTAGAAAGTTTTTCTTCTGTGAAAAGGAAAAGGGAATGTGTCAAGAGAAGTGGCTACATGTTGACAGTGAAACAAGATGACAAAAAAAGCCGAATGAATGTATGTATGAAGTAAGAGAAGTTTTCTACTTCTTCTTCTCGTTTGCTTTCTAGAAGTGTGTGGAGAAACGAGCTCTCTGTGTGTTTATTTTTCTCTGACTAATGTCCAATGAAAGACTCACACTTCATTCTCTTCTCTGGGAGAGACGCGTCTGAGAGTCAAGAATAACGGAATGTGTTTCGCGCTCTTTCTCTGTGGATGCCACGTGTGTATTCTGGTAATAGAGTGGGTCCCGGTGATATTTTTTTTTTTTAACACTGAATATTTCAATATGATGGAGTCCAAAAGGACAAAAGTAAGGGAGAACCCCTGAGTTACATGACATAGAGCTTAAAGGAAAGCAAATAAAACTAAGAAAGAAAAGGAAACAAAAAACCGAAACGGGGCTGGAGTACCAGTAGGTACTTGAAGGAGTTCAACACAGGTAACTCTAAACAAGGTTATGAATGACTTGAGGTGTAAGCCAGTAACCTTTTACGCAACAACAGGCGTTAAGTGTTTCTCATGTCCTCTTGTAGCATTTTGTGGAGCCAGCGAGGCCCGCCTGAAGCAACATATGATTGTAAGTATGGACCAAAGGTTACGCTCTCCGCTATGGTTGCAGCAGCTCTGTTTATATGTCTCGACACATGGGAGATTGTCCACTTTTCGAAACCGTTGAGGAGTTCCAGTATCTTCAGAATCAGTGGAGAGAGGTCAGGGAAACTGGTAGGGTTCAAAAGAGCTTGCCGTGTTTCTACAGATGAAGCTTCAAAGAGGATATTCTTGTGACGTAAGTCACCCATTGCTTGAACAGCCCATAGCAGTGACCTAAGATCTGATTCCCTTTTAGTTGAGGAACCTATAAGAGCTTGACGACTATGATGTAGAGGTTGCCCTTGATAATCTCTTGCTATCCAACTTGCTCCACTCATTGTACCAGTATCAACCCAAGCCATTCCAACATTGCACTTGACCATGTCGGAAGGGGGTTTTTCCCAAATACCTAGGGAGGCATTGGTAGATTTCTTCTCCATGCTCGTGTTCTGATCCGGCTGTTGGGCTTGGTACCAAATCTCAGCTTCCTCCAAGGCTTTAACAACAGTTGAGTTTGGTGTAACTCTGATGTTCTCAAACACTAAAGCATTTCTCCCTTTCCAGAGATTCCATAGGATCCAAGGGAAAGCTTTTAAGTTATCTCGGTCACTCCTCTGTTGTTTATATCCTGCTACCATGTAATGGAGGTTGAGGAATACAGAGGATTGAGAGAAACCCGCTGGAGGAGGTTGAATTCCTGCCAATCTCCAAGCTTCTACTGCAGTGGGACAAGAGAAAAGGACATGACAGATTGTCTCTGATGCTTGATCACACGAAGGGCATGATGTATTACTGCATAGTCCTCTTGACTGAAGTCTTTCAGCTACAGCCAACGCTCCCGACAGTGCTCTCCACAAGAAGTGTCTGATCTTAGGAGATGTTTTGAGTTTCCAAATGCTTTTCCACAATTGCTTTTCGACGGGGGGAAGGGGGCGATGGGCTGGTGAGTTGGACTCGTGAAGAACATATAGCATTCTGTAGGCACTTTGAGTAGTGTAGGAGCCAGTTTTTGTGAATCCCCATACATCCAAGTCATGGCCATTTTGGAGAGGCTTGATCTTTAGTATTTGCAGGGCATCTTCCTCAGTAAACGTATCAAAGAGCTTTTGTGCGTTCCATACTCTTGAGTTAGGGAACCAAAGATCACTAACATTGAACCGGTGATATATGGACTGAATAATAATATACATTTGTTGCTGTTTTTTCTTGAAATTTCGACAAAAAGAAAATTGTTGAAATTTCAAATATCTTGACATGATACAATCAAAGTTTATTCCATTATTAACTTTGATTTTATCGTAACTTGTTAGCAAAGATATAATTTAATGAATTTGAACTAAAGACTAAACATCCAAAAAGATTGATAAGCCCGCTTGTTAGAGAGGAAAAAAATTGCATGCAAATACTACTACGGGAACGAACGAGAGCTATGCGTAAAATTCACGTTCATGTTAATGTAACAATTCACACTTGATAACATTAATCAATCGGTACATTTCTTTTGAAACACATATTTTTTTAAAAAAAATCTCCGGATCTTTGTCCCGAGCCCTCAATCCCCAAAAAATCTCATCTACGTATGCTGAAAAGTGTAAACACACAATTTACTTCTTTTTTTTGTTTTCTTTATGGGCATTTCGAGTTTTTACCAGGTCCTCCATAATAAAAATAGTTACCCCAAACCCGGTTTACTCCCCCTCTTATGTCATAACAATTAGGATGATCCGCAAGAACTCTAAGATTAGATATCGGTATAAGTGTATTGTCCCAATCTACCACCTCAAGATTCCTAAAGTACGATGCTTTTCCAAAACCTTCACCGGCAAAATGGCCACTTCCCATCTGAGTCGAAGTATGTGAACCATCAGGTTGTGTGTTCACGATCTCCCCACCGAATTGGACCATGTTCCCATGCTCCATCAGGTGTGTGAACAAAGATACGGGCCAATACCCAACTAGTGTACCTGAGCCGAATTGGAGCCACCAGTGTCCGTGTTTTGGGTCCTACACATTGTGTTTTTTGACGAAGTTGCGTTAAATAGGATAGTTCTATGCACGCATGTAAAGGTTGGGTTAATAGGATAGCTACATGGATACTCCCATGTGCATGGTTTTAATCAAAAATAATAGTTTGATATGAGGGAGACATTCTAAATTAACGCCAAGAGAAATTGAGTTTATAAATTGTTAGGGGACAATTCAATTTAAGTACATGACGTGCAATTGTTCTTATGGTGACACTTGAGTGCCCCTGCCAGATGGGATATCGTATTAATATTCTACATAAAGTGATTATATAAAGGATAGTAATCTCAAACTTTAGGATGAAATAAAATAGTTTAGATATGTTGAAGAGGCAAATTACCTTCCATATCAGTAGACTTATATCGAATTGTCCACCTTTATATGACGAAACCGGAGAAATAGCAGCTCCGATCGCAATTCGATTGTTTGTCTGAATGAAACCAGAACACAATAAGTTATAGCATCCTGTTGCCTGGTACGCATCCGACTGCAAAAACATAGAGATGTCCATAACAGTTTAGTATATTGTTGAAAGAAAAAGAAAAAAAAAGGAGGTTTTGATTTACAGTTTTGAAGTTGGATGAAAGTATATGCATACCGTCCAATAGGTGAAGAATCTTGGGTTAGTGTCTCCGTACAGCTCCGGGCTAACCTGTCCGACATAATCAAAATGCTAAGAATTTAGATAGTTTTGTGAAAGTAAATAAGATAAATAAATAATAAAGAAAATTAAATAATTATTGACAAATAGGGGAGATAAATGGCACGTGCCTGCCAACCAGCTTCGATGGTATTAAGATCGTCGGCGAAAGAACCGGCGATGACCCAAATCTGAGATAGACTAAACTCGTATTTGCTGCTTACATGTGGCGTCCACACATTTACATTCGCTTTTGCTCCGTAGTATTTACTTCCCGATACGTATCCCACCGCATGCTACACATATTATAAAAGCTTATACTAATTTGTATTGGAATATACTAGTATAATATTTTTCTTTTCTTTCTCGAACAAAAAACAGTAATCTCTGACAAGTAACATTCTGTTAGTGGCATTGCAAAGATTTGCGAGAAAGGAGATTTTTGGTATTATTATGTACCTATTTCTTTTAAGAGATTAATAAATAAAAAGTAATAAGCTCTGACTTCTTGCTAAAGTTAAGCTAGTAATGAGTACCTCGTGGCCGTTACTACTCGAGTCCCTTCTCACGCGCCTTATTTTGCGACCAAATTTAAGGACAGAACTTGCTCTGAACATGTCTTGCTCCGTTGTTCTTCTGATCGGAATCGTACCTTCTGGACAAAACTCACCGGTTAAACTCCAAAGCTGAAAATCTTCATGGGATTCATTTTCTTGGCTCTGCCCTTTGGGCATCTCTGGTGGATCCTAAACATGTTTGCATATAATTTAGAGGCTTTGAGATTAAAATAATTATGATAAGTACAAGAAATGTGAGCTATAACCATTGGTCTTTGTCCTTGTAACAAGGGATGATCAAAAGCTGGCTGGTGATGAGATGGAACACAATCTATTATATCTCCATCTGAGCTCTGAAATAATCACAAGAACAGTAACTTAGTCAGAAGTTTTCTTAATGGTGAAAACATTACATTCGCTTATGTTCATCATAAAAAAAATATTACATACGCTTATGACATATTTTGAGGAGAAACAAAGTGTATTAGAAGCTTAAAAGATGTATATCAAACACTGACTTTTTCAATGTTAGAAATTAAACAATTAACTACCGAAATGTATCAAAATTAATATGTCAAGATTTGTTAGCAAATTCTTTATTTTTTTGAAAAAAAAATCCTTAAAAATCACGTAATGTCTCTGTAAACGAACACACGTCTCTGAACTTAGTTTACACATAAAAAAGAAAGAAGATAGTTTGGATTTTACCTGAATGGTCTTAATGGCGGGTTTATTGATCTTTTGGAGGTGTTCTCTGATGAGTTTCAGCTTCTGTATCTCATGTTGAGGCCGGAAAGTCACACTTTCGTTTGTGGCGTTATGTAGAGAAGCAGAGGAGGAGAAGGAAGAAGAGAGGAGGCAGAGTAAGATGATGAAAGTGAAGATCAAATAAGAAGACATTGTAATGGCTGAGGAATCTCCTCGTTTTCACTGTAGTGACTTTTTTTTGAAGGGTATGAAAAACGCTATTTGTGTGTGGTGTTTGGTGAAGGCCAAACATTTATTGCAAGCTTATTGTTGTTGTTCGTCTTCTTCATGTCACTGACACATCTTTCCAACAAACCCCATTAAAGACATAATGACTTCTCTCAGGAAAACTCAGAGCCCCCAAAATCCAAGACTTAATGAATCAACTCACTCCCCCAAAATAAATGTGATATGGAGTATACGAAGCTTAAATTAGTTAAGTTTTTGGGGCATGTGGGCTTACACATAAGGTGGTATAAATACTGGCCACTGGGTAGTGATGTTATCATGGAATGATGTTTGTTTACTTTTTATTAGGGTTTGTGAGGAATTTTACATACTAAAGGGTTCAATGTTATTTAAAGAGAGAAAGATTTTGATGTAGCTTTATCGATATGTGAAAGCTGTATTTTAGAGTAAAGCGAGGAAAGATTTGTAAACTTGGATTTGGTTTGAAAGATGAAAATTGATGTTTTTAAGATAGAAACTGAAAACTTTAAATCTTGATGTTCTCAAAGATTTTTGCTTTCTTTATTGTTATTCTGATATTCTCTCTAGCCCAGATATACCTCTTCTACCACATTTTTTGAATACTCAGCAAATAAACATTAATTTATTTCAATCCACCGTGTCAAAAAAGAAACTAACCTCTCCTTTGGTTTCCAATT
This sequence comes from Brassica rapa, assembly GCF_000309985.2. NCBI lineage: Eukaryota > Viridiplantae > Streptophyta > Magnoliopsida > Brassicales > Brassicaceae > Brassica > Brassica rapa. The sequence continues at coordinate 18,910,629 of NC_024802.2, read as the reverse complement.
TGTCAAATAAATTTTGGTACGTATGAGTTGTTGTTTGATTTCTCGTGAATATACCAAAGGTGTACATTGTCCTTTCCTAAATATTTAACAATTTGGCTAATTGTTATATATATATATATATATATAATTTCTCATAAGTCTTAAGCATTTTGCAATAATGATTTCCAAAAGAAGTAGACAAGCATGTTCTTTATATATATATATATATGCATTGAGTACTTAGGTTCCAACATCCAAACTCCAAGAGCACGTTCTTTAAATAATATTGAAACCCGATATTTTCTTTTGAAGATTTATGGTTTGATTTTCTTAAACTTATCCACACTAATTTGCTAATTAACATTTTGAACTTTGATTTAGGCCAAATGCCAGTATATTCAATATATAACAAAAACGTAGCTACATATACATATGAGTTTGGTTCGTATGGTATATACAGACTACTTGAGAAATTGTACCATAGCACGATACATCGTAGACATTTCAAATATCATATTTGGGTTCCGGTTCTCCTCTATGAAAATTGATATCATATCGTTTACTTTATATTGCCACTGAAAAATAAACAAATCAATCAAGTGGTTGGTTATCGTGTTGGTGAAAACCGTAGACAAAATTTTACTTCTTACATTTCTATTCACCTTATAACTACATAGCTTGGTTGAGAAGAATAGTCTATAATAAAGCAAGTAGAAAGAAACTCGAGAGTGTCTTTGTTAGAATGATATTGTCCAGTCTTTTAAAATGAAGGGAATGATTGGGAGCCAAAAGCATGTAAACATGTCATGTTTGCCTTTGGGTCATTAACATTCATTTCCATCATTAAGAAAAACATGATTGGCTGCTTTAGATATGTTAACGCAATGCAACACCTTTACTAATATCACATCCATCCGCACAGAATAAAAATAAAAGCGTTTCATATAAGAGATAGTAATTCAGATGCCAATAATTTAGATTTTGATGCAATGCATCAACTAAAGTAAAATGCTAAACAATAGTTTTATGTGCGTCTCTAGCTATAATAAATTTTAAAGCATGAGCATTAAGTTGGTGCACGTACACTACTTTCCTCTCTTTTTTTTTTTTTTGAAACACACTACTTTCCTCTCTAATTTCTTATTTTCTTAAAATTATCATTTCTTATTTGGTTTTGTTTCAGCCACAAAAAGTTGACCAAACCTCACGAATAACTTCAAAACAATCGAACTCCCTTTGAGGAGAGAGAAGGAAAAATAGGCCAAGATAATTAAAGATGAAAATTAAAGCTAACAAAAGGAGAATGGGAACAGTTTGATGTAAGAGCAATGATAGTGTCTCTAAAGCAGCCTCGAGCTCAACCTTTTTCAATTTTACCTCGACCGATACCAGTTAATTGAGATCATTAACGAGTATGATGTAAACTATTTGAAACAAAGTACGATTCGGCGTTGGAGTTATTATGAGAATATGATATGATGAGTCATTATTTACAAACGCGGCGTGAAGGATAGACGTTTACTGATCGGACCATGCATGATCTTCGCTAAGGGTGCATCATCATGGATTTTCATTGTGAGCTGTCCATTGATTTTTACCATAAAAAATATTATAGATACAATGCTGCATGTTCAAATTTAGAAAAAGGGAATAATATATTAAGACTAGACAATGAACATGTGATAGGCTGATCGCTTTAAGAGCTTTTTTTTAACGTGTTACAAGATGGGGAAATAAATCTGTGTTAGGTAATTTCATATAGATGGAGGTGTCTTCCACATTTCTATAGATCGGCTTTAATCTAGGATACTTCGATTATTATAAAATATACTAAGACAAAGATAGTATATATGAACTCTCAGAAACTGTCACTCACAGCCACAGGTCTAGCAAAAGGCCCCTAAAGTCTAAATTAAACTACATAGAGAGATAGTGACAAATTATGTCAATGGAGACAAGGACGCAATCAAGGTGATCAAGTTTCCTTATTTAGAAATACGGCGACCAAAACACCAAGCAGTGGTCAAGATGGACCAATTCAGCCACTTTATCTTCCACGCCTAAAAAGAGAAGTCCATCATGTTGTAGTAAAAGGTCTCAAACAGAAGCACAGCAAAAAAAAAAAAAGAAGAGGACTTTCCTTTGTGGAGACCTCAATTTATCGACAACTTTCCATATGCATTTGAATCTCTACTTGCTCGTACGTGACTCATACGACTTAATAAAAAGATACTTATAAGATTATTTCCTAATTGTAACTAGCTAGGCAAATGAAATTTTACTAAAAAAAAAGTTAACTACAATTTTCGTAAAACTTGAAACATCATAAAAATGAAAAAGTTTCACTTGCATGTTTAAGTCGGTAATGAAATATGATCTCCTTCCTCCAAAAAAAACCCCTAGAAACTTGATAAAACATGTACTATGGCTGTTGTTATATATGGTTTTTCCCCTCTCCAAATTCCAATTTTTGTTTAGAGCTATAAACTCTAATAAAAGGAGATCAAGGAGAAACAGATCATCAGTATTTTAACTAATATAACATTATAAATAAAAACATTTAGGACTGAAACAAAAGTTGACATGTTTGAATTCGAAACCGATATCCAAACAATTTCCACCTACATACACACAAGATCTTCCTCTTTCCACAATTTTCTTTTTAAATCCGAAATTAGTCCAAATTAAAAACATATAAATATATACTCCATAAAAGCAATGTATATATTATTTTTTCCTCTCTGAAACCACAATTTTCGTTGGTAAATCATAGCTTAATTAAAAAGGGTAGAAAGAGCCAAACAATTATCAGCCATCTTGTACAAAACCCCTGCGGATTTATAAATGGCGTTATTCCCCGGAGTTCCCTTCATTGTCTCGCTGCAAGTATCGTAGTCCGTTAACGCAGCACTAAGGTTAATGTTAAGGCTAAAACGATCACCTTCCTTAATGTTCTTAAGGGCCTTGTCCAAATTGTCAAACGCGCTATTGAAGTTGGACAAACAAGTCGAAACACCTCCGTCAAGTACTTTCAGCTCTTTCTTGGCGATATCTCTGGCTTGCCTCGTCCTCTTCATAAGCTCTGCTATGGCCACATCCGTAGCTGCGTTCACATTCTTTTGACCCTTAATGGTGCCTCTGCACAATGCAGGAAAATCCGTCACCGTGCAAGGGTCGTCGAGAAAGAGGCTAAATGCTGCCGCGCTTCTGCATGAGGCGGCGAGGAGGACGAAGATCATCCCGAGGATGGTCATATGGGTAGCGGTTGACATTGTGTGTGTAATATATAAAAGGAAACGTATATATATTGTGTTTGTGATTGAGCACAAGGTGGTGGATTAGGTTTTTTTAAGGACGAGGAAGGAGGTGATTTTATAAATGGGCATGCAAAAATATGTTATATATAGTGTTTTTTTTTTTAACAAATGATTTGAGTGAATATCCAGCGGTGAATTAGACCGGAACATATCTATTTTGGTATGTTTGTTAGTTAGGCAAGTAAGTGGTTATTGTTTTGTTGTTCTATTTAGAGGAAAAATCATGATTTGTTTGAACATATATGGATCTTTCTGTGCAACAGATTTGAGTTTTAAGTTGCATGTACTTATATCAGCATATATACCTAACGATTAACGAACTATTGAATATATAAAGAATGATTTGGTTTGGAACAAAGTGGTAATTGATAAGATAAGAGGTGGATCTTTCTGGACATCACACTGCTAACAAACAAAACAAAGAATGAATGACTAATGGAGGAGAGTAGGGTTTGGTCAAGTGTGATTCGTTGTGGTGATTAACTTTCAAGTGTGTGATTATTGCGTTTTATAATTTACATTGTGTAATTATTTAGTCTTTGTTGTTACTTTGCATAAACCTGCTAAGAAGTAAACGTTCTCGCATAATTTCCACCTCTAGAGGAAGCTATATCAGATTTTTCTCAAGCCTGTTCATATTTTTTCACTTTGGCCTTCCAATTCTTCCTCTCACTTATTAATTTGTATGTACTGTGTGGAATTAAGTCTGACTTACCTGATATTGAACAAAAAGAGTGATATTGATATTGTTCCTCCATTGATCAAGAATTTCCAAAGCCAGGATGATTAGAAACTTAACACCAAACAGGTACATAAATATACTCCCGAAAAGTGTTCAAGAAATGTCTTTGCATTCTTTTGGATAAATTGTTTACCAAGTTACCATATGAAGATGTGCAATAGTATGGCACAATACATTTGACTTTAAAGTCTCAATACATCGAAAGAAAGATATATAAAAATTCCTCTACATTTACAGATCAGTCTTCAAGAAAATCAAGACAGACAGTGAATTTTGTGTTGGTGTTGAGTGCTATTCATTTACCTCACAGCGACCAAATTCCCCATGAAACCACCACTAATCTCATAATGGCGTGCACTTGAGAAGCAAGCTTCTAGAGCAAGAGCCTCTAGCTCTTCTCCTGCAAAAGAACAAGTCCACATTCCATTTAGCCCTTCACTAAAAGAAGGATGGTAAAAGATGTTTCACGTCTGATGCTTTTAGTGCTTCCATAGAGAAACACAAGATGATATACAATATAGTAAGTAATAATATGCTATTGGTGAAGAACAAAACCTGTTAGGTACCCATTGATTGAATACTTCAGATATTCATACTCCTTTGCAAGATCATAAAGGGTAGCCACAGGGACAACTACATTGTCAATCATCCAATCCTTCCAATAACCAAAACCAACCAACCAAATTATTTTCCTCAGAAAAAACATATAATTCTAAATTAAACAGAACCACAACTCAACAAGCGCACCTGCATAAATGCAGTAACTGATTGATTGCTCTTATTGAAATCAAGTATGGATACTCTCGAACCTGACAACCAAACAGAACACAACTAAGTATACACCACAAAGCTTTTGTATATATATAAAAAAAAAAGCTGTACCTGGTTTCAGAACTCGACACATCTCCCTCATGGCTCTATCTCTATCAACAACATTTCTAAGACCATAACCCATCGTAATAGCATCAAATTCACAGTCATCAAATGGCAAATCAGTAGCATCACCTTCAATCCACCTATGAGAGAATACATATTTATTAACTGTAACTCTTTCCCCACAAGAGATGTTACATCACCAACAACAAAGCATGAATGTTACCAGTAAGTAGTGCTCACTCTATACACTTGTAGCAAGACCTCCCTCTAAGCTTCTGTCTAGAAGCTGCAACAGCTAGTTGTTCAGAGGAGAAATCCAAACCCATCACCTATAAATCCAAACCCAAAAGTAATGAACATTTCAAGAAACACACAAAACAAGACTAGGCCAAACCAAACCTTTCCACTTGGACCAACTTTCTCAGACAAGAGAAACGCTAAATCACCACTTCCACAACACAAGTCGAGAACTTTATCTCCTGTTCTCGCTCTAACCTCAATATAAACGAGACCCAACATCAAAAAAACAAAGATTTTTTAAAACATACGAAAGAGATTGAATTTTTTGTCTAACCCGCTCCAGGAAACAGCCATGTTCTTCCAGATACGATGTTGTCCTAAGCTCAAGAGATCGTTCAGCTACAAAAGTCGTACAAGAAAGAAAGAAGCTTTAAGGAAATGAGAAAAAGAAAGAGCCAATGAAGAAAGAGAAGAGAAGGGGGGGGACTGATTCAAACGTTATCGTAAACGGGAGCAATGCGGTTGAATAGAGTCTGACGTTCGTCGGAGGAGCTCGAGGACTTAACCACCGATCTCCGTCGCGTTTTAACCGGGAGCTGGCCGTGGCGGGGGAAGGTCACCGGGAAGACGATACCGAGTAGAGACGCCATTTCAAGGGAGGTGATTAAACGATACGGTCATGTTGTTTTGTTTGTTCCAGCTACACGGGCTGGGTATTGGGCCGATTTAGGCCCACTAAAAATCTTCGACCCAGTTTTAACAAAGATGGGACGGGATGTGTAGTAAAACTCATGGGAGGTTGTAAACTAAACCGTGATTCAATACAGGTTCAGCATAGGAACCGATCAACAAAATTTGAAAATTCAATCGGTTTTCTATTTTTATTTTTTGGTTCAGCAAACACTAACCAATCGGTTTAATATATTAGAATTGGGAGATAATCAACTTAACCAAAATAAACGAGTTTTTTTTTTTTATAATTCATCAAATATACAGAATGTAACCGACTGATTAGTTTTTTTTTTTCCCAAATTGACCGAGTATACCAAGATATACAATGATCCACAACAATTTCATTTCATTTCAACTCAACAAAATAGTATCCAGGACCAGACCATATAATCCGAGTTCATAACCGAACCAATATATAGTTTGGTTAACTTCAGTGACATTTTTAAAAAGGGAAAAAAGTGAAAACTAATTAAAACGTTTGGTCATGACAGAAATTTCCAGTTGTGAGAATAATGAAACTTTAAAATCACGAGAGACTAATCTTAGAAGAGACCGAATAAGTCCACTTATTATAAAGGCATGTTCACCGATAATAATAGTTACAAAGCATTTGACGAAGACTTGTCCCTTGGTTCTTTTCCTACATGTGACTTGAGTAAATATTAATTCATTCATGTATCCAAACCTTCACTGCTCTTTTCACTTCATTTTTCTTTTGTCGGCAACGAAGCAGAATTTGTACTAAGGAAACATGTCAATACACCCCCGTTTCGGAACGTTAAATACGATAATTCTCATTCCTCGGTAAAGAATGATCCACTAGAGTCGACCATCATGCAAAAGGCATATTCTCGGACTGATTCCAATGACGTTTTCTTTGGTTGATAAACCAATTGTTGATCTGTTTTTGGTCTAACCCCGTTGCATCAGCTAAAGCTATCTTATCACCTTCCTGTAGACATTCATATGACATATCATCATCCCATTTAAATATATAGTTGTGAACATAAACTGTGTTTTTGGCTTACAGTAGGGTAAGGCCACTTATAGTGAACACTCCACCAATCGAGTAGCGCTTGTCTTGCTTCTCTTGGTAGCTTTCCTTTCTTCTTCTTCTTTGAAAACTCCAGCTTTAGAGAACTTATACCGCTTCCAAATTTTCTAAGCAACCTGTCCTTGAGATCACGGTCTTCACATATTTGTTTCCCATCCTGTGATATCTCATCGCCTCCACTTAGCTCCTCGTCAGATGAAACTGCACCATCCTCTGGCACATGCAAAGTGTACAGTCGATCAGTAACTTCTAGAGAGCAAGATGAACTAAACATATTCTCACATGCACGTAGCGATAAATGATTTAGTAGACGACTAAAGGACAGTCATTAATATGAAAATAGTAGATTATTTGCAACTATAAAGTTAGAGGCGGCTAAACGGCTAAGTGGCTCAACAAGAAGAAGACGAGGGCAAAAATGGAAAAGAAACCGCCGCAGTGAATAGTTACTTCCATTGACATTGTGTCAGTAGAGAGGACTAATAGTCTTGTCTCATGAGGACACATCCCCCACACCTGCCCTACTTCATCATCTGAATGGGACTACGACACGTGATCAGAGTGAACCCCCGGAAATAACGCTACACCTCACATTTATGTTCTTCTTCCCCACAACACCCCAAAACCTATATTTTCACATTTATATATATGCCCCCAACGACTCTACTGACCCACTTACACAGAGCTACCTGACATTAAACTCAACCCCAAGAGATGATTCAAGAAACATTACCTGATTTCATAATAGTTTTGACTGTGTGACAGAAAGATATAGCCGGAGAAAGCAACCGTGCTTACTTCCGAATTAAAAGAGACAAAGTCAGTCATGCATACAATGTAATGGACTAAGCTACTATATACAAACAGCATTAGAGCTAGAAAGTATAGTATTAAAATATGTAAAAAAAAACAAATATAATTAACACGTTACTGTCAACAGATCTTTTTACCAAAGAAGGCAAAGCATGCAGTGTGCTATGTACCACATCAAGTTCTTGAAATTAAATTTAAACAACCCCTACAAAGTCGACTAAACCAATGGCAAAGATATAAACAAATAGCCAAAGAATTCTACAAATAGCCATGTCAATCATGACGAAAACAGAGATGGAAACAAACTCATAGTTCAAATGCACACATCACTAGGGAAGGCATACAAAGTAATAACGAACACATTAAAACATTTAGAACATGAGCTGATTACGATAATGTCAGACAGAAACGATTGAAAGTGGAGCCTCAAGGTTCATACTGTATACACACATACATGTGAATGAGGTTAATAGTTAAATGACAGAAAAAATAGTTTGTAATTATGTTCTTACATTTCATTGACTGCTTGAAAAAATAGAGTTTAACATGCAAATAAGCAGACACGTGCAAGTAGCGTGCCGCAGAAGGACATAATACGACCCACCAAGGGAACAACGCAACCAGAGGAAATGACGACCACTACTTATACTATATGCAAAAGAGTTGAGAAAGATAGAGAAGCATATAGCCAGTCTTATAGATGATTTGATTGAGGTGTAGAGAACCCTATGTCTCCTTTTACTACTTTATTAAAAAATTAACCAAATTTTAAACAAAATCTTTTAGGAGAGAAAGGTAAGTGGGGGCAATGGTGGGAGATCACTAGCGGAATCCACGGGAGTCACATGGACTCCCAAACCTATTACTTTAAACAAAACAAAAAAAATAACAAAAAAGGATAAGTTTTTTTTTTTTTGAAAACAAGGACTCTAATTCAAACTTATCATGCAGTATGATCATGTTTTCTTACCATAAAAATATTCTACTCTTTTAATCAAATATGCAAAATATGATATTAATCTGGGAAAATGTTTCACAACGAAGAGAAAAAAAAACTAAAATGAATCGGAAAAAGTCAATTAGAAACCATCCTCTCTCAGCAGCTAAGTGATTAGTATATTAGCTTATACATTAGAAGAAGAATAATCTAAAGAAAGCAGGAGTAAATGTTCATGTAGCCAAATCTTTTGTATTAGTGATGTATCAAAGACCTATTTTAGTCAACTTTGGTGGAGCCAAGGATTGGCTGTATTACTAAAGCGGATTAGAACGAAAGAAAGCAAAGCATCCGAGTAACTAAGAAACTGGTAGATCACATCTCAAGTGAATCTAATTTAACATTTTATTTTTTATTAGTTTATGATTCGTTCAGGTGCAATCAAAACTCGATTCTTCAAGTAGAAAGAAAAAAATGGTTAAAGCTCACAACTAATTTAAAAGAAGAAGAAGATGCAATCATCTAAAAGGTAAATTGTACTTTGAACAATTTTAAAATAGTTAATCACAAGCATTCGCCCACCATTAACAACCTGCAGTGATCTATTTATCAACCTTTTCGAGCTGATTCTCTCGCAAACTCTCGATTAATCAATTAAAATACTCTGAAATGTTAAATAGCAGCAGCTTTTTCCACAATAAACGATATTCCCAAAGTACAGGTGGAAACTGCATTTGAGATCTAACGCGATAAGGAAAACCCTCAAGAGCTGGAAAAGTACACCGTTTTATGGAGTTCCATATCTTTACAGCTAACTCTTTCAGGTCGTTAAGTTGAGTTTCAAACTAATTAATTAGTTAAAATTTCTTAGGCATTATTAATATTTCTACTAATGTGATCGGTTAATTTCTTAAGGCCACAAAAATGTTTTATTTTTGCTATACTTTAGAATCATAGATCATATTAAGCAAATACACACAAAAATGCACTGCTCTAGAGCATTTCATTTGTATATAATATAAAACTATTTTTTTGTTTGGTTTTAAAATATAAACCTAAAACCCACAGAACTGTAAAGTCCAACAAGACACCAAACACTTTTAACACACGACATGCATATAAGATCATACACTTGGCATTGACACCACTTTCGATGATCAACAAAAATCTCAGGTCATTGGAACTTGAACTAGATCAGAGTGAAGCTTCTCTGGAGTTCATTAGTATAAAATACTCCAATCCGGTGTATTCGTTAATAAAAGGAATTTGTGCTATAAATGTTTTTAATTCTAACGACAACAAATGTGCTGAAAATTTAGTTTTCCAAAAATATTATCTGCGAGTGTGCGTAATAAGTTTTTTTTTGCTAATAATTTTGTCAAATTTGTTATGAAAATCATCTGAGCCCTAGAAGATATGTTAATCCAACAAGGGAGAAGAACACAATGAACATACTTTTAACGAGAGGTGGAGCAAATAAGTTCGTGAAATTCAACAAAACTTATTGGTTAAAGGTCATGACTAGGTTTTTTCTGTCGACAGGTTTTCACTGGAGAAAGCAGGAACGTGGAAAAAAAAAAATCAATACGCAACAAGACTCTGAAACGTCAAAATCAGAATCTCTACCGCAAAAGTTAAGTGCTTTCAAGATCATTTTTATTTCTGACAGGAAAAAAAGGAATATAAAGTTAACACTATGATTTCCACAAAGATGAACAAGAAAGAGATATATAGCGAGAAGAGTATTAAAAGCCCACCTAATGATAACCAATGTGACCTTTGTAAAATAATGGCAAAAACTGTTCCAAGGTAACTAGACCTTAAAGACGACTTATGAAGCAGTAAACACAAGAAAACCCAATGTAGGAAAGTGGCTATGGAGATGAAAGATGTGACTCGGTTAATCAAACATCTGCACCAAACCTAGGGTTTATCTTTTTCTATATTTTTCCTCACATAAGAGGAAACTAGGGTTCTTGAAATCATTAAGCTCCCAGTCATATTACAGAGATGGTTTATACGAATAAATTTTTTGAAACGAATTCAATATCTTTCCTGTTTTTTTTTTTTTTGAAACACATCTTTCCTGGTTAGTGTGGTAAATTAATGCAACGGAAAGACACACTTATCGAGTAAAGCAATATATAAATAGAGAGTAAATCACACAAAGATCAGAAATAACACTCAGAGACCAAACACCAATCTTAGCCACTGAACCAGAGATGGATTAATAAAAATGACTTACCCGAAAGTCCCCTGGCAGACTCCACGCCAGTGCATAGGTTCCGTAGCTGCATCTCAATTTTGTTCAAAAAGGTCGTCGCCTCATCAAAAGGCCTCGCGAGATCCGATTTGTACTTCACCAATATTTCGCAATAGGTTTCCTGGAATCTCACCAACCAAATATTTTTGTGTTTACAAAAAAAAAAAGAATCCGAATAAAAATCAAGAAAAAAAGAGATAGACCATGAATTCATCAAGCTCGGGATCAGCTCCGAAGCAAGATGATGAAGGAGCAACGCCTTGCTTATACACATGGCTCTCCCGTTGAATCTCCTCCAGTAGATACGCTATCTCCGGCGGCGCTCCAACCTGCAAAGTTGATCAAAATCTGACACCGTTACATCTAACTCGAGGAAGAAATAAAGAAAATTATTACCAAACATATGGTTTAGTTTCTCCTTTGTCATTAACCAAAAACTATAGAAACAATTGATAATGCTTTCTTGTATTTCACCAAGAAAGTAAAAAAGATTATGAAATTATCAAAAATTACTAAACAAAAAAAAATGAATATGATCAAAATTCTTATAGAGGTGAAACTATAAAAGTAACTTCGCTAAAACAAACAGAAAAAGGAAGAGACAAGAGACAAGAGAAAGGAACAGTGGACCATCAACTATGATTATTCTCGATCAGTGTTTGTATAAATCACCTTCTGACAGTCCATGTACGCCTGGAGTAACCGTGGATACGAAGGATGACAAGCTATTTTAGCCTTGACGACACCGAGCGATACGTTACCATTATTCGTTCGGATCTCTGGACCCATCGATGCAGCCTCGGACGACATAGCGGAGGCGGCAACTGAGAGTAGCTCGTTCGAACCGAAAACATCGGAGACGCGGTTGTCTCCGGCGGAGGAGCAAAGCAAGGTTTGGTAGTCGGAAGGAAACATCAGATTATCCTGTGACATCATCATCACTGGCTTATCTGAGTAGTCACATGTTGGATGAAAGCCGTACATTCCATCCATCGCCGGTGACCACCTCCGTCTTCTTTCTTAATTTGTTTCTCTGCAAAAAGCTAGATAAGCGATGATGAATTGTATGAAACCGCCTTTTGGTTATTGTACAATATATTTCTATGGGGGTGTTTTATCTAGAGATAGAGAGAGAGGCAGGGATCATATTTTCTTTTGGAAAAAACAAAACAAAATAATAATAATAATAATAATAATAATAAAAATAAAAGTTAATGGAAAAAATGGAAACTGTAATTACGAAAGAGGACAATGAGCTATATGGCTCGAGCTTGGGGCTCCATACAGTTTCAAGATAAGGCCTTCCGAACTTATGGGTGAAATTTCCTACCAAAGGCAAGTATTAACAAAAGAGGCAATGACTAGAGGATGTATCATTTTTTCCATATAATCAAAATTTGATCTGGTTAATTAGGTAATTGACAAAAAAAGGTATTATATTATGAGCGGAATTTGCGTATCAAGAGGTGCTTGTGGAAGCACCGTAGCCTATTGGTTAAGGTTTAAAGGTTTCTATACCCAGGTCTGGGGTTCGAATCCCAGACTATGCAATTTATTGCAGATTACAAGAAATCCAGGTTTCAAGTCCCGGAGAGAGCGGTTTATTAAACAATTATGCAGACTACAGAGGAAAAGCTTGCAAGGGATCTTCAACATGGTGTAAGTAAATCTGGCCAGGCGTGGATCTTCATAGGACGGCTCAGATGATGCAGTTAGACGTAGGTCTTCATAAGGCAGGTAGTATTGTCGGTTGTCGAATCGTCTATGTAATATTTCCTATACATAATTGTAAGATCTAATAAATCAACGTTAAAAAAAAAAGAGGTGCTTAACTATCATCGTGTATATACCAAAATATATGAATTTGGAATAGTAGAATGAAGAGAGTTAACCAAAATGCTAAGGTAAATATTTTTTAAATAATGATAGTAAAAAATAGAAAAAAAATTTAGGTTAACACTTTTTAGTTTATTTTCACAAAATAGCATTTAAAGAGGAAAATGACCAAAATAAGTTTTATTAAATGGTTTAAGTACATATTTATACCACATGATTAACTAATTTAAACTTAAGATTTAGAGTTAAAGGATGGAGTTTTAAAGATAAGGTTTCAAATTTTAAGAATAATAAATAAATATTAAAAATTCTATAATAAAAAAGATTATTTTGATCATTTTTCTTTCGAAAAGCTATTTTGTGACAAAAATTTAAAATGATTATTTGAAAGAATTAACCTAAAAATATGAATTACAATTTCTTTAACTAGTTGTAGTTTTCTAATTTGTTATTTGTTTTACACACACAATGTAAACAGCACAAAAATTATTTAACAAATTTTACAACTCTATAATAGCTCTACTAGTTGAATCGATCTGGTCAGAGTCGGAGTATTTATTTCCCATATTAAGGCCTGTGAAGAAGATTTAATTTCCCATCGACACTTGGACAGAGTGTTAAGCGACATTATGAAGCTAAAAATATGCCTTTTGGTTCCTGCTCTGATGGAATTATATATAACTCGGTCTGAAATCTCATAGTTAATAACATATACAGTAGCTAGCACAAGATAAAGAGGTTAAAGATTTAATAGTTTTTTTTGTTTTAGTGCTAATAGTTTAGTTCTGTAAATTTGTTGCTAGATACAAGACAATAAACTCTAAAGAGATTTTATTGATGAGTAATTGATACCAAATGTGAAGAGCATATGGCTGTGAATATATAGAGATATGCTTTAGCTAGAGACCTAGAGTGGATAGGGATAAATGTACACTGCACCACCTCCACAACTGGATATTTCGATTGTACGGAAAACCGGGTCTGGAGAAGCGAAAATTGTTCCTTTTTTTTAATCAAAATTTTGTTCTAATTAAAAATAGTTAATTTCTGAGTAAAGCAAGTTTGTGGATAAAAATACGAATAAAATAAATGGTTTATGCCAAACATTGATGATGTTGCAAAATCAGCGCTCTTAGCAGATTTAAATATTTTAGGTTATATTCTGATAAGTCTGGCTGTATAACATAATTAGAGTAAAATAGTAAAGGTGGAAAATTTTAGCTGGTTTGCTCTCGTTTAAACCAATCAAAATAATAAATACAGAAATCATTTCTGCCATTTTGTTCCAAAAATGAGAATAAAGTAGAGTAAAATTTCTTTCACCTCGGATGAAGTAAAAATGTTATTTTTCTTTCAGTTTCAGCTCATTTTCACCTTTTTCACATTTTTCATCTGTTATATAACCAATCACACCCGATATATATTGCTAGATACTATGTACATTATGGTTAGTAAGAATGTTTATGCCAATACTGATAATGTTGATATATACCTGATGATTTAGTTAGTGAAAATGAACGAAACTTGTTTATGCAAAATAGACAAAGGCAATTTGGAAATTTTCTTGATTTTCTTGGGGGGTAAAATTTGCTGATTTTTATTTATTAATTCATCAACTTCGAAATTGTTCCTAATTTCAAGAGATAGTATCAAGAAGAGAAAAACAGCACTTTAACAAAAAGAGAACAGAAGAGCATCTAATAATATATCGACTGAAAAAATTCTTTTAGTTTTGTCGACAGCTTTAGAAGTCTATCGTTTACTTTTTTATTAGGAAGGTGGCATCTTCAATTATACTACTTTTGATATAAAATTTGTTTATATATATTTTTCTCCTCTCTTTTAAAGACGAGAGACTCGAGTCATTTTCACTTTAAAGGTAATTGTGAACTATTGCAATAAAATAACAAACTAACAACCTCTTTTCCCTTCTAATTAAGTATTGTGAAAATAAGGATGCCTATGATAGTTTTAGGATAAGTTCATAGAAGAAAAGAAAGAATTCTAAACTGTATAAGTCAGTGTGTGTTAAGCGTATAATCAATAAAAAATGGGTGAAAACGATTTTTAAGAAAGTTAATCGCTTCTACTTTCTACATACCTACTTCTGATTCTGCTTAATCTAGATAAAAACAAATGGTGACATTATTATAGCGTTTTGGTTTCTGATGAAAACGTCATAATAAACGAGTGCAGGGGTAAAAAATATCCAAAATGCCAACAAAAGCAATGCATATAAATTGATTTTAGTTTACAAAAAAATATATATATATATATATATATATATATATATATATATAAAAATTGATTTTTAATATAAGATTTGATTACTTATGTGTAGTTGACGAAACACTCACACACTTCACTGTTTTTGGAAACTTTGTTCGTGATACTCAGGGTTTAGTTTGATTGATCCAAATAAAGTATAAGATACATTACTACATGAAATGAATGAATGAATGTAAATTGCGATTTTACCAAGGGCTAATAGGAGGTATATAATTGGCCTATCATTCAAAATGTTAAAATACCCATCATCCATGCAATTTGCCACTTGGATGCTGCATGTTGAATTTGATCTCAGAATGCAATTTTTCTTAGAGCTCTTATGATTGGTTACTCGCATAGCTAGGTTTCTTCTATTAACTCCCCATCAGCATCCATAGGCTTTGTGATTTGATAGATTCTTTTCATATTTCTGTACCTATTTCCCTACCTATCCATCTAATACAATAATTTTATCACCAAATAATGCAACCCGATATATATACATACATGGTTTTATTTTAAAATTTGTCTATACCTACTACTGTCTAATATGCAGCTTACGTGCTGAACTTATTTAGTATCCGTGTCAGCCAGTAGCTATTTACCTAGTGACATCTCCAACCCAAATGCAAAACACTAGTATCTTTAACTCAACTGCAAAATAATATTTTAGTATTAATTTTACATTAAAACATTCTTCAATCCAACACTAAAATTCACATCATTTTAGTGTAACACTATAAGTTCACATCAAATTTGTTGTGATACTGTTCACCATACTAAAACATTATTCACTTATTTTATTAATAAATTATATTATTGAAAACGAAAATTAAAAAATTAAATAAATATAATATTATAACATAGTTTTTAGTGTGAAGTTTTAGTGTTGTGGTCGGAGATGAATTCGCTTTTAGTGTTTAAACTACACTAAAATTGTATGGTTTTGACACTAAAATAGTGTTATGGGTTGGAGATGCTCTACATATTTTTTTTTTGGTGCAACAGCAAAACAGATAAAGTATATATTTTCTATCATTTGTAGAACAGCTTAGAGCATTGTTAAAGGTAGAGTTGTTAAATTGGGTATCTAAATAATAATATATCAATATTTACTGAAAAATCTTATAGATAATTAAATGTTATTTTTTCTTAAAAAAGTGTTAATCAGAAAATGACACTTGGTTTTGTAGTTTCTAAAGTTTTGGATGATAGTATACTAAACCATTATCTGCAGGAAACTATTGTGGTGTTTTAAAATTTTCTCTCCTACTTTAATTTTTTTTTTGGTCAAACTTTTTTGCATTAACTTAAAAAAAAATTTAATTATACTTTTTAGTTGAAACTCTTTATAAGAATTTGCTGTTAAAGGTGTTCTTAGACAAAATAATAGTATATAGCTTCTCAAAAATATTAGTATGATTTATCATCAAAAATACTAGTACGTTGGTTGGCATAATTTGCTATTAATATTTATTAACGATATATACTTATTGATTTAACCGGTTTGTGCTTTTCAGAGTTGTAGATAATTAGTTACTACATGGATGGTAGGGGAGATATAAGTACATAAAATGTAAAACAGAACAATTTTACATGGTGTGAGTTTTGCATATTACAGCTACGTTTAGTAGTAATTTTAAGTTCCGCATATTTAAATAAATTTCACAAACTTTGGTTTTAAACCATGTTTTTTTTACATAAAAAAACATGTTTAATGACTTGTTAATGTTTCTAAATCTATAATTAGCGAACTAATAACATTAAACCCATATTTAATGACTTCAGTATATCTATATTTTGCATAAATAATGTAACCGTCAACACAAAATTAAATAGTAGGATTTTAAAATCATATTTGTTTTTTTTTTTGTTTTTTGAAACACAAAAATCATATTTGACTACAGATTACAATTTATGGTGTGTGCTTATTTATTTTTTCTAAAAATATAAGATGTGCTAAAGTGTCTTCTCGTTGATGGACATTTGATTGACCCATGCATTTCCGGGCCAGGTTTGTTCGAAAATTACCTGACACAAAGCTACGGTTTCGTATGAATCCATGTAAAAATCAAGCTTGCTTGGGTGCCTCCATATCACTCTTTTGGATCTCGACCGTTGATTCTCACCCAAATTTACTGATGTTTTGGGTTACTAGTTTAGCTCCATATGAATTAATTATGACCTTGATTCCTCGAACCATACATCAGATTTGAATTGATAGTTATATCTGGTCTTAATATAGCAATAATTATAGGCTTATATATAATATAGCCGAGGATACAAATGGTTAAAATCAAATAACGGGGTAATTAAGGTTATTATGTTGATATTTTAAGCTACCATTCTTAGAATTGAATATTTATAAATATTATTGCTTTTCATATATCTTAGGCTGAATTTTAAAGTTATCTCAGAGCAAAGAATAGCATATTGCTAATTGCATATATATAGATTTATATGTGAATGCTCCATGCATAATTTAAAATCTCTGGATATCTTCATATGGAATATGATGCAGAACAAATAATTGATATGATTCGAGTTAAATGATTGATATGATTCGATCAATGGGGGAAGTGTGTATGCCCATTCCTAGCTAATAGGAATCATTTGTAGTCGCAGTGTATAAACATTTGGAATCAGTGTTAATAGGATCGATGTTAAAGTAAATAATTCTCTTTAAGTAAATAATTTTTTTATTATATAAAGAGATTTGCGAGTGTATTTTAAAGAATTGCGTACTATCACTTGATCATGATTGAGCGTAACAGATTATTGGTCTCATTTATGTAACAAAAAAATAAAAGAAAGTATACAACAAAGTTGTTTCTCAGAAAGAAAAAAGTATTCAACAAAGTTAGATACGAACATACGTGCTAGGAAGTAAGAAATAGGAAGTAAGAAATACTAGTTTCGGACAAATCAAGTCCAAATCGAAAAATTCATTAATCGTTCAGAGTAAATCAATTATAGAACACCTAATATTTCGGTCTTTGACGTTGCAAATCTAGACTTTTTTTATGCACAATCACATCTTGATGGACGTAAACCAGATTTTGTTTTATATTTAATTCATTTTCAACCAATTTTTTTTTTGGCTCAACCTTTCAACCAAATATAAAACATCAACTTAAGCCAATCCAAACTACGCGGACAGAGTCTGATAAACAATCTGTATACATTTTTCACTGTTATTTTATTAGCTGGAAAATATAAACAGTCTCTTTATAATACTACACGGGAGAATAAAAATATAACAAAATGCAGCTTACTATATTAGCACGAACTGACGACAAAAAAAACAATAGTACGAACCATATTGTTATGTGCTTACTGAATTAGCAACTATTGGTTGTTGTACCTCTTACTATATTATCTTCTGAGGTCAAAATTTCCATTTATTCATTCTACTCTATCTAGTAAGCGTAGTTTATTCCTTTATCTATAAGCGTAGTTTATTTCTTTTTTGTATATACCGTAACACACACACACACGCAAGATCTGCAACTACCATCTAAGATGCAAAAGATCAATACATATCTAGTTTCGATTATGAAGTTATCAAAGCTAATGTCAAGGTATACAAAGTTACTAACTAATATTATTCGATATTAATTATGGTTTAAATAGTATCTACGAAATTTCATCAGAAAAATAATAAGTAGTAAATTGTTTTAGTTAGAGTTAGATTGATCAACCACTTGTAAGAGTCTAAAGATAACACTCTTTCAAGATATCAAGTTTTGTGAAATGTGTGGTAGAGATCCGGTCTAAATCTAGATCATATATAAACAAATGAGGACACAAAAGGAAATCTTCTTTTTAAAATAATGTAACAAACACCCAAAGGTGCCTTTCATTATATAATAATCCATCGGCAGCACTATTATGTCCACTCCGGTCGGAGAATATATGCGTCCCATATTTGTAGTCAGTATTGGCTTAATTTCACTTACTTCCATAATCACTGCTCATACTTTAATAACCAAGTTTTCTTATGTTGTATATCACTAACAAAAAAAAAACTATTCTATTAGGTTTCATTTTGTTACAGACGAAACTGGCACGTGCGTGTTTATGTGTTAAAGTATAAACCCAAAATCTGGTGATGTTGTGGGGATGCATTTGATACAGAAAGAAGAGAAACATCATCGTCACCATATCATATGATGTAGCAAAGTGTTAATTGGTTGTTGAGTTATTCTCTTTTGTTGGAAGTGGTCCTTAGTTTTGTGTCTGTGGTCCAACAAACGTTCACAAACTTTGTCTTTAATTCTGTTTCCTAATCTTAAAATGTCACTAAAGTTAACTTATTAAGGTTTTGATCCACCAGAAACCGGAAAAGTTGTCTCTGAATCATTCTCTCACGTTACTTATTTCATTGTGGTCCTTCGATTCATGTTTTGTTTCCTCTGTATACTTGCTCTTACCATAAAGTAAACAACAAAGATAAAAGAAACAAGAGAAGGAAACCATATTTCATGTGGGCCTGAGCCGGTTCAGAGCTTCAACTCGATGATTCCATAATTGAATATATCCTGTAATATTAATATGAAATTGACATATAATAATAAAATACAAAGAACAAAGGAAAACTATGTACCGGTTATGATTCCAATAGAAGATTAATTATATTAGTTTGGATAACGATTGCGATACAAAATAAACTAAAACTATAGCTAGCTTTTTTGTTTCTACACAAAATTATTTGTTATATATACTCAAACTAATTAAGTTTCTATGGTTTATATAAAGCCATGATCATGTTTTTAGTTGACGCGTAGTTTTCTTCATGGAAAAAATCCTTATTCGGAACTATGTTAGGCGATGATAGTTCCAGATCTAACGAATTACCAAAAAATCGCAGATTAAGTGAAGTATACGCGGAAACTAGTTTAATTATTATTTTATTTTATTATAATATTTATATTAAATATAAAATATAAATATTTTAGAATTTAATTGTTTTATGTATATTATTATTGAAATTTAGTATTGATTAAAAGTTAATTGTTAGCAGTACAATTAAAAGACAAATTAATTTAGACTTTTTTTTGAATTATATATATATATGTGTGTGTGTATATATTATCATATGCATAATTGAACAAAGAATTCATTGTTTCCTAATGGCCAAGGCATTTGCGCGTATTCTCAATAACATGGATTTGATGCCTCCTATCTACATATTAACTATTTCGTATTGAACAAAAGTTCCATATAGCTTACATACGAAAAGAGATGCCAAATCTCACTCTATATATAGAGTATAAATGTGCAGGAAATGGTAATGTAATTGAGCTTCATGATTTCTAAAAACCTAATAAATACTTTCATAATTTAAAATTTAGGCCTATGTATGGACCGATCAGCTGGTTAAATAGACCGATTAGTTGGTCAGATAGGCCGACTAATTGGTTAAATGGGCCAAGTAATTGATTCTCGATTTTGTTGGCTGATTATGCTAAAATCGCTGCGGCTAATGTCCAGATTGCGATTAAGCGACTGCGTTTTCGAACAGAGAGAAAATGTAAAATATTTTATTTCTAGCATTTTTTCTACTTTATATTCTATTTTAAGTTCTTTTAGATATGATCTATTGGCTTATTAAAGTCAGTCCAGTCCAGGTAATAACACATTTAATGCTACAGAATAAATAGTATTTGTTAAATAAAGAATTTGTATAAGTTTTCACAAAAAAAATTATTTGGTTTATGTTTTTTTTTTTAAACAATTTGATTTATGTTTTACTTAGACTTTTGTGTGTTGTCTACATCTCCTTTTAAACGCGCCTAACTGTTATCGTGCTTTATGAGCTTCCCGCCCCCGGTAGGCCGGTACCCAAAGTCAAATATTATTTTATATTTTTGGAATAAAAGTTACGTTTTTCTCATAGTTCATCATTTGTGTAACAAAAAGGTCGCGTAGATGTATAGTTTACATACAAATAAACAGAGTAAATAAGTCAAACTCGAAACTAAATGGAATGACTGCATATTCCCCTCTGTAATAGTTAAACCCTACTTATTCCCCCCCAAACTACTAATCTCATTAGGAAACTCTCCATACATATAAATTGCTTCATATTAACCCCCAGTTATTTTAACTCTGCTCAATTAAACCTCTGCAATACAAAATCGAAATTCATGATTAAGGGGTGTAAAACGCGATTAGACAGAATCGATTATCCAATCCGAGCTCCGCCCGACCCGACTTGCGTGACCCGACCCGACCCGAGCTGCATGACCCGACTTTTTAACCTAAAATCAAACGGGAGGTTTTTTTTCCTACGATCTCTACGACACAGAGAGAGAGAGAGAGAAAAGAGACGATAGAATCTGAGAGGGAGAGAAGAAACAAAGTCAATGGAGACGAGAGAGTCTGGTTCGGAGGAGATAGAGAAACCACGAGACAGAGACAGCTTCATGGACGGTTCAGACGAGATAGAGAAACCACGAGACAGAGACAGCTTCATGGACGGTTCGGAGGAGCTTGAACCTGGAGTTACTTTGAACGGTTGTAATGACAGAGATGAGGTGATCGAGGATGAAACTGCTGAGACACAAATTGAAGCAGTTTATGAAAGTGAGTTTGAGAATGAGAACACCAAGTCTGGTAAAGGAGGTAAGATGGATGAAGTTGAAGATACTTTGGGCAGACACTTGTTTGAGATTGAAGAATCAGTAGCTGAATTTGAGGATGAAATACCGACTGAAAGGACTGCGATTCCAGATAGTTCAGATGATGATTCTGAGGATGAAATTGATTTGCGTGATAAGCGAATGAGAAATAGAAAACATGATAAGTTAGCTGTGGGAAGTAGTTACTACACCGTATATGAGTTCAAAGAGGTTGTCTTAGAGTATGCTTTGACTAAGGGAAAGAACATAAAGCAAGATAGGTGGGATAAGACAAAAGTTTCATTTGTGTGTGGCATCGGTGGGAAGTGTAAGTGGAGGCTTTATTGCTCGTACGATAAGGATAGTCAGAAATGGTTACTGAAGACGAAGTACAAATACCATAGCTGCACACCAAATGGAAAATGCAAGCTTTTGAAGAGTCCAGTGATTGCAAGACTTTTTTTGGATAAGCTAAGGCAAAATGCAAACTTAATGCCTGAAGAAATCCAAAACATCATCAAAGAGAAGTGGAAAATAGTTAGCACAAGGAACCAGTGCCAAAGAGGGAGACTTCTAGCTTTAAGATGGCTTGAAAAGGAGTACGATGAGCAATTTTCTCACCTGCGAGGATATGCAGAAGAGATCCTCTTCACAAACAACGGATCCACAGCCATAGTAGACACCTACAAAAACAAGGACGGTAAAGATGTCTTCAATCGGTTTTATGTATGTTTTGCGAATCTTCGAGACACTTGGAGAGGATATTGTAGGCCAGTTATTGGAGTTGATGGTACATTTTTGAAGGTTGCTGTGAAAGGTGTGTTGCTCACTGCTGTGGGGCATGATGCAAACAATCAAATATATCCCATTGCTTGGTCTGTGGTCCAATCTGAAACAACAGAAAACTGGTTATGGTTTGTCCAACAAATCAAGAGAGACTTAGTTCTGAAAGATGGCAGTGGATTTGTAATACTTTCAGATCGATCTAAGGGGCTGAAGAGTGCTGTTGCGACAGAGTTACCAAATGCTGAGCATAGGAAATGTGTAAAACACATTGTTGAAAACTTGAAGAAAAATCATGCCAAGAAGGATTTGTTGAAACCAATGGTGTGGGACATTGCTCGGAGTTACTCTACAACAGAGTTTGACTACAATGTAAAGAAGTTAAAGGCATACGACTTAAGTTTATACAATGATGTGATGAAGGAGGAACCAAGAGCTTGGTCTAGACCTTTTTATAGACTTGGGAGCTGCTGTGAAGATGTGGATAACAATGCTACCGAGTCTTTCAACTCAACTATCACGAAAGCAAGAGCAAAGGCAATGGTACCGATGCTTGAGATGATAAGAAGACAAGCCATGAAGCGCATCGCCAAACGAAACATAGCCTCACATAAACATGACGGAATGCGTACAAAATATGTAGCTAAGATGCTTACAGAAGAGAAGAAGATTGCGGATTTATGTACAACTACACCTGGTACCCGTGGAGTTTTTGAGGTAACCTATGAGGAAAATTCTTATAGTGTTAACACTATTAGACATACATGTTCTTGTGGTAAGTGGCAAATCAGTGGGGTTCCTTGTGAACATGCTTATGGAGCAATGATTGATGCTGGTTTGAATGCTGATCAGTATGTGTCAGATTTCTTTTCTACACTGATGTGGCAGTACACTTACAACCTCAACCTTGAGCCAGTTAGAGGACCAAGAGTGTGGATGAAATCAGGTTTGCCACTAATAATTGCTCCTCCAGAGCCTGATATGCCTGGAAGAAAGAAGAAGAAGAAACAAAAGAAGTTTCCTAGAATAAAAGGCAAACATGAATCACCTAAGAAGAAGAAGAAAAAGAAAAAGGAGGTTGAAAAGCTTGGTAGAGGTGGTCGCACAATCCATTGTTCGAAGTGTGGTGAGGCTGGTCATAATGCAAACGGTTGTAAGATTCATCCAAAGAAAAAGAAAAAGATGAGCGGTGAAGAGGTATGAGATATTGTGTTTGATTTATTGCATAATACTATGAAATTTAATGCATGGTTTTAATTTCAGGGAACTTCTCATGGGCAAGATGAAGTAAGACTTACACAGCCTACGCAGAGTCAGAGCTAGCCGGGTTATGTTTTCAGTCGTGTTGGTGACTTTTGTGTCTCAATTATCTTGTGCTTTTGTTTTCAGTCAGACTTTGTGATGCTGGTTATGTAAAACTTTTTTTAATGATTTTGTGTCTAAACTCATGTTATGTAAGACTTGTTTTTTAAGACTTAAGTTTGTGTCTAAACTCATGTTTTAAGATGAAATGTTCTTTAGGTTCAACGACATGTTCCAACACATATTATAGAGACAGAAATTCATTACGTAAGTTTAAAGACATGTTCCAAACACATACAAGAAATTCATTACATATAGCAAAACCACACAGACAATATGATTTTTGAAACTCAAAGTGCTCTTTGTTCTCATCATTTCTTCATCTTATCAGACCTTGTTTTTTGAAACACAATATGCTCCATCATACTCTTTCGCAGCTCCTTGACATCATTCACAAGTTCCTCACGTTTTGCATCAACATTTCCTATCTCATCAATCACAACTTCATCTACCCATTTGAACAGATGCCTCTCCATTTTTCCCTAGCATCAAAGACAAACAACATGATTCTTGATGAAAGCTGTTCATGATTGATCAGAAATTTCTTTGTCACTCCCTCTGCTCTCCTTTCTTTCTCGGAACCCTTCTCAGTTCTCTCTCTGTTATTTTCACTATGTTTCTCGTCTCTCTCTGTTCTTCTTCTCTCTCTCTCTCTCTGTTATTCTCACTCTGTTTCTCGTCTCTCTCTGTTCTTCTCTCTCTCTCTCTCTCTCTCTCTCTCTCTGTTATTCTCACTCTTATTCTCACTCTGTTTCTCGTCTCTCTCTGTTCTTCTTCTCTCTCTCTCTCTCTGTTATTCTCACTCTGTTTCTCGTCTCTCTCTCTCTCTCTCTCTCTCTCTGTTATTCTCACTCTTATTCTCACTCTGTTTCTCGTCTCTCTCTGTTCTTCTTCTCTCTCTCTCTGTTATTCTCACTCTGTTTCTCGTCTCTCTCTGTTCTTCTTCTCTCTTTCTCTCTCTGTTATTCTCACTCTCTTTCTCGTCTCACCGAGTCTTTCTCGTCTCTCTCTATTTCAGTTCTTCCTCGTTTCTCTGTTCTTCCTGAGGAAGGGGATAGACCAAACCCTATATTTTATTAAATCCCAAATCGATTTCATTTAAACATATTCGGGTCAGATTTTAATGGGTCGGGTTGGGATTTAATTAGTGGGCAATCGCTATTTCATAAACGCAATTGATCACCCTTTTAACTTCAATTTCGAAATTAGATTAGAGGGGGATCTGGGCAGGACTGAAGAGATAAGGGGGCTATGTAAAGAGAATTTGTATCTTTAGGGGGTTTTGTCAAGATGTTGATAGCATGGGGGGGAATACATAGGGTTGTGCTATTTAGAGGGGGGAATAGACAGTCGTTCCAAACTAAATCAGTTCTTGCCACGGTAGTTGATTTGTAGTTTATTTTATGTAGATGCATTAATGGAAACTAATTAAATAGGCAAACATATTTCCAAATGTAATCTATTATAGCATATGGAAGTCCTTAAGGAGCCCTTAGAAAAAAAAATTAAATAATAAATAAATTCCATCAAAAACTAAGGATTCAATCTTTAATATCTCTAAATAAAGATTCTTTTTTAGTGAATCTTTGCACTATTTGCGGGGATCTCCACGATATATGGCGATCCGCAATTGGTTGATATTTTTTTATCTGAAAAAAAATAATATTTAAAAAATCAAAATACACTTTTTCTAAGAATTTTCCTAAGGGTAACACCATTGCGAGTATTCTAACTAGCGTCTCTTTTGGTCTCACCATTCCTCAAGTCAATTCCCTAAAAAACCGGCGACTGAGTGCTCTATTTTTCTTGACTTGTCAAGCAAATTTACAATTAATATATGGTAAGAACTCTATAAATTAATAATGTTGAGATTTTAATATTTAATTAATTTATAGAGTTATTAGTTTACAAAAAGTTTTTTTAGATTTTTCTATACATGATATATTTCTTTTCTAATTTTTTTTTTGATTTTAGTGTATACAGATTAATTAAATTTTTGAATCTTGACATTTATATTATTTTTATCATATTATTTAGTATATATAAAAATATGTTTCATAGAATTAAAATGTAGTTTTAGATAAAATTTTACTAAATCTCATCAAAATATATTAAATGTTAAGAAATATAAATGGTATATACATATAAATTATTAATTTATAATTTTAATGAAACCATATATTTACATAGAATATTCTAAAAAGTTATTATCCTATTATTTTATCGATTTGTTTATATTTTGAACCAATCCAATTTGGAATCGTAGAAATCTATTAATTTATAATGTTTATTAATTTATCGAGTATTGATTTATAAAGTTTCTAATGTATATACAATGAATCTAAATAAGTAAATAGCGACCAAAAAATGAATAAAATAACCAATTCCTTTTCATTTTCTAAAATTATATTATTTATATTTATAAAAAATAACACATAATTCCTATTCATTCATGTATTTTAAAAGAATTATAAAACAAATATATTCTTGATCAAATTAGAAAAAGTAACATATATTTCTCTTCATTTTTATCCTCTTGTTCTTTCTCTTTTCTTTTTTTTTTCCTTTTTATTCTTATTTTTCAATCGTCACCTCACCACCCGTTGGAGCCAGTATATATATAATCATTTGATTGGATACCTTGTGTAAGGTTGAAAAAAAAGGATACCTTGTGTAAATAATTTTTTTCAGATTCTTTTTGGTGTTTAAGAATGCCAAAGATGGATGGGCTGGAAAGGGTCCATATAATTACAATACTTAGTTGTTTTTAATCATTTCTTAATCAACCAACTTTGTTACCATGTCAAAAGCGATGGCTTAAAAGCAGAAAATATTCCATTTTCCATTTTCGACAAAAATATCATTCTTTTTCTTATCTGAAGGAAAATGCGTTTTATTTGAAGACTAAGGGTTTGACTGGTGACCATTCGGGAAACAAGAAGAACAGATTAAAAAGGAATGTTCGGGAATAAAATAGCAGGAATGAAAAGAAATGGTCGTTCCTTATCACTTTTAACAAGGAATACTTTTGTTCTTTAATTCTCTACAAAAAAAAGAATGAAAGGGAATGAGAGGGAATTATTATTCCTTGTGAATGGTGATTTTTTTCAGGAACGTTAGGGAATGCATTATTCCTCGCCGTTCCCTGGTCACCATTCATACCCTAAAATTCAAGAAAAAGTGTAGTTTCAAAACATTCCAGTGAACATGATTACAGGACCCTTTTTTCTAGAAACAAGAATCAGTTAATTAACTTTAGAGGAACCGAGGAGGACTATAATGATTTCGTATCTAATTTAAATTGGATTATGTGTATCTTTGGCTCACTCACTCTCCAGTCTCCAGTGTTGGATTATTGTATAAATAGGAGGTGTTATTGGTTTATATATTTTGATTGATTTAGAAATCCATATAGTATTTATAAATCCAAATAAAATATACAAATCCGGAGTTTTTCCCTCAGATTTGAATCTTTGTATTTTTAACAGAAAAATCCAAGTAAATCCATTCAAATCTATTATAAAATCAAATATATTAGTAAATCCGTGCGATTGAATAACACTTGATTTGATATAGAATTTATGAATCATTAAACCAATAACACATGATTTTAATACAGATTTGAAAATCATAGAACCAATAACACTAGATTTAGTTCGGATTTTCAAATCCATAAAAATACAACAACCAATAATCCCTACTCAATCTAGTAACCAGATACACATGTACGCATCTTAGTTCATTCATTATTTTGCGAAGAATACAATTCTACTTTTGATACTTCCACATTTTCCACGGGTTGGTCTTTTATAAGTTTTATTATAAAAAAATGTGAAAATAATATTTCAGTTGTTCACGACATCGTTTATTAGTTGTTACGGGCTTATAACTTAATATGGGCCTAAAGGCCATTAGTCTAAGAAAAGTGTAAATCCTTGAGATCGTAAGTTCGTAACCCTAACTATTGCTTAAAGCTATTGGCATCAAAGCTATTGCTTAACTCTTCTCCGTCGTTCTCCGAGCAAAAAGAGAAGAACATGCAGATCTTTGTGAAAACCCTAACGGGGAAGATGATAATCCTGGAGGTTGAATCATTCAACAATAAGCGTTATAAGATCAAGCACAGACACAAGAAGGTGAAGCTCGCGGTTTACAAGGTCGATGGAACAGGGAAGGTTCAGAGGCTGAGGAAAGAGTGTCCTTCGGTTAGTTGTGGTCCTGGAACTTTCATGGCTAGTCATTTCGATAGGCATTACTGTGGGAAGTGTGGAACCACTTATGTCTTCAAGTAAGAGTGATGCTTATCGTTAGTATGTGTACTATCATTCGCTGTGGGAAGTGTGGAACGTCAATGGAACTGTTGTTTGGGTGAGAGAGAGACTCTTACTAGTTGTGTGCAACTATGTGTACTATCATTCGCTGAGGTTCGCGGAGCAAAAAGGACACAAGTCTCTGTTCGTTCACGTTCCTTTGTTTTCCAAAATCAGTGAAGACACTCAGATGCAGTTCGTGGTCTCTCTCTTGGAGGCAAATTGAAACTACTTGCTAAGTGTTCTTTTGTTGGGAAGGGATTGTAGCTTGTGATATAAAGACGATTGTTTTTGGCTCTGAAGCTTTTTGGCTCATGTTGTAAAGTATGATTTGGTAAGAAAGAGCCTGCTCTGTAATCAGAATTAAAGTTATCTTATTCAAAATGTCAAACGTTGGATTTGTATGTTTCATGGACCCTAATATGCATAAACGAAAATAAGTGAAAAACTGTTTCTTTGCGAAGACATTGATTGATTGAGACTTGTTGAGCAAGGAACAAAATCTGGATGGATTCTAATACTTTGAAGCCATCACACATGATTGACACTCTACAAGGACAACACAAGAGGATAATCTTCTTTTATTTGCCAGGTTGGTGCAACAAACTCATTAAATTTTCTGTCCTATAATATAGTAAAGAAAGTCTGTTTTTCATTCTCTAGAACCATGCTACGTCTCAAGATCTTAAAATAGCATCTTGAGGTAACAAAGAGTTGATAGATTCTCAGGGCCTTCTTTCTCGTTTTGTTTTTTTCTTTTTTTCTTATCTCAGATCTCATGGGACCATCATTCCTCAAGAACAAGTTGACCACTAAGGTTTTTTTGTGCTGTAGAGGTTTTGGAGTAAAGCAAAGAAGTGAAAAAAGCATATGACTTGTGCTTTAAGCGTAGATATTGTAGACAAACAAGTCCTCTTTCTTCGTGTACTTTTAAGCCAAGCCAATAAACCCCCATTAATTAGTATTCATATATAAATTCAACCTCAAACCATTAATCTCTGCAAAGAACTCTCAGAATATAATTAAAACCAGAATCTTCTCTTGGTGTTTTGATAGAGGCATATGATGGACAAGCTCTTCATTCTTTCCCTTATTGGTATACTAATGGTAACTGCTTATGGAGTTGCAGCGAAAATGGTGTACACCGATCTCGACATCCTTGAAAAGCTTGAGAACTTTGACATACCTGAAGATGATGCTGATGATTATGATACAAAGCTCTTTGACTGGCCGTCTTTCACAAGCCGGAGTTCTGGTAAGAATCTAGTGAATGTGGATACATTTGGTGCAGCTGGAGATGGTATTTCTGATGATACTCAGGTGCGTTTTAAATCATTTTGCTGACTCCATGACAAAACATGAACCGTAACTAATCTGTTGTTGTGCAATGTTTTTTTTTTCTCAAATCAGGCATTTGTGAGCGCATGGAACAAGGCCTGTGGTATGCCAAAATCAGTGTTACTGGTACCACAAGGACGGACTTATTTAGTAAATGCAACAAAGTTTAATGGTCCATGTGAAACTAAGTTGGTCATTCAGGTCAGTTTAACGTATAACATTTTTGTTTATCTTCAACAGCAAAACAGAAACTAGACATAGATCATATACTAATTCAGAAACCTTTTTTTTTACAGATTGATGGAAAAATAGTGGCACCAGATGAGCCTAGCAACTGGGACCCAAAGTTCCAAAGAATATGGCTAGAGTTTTCGAAGCTCAAAGGAGTTGTGTTCCAAGGGAATGGAGTTATAGATGGTTCTGGCAGCAAATGGTGGGCTGCTTCTTGCAAGAAAAACAAATCTAATGTAAAAAGATCTTCTATACCTTTCTTTAACTCAAAATTGTAAACGTCTAAAAGTTTTCTATATGAATAATACATCTATCTTACTCTCTTGCAGCCTTGCAAAAGTGCACCAACGGTAAGAAACATTGGCCTTTATTTTATTTTTCATTAATGGCTTCTTGTTAAGTTTGTTTCAACTAGCTTCTTTGTTTTTTCCATGCAGGCACTAACTATAGAATCTAGTTCAGGTGTGAAAGTAACAGGCTTGACGATCCAGAACAGCCAGCAGATGAATTTCATCATTGCAAGGTCAAACTCAGTTCGAGTCTCCAAAGTTATGGTCTCATCTCCAGGAGATAGTCCCAACACTGATGGTATCCATATCACTGGTTCTACTAATGTTGTTCTTCAAGACTGCAAAATCGGCACAGGTTTGCTTTTTTTCTTTCTTAAACTACAAATGAAAGATCTCTGAAGTCCAACTACAGATGTAATAATATCTTATGATTGAATAAACAGGGGATGATTGTGTCTCTATTGTGAATGCAAGCTCGAACATAAAGATGAAGAAGATCTATTGTGGACCTGGACATGGTATCAGGTACATCATCAAATCACTAGGTAACATCTTTTCCACATCAAAATCATAATCTTTTTTTTTTCTTTTTGTGCAGCATTGGAAGTCTTGGGAATAATAACTCAACAGGCATTGTAACAAACGTTGTGTTGGACACTGCCTTCTTGAAAGAGACAACTAATGGACTCAGAATCAAAACATATCAGGTAACAAAATAACTCCTATAAACTTAAAGTTCTAACCACATTAATTTTTATTCACTGTGTACTTGGAACAGGGAGGTTCTGGTTATGTTCAAGATGTTAGATTCACTAACGTTCAGATGCAAGATGTCTCTAACCCTATACTAATTGATCAGTTCTACTGTGATAATCCAACTTCATGTCAAAACCAGGTAAGCTTTACAATCACAATACAAACTCAAAGATGAAAGTAACTCAGATATGTTTACTTTTTCTCTATAATGTAGACCTCGGCGGTTAAAATCAGCCAGATAATGTACCGTAACATAACCGGGACAACCAAAAGCGAAAAAGCCATCAAGTTTGCATGCAGCGACACTGTCCCTTGCAGCCACATTGTCCTCAACAATGTGAATCTTGAAGGCAGAGACGGTCAAGTCGAAGCTTACTGTAACTCAGCTGAAGGTTTTGGGTATGGAGTGATTCATCCATCTGCTGATTGTCTGTACTCGCACGACAACAAGGGCTTGGACCAGAGTCACAAGTCAGAACCTGAAACGGTAACCGAGGAAGCTGAGACTGGCCACGACGAGCTTTGATGGTGGTGGTGATGTTTTCAAGTGTTGTAGTGAGGGATGATGATATGTGTAATATAGTTTTATGAAGCATATGATACAGTAACAAAAAGATTTATATTTATATTTTTTCATAGTCAACCATAAGATTGTTCTTCATAGCATTTCTCCACCTTTTGTATTATACAACTACAAGTCATGTACACGTTTTTTCAACATTTAAAGTATCAAGGATGAAATTTAAATACGTTAACAGTGAAGTATCCCAGGTATAATCTTCAGAAGTAAAAACCAAACCAAAATCAGGAGAAACATATACTGTTCAAAGAAAAGTCAACATCAAATGGAAACATTCGTAATGACGTGTCGACTGATGAATGGTCAGATGCGATCGAACGGCCAATCACCCACCCATCATCGCATGTAAACCGCGTAAGCTCAGGCAAACCACCTCCACGAAAAAACATTCTGCAAAATGGGTCTTCCAAGGGTATTTCGGGTAATTTAACGACTTAATAACTTGAATTGACGTTTTAGTCCTTCGCCTCTATATAGATCTTCTCCGTTCAACATAACGGAGGCGTCGCGGATCTCTCTCTATCTCTCTCTCGATCGATCGATTCCGAAAAACTATTCCGCAGAGGTAAGCTTGATCTGGATCTGTGATGCTTATATGCATTCTCTATTTGCAAATTCTTCATTGTGCTCTTCGGAATCGGATCTATTGCTTTGATCTAGGTCTTGTGTTGCTCGATTCTCTGAGATTTCGATGTTTTGGTTCGAAATTGAATCGTTTCGATCCGCCAATGCATCGTCTAATCTGGATCTATGAAAATCATTTTCGAATTTTCACCTTAGATTCTGAAATTGGCGACGATCTATAAGATGTGATGAGCATTAGGTTTTTGGGACGTTTTGTTGAATCTGTTTGGATCTGATTGTACTTTGGTTTGTTTAAGAGCGATCACGAGGGCTTTCGTGGTCTCTTGGTGCATTGCTTCTGATTCTGTGTGTATGATACAGTGAAGAAGGATGGGGTTGTCATTCGGGAAGCTTTTCAGCAGGCTATTTGCCAAGAAGGAGATGAGGATTCTGATGGTTGGTCTTGATGCTGCTGGTAAGACCACCATCTTGTACAAGCTCAAGCTCGGAGAGATTGTCACCACCATTCCCACTATTGGTATGTTGATATGGACTATCTTAGCAATAGGTGTAATGTATTTTCAGTGAGACATGTTCATGAAAAATGGTTTGCTTTCAGGGTTCAATGTTGAAACTGTGGAGTACAAGAACATCAGCTTCACAGTCTGGGATGTCGGGGGTCAAGACAAGGTATTATGATTTACAAGTTTTTTTTTCTTCTGTGGATCTTTTTCCGCCTGTTGGTATAATTGTTGATGAACTGACACGGCGTATTACTTAACCTGCTGCTCAGATTCGTCCGTTGTGGAGGCACTACTTCCAGAACACTCAGGGTCTCATCTTTGTGGTGGACAGCAATGACAGAGACCGTGTTGTTGAGGCTAGAGATGAATTGCACAGGATGCTCAATGAGGTATGGTTCCACTGTTATTTTTTTTTCCTTTATTTCATCCATGCAATGCAAGTTAACATACTGAAACACTTAATGGGTTAATACAGGATGAGCTGCGTGATGCTGTTCTGCTCGTGTTTGCTAACAAACAGGATCTTCCAAATGCCATGAACGCAGCTGAGATCACCGATAAGCTTGGTCTCCACTCTCTCCGTCAGCGTCACTGGTATAGATGAAACATCTCAATCTTCATGTTGATTTGTTCTTTTGCTTGTAACGTTTCTCTGATCAATTTATCTCTCTGTTCAGGTACATCCAGAGCACATGTGCCACTTCAGGCGAGGGGCTTTACGAAGGTCTTGACTGGTTGTCCAACAACATCGCCGGCAAGGTAGAATAGTTCCAAACCGCAATTTGTTTTATTATTATTATTTTTCTTATATATGTGCAAGTTGTAATACTTTCTTTGTGTTCTTGTTGCTTGATTCTTGCAGGCGTAGAGGGAAAGATTGTGGTTGAGCTGATTTTGCTGGGCAAATCTGGATGCAGGGGCAAACATTATCTGATTTTTTCTTTATTGTTCTGTTCTTTTTTGTTTTTTTTTGGTTTCGGGTATGTGGATTTGATTTTGTGATCGTTGTTCTGATTGTGCAAGGAGGAGTCTCTTGCACGTAGAACATAGAAACTACCTTTTTATATAGTTTGTAATCGAAGATTTACTCTACTTCTTTCTGCTTCACGTTTCATTTTTGATATTCAATTTATAAGTTGGAACCGCGGCTACGTTTATAATAGAGATCATGTGGTCGTGCATATGTTACTGAGACCCGTCTTCAATGCCACCTCATGTCGTTTTTCTCTATCTTATAATGTACCTGCAAACAATAAGCGCAATACCAAGAGTTAACAAAAAACATTGTTTCTCCTGAGAAATAGAGAGAGACCTTTCTTACATAAATTTTTTTTGGGTCGACTGTATGTACACGTATTGGGATAGTTCTTGACCACCTATGGGGACAAATTTTTGGCATGGAAGTTCCATAGGTGGTATATTTTCTTAAGCAAACACTTTGCGGCTACAACTATTGAGTAAGGAAAAATTTTCTTCATTAACAGAAAGGAAATAAAGATGTACGCAAAATCAAAAGGTGACCCACCATTATACACAAACGCAAGAAACATTCAATTATTTAGAGACATTAATGTAGTGGGAAAAAACAAAAGAATGGTATGAAGGAATACAAAAGCATGCTTTACGCTAATCCCTATGTTGTGTAATAACTTTAAACCATTTTCTCTAGCAGAGCCCCACAACTTTAAACCATTTTTCAACCAGTCACAATAGCTACAATGGGTCCTCAGTAATATATAATTTATGTATATTGTTAAAAAAAGATTGCCTACATATACAATACACAATTACATAATCGCACATTTAGTAAAATAATGTATTAAAAAACCAAATATAGTATCACATGACAAACTAATATATGTTATATTGGTAACACCATAAATATAATTTTGATATAAAAAATATGTTGGATTTTGGCTATCAAAATTATGTTATTGGCGTCATATGATTCATATATATATAATTTGTGTAATTTTTAATAAATTCTTTTTATCCGGATTTGTGGTCATGTAGTGGTGTATTATTCTTCTAGCTACTAATCACATTTTCTATATTATTGTATTTTCATTTGTTTTTTGTGTTTTGTTAGTTTTTTTTATTTTATTTTAGTGAATTCTATTACACATGCTCCTATTTTAAGAAACTTGAAACTATTGTGTGTAAAGAAGTGAATTCTCACAAAATACTGATGAGTCGATAATTGGTTAAGCGGACTCCATAAATCTTTTGATTTCTTTTATTGGAAAAGATGAAATTGTACAAAATCTCACTTTATCTTCTCACAAAGAAATCAGATTTGTTCCAAAGTACATCTCTCTCCGTGCACTTACACATCACAAAGAATCTCTTTAGTAGTCTCTCTTTATGAAAAGAAAAGAAAGAAAAACAACAGAGAATGTTATCTCAATTTAAAACTTTGGTTTCAGACCCATTAGTCTTATTCCTTTTATTATCTATCACTTTTGGTATGACAAATTTATTTCAAACCACAGTATGTTTATATTAATTCATTACCCCTTATCTCACATGGAATGAAGCATATTCACATTTCTTGTTCCACAAGTACCTTTACCATAACCTTCCTTGATCTCTACTCAAGGAACTTCAAAGTAATCCCTGACAACTTCATCATCTTCTTATACCACGTCTTGATTTTTCTCTAAGAACCAAACATAACCCAAAACCTAGGAGAGAAAATGGGAGACCAAGGAGTGCAACAGATGCAGCAACCTGTTGTAGTGTATCCAACCGCATATACTAAACAGTATCCATATCAATCCTCTTCGTCTTCATCTTCCTCTGGCTCTCGCGGTTCTTTTGGTACAGTCTTCATAGTCCTAGCCGTAATCCTTGTCTTGTCAGTTCTGGCTTGTGTCTTCGGGAGGCTATGCAACCGTGAAAGCCGTGCCGCTAAGCAGGACCACAGCAAGCAACCAAAGCATGAGAAAGGGTCGTCTAAGAAGAGCCGTGAGATACGTCCTGTGGACCGTGAGCCGAGGGAGAGAGGTGATTTGGAGTTTGGGTTGGATATGAAACGGCCTGAGCATGTTGAGAAACCCTCTGGAAGAGGTTACGGAGAGGATATAGAATTGGGATTTGATAACAAGAGAGAAGAAAGAGGCAGAGGAGGACCACCTCCTCCTCCGGTTATCAAACATGGAGTGAGGTTCAAGTTACCGGAAAATGGAAACCATCATGCTAAAGGCGAAGTCAGACGTGGAGGTCCTGACTTTGAGTTCCGACCAAGGCACTAATGATCTTGTTTTGTCCAAAAACAAACCACTTATGCTTATTATATCTTACTGCTTCTCTTTTTTTCTTCTTTTGTGTTTTTTTTTTCCCTTTTCTGGCTTGATCTTGTGGGTATGGAACTTAGAGCTGAAGCTATCAAACTTCTTAGTCTCTAAATAATAAATCATACATATGTATTATGTTAATTCTGTAAGGAATTTTGGCAAAATTAAAAAAAAAATCAACAAATTTCTGGAAGAACGTTTTCATCAGACTGCAGAGTTCTTCACTATTCAGCCTCTCTCAAAACAAAACCTAAAGGCACCTAACAAGAAATGCATCTCAACACAATACACAAAAAGAATGGTTTTACATAGCTCAAGAAAAAGAGGCAAATATACGTATTACTTTCACCAATTTAGAAACGTCTGTTATTGAAAGGTCGAGTCTCGGATTCATTCCCTGAGAAATCAGAAGAGCTTATGACAGAGTGATCTCCACTATACATCCCGGCCTCTCCGCTATCACCAGAACCAAACGCCATTTTCCTGAACTTCGTGATGTCTTGGTTGTATTGCCCTGAGTTATAAGTTGTGCTTTGCCCAACTTTGATTCCGTTGCTAATATCTCCAGAGTCCTCATCACAGTCCAATGCTCTCACAACCTTTTTTTTTACCAAATGAATTGAGTTTCGTGTAGAGCAAGCAAGAATTGTTTTACTAAATATGTTTACCTGAACCATGCGTGGACGTTTAGGACCAGAATGTCTAACACAAGCAGCGGCTGTCTCAATCATTCTGAAGACTTCATGCTCCACGTAATGTTTTTCGAGTCGTCTATCGATCAGTTCGCTGTAATCTCCTGTCTCAATGGCTTTTAGAAGCAGCGGACGTGCCTGTCAAGAGTCGTGTATAAGTAGTACTGCATGAGTAAACTAGAGCCAATATTTTAATGTGATTGAAGAATGTTTTTTTTTACCCATTCGACCAAACTCTCCTCTCCTAGTGGCTGGTTCTGGTCAACTGGTTTACGTCCCGTTACAAGCTCTAACAGAACAACCCCGAAGGAGAACACATCGGATCTATCAGTCAGTTTTCCACTTGATGCATATTCTGGCGCTAGGTACCTGAAAACATTAGAACATGTTAAGTCTTGATCCTTATAACAAAACCATATATAGGACCATTAGAGATTTACTTTTAGTCCAATGAATACTATGAAAATTATTGTTTGATGCAAAATAAAACAAACTTGTCTTCAATAAAGACTTGGAGTTTAGAGTTTGTGATGAATGCTTACCCAAAGGTCCCCATAACCCTAGTTGATACATGAGTTTGTGTTGTATCATTGAGTCTAGCAAGCCCAAAATCAGCTACCTAAACACCAAAAAAACAATAAAATGGAAAACAAGAACAAGTCTCATCAACTAAAGTTTATAAAGTCATATGATGGGTATAAAAGAAAAACAAAGAAGCTTTTCATTACCTGAGCTTCATATTCATCATCAAGCAGAATGTTTGCTGACTTAATGTCCCTGTGAATAATTTTTGGATGACCTGTAGAACATAACAAGGATGTGATTCTAGCTTATGTTTTGAACTAAAGTCAAAAACACACAACCAAAATTTTGTGAAGGCTATGCTTCTCAACTAATGGATGAGTAACTACTTACAGTCTTCATGCAGATACGCCAACCCTTTGGCTGATCCTATAGCGATCCGGACTCTCTTAGACCACTCTAAAACCGGCCTTCCCCTACCTGTAATGATAAAAATTGTTTAATGAGTCAGTCTAACACATAAAGCTCAACACTTTTAGTATAAAGCCATTTACCGTGCAAATGATGCTCCAACGTTTGATTAGAAACATACTCATAGATAAGCAATCTATGTTGGTCCGAAATACAGTAACCGACCAGAGAAACCAAATGCCGATGGTGAACACGGCTGATGATCTCAACCTCTGCCTTAAACTCACGGTCACCTTGTCCGCTTCCAGCTTTAAGCTGCTTCACCGCAACAACTTTACCATCATGCAACGTACCTTTGTAGACGCAACCAAACCCGCCTTCTCCAAGAATGTTGTGCCGAGCAAAGCCTTGAGTTATGTCCGCAAGCTCCTCGTAACTGAAATGAGTCTGGCCAGTTCCGAGGATAGCAGAGTCATTGGATTGACCTCTTTGGCTACCGTAGCTGTTCCCCATAGAGGAATATTGCTGCTGGGAGTTGTACATTGAACCGCCAGGACCAGAGTATACTTTACTAGGGTCTTGTCCGTATGAGAATCCATCTACATTTTCAAGTAAAATTATCAACGCTAAGCGTAGAGGTGAACAAAGAGATTAAAACAGAGATTTTTTTTTTAAACCTGACTTGACGGAGAAGTTAGGGTGTGGTAAGTAGTGTGAGTGAGCGTAGGCATCAATGTTTTTCTTTTTCTTTCTTCTTACAAAGAACACAATGGCTATAAGGGCCATGATGGCGACACCGGCCACAGCCATACCGACCATAGTCTGGTTTCCATTGCTACTGTTTGTGGGAGGCGTTTCTCTGCTGGGGACTGATGGAGACACGACGGGCCTACCGGAGCCACCGTTAGGTTTGTGTGGTGCAAGGAGGGAGCTAGGCGGTGGGGAATAAGCTGGTGGTGATGGTTGGATTGGGGGAGAGTTGGTGGGGTCTGACGGTGGAGCAGGAGGAGATTCCGGCGGTGGGGTTTCAGGGTTTGTTGAAGGAGATGACGGTGGAGGAGGAGGAGATTGAACGTCTGGAGATGGAGGTGGGTTGTTGGATTCGTTTGGTGGAGCATCTGAATTCGCAGGAGGAGGAGGAGAAGGGGTTTCAGTTGATGTTGGCGGCGGAGAGTTGGTTGAGTCTGCCGGTGGAGGATTTGAAGCTGGAGGCGGAGTGGCGGTTAATGGTGGTAGAAGCGAAGGTAGCGGAGGAAGAAGTGAATCTGGAGGAGGAGGTGACGGTTGTGGATCAGAGGGTGGCGGCGGTGATGAGTCAGACGGTGGAGGAGGAGAAGTCTCCGGCGGGGGAGCTGAATCGGCTGGTGGTGCTGGCGGTGAAGAAGCCGGGGAACCGCCGGAGTCTGACATTTATATTTTTATATAATTATTTGCAGAAACAACATTCAGAACATAATGATCTAACCTCAAAAAGCTATTTGGTTAATCAATTGATGGAAACAATTGATTTTCAAATTAAATGATCAAAGAAAATAAACCAAACTCAGAAAAGCACAATAAACGCTGATTAAAAATGTTTAATTTTCCCTCCCTTGAGAGAAAAAAAAACTAGGGTTTATTAATGCAGGACCTTTTACATCAGGTAGAGAAAATGCAAGCCATTAATGGAAGGAGAACCTGTATATCTCTCCCTCCCTCAGTTTCTTTTCCCAGAAAAAAAAAATGAAAAAGAAGAAGAAGAAGAGAGAAATAATCTAAAAAAAAGAGAAATAAGAAAATATTTTTTTTAAAAGGAATAATCTAACAAGTTGACATGATGCGATGATAAGTTGTTGGCACGTCTCCTGTGCCCTCCCTCACTCCTTTCATCGATTAAAAAAAAAAACTCTATTTGTTCTTCGTATTGGCCCTTTGTTTCTTTTGGGAATGTCACTCCTTCCTTGATTCCCGGGTTTACCGCGCAAATTCAACTGAGTTTTCAAATGTTATTTCTCAGGACTCTTTCACCCGACTCGAACCCGGTAACGTCGAATCAAAAATGGACCAGACAGTTTTCTAAAGCCCATTAATAATTAATCGCGTATTTTCTTTTGCTAAATTGTAAATGTCATTAAATCATTAATGATGGTTTGATTACAAATTTGAGCCTGCAATCCAGTTTGCTCGAGAGCCAAACCGATGCTTAGAACCCCAAAAAAGTTTAAAAAGAACCCTAAGCATCACGAATTCAATGTTTGTCCAACAAGGCCAAGCAATGAAACACAATTCAGCAACAAACATCAGCAATATTGGTCCAAATCTAAGCACTTCCTAAACCCGAGAAGGATAGAGGAGAAGGTCCAAAGGGCTATGATTTATCGCGGTTAACCCAGAGGTCTCTCGTTTAACAACAACGGACGGCTGGCGAGACGTGCTCCGGTGCTAGTCGAGGAGGACCGCGTTGAAAACAATTGCCTGTCGACCACTCGGAGATAGGACTTCATGACCAAACAAACATACGCACACACTTTGCTTGAAGCACAATTTTGATCAAGCGCAGGCGGTACAATACAATACACTCCCCAAACTGGCCACGCGATCAATAAGATAAGCACATACGTCCACAGAGGTCTCAGAGAACTCACCCGAAACTTTGAAATGGAGGTGAGATGCAGGATGAGCTAAACGTCTCCTCAAAACAGGCAAGTCCACGGTGGCTACAGCTCACCCTTTAGATCTAGGGGGAAACGATGGGTCTGTCCTCTAAACCTTTGCTTCCAAAGTCCCATATCTTAGAGACGAGCCAGCTACTCACCAACAAACTCCCATATTAATCACGTATTTGTTCTTTCAATTGTTTTCTCCGATACTACCACGACATATGTCTGTGTTCTTATATTTGTATAAGAATATTTTTTCATTCAAACATGTATTTGCGTATGTTCATTGAACGAAGCTAGTATTTTCCATGTTTGTTTCTTCATGTCTTCATGTCTTCATCACTTAGGTATATCACGTAGCACTTCATCTTGTGATATCTTAAATTCCAAATAAATTTTAGTAGTTTCAACTTCAGAAAAACAATTTTTAGCTGGAGTAGTCGATACCAAGATAATCGCTAATACGCGATAAACGGCTTTTGTATGTTTGATGACAATCTTCTATAGTTCTATATTTTTCAAAAATTATGTACTTCAATAATATTTTTCTCTCTCGCTTTGATGGCTTCTTCTGAGGGTGGCCCTGCCTCTCGTACAATCAAAGCCATTTCCTGAAGCGCGTTGAGCAGATTTTTGGATGTTTTGATTGTGATCCCATGGATGAACCAAGAAAGCGGCGGTATATTAAATGGAGGATATGGCTGGAAGTAGTGGTTTATTGTCAATTTTGACCCAATCCTTCCTTGGCCACCGCTACATTTTTTATATTCTTCTGGAGTCTTTGGTAGCCTCTTTTTGCACAACCGTTTTTGATCTACATATATAGGCTCCACTTTATAGTCGCCGTGGAACTCTTTCATCAACATTACTTTCCCTTTCTTATATTTTGTCTGTCAATAAGCTGAGTTAGCTAGGTTTCATCAAATACAAACACAAAGGTGTTGTTGATTCTTGTGAGAGAAAGCATCTTACCGTAAGATCTTTTCTGTTTTCTTCCATAGTTAGATGTAGCGGGATAGATATAGTCGTCAGCGAAAGCACGTTATAAGCCACAGCTTTCTCTACCATGATGACCCGCTTCGGACCATTCTCCTTCAAAACCTTTCTTGATGTGTTTTTTTTAACAAAAAAAAAAATACATATATATATATATATATATATATCAAGTATTGGCTATATTTAATACCACAATAGAATCATATAATGATCAGAAAATAAAACCATTAGATCGCGCCACTTCTCCCTATTGAAAAACGGACCGCCTTTTGGATTAATCATCAAGTCGTAGACTGTATCAGGAGCTGTTCCCACGGTCAATTCTATGTTCATATGGTAAAGACCCTTTTTATTTGTCACCTTCAAAGATATAAAAAATATAAGAAATTTTAAGGATCTTGTTCTTGATTCTACTTTGGCCAAAACATCTGGCTATTGTATTTTGTTTGGTGATTTTTATCTTACCCTGATCTTGGGAGGGGGAACATACCACGGATGCTTCTTCTCTGCTTCATACCAAAGCTCTCGTTGTCTCATCAACTCTTTATAATCATAATATACCACGTCCTTCTTCTTCTTCTTCTTAGCATGATCATTATTAGTATCTTTCTCTGACACCGACTTGGATTCGACACTTTCAGATCTCATGAACCCGGCCTACATGAACAAACAGTAAAAATGTGTTTATATTTATTTGGCTTCATCGGGTCCTATATTTGATTGATGATATAAGCTGACATTAGGAGGCTCTTGATTGTTCTGATTGATCCAGGCACCAAATCCAGGGAATACACCCATTCCTATTGGAAAGTTTAGCCTACCAAAACTGATGAGAGCAAAGAGTAAATGACGATCTAAAGCTTGTGTATATATGTTATGGTTTCTGTAATGTTAGTTAAAGTATTATTCTGCATCTTGAGAGAATGTTGTACGTTAAGTTTTATGCATGGCAGCTCAATTCTCGTGAATTACAGGACGTAC
Organism: Brassica rapa; assembly: GCF_000309985.2. NCBI lineage: Eukaryota > Viridiplantae > Streptophyta > Magnoliopsida > Brassicales > Brassicaceae > Brassica > Brassica rapa. Next base: position 18,868,674 of record NC_024802.2, on the reverse strand, counting down.
AAGCGAGAGTTTTCTGAGGAAAGAGGAGTCCCATCAAAGTTTTCCCTTTGTTTTTGTACAATCCTTGAATCAGCAATACATAAGTTATAAGGGTTACCTTCTCAAGAAGCTTTACATACGGATAGCAGAGTCATTAGATTACCCCTTAATTTGGCTCTCGTAGCTGTTTCCCATAGATGAATGTTGCTCCTGTGAGTTGTACATTAAACCACGGGGACCAGAGTTCAAATTAAAAAAAAAAATTGTTTATATATTTTTAATATTTTAATACAAAGTTCAGACATAACCAAACATATTCGAATCCTAAGTTTACTGAATCGACTCTGATCCAAATATCAAAAAAATATTTAAATGGGTGAATAAATTTTAAACCAAAATATTAAAAAGTTTGAAATATCTTGACTCTACTTCGATAGGTATCCGAACACTCATCCGTTTGGCATGATGGTGATGTCAAATTAGAGCAAGTGGAAGAAGTGTGGATAATTCTTTAGCGGGCCTTTTAAATTAATCATGTGTTTGTTCTTTCAATTGTTTCCTCCAATATTTGAACAAAGCTAGTATTTTCCATGTTTGTTTCTTCATGTCTTCCCCAAGGTAATGCTACGTAGCCCTTCGTAAGTGTAGCTGTCTAACATTTTACATTGCGAAAACGGCTAAACCAATTTAAAAACTGTTGTTTTATATATTTATATAAAATTATTAAACAATAAAAATAGAAAAATAAAATTGTTTTTATAAAACAATCGAATCTCATCAACTGTTTACAAAAAACTCTAAATTTAAACACAAAAATATAGTTTTTGTATTTTTTTTTCTTGCATAATCATTCGAGTGCAATTAAATAGTTGAACGATTATTGTTTCAAATGATAACAAATCAAGTCCATCTAATCTCTTTTTTTATTATGATATGTTAAAAACACAAATAACTTTTAGTAGTTTCAACTTCAAAAAAAAAACAATTTTCAGCTGTGGTAGTCGATACCAAAATAATCAATAGTACGCGATAAACAGTTTTTGTATGTTTGCTAACAATCTTCTATATTTTCAAAAAATTATGTACTTCAACAGTCTCTATCTCACTCGCTTTCATGTCTTCTTCTGAGGGTGGCCCTGCCCGTCGAAAAGACGAAGTCAGCTCCTGAATCCCGTTGAGCAATTTTTTGGAGGTTTTGATGGTGTTCCCACGGATGAACCAAGAAAGCGGCGGTATATTAAATGGACGATATGGCTGGAAGTAGTGGTTTATTGTCAATTTTGAGCCAATCCTTCCTTGGCCACCGCTACATTTTTTATATTCTTCTGGACTCTTTGGTAGTCTCTTTTTGCACAACCGTTCTTGATCTACATATATAGGCTCGACTTTATAGTTGCCGTGGAACTCTTTCATCAATATTACTTTCCCTTTCTTATAATTTGTCTGTAAATAAGCTGAGTTAGCTAGGTTTCATCAATACGAACACAAAGGTGTTGATTCTTGTGAGAGAAGGCTTCTTACCGTAAGATCTTTTCTGTTTTCTTCCATATTTAGATGTATCGGGATAGATATAGTCGTCAGCGAAAGGATGTTATAAGCCAAAGCTTTCTCCACCATGATGACCCGCTTCGGACCATTCTCCTTCAAAACCTTTCTTGATGTGTTTTTCTTGATAACAAAAAAAATATATATATCAACCATTGGCTATATTTAATACCACATTCGAATCATATAATGATCAGCAAAGAAAACCATTATGTCGCGCCACTTCTTATAATCGAAAAACGGACCGCCTTTTGGATCAGTCAACACGTAGTAGACAACATTAGGAGTCGTTCCCACGGTTAATTCTATGTTCATATGGTAAAGACCCTTCTTATTTGTCACCTTCAAAGATATAAAAATATATAAAAAAATTTAGGATCTTGTTTTTTTGATTTTACCAAGGCAAAAAGATTTTGGGTATTGTATTGTGTTTGGGTGATATTTTTTTCGTACCTTGATCTTGGGAGGTGGATTACGCCATGGATGCTTCTTCTCTGCTTTATGCCAAAGTCTTTCTTGTCTCATGTCCTCTTTTTCATCATAATATATCACCACCTTCTTCTTCTTTTTAGCAGGAGCATTATTAGTGTCTTTCTCTGACGCCGACTTAGATTCGCCATTTTCAGATCTCGTGGACTCGGCCTACATTAACAGACAATAAAGAATGTGTTTATATATCTATTTGACTTCAACGATCAGCTCCTATATATGATTGGTGATATAAACTGACCTTAAGAGGCTCTTGACTGTTCTGATTGATCCAGCTACCAAATCCAGTGAATACACCCATTTTCTATTCGAAAGTTTAGCCTACCAAAACTGATTAGAGCAAAAGTAAATGACGATCCAAAACTTGTGTATAATATATGGTTTGTGGAATAGTATATTCTGCATCTTGAGAGAATAGTGTACGTTATGTTTTATGTATGGCAGCTCAATTCTCGTGAATTACATGACGTACATCTTTCTGAGGAAAGAGGAGACCCATCAAAAAGCATGTTCCTTTTTAAGTACAGTCCTTGAATCAACAATACGAAATTTATTAGGGTTACTTTCTCAAGAGGCTTTACATACGGATGATAGCAGTCATTGGATTTCATATTTTTAAGATTATACATGTATAATAAGAAAATGCTGTATCATATTTTTAACTAAGCCATGTTATTTTTTGTGAAAATGAATGTGGTGATGACATGTAAACAAATTTTTAAAAATTATTTTTCAAATAATGTTTTGAATTTTATTTTGGTACAAATAAAAGAGTTCAAATGAAAAGATTGTATATATATTTTTAATATTTAATACAAAGCTCAGACATAACCAAAAATACTCGAACACTAAATTTTACCGAATTAAATCTGATCTAAATATAAAAAATATTTAAATGAGGAAACAAAATTTAAACCAAAACATTAAAAATATTGAAATATTTGATTCGACTTCGAATAGGTATTCAAACACTCACCGTAAGAGCACCATTATCCCTAGCAACCCTAATGAATATCTTAATCACATTTTTAGTAATAAATATGTGTTAAGCACTTTATTTAAGAGCTTTTTAATTTTTTGCCTCCAATGCAAAATTTTAATTTTGGGGTTCTTAAAATATGAGTTTGACAAAGTGATTAAAGAGAGAAAACGGGAGTAGATGACTTTGGTGTTGTTACAAGTCGAGAGAGAAGATGAGTTTTGTGTTGCTACAAGTGGAGAGTGAATATTATATAAACATAAGAAGAAGATACAGAATAGACATAGACACAAGCATAATTGATCCCAAAAGAAATAAGCATAAGACACAGGCATATGCGCAGAACCATAACAAGAACATATGACATTCCTTTTAAAACCAAGAAGATAAGTACAAACTACAACCTTAAAGAAAACAAGAACCAACAAAGCTACAACCTTAAAGAAGAATAGTCGTGTACGTCACCAGATTTGGCACCAGACCCATCTCGGGAATTTCGTCGAGCATCTTGTAGGCACTCTCCACATCGGTCTTCTTACACAAAGCTTTCACGAGGAGATTACAAGTGAAGATGTTGGAGTGATTCCAAAAGACTCCTTGTTGTTCTAAACATGGAGTGTACCAGATCAAATCTCCCGTTCGAGATCAATCACACGTTTTGGAATCAAAGCCATCTGATTTCACGGGAGAGAGATAGAGATGAGAATGAAGATGTTGAGTATACTTGGATTCCGAGTACTTATGGTAGATGTGGACACTTAGGACATAAAGAGAAAAGATGTCTACTCCCAGCTGTCCAAAAGAATGAGGAAACACTTCCAGCGAATGAGGTGATGAATGAAGATCGAGGGGTTGGGTCGGATAAGGAACAAGCTCAGGTCTATGCTGCATCGGAAAAAGAGGTGGTACAAGTTGAAGATTCTGAAGCGAATTTGGATTTAGCTTCTACTGATCAAATTTTAGAACCCACTAATGTGACAGAGATTGAAGAGTTGCAATCACAAAAGGGTGTTGAGCTTAAGGCTCTTTCAACGCCGGTACACTTTCTCGTCCATTCTAAGGAAACTATAGCCATTGGCCCCAACTCTCAATTCACTACATCACCATTAGCAGGTACTGCTCCTGCTCCAGCTGAACCAACTATTATGGAAGAAATTCCATCTCATATTATTGTTTCCGAGACCAGTTTGGAATCAGGAGGCAATTCATTGGCCTTTATGTACACACCTACGCATGGCAGCCCTTTTCACAATGCTATTGAGCAATTCAATGTTCATGATGTTGGAGATGGGTTAATGAGTGATGCTACGGCAAATCTCAACATGTCAAGAGGTGGGAGGCCAATAAAACCAAGTCAAAAATATCAAGATATGGATTGGATCAAGATACAAGGGAAAGGTAAGCGAGGTCGTCGAGGCCGTGGATACCACACTCCCTAGTGTTTCCTTCTTTCTTATCTTGCTTTATTAAGCTTATGTCCATAAGTTTCTATTTTCTAAGTTATTGCTTAGCTCAATATGAGATTGTTTCTCATCGTGCTTTCTAAAACTTTATGGTTTCAAAACCATACCTTGTATGTTTTATGTTTTTAATTTGAATGCCCTTTTTCAAAAAAAAAAAAGAGATAGAGATGAGAGAGAGGAGGATACTTCTGTGTCTGACGCGTGTTTCATAAGCGCTGGTTCTTCTTCTTCTTCCTAATTAAGCAAAGCTGCTTCATTTAAAATGTAATTTTTTTTTAAATCAAAATTAATTTAAGCAATCCAGTTAAGCAATCCCGATAATCATGCTCTAAATAATGTTGATAATTCTTTGGTGGGCCTTTTAAATTAATCATGTATTTGTTCTTTCAATTGTTTCCTCCAGTATTACCACTACATTGTTTGTATTCTTATATTTGTATAAGAATATATCGTTTTTCAAACATGTATTTGCGTATGTTCCTTGAACAAAAGCTAGTGTTTTCCATGTTTGTGTCTTTATGTCTTCCCTAGGTATATTGCGTAGCCCTTCGTAAGTATCGTCTAACATTTTACATTGCTTAAACGGCTAAACCAATTTAAAAACTGTTGTTATATATATATTTATATAAAATTATTAACAATAAAAATAGAAAAAAAATAATTTTTCATAAAATTATCGAATCTCATCAACTGTTTACAAAAAATCTAAATTTAAAACAGTAAAATATAAAAAGATTGTTATTGTAATGCACGCGTTTTTGAAATCTCTCCCAGGCCCATTTCCCCAGACAAGCGCACTCCTCAGATCTAGTTCGATCGCATCCGCTCTCCGCCTTAGCTCCTCCGTCCTGTAGCTCCGACAACCACCGCACCTACTTTCCGGCGTGAAGGTTTTTGGGTCAATCATTTTCCCCTTTTATGGTGGTTCTTTGTACGGTGTAAAAATGGAATCTGGAAAGAAACCCATGGCAGATCTGGGAGCTTTGTTCGACGAAAACTTCATAAACTAAACATACCAGCTTCTTTACCTCGACGCTGAGGACCGGAGGACAGTTTCCTCTCTCGTCAGTGTGAGCTTCCACATTCAGTCCCTACGGACCACCTTGTTGTTACCTCGCTGTGAGGATTCAACCCAGCTCATTAGACAGTGCAACCTTCATCAACATGTCGAACCGGTATTCAAGATCCGAAAAAGGAAAATGGGTGTCTGAGGCATCTAGAACCCCAACACGGAAACCCTCTTCGCAAGGTAGAAGAGCCCCAATTCTACTCCCGTCAAGTGACAACTCGGAACTCATCGAAGACAACAAGCTCACTCTCTTAGGTCGGGTCACCAAACCATCGATCCAAAAACCTCAGTGGGTCCTGGAATGGCTAATCCAATTCTGGAACCTCGAAACCGCTGTCACAGGAAGAACTCTAGGACCAGACTTGTTTCAAGTCAAATTCGAGACAGAGGATGCCTTATTATCTGTAATGCGGCGAGCACCTTTCCACTACAAAAGGTGGATGATCATCCTACAACGATGGGAGCCAATCGTCTCAAACTCCTTCCCCAGGCGTACTCCATTCTGGATTAATATTCACGGCCTGCCCCTCCACTTCTGGACCTTCCAGATACTAGAAACTATTGGAAAAGCGCTTGGTGTCCACATGGATGAGGACATTCCCCAAGGCAGAGTTCGTGTGGATATTGATTGTCTAAAAAACCTGGAGATGCAACTTCCGGTCCAACTTCAATCTGGTGAAGTCTTCAATGTGGACTTGGAGTACGAAAATCTGCAGAAACACTGTTTCTACTGCTACTCTCTCTTCCATGAGGAGGATGACTGCCCTAGTAAACCAGTCTCGACAAGAACATCTACCCACGAGTTGGGAATAAGCCAGCAGAATACACTGAGGAGTCTAGAGGATCACCGAAGACGTCAGGACTCCCGACGAGCTCCGACAAGCCAAATGAGGAACTCGGGTTCCCTTCCTAGAGATGATCACGCGGTATCTCAAAGATCAACTACCTCTCGACCAAGTTATCCGGAAAGAAGACCTTACCATGACTATGCGCGACACCAATCATCTTATGATCCAAGAGCTGTAGGGAGAGCCCAGGACAGGAGGCCTACATTTGAGAGAAGAGAGCTAAGAGACCATTCCTCCACCCACTCTTCGAGAGAATACCACCTTCATGGGGATCGTCCTCAATATTCTCAGTCCTCAAGGACCCCTCCCCCGAATCCAGCCAGGGAGCCTATGGAACTACCGGTTATTCCGGAACGTGGTGAGATTATCAGCCACTCCTCAGAGAGAAGATCAGCGCTGGAGAGAATTGAGCGCCCCCATCAAGAACCCCTGAGGTCTGGTGGCCTCTCAACCTCACTGATAGCACGGCTGCAAGATGTTGAGGTCAACTATGAGCAAGGAGACCTCCGTAATAAACTTAATGAAGGGAGTGCGGGTAGCAAACAGAACCAGTCACCGGCTAGGGATCACCCTGTGTCTGGTCAGAGAGTCCCTGCTACACTGCGAATTGGCTCTCCTGTAGGCACTAAAACCAAAACTAATCAAGCATCCTCAAGTAAAAAGAAAGCTACAAGCAAAGCATCGACAAAGAAAGGAACCACTGCTATTCCAGCAGCTCAAGGGAAGAGAGTAACCAGAGCAAAAGTGAATAGAAGCCCTCGCCAAAGTACGCGCCTTTCGAAACAGATGACAGCTCGCTCCACTAATCCGCCCCGCAAGAAACTATGTGTGGAAAGGAGTGGAAATGAAGACTTACCTGGTCCTCAGGCGCAAGACCCACCAGCACTGGTGCATGTCCCAGCAACAAGGAAGCGAAGGGCGGTTTTTCGGCCCCCGCAAAACCCGATTCCTTAGCTCTAGCCTGTTGGAACTGTCAAGGTTTGGGAGGTGACTTGACAGTTCCAAGAATCCGGGAAATAAAAAAGACCCTAAACCCGGATATTCTCTTCCTAATGGAGACCAAAAATCAAGATGAGTTTGTGCTTTCTGAGCTCCAGAGTCTCCGATATGATCACCACCTCACAGTCCCACCAATTGGCCTCAGCGGAGGCTTGGCACTCTTTTGGAAAGCAGACATTGACATCAGTATACTTGAAGCGACCCCACACTTCATTGACACCAAACTGAAGGTAAAAAATACTGAGTTTCATGTCACTTTTATATATGGGATGCCTCAACAAGAAAATAGAGCTGCGTTTTGGGAATCCATTTCCCAGCTTGGGCGAGACAGAGATACTGCCTGGCTTCTTTCAGGGGACTTTAATGACATCCTAGACAATGTGGAGAAGGTCGGGGGACCAGAGAGATGTGAGGGGTCCTTTATCCCCTTTCGAAGCTTTGTGTCGGAAAATGGCCTGTGGGATGTGAAGCATGTAGGCAACCCCCTTTCGTGGAGGGGGCAACGATGTACACACTTCATCCGAGCCAGGTTGGACCGTGCGTTAGCAAACTGCGCTTGGTTTGATATGTTCCCTGCTGGCCGCAGTGATTACCTCCGTTTTGAGGGCTCTGACCATAGACCTCTGGTGACCTACTTGGATTCATCCAAGCCTAAGAAGAGGCGCTTGTTCAGGTACGACCGAAGCATCAAGGATATGCCAGAGGCACGCAAAGTGATAGAAGAAGCCTGGCAGAAAGATGTTCTTGAGCAGGTGGAAAATAAGATTAAGCGTTGTCGTGAGGAACTAATCAAATGGTTTAAAACCAAGAAGGAGAATAGTGCAAAAGCTATTATTGATCTCCAGTCCAGATTGGAGGAGCATCTTTCCTGTGGAAACCCATCCCCGGAAATCATCAGGGAGCTCTCCCTAGCCCTCAGCAAAGCATACAAGGAGGAGGAATTGTATTGGCGTCAAAGAAGTAGGGTGCAATGGCTACAAGGAGGAGACAGGAACAGCGCCTACTTCCATGCTGTAACAAAAGGAAGGAGATCCTATAATCGCCTAACCACCATTGAAGATGAAGCTGGCATACCTTTTCATGAGGAGACTGAGATCGGTAAAGTCTTTGAAGACTACTATACCAAACTCTTTACATCTAATGGAGCTGGGGGTCTGGAGGCTGTTGAAGAAGCAATCTCAAGGCGTATTTCCCCGGAGACCAATCAAATTCTCACGGCGATCCCAACGGATACGGAGATTCTCTGCGCAGTGAAGCAAATCAACACTGATAAGGCGCCAGGGCCAGATGGTTTCTCCGCAGGGTTCTATCATTCCTTTTGGGAAGTGATAGGGGAGGACATCTGTAGGGAGGTGCGGGACTTTTTCCTAACTGGAAAAATGGATCCAAAAGTCAATGAAACGCATATTTGTCTACTCCCTAAGGTCCCTGGTGCAAAGAGCCCCTCAGAGTTCCGTCCCATAGCGCTCTGCAATGTGCGCTACAAGATCATAGCAAAGATACTAACCCTTCGTCTCCAGAAGTTCCTTGATCACATCGTGTCCAAGCAGCAATCAGCTTTTGTCCCGGGGCGTGCTATTACGGACAACATCCTTATCACTCATGAGAACCTGCACTATCTAAAGGTTTCTGAAGCCTCAAAGAGATGCTCCATGGTGATCAAAACCGACATGAGCAAAGCGTACGACAGAATTGAGTGGGCTTTCCTAGCCAAAGTCCTCAACCAGCTAGGCTTTGACGCGGTGTGGGTGAATTGGGTGATGGAATGTGTCTCCACGGTTTCGTATGCATACCTCATCAATGGTGCGCCGTTTGGTAAAGTGCTACCGAACAGAGGGCTACGGCAAGGGGATCCGCTGTCCCCGTACCTGTTCATTCTGTGTGCTGAGGTACTCACGGGACTGTGCCTGAAGGAACAACAAAATGGGCGACTGAAGGGACTACAGGTGGCTCGAAGAAGCCCTTTCATCAACCATTTATTGTTTGCTGATGATACAGTCTTTTTCAGTAGTACCAATGTGAAGAGCTGTACCTCTCTAATGAGGATTTTAAAGAGATACGAGAACTGCTCAGGGCAGTGCATAAACCTGAACAAGTCAACAATATCCTTCTCTTCGAAAACGCCAGAGTCGATCATGCGTAGAGTTAAAACCTTTATTGGCATAGAGAAGGGAGGTGGTATGGGCAAATACCTAGGGTTACCTGAAAATTTTGGACGCAAGAAGGGGGATGTCTTTACAGGACTGGTGGACAAGATACGCCAACGCTCCCAAGCATGGCCGACGAAGTTCTTATCGGGTGCGGGAAAGCATGTGATGCTGCAAACAGTCCTATCAACTCTCCCCAACTTCTCTATGCAAAGCTTCAAAATTCCTAAGTCAGTCTGTAAGCGCATCCAATCAATCTTGACAAGATTTTGGTGGGATAGCGCACCTGATAAAAGGAAGATGGCGTGGGTTTCTTGGGATCGAATGGCAACGCCAAAATGTATGGGGGGCCTCGGCTTCAAGAATATTGAATCGTTCAATGATGCCCTCCTAGCTAAATTGGGCTGGCGCATTATGAACAACCCCGAAGCCTTACTTTCCCAAGTGCTGAAAGGAAAGTATTTCTCAGAATGCTCCTTTATGGAGAGCACCCCCAAACAGGCGGCGTCACATGGTTGGACAGGGATAATGGCAGGGAAAGATGTTCTTGAGAAGGGGTTGGGCTACTTGGTTGGAGATGGAGCCAGTATCAACGTATGGTCCAGCCCTTGGCTCTCCACTTCAAAACCGCTGACACCCATTGGACCTCCAACAAGGACAAACCAGCACCTTAAAGTACAAGACTTGCTGTTACCGGACTCGAACGAATGGAACTTACCTTTGGTGCGGCTCCATTTACCTCATTATGAGGAAGTTATCAGGCAGCTAATCCCCAGTACCAACAAACCTCCTGATAAATTGGTGTGGTTAGGAGAGAGCAAAGGTAACTACACCACCAAGTCTGGCTATAGGATGACCAATCTAATAGAACATCAACCGAACCCGCCTGGTTTTGATTGGATCAAACATGTCTGGAAACTAGACGCTCCAGGGAAGATCCAACATTTCATTTGGAGAGCTCTGAACAGTGCCCTACCTGTCGCGGAGCTTCTGATCAGACGTGGAGTGGAAGTTGCTCCTGCGTGTAAGGTTTGTGGGATGCTGGAAACTGTTGAACATGTTCTCATGCACTGTCCTTTTGCTCAACGAACATGGGAGCTCGCTCCAATTTTTCTCCCTGGCTCCCAAGATCAGGCCTTCCTTTTGGGCTCACTACAACAGCTATTGTCCCTTATCCCCAAGGTCCTAAATCTCCCGCCGTCAGGTCTGTGTGGTTCCCCCCTGTCCCCTTGGATCATTTGGAACCTTTGGACAGCAAGGAACAAGAGACTGTTTGAGGATAAGCTGTACACAGCGGAAGAGACTCTCTCCAAGGCAGTTCGAGATGCTAAAGAATGGGAAGCTGCTAAGATAAAACCAGAAACATTTGAACTCCCTGTGCGCAGCAATACAGAGAGGATTGTGACTGAGGTTCCGACATGTTCGGTGGATGGGGCTTGGAATGTTGAGACTAAATGTGCTGGATTTGGTTGGTTTATACAGGATAAGAAGACCCATGTGGAGATCCAAGGCGCGGAGTCGCGCAGCTTTGTCGGATCAGCTCTAATAGCGGAGGCTCTAGCCATTCGGAAGGCGATGCAGGAAGCATCAAAGGAGGGGTTTTCAAGGCTCCAGATTCTATCGGACTCAAGCGTCCTCATCTCTGCCCTACGATCAGGGTCGGTGTTGAACGAGATAGCGGGACTTCTATGCGATATTAGTCACCTCATTCCTCTCTTCACATCTTTATCTTTTGTTTTAATTCCGCGCTCTGCAAACCTTGTAGCGGATAATCTTGCAAAAAATGCTCTCGCTTCTCTTATGTTGCAAAACAATATGTAAGCTTTTATTAGTTGAATGAAAAGCTGTTGACCAAAAAAAAAAAAAACAGTAAAATATAGTTTTTTTGTATTCTTTTTCTTGCATGATCATTCGAGTGCAATTAAATATTTGAACCATCAATTGATAACAAATCCAGTCCATCTAATCTTTCTTATGATATGTTAAAAACACAAATAACTTTTAGTAGTTTCAACTTATAAAAAAAAAAACAATTTTCAGCTGCGGTAGTCGATACCAAAATAATCATACGCGATAAACAGTTTTTGTATATATGTTTACTAATAATCTTCTGATTTTCTAAAAATTATGTAGTTCAACAACATCGTTTCCTCTCGCTTTGATGGCTTATTCTGAGGGTGGCCCTGCTTGTCGTAAAGAAAAAGCCATGTCCTGAAGCAAGTTGAGCAATTTTTTGGAGGTTTTGATGGTGATCCCACGGATGAACCAAGAAAGCGGAGGTAGACTAAATGGAGGATATGGTTGGAAGTAATGGTTTATTGTTAATTTTGACCCAATCCTTCCTTGGCCACCGCTACATTTTTTATATTCTTCTGGACTCTTTGGTAGCCTCTTTTTGCACAACCGTTCTTGATCTACATATATAGGCTCCACTTTATAGTTGCCGTGGAACTCTTTCATGAACAATACTTTCTCTTTCTTATATTTTGTCTGTCCAATAAGCTGAATTAGTTAGGTTTCATCAATACAAACACAAAGGTGTTGTTGATTCTTGTGAGAGAAAGCTTGTTACCGTAAGATCTTTTCTGTTTTCTTCCATAGTAAGGTGTATCGGGATAGATATAGTCGTCAGCGAAAGGAAGTCATAAGCCACAGCTTTCTCTACCATGACGATCCGCCTCGGACCATTCTCCTTCAAAACCTTTCTTGATGTGTTTTTCTTGATAACAAAAAGATAAACATATCAAGTATTGACTATATTTAATACCACATTCGAATCATATAATGATCAGCAAAGACAACCATTAGGTGGCGCCACTTCTTCCTATCGAAAAACGGATTGCTTTCAGTCAACACGTAGTAGACAATATTAGGAGTCGTTCCCACGGTCAATTCTATGTTCATATGGTAAAGACCCTTCTTATTTGTCACCTTCAAAGATCAAAAATATAAGAAAACTTAAGGATCTTGTTATTGATTTTACCAAGGCAATTTTTTTTTGGGTATTGTATTGTGTTAGAGTGATTTTTTTCTTACCTTGATCTTGGGAGGTGGATTATGCCATGGATGCTTCTTCTCTGCTTCATGCCAAAGTCCTTCTTGTCTCGTGTCCTCTTTTTCATCATAATATACCACCTCCTCCTTCTTCTTAGCAGGAGCATTATTAGTGTCTTTCTCTGACGCCGACTTAGATTCGCCATTTTCAGATCTCTTGGACTCGGCCTACATGAACAAACAATAAAAATGTGTTTTATATTTATTTGGCTTCATCGATCAGCTCCTATGGTTGGTGATATAAGGCTGACCTTAAGAGGCTGTTGACTGTTCTGATTGATCCAGCTACCAAATCCAGGGAATACACCCATTTTCTGTTCGAAAGTTTAGCCTAGCAGAACTGATTAGAGCAAAAGTAAATGACGATCTACAGCTTGTGTATATTATATGGTTTGTGGAATAGTATATTCTGCATCTTGAGAGAATAGTGTACGTTAAGTTTTATGCATGGCAGCTCAACTCTCATGAATTACATGACGTACAAGCGAGACCTTTCTGAGGAAAGAGGAGACCCATCAAAAAGCATGTTCCTTTTTAAGTACAGTCCTTGAATCAACAATACGTAATTTATTAGGGTTACTTTCTCAAGAGGCTTTACATACGGATGATAGCAGATTCACTAGATTTCATGTGATGACCATAGATGAAAGTTGAACCACCGGGACCAGAGTAACCTTTACTAGGATCTTGTGCTTATAATAACCCATCCACATTTTCAAGCATAAGTTATCATAGCAGAGCATAGAGATGAACAGAGAGATTAAAGCAGAGATTTTCTAAACCTGACTTGACAGAGAAGTTAGGGTGTGGCAATTACTGTGAGTGAGCGTACGCACGTCTCCTGTGCCCTCCCTCCTTTGATATTATTTATTGTGAATGTCACTCCTTCCCTGATTCCCGGTTACCGCACAATCTGACCCGAGTTTCAAATGATATTTTTTAGATTCTTCGATCCGACCCAGGTGAAATTTTTTATTCTTGCATTTTATTTAAATGAAAGGTTTTTTCATTTAAAACCCAAAAAATATATGATCCACATTTCTTTTTATATAAACCTAAAATTTTACAAATCGCCAAAGCTTACAAAATTTTAGTTCTTCCTTCCTTGATTCCTGGGTTTGACACCGGAGATTTCAAATGTTATTTTTTGGATGCTTCGATCCAACCCAACCCGACCCGGTAACGTCGAACTAAAGTAAATGGAACAAAAAGAATAGTAATAAGAACTGTGCAACTCTCCTAATGTTCATTGACAAAGGCGTCCGTAACCGTATTTCGATCATTAAATATGGTTGAAGTAGAAGATTTGCGGGAATAGACACGAGTAGAGAAATAGAATCACACAAGTTGAGAAACAAAGTCACACGGGAACAGAGTCACACAATTTGAGAAATGAGATCACACAAGTGTGTACCATGAGCTCGATTCCTCTCAGAACTAATTTAATTTTGAATCCAAGTGATTAATATGGTTGGCTGTAACAGATGATCGGTCCCTCTTTGACTTTAGTCGGAAAGTACTTCAAACTTAGATCATATGGTGTGATAGATATATAGTATAAAGTACGTTTTTCTGAAAGCTGACCGGATCAGTCGATAGAGCATTATAAAAAAAAAGTTGTAGAAAATTCTCTTTTTAATGATAATTTAACATTTTTCAGAAAATATCTTTAGCGTCCCTTTTAAAATTTTGGAATATTAATGGACCAGACACATTTTAAAAGTCGATTAATAATTAAGCCCGTAATTTTCATTCATGTGTTTAAGAATAGTTTATTTGTGGATGTTCACTGAACAAAACTAGTGTTTTTTTTTTGAAAAAAAAACTAGTGTTTTCCATGTTTGTTTCTTTCATGTCTTCACGTAGGTTTATTCCGTAGTTCGTTAGTGTCGATCTATCGGTTTACATTACCTAAGGGAATTTACAAACTATACCTTTTTATATATTTTTTTCTAGAATTATTAAACATATAATTTTTTTCAAATAATCCAATCTCATCAACGGTTATAAAGGACATTAAATTTAAAACAATAAAATATATATTTTCTTGTATTTTGTTCTTCCACAATTATTCAATAAACTTATGTAATCAAATTTGAACTATTGTTGTATCAACTGATAACAAATCCAACACACTTATTAATCTTTCTGGCGACATGTTAGATTGTAAATAATTTTAAGTAATCTCAGTTAAAAAAAAAAATCAGCTGCTGTTACCTATCCCCCTATACATTAAAAGAGAAGTCACTTTAGTGATTTTTGATGACGTGTCGTTCATAGGTAAACTTTCAAAAAAATTGTTATAATTTGATTGGTCGATAGTTTTTAATTTTTATTTATTTAAATTAAATCTAAAAATTTAAGGTAAGTCTAAAAACATTTAACACCACTTGCCATATAATCTAAAGAATATTACAAATATCAATGTATGGCAACTAAATCTCGAAAGTATAGAAAGATTAATAATGTTATATTTTATTACTTTTAATATCTATAAACTATAAAATATAATGAACAAATTTTTATATAAGATAATTATAATAGTTTTATATTCTACTTGATGAATTGTATTCGAATATAATTATATAATAACTATTTTAAATATTACAAAAATCCAAACATGTTTATTAATATGATTTTTAAATTATTTATCGTTGTTTAAGAATAAATTTATCAGAATTTTAAAATTATTTATATAATGTTATAAATTATTTATAAAAATATAGATCCTACTATATATTGATTGAGAAGTCACATAAGTGATTTTTTATTACGTGTTGATCATAAATGAACTCTTCAAATTGTTATAATTTGATTGACCGATGGTTTTTAATTTTATTTATTATAATTATATCTAAAAGGAAAGGATAATTCAATTACCACTTTCCAAATAATCTACATAATATTAGAAATAATTATTTATGGTAACTAATTGTTGAAACTATGAAAGAGTAATAATACGATCAATTTTTTTATATATTTATAAATTACATAAAATAATACACAAAAGTGTTTATTTGAATATAAAGATTTTATATAATGATTGATATAATGATATAATTGATATAATGATTTTATATTCATATAGAAAGAATTATATTTGTATATAAAGTATCATAATAACTATTAATGTCTAATAATTCAATGCATGCTTTATAAATCATTTATAAAATTATAAATACATTTATAAAATTATAAATATATTTATAAAAATCAGGCGTTTTAAATTATTATAAGATGTTCTAAGTCATTTATAGAAGCTTATACATATTAATAAAATGTATTTTGAAAATTTATCATCCTATTACAATATTTTGAATTTTTTTCATTTTAATGGTAAAATTCCTCAACTATGTTTACTTAGTGTAGAAACCCCTAAACTAAATATTTACTGGTAGTAATAGTAATTATGACCTATCAGAGTTTAATTCATTAAATAAAGTTAGTTTATGGGGTTTTTCGTTAAATACTTAGTTTGAGGGTTTTTACCCAAAACAAACATAGTTGGGGGGTTTTAACGTTAAAATTCCTTATTTTTTTCTTATTATCTATTATTTAAATCCTTATAGTGTGATTTGTTTTATCAAAAACCAGTTTCAATCAACTGACGAGATATCTTCTTTCCTAATATCATGCATTTAATATTTAAATATATATATATATATAACAAGATTTGAGTTATCAAAATTATGTATATATTATAACCAGAATATTTTTAAAAATTTATTAGAAGATATTTTATCTCATAGCTGAATTAAAATTTATTAGAGGATATTATATCTCATTGCTTCTCTTGAAAACTAGGTCATTTAGAAACTTAAACTAATTTGCTATATAAATATCGCACCACCCACATTAGTTTCATGCATCTATCTTTTAAGTTTTCATATGTTTTTGATCGTTATAATTTAAATTCTACTTTTGTGATCTTGTGCAGGTGTATGATAATCAATAAGTAACTCATAGACGGGAACACCATTACTGGTAATATTATGGGGGATTCTTCTTCTCCGTTTATTTTTGTTCTCTTCCTCTTCATGTTGTATCTCTATCTATATTTTTGCATCAGTAGTGATTCAACTAACAAAAAAAAGACGACTTTGTTTATCCAGGAACTGATGATCTCTTTCGAAAAAGGTAATTCTTTTTTTTTATAAAGTTAAATCACTTATCAAGAATATAATATAAGATATGTATGCTAATTAAGTGCAATTTATTTATTGTGCGTGATCCTCTTCGGTACGTCTGAGAGCCAAAGGTAATCTCAAAGCTTTTTAAAAACTTTGAAACTCATTGATGTTGTCCTATCAATTATATAATTTGTTATCTTTAAATATTTTTGTTAGAATTACCTCTTTTCTGACTCAAAGCTTAGAGAAGGAAACCGTAAATCATCTCTGCTGTTACAATGAAACCAATGATAATAATTCTCAGGTAATTTAAATCTCTCTTTTATATTTCATGGCTAATATTTTTTATTGGGGTTGTGCGTGAAATATTTATTTTTTCTCAATTATATTTTTCTGATGTTTTAAGATTAGTGTTAAATGTGATCGTTTTCTAAACGTTCTAATGTATTCTTTGTTCATATGAACATAGTATAAATATCAATATGTAACATCGAATCTTTCATATTAACCATATACATGTAACATAAATATTATATAGTTGTAAATATAATATCAACTTAATATTAATGTTAATGCCCGCACATGCGTGCGGGCGGTCCACCTAGTAGTCAATAATACGTGATAAACAATTTTTGTATGTTTGATGACAATTTTCTATTTTTCAAAAATTAAGGATTTCAATAAACTTTATATTTTTTGTCTTATTATTCGTCGAAAAATCTTTAGCTAGATAAACAAATTATCACTAATTGTGTTTGAATACATACGAATGTACGATCTTTTAAAGAAGTTTTCAAATTCAAACATAATGTCCTGAAAGTATTATAACTGACTTTTTCAAAAAAGTGTTATAACTGAAAATTACTAACAAATTTTATTTTAACTATAAAAACTTCATCTATATTTTGTTTATAAACACTAATAAAATATAAAACTAAGAAAGTCTCATTTGACGTCTCAATCTGGCATATTCTTCGGGCAGCTCAACTCAACCTTTCGTACTTCGTATAATCTTAGCCGTGTCCTGAAGTGCATTGAGCAAATTTTTGGAGGTTTTGATGGTGTTCCCTCGGATGTACCAAGAAAGCGGCGGTAGATTAAATGGAGGATATGGCTCAAAGTATTGGTTTATGATCAATTTTGTCGCAATATTTCCTTGGCCACCACTGCATTTTTTATATTCTTCTTGACTTTTTGGTAACCTCTTTTTACACAACCGTTCCTGATCTACATATACAGGCTCCAGTTTATAGTTGCCCTCGAACACTTTCATCAA
This sequence comes from Brassica rapa, assembly GCF_000309985.2. Classification (NCBI taxonomy): domain Eukaryota; kingdom Viridiplantae; phylum Streptophyta; class Magnoliopsida; order Brassicales; family Brassicaceae; genus Brassica; species Brassica rapa. The sequence goes on along the minus strand of NC_024802.2, from coordinate 18,850,696 downwards.
CATTACTTTCTCTTTCTTATATTTTCCCTGTCAGTAAGCTGAGTTAAGTACAAAAAAGGTGTTGATTCTTGTGGGAGAAGCTTCTTACCGTAAGATCTTGTTCGTTTTCTTCCACAATTAGATGTAACGGGATAGGAATAGAAGTCAGCGAAAAGAAGTCATAAACCACAGCTTTCTCGACCTTGATGACCCGCCTCGGACCATCCTCCGTCAAAACCTTTATTGATATGTTTTTCTTGATAATAAACAAAAGAAAATCACAATCTCATGTATATTTAATACCAAATTGGAATCATATAATGATCAGAAAAGAAAACCATAAGGTCTCGCCGCTTCTTCTCATCATAAAAATGACTGCCCCATGAATCAATCAACCATAAGTAGGTTAATTCAGGCGCCGCTCCTATGGTCATTTCTAAGTTCATATGGTAAACACCCTTCTTAGTTGTTACCTTCAAAGATCAAAAAATTAAAGAAATTTTAAAGATCTTGTTCTTGATTCTACCAAGGCAAAAGGATTTTTGGGTATTATATTTTGTTTGGATATTTTTTTCTTTACCTTGACCTTGGGAGGGGGATTTTGCCAAGGATGCTTCTTCTCTTCTTCATGCCAAAGTATATGTTGTATCCTCTCCTCTTTTTCATCATAGTGTTCTTTCCTATTCTTCTTCTTGTTAGCAGGAGCATTACTATTAGTGTCTTTCTCTGACACCAACTTAGATTCGACATTTTCAGATCCTTTTGACTTGGCCTACATCAACAAACAGAATAAAATGTGCGTTTATATCTATTTGACTTCCTCAGGTCCTCTGATTGATGATATAAGCTGACCTTAAGAGGCTGTTGACTGTTCTTACTGATCCAGCTACCAAATCCAGGGAATACACCCATTTTCTATTCGAAAGTTTAGCCCACCAAAACTAATACTTACCTGATGAGAGGAAGAGTAAATGACGATCTAAAACTTGAGTATATATAGTATGGTTTGTGGAATGCCAGTTAAAGTATATTCTGCACTTTGAGAGAATGGTGTACGTTAAGTTTTATGCATGGCGAAAAAATGAAGTGGGCAGCTCAATTCTCGTGATTACATGACGTACAAGCGAGACCTTTCTGGGGAAAGAGAAGACCCAAGTTCTCAGAAAAATGAAAACCCACCAATGTGCATGTTCGGTTTTTGGTAGAGTCCAATATTTTTTTCAATGTATAATCAATTGTAGGATCTATGCGATTATCCTCCCTCGTCCATTGCTACAAGTATAGAATCTTCTTGTGTTTTTGGTTTTAAGCGGTCACACAAATGTTCGTCTATAAACAATGGCTCTAATCTCCAAGAACCCTCAAACATTTTCATGAACATTGTTTTCTCTTCATTATATTTTGACTGCTCTCGACAATAAAGGGAGAAAAAAACAATTTGAAGTGGTGAATACAGAACAAAATAGTTTGAAATTATTTGTTCTTGTGAAAAACTAGAGAAGTACAATGAAAACATAACATTAACTACGAAATTAACTCTCTGAATTCTCATAACAGATGATAGTGGCAACAGCAGACTCTGCCATCAGACTATCAGAGAGTTTAAACTTCAATTTTATTTACGTTACAATTCAAGTTGTGTGAATGTCACGTGTCCTTTAATCCAGTTGCAGCCTTTTCTTCTTCCAACCCATATCTCAAAAAGTGTTACATGCAGCTGATAGAACACATGCCAGTCAATGGATGGTTGTCTCCTGCTAAAATCACCTCAGCAACATCGTAATTTTTTAAAACAAAATTGGACATGTTGGTGTATGAGTGGCAAAAGTGGTTAGAGGCCATGCATCCGTTCAAGAAAATTAGAGAATCCTAACACAAAAACATAAGTAAATAAGAGGTTTAGGTTCTAATGATGGTACTTATTAATTATTCCAACATACATCAGATTCAGTTACACACTTGAGATGATCATTTTGTTTTGGAACACTTTTTTTTTTGGAACACACACACTTGAGATGATCACACATGCATCTTTATTACTAACTGAGACTTACAAATCAACACACACACACACACAAACATATACATATTCTCTGAGAATCCTCTGTTTTGGTGGAAGAGGAACAAAAGCTTTTCCTCAGCCAAAGCAGCTGATAGGGTCCTTACAGCTCTTTGAAGGGGATTGTGCATGGCCACTCTTCCCACCTTTGGAGAGGTAATGCTGATGGTATTCTTCAGCTTTGTGGAATTTCTTTGCCGGTAAGATCTCGGTCACAATCTTCTTCTCCAAATTCTTCTGTTGGTTCTCAAGAGATGAAAAGCAATAAGGAGTATATTACGTTTCCGGCTTTGCAATGTATGAGAATCAGATGGTTTTTTACCTATACAGAAAAAGTAATATTTACTTTAAGACATCATGAAACTACATATACGAAGAGCCCATAGAAATCAAAAAGACCATATTGATTGTTGGATTCCTTACCAAATAAGAATTTTGAGAACATCCAAAACTGTATCTTCTAGCACAGAGTTGGAAGATTCTGCAAAATCAATAACAATCCAGATCCAGTTATAAGAAATCAACAGTAACGCAAAAAGCATAAGAATGGAAATTATAAACAAATAAATTAACTGAAGCTCAATGAAGGACAGCTTTGATCCATTTTGATATCTTCGTAAATCCAGTGTGGCACTTGATGCCAACCGTAACACCTACTTTAATAAATAACAGTCCATCTTTATATATAAAAGGGGGACAAAACACAAAAATACAGAACCAATGCTAATTGACTGGAAATCGATCTCAATGCTAAATAATAGTTTCAGATTCACCAGGCTTGACGTTCCTAGCCTCCCAGTACCGCAGCAGACTCGCCTCCACAACCGATGAACACCTACCGGACTTCAAATCAGAAAAACACCCTTGAGTTAGCCATTAAGAGAGATGGGTATAAGAATCGAGTTTAAAATAGATGAGTAGCAGAGAGATGAATAGATCGCAAGCTCCAGAAGAGGTATACTAACCTATTTTATCTCAATTTAAAAAAACTTTTAAGCTGCGGCAGTTAATACTAGTCAATAATAGTATGTGATAACAATTTTATGTATGTTTGATAACAATTTAAGGATTTCGATAAATTTTCTATTTGTTGTCGTATTTGATTGTCAAAAAATCTTTAGTTATAATAAACAAATTATCACCAGTTGTGTCTGAATGTATCCTATTTTTTTTTTAAGTTTACAAATTCATACATGATGTCCTGAAAGTATTATAACCGAAAATGACTAACATATATTATTTTAACCATAGAAAACTTCATCAACTTTATTTATTATAAACACTAATGTAAATTTAAAACTAAAAAAGTCTAATCAACGGTTTTGGTGGCATATAGGAATGTCAACCAAGGATCTGAACCGTTAAGGCTTGTTGTGGCAAAATTGGGCCTTAATTTAGTAAGCCCATAAACTTTCGGGCCTCGCGAGATAGTACTGTGCGATCGGGCCGAAAGCGGGATGGACCACAGGTTAACCTGCGGGATATTGAAGACCCGCAAATAGTCTCCATTTTTGCCTTCACCTGAAACAACGAGAGAGAGAGAGAGAGAGAGAGAGAGAGAGAGAGAGAGAGAGAGAGAGAGAGAGAGAGAGAGAGAAGAGAGAGAGAGAGAGAGAGCGATTCGGTCTTAGATGTTCGCCGACGACAAATGGAGCTCCGATGACGGATATTTGAAGGTTGATGATACTTCCAGACTACTTCCAGACTACTCCCATGTGTCTTCTATCTCCATGAGTGGAGCTTCTTTAAGCCACCGGGAGAATTATTCGAACTCACTTTCCACCGAAGACGAGATCCAGCTCCGGCGATGGGTTCTTCAGCGACGGTGACTACATGCATGTCACATGCAAAGAAAGATCAAACATGGTTTGTTGTCGATTTATATTTTCTCGGGTCTAACACTCTAACTCATTATTTCAGGTGGGTTTTCTTCTTCTTCTGGAGCTCCTTTGCTTCGATCCACCACCGGAGCTTCTATTCTTCTTAGATCCACTGCCAGAGCTTCTATTCTTCTAAAATCCACCACCGTCACTTCGCCTTCGCTGCATGCATGGTCGTCTTTTTCTCCATTTATCCTCTTTAGTTACTTGTTTTTTTTTTTTTTTTTTTTTTGGTAAAATGTTAAATTGATTATACCAAATTTTCTGTTTTTGACAGAGATTACATGAGAACACAAGTAGCGGAGAAATTAAAAAGCAATCTAAACACCAGTGCTAAACTCAACAAACTAAGCAAAGTAAAAGACTAGAAACTAAGCAAACTAAACACCATTACATGAGAACTTTAGTTACTTGTTTTGTCACTGATATAATTTTATTGCTTGTGATGCTTGCTTTTTAGCTTAGTTTGATGTTATGTGAATGTGTTATGTCTCTGTCTCGGTTTGCTAGGTAGCTCAGTTAACTGTTGTTTGAAATTGTGGGTGTATTCTATCTCTATTTTTGTATTAAGTCTCGGATATGTATTTTGTTTTTGTAGGTGAACAAAGAGGTGGCTGGTGATGACTGTGAATGCCGGTGTAGGCTACGATATAGCACACCGGGGTGTCCGGTCATTACCACCAGCTGACGTTATATAACAAATTAGTTTTGTGCACTTGGAGCAAGTTGTAATGGACTACAAGAACAATATATAGCAAATTTGATACATCTTTAATAGCAGATGCTTCATGTATCTTCATTATGTGCACTTAGGTATGTAGTGGAGCAGCCTGAAGCGTCCTGGAACAGCATTCAGCATCAAAAAGCATCCTGGAGCAGCCTGCAGCGTCAAGAAGCCTCCTGGAGCGGCCTGCAGCGTCAAAAAGCGTACTGATGCACTCCATTAGCGTCTGTCCCGCAGGCCGTCCCGTAAAGGATTGTGCACTTGGCAGGGCGGGATTGGGCAGCCCTTTTGGAGACCGCAGTCCACGCGGAACTGACCCGCCTTGACCCGTAAATATGAGCCCGCTGTAGTACAGGACGGGACGGACCAACCTGTACTGGTATATTCTGTTGAGACTTGGAATTCTCGTCTTATTAGAGAATGTTTACCAAGTCTGACCAAAGGTGCAGGAGTATTCTTTTTGTAACAATAGATGACGTGGCAAAGAAGTCTGTGTTAAAAGAAGATCTACTCGAAATGAGATATTCAAGGATTATGTGACGAGATTTGGGTTTATCCAAAGGAGTCGTTAGGATCATCTAGGTGGTAATAAAAAGGAGCTGGAGAGGTTTTTAGCTAGTCACGGTTTTGAGAGATCAGAGAGCTGGGTGTGAGAGTTTCTTATCAAGCATAATCAAGTGTGCAACGAGAGTTGTGTTGCTTAATTTGATAGGTTAGAAAATGATCAATGTTGATTCACAAGCTGCGAAGTCATATTATTCTGATTAAACAGATTCGTTGTAATTTGTTTTAAAGCTTTTCTAATAAAATATTGAATTTGCGTTACTCCTGGAATTCATCTTTGCTCTAAATTCTTCATAATCTTCGGGCAGCTTAGCTATTCTTATAATCTTAGATGTGTTCTGAAGTGCAATGAGCAGATTTTTGGAGGCTTTGATGGTGCTCCCACGGATGTACCAAGAAAGCGGCGGTAGATTAAATGGAGGATATGGCTCAAAGTATTGATTTATTGTCAATTTTGACGCAGTCTTTCCTTCGCCACCACTACATTTTTTATATTCTTCTTGATCTTTTGGTAACTTCTTTTTGCACAACCGTTCTTGATCTACATATACAGGCTCCACTTTAAAGTTGCCCTCGAACACTTTCATGAACATTACTTTCTCTTTCTTATATTTTCCCTGTCAGTAAGCTGAGTTAGGTACAAAAAAAGGTGTTGATTCTTGTGAGAGAAGCTTCTTACCGTAAGATCTTTTTCGTTTTCTTCCACAATTAGATGTAACGGGATAGGAATAGTAGTCAGCGAAAAGAAGTCATGAACCACAGCTTTCTCCACCTTGATGACCCGCCTCGGACCATCCTCCGTCAAAACCTTTCTTTTTATGTTTTTCTTGATAACAAAAAAAAAAAGACATCACATTCTCATGTATTTCTATATATTTAATACCACATTGGAATCATATAATATGATGAGAAAAGAAAACCATAAGGACGCGCCAATTCTTCATATCAAAAAACGAACTGCTCCCTGGGTCAGTCAACCAAAAGAAGGTCATATTAGGCGCCGCTCCTATGGTTACTTCTAAGTTCATATGGTAAACACCCTTCTTAGTTGTCACCTTCAAAGATCAAAATATCAAGAAATTTTAAAGATCTTGTTATTGATTCTACCAAGGCAAAAAGATTTTGGGTATTATATTTTGTTTAGAGATTTTTTTTCGTACCTTGACCTTGGGAGGGGGATTATGCCAAGGATGCTTCTTCTCTTCTTCATACCAAAGTATATGTTGTCTCATCTCCTCTTTTTCATCATACACATATTCTTTCTTCTTCTTGTTAGCAGGAGCATTATTATTGATGTCTTTCTCTGACACCGACTTAGATTCGACATTTTCAGATCTCTTGGACTCGGCCTACATCAACAAACGGAATAAAAATGTGCTTATATATCCATTTGACTTCCTCAGGTCCTCTGATTGATGATATAAGCTGACCTTAAGAGGCTGTTGACTGTTCTTACTTATCCAGCTACCAAATCCAGGGAATATACCCATTTTCTATTCGAAAGTTTAGCCTACCAAAACTAATACTTACCTGATGAGAGCAAGAGTAAATGACGATCTAAAACTTGCGTGTATATATATATATATTATGGTTTGTGGAAAGTTAGTTAAAGTATATTCTGCATTTTGAGAGAATGGTGTACGTTAAGTTTTATGCATGGTGAAACAATGAAGTGGCAGGCTGGCAGCTCAATTCTCGTGATTACATGACGTACAAGCGAGATCTTTCTGAGGAAAGAGAAGACCCAAGTTCTCAGTAAAATGAATCAAAACCCACCAAAGTGCATGTTCCTTTTTTTTTGGTAGTCCAATTTTTTTTAATGTTTAATCAATGGTCGGATCTGAAATTTAAAATACCATAAACATTTTAAAGTTATTAATAAACAAATTTTGAAAATTTTGGGGCTATGCGATTTATGTATAAACTCTTTAAACTTTTTTCTTTAAAAAAAAAGAGAAGGTTTTATCCGGTTGTGCCATGAATTGGCACTGCTTGAATCAACAATAGGTAGTCAGATATTTTAGGGTTACAATTACATTAATTACAATTACATTAATTACATCATTCTCCGATTCGTATATCTCATCCCGTTACTTCTCCTACGTGATCTCCATCTCTCCTTTATGTGCTCATCTTTGCTCTTCTCCAATACAACGCCGTTTTCTCCTTGACCATCATCATCATGGCCTCCTCCTCCTCCTCCTCGGAGCCTAGCAGCTTCAGCGAGGAGATCTTCAATCATACTCTCTGTGGTTTTAATGGTGATCCCGCGAATGTACCAAGAAAGTGGAGGTGGAGTAAGTATAGCAGAAGGCTGAAACATCTGATCCATTGTCACCTTCGACCCTACCCTTCCTCGTCCATTGCTACAACTATCGTAATCTTGTAGAGTTTTTGGTTTCATGCGGTCACACAAATGTTCATCTATAAACAATGGCTCTACTCTCCAACAACCCTCAAACACTTTCATGAACATTGTTTTCTCTTGCTTATATTTTGACTGTGCTTGAAAATAAAGAGAGAAAAACAAATTTGAAGTGGTGAATACAGAAGAAAAATAATGATTTTTGTGAAGACCATAATTATATCTTACGGTGAGATTTTTTCGATTTTCTTGGACAATTAGATGTACAGGGAAAGTACCAGCCCACCAAAGAAACTTCCAAGCCGCGGCTTGCTTCACCTCCACTGTCTGCATTGGTCCTTCCTCCATCAAAACTTTTCTTGATATGCATTCCTGGTTTAGAGATTAAAAAAATTATCTTAATAATCACTACGTTTTGAATCATACAAGACAGCAGAGACCAGCAAGCACCTTGATGTTCTTGAAGTATCGTTTGTTGTCTGGATGAGTGAAAATATTGTAGACTGATTCAGGAGGCAATCCCACGTTAACTTCTACATTCAAATGGCAAAACGAACCGTTTTGTGTTTTCACCTGCAAAGACAATATTTCTTTGAATACCAGCTACTCTATGTTTTGAGATATTTTTTTTTTTGGTTATGATCATACCTGAACCTTAGGAGGTTGATCAATCCATGAAGGATTGTTTCTCCAAGATTGTAATTGCCTTTCTAACTTCTCCTCATCTCTGTGCTTATCATAAGTAGTCTCTGCCTCTATCTTGTTAAGACTCTTGACCAAGCTTTGCTCTTTGATATTCCTTAACCTCTTGAACTCAGCCTATATCAACAATAACAATAGCACATAAAGCATGATCCAACTATGTTCTATATTTGATTAAGCTTCTAGAGATGTTAATGAAAGTTTAACCTTGAGAGGCTCTTGAATAGTCTGATTAATCCAGACCACAAATCCAGGAAGCACATCCTTATTTTCAAACATATTGAATAACACTAACACCTGTCTTCTTCTCTGATCTTGAAACTTCAGAGCCACCCGAAACAGAGCAAGGTAAAAAATGACAGATCAAGGGAAATAGAAAGTCAACGATATGGTCTGAGGGAGACAGCCTATACAGAAGGTTAAGTTAATTAAGAAAGGCTATTAATATTAATAATACGGATTAGTGGTGTGGAGGTTGAGTGTACCATACGGGCCGGGAACTAGTTAAAGAACTGGAGCAAGTTCTCTTCTCGTGACCTCCTCTTTCGACGTTAAAGCATGTGCGCAAAATCGGCCGGACATTGCTTTCGAGTCGTGTCTCTCGCTTGCCGCAACCGATCCCGTGAAGGTGAAGCCCCTAACCAGTATCCACTGCAAGACGATCAAAATTCGACTCTGGTTTGCAAGTTTGCAACTCAAACTCAGTCATTGATTTTTTTTTTTTTAATTTTTTCATTAACTAAAAAATTAAGTGCGCAAAAGAGTCCAAAAATGTATAGATGCCTTTGTTGAATAAAAGATTAAACGTTTTGTTATTTAAAAGGTGTAGGTAGGAGAGCGACGTGACGGCCAAGCATCATGGACTTATTAGATCTGTAATTAATGGGCCTATGAGCCGATTATAATTAGTGGTTGGTTATTACTTTAAATAGAGTCGGTCTGGTTATTTCGGTTTGGGGATGCTTCCGGTTACTAAGATGCATGTTATGCATGGTTTGGAGAAGCTTAAGATAGATGACAAATTGATTCAGATACATAATGAATTGAATATGCCCATGATTAAGAAAGCTTGATTTTCATTAGTTACATGAATGTGGAGTAGGTATCGAGAGGTATTAATATGTTTGTGTTGATTGCCTAACAAGAAATCACATTCTCTAATCATTTACGTAGACATGTCAAGCAAAAAATGAAGGATTAAAATCATTTCTTCTTCCACTTTGTTTCAAAAGCTAGTAAAGTTTCAGTATTATTTATATACAAAAAGAGGGAGTCATTCTATATGACTAGAGGAAACTTGTAAACTGATCAATCAAAGAATGGATCATCAACCAAAGCGGTTTATCTCTCCATAACGTTTTTTAAGAGAGTAAAAAAAAGAGTGCAAAGAGAGTGGTGCATATGCCTCCGTCAAGATGGAGCCCAAAGTCAATCCTGCCTTTCTGGATCACTGCTCGTCGTCGTCAAGCGCTTGATCTGTTCTTCTAGCTGCAACCATTTCATGAACCATCATCATATATAAACGCTAATGGTAATCTGTAAAAATGAAGATCAATGGTGGGTGAGTGTGGCTATACGTATGTGCACATCACAATACCTGAGCGTTTAGTTTCTTCTGATTCTCAAGCTCCTCTTCAAGCATCTGCACCCTGCATCATTTGAAACCATTGGAACAATCAAATCAAAGTTTCCCAAATTAATTTTGGAAGTACCGTAAAAAAAAAAAAATCAAAAGTGGAGTTTTATCTTTAGTACTACCTCTGCTCCAAGAAATGAACCTGAGAAGATAGAGCTGCCTCCCTTGCTGTCTGTGAACTTAAAAAGACTCTTAATACTCTGTCCTCACACCAACTTCCTCTCTATACATAATGTCATTAGCAAAATGAGAAGCAAAACTCAACCTGCTCGTCTTCGGTATTCACGTTTGCGTTTGTGTCTTCTGTTAAAAATGAAGATCATAATCAAAATCAACTTGTAAACCAGAGCAGATGCAATAAATATATGAACATGAAAGATTACCAGCAGCTGGAGCAAAGAGTTGAAACAATCCGGTTAACCTCTCCTGCCAAAGCACATGAAAGAAGATAGTGTACAAACGTACAACAACCAGAAAGAAGAATGTAGAAACAAACGTACCGCAATACCGGATTCTTCCACGCGGCCACAAAGAACAGGAAACGCTTGAATTCTTTCTCGGTGATTGAGAATGAGGATGGGCAAGCAGTGTTTAAGGAGGATGAGATTATTGAAGTGATTGGAAAGTATTTCCAGAAGATGTTCTCCTCCTTACCGGGAGAAAGAGAAGAGACCGTCCATTATGCACTTCGGCCAATAGTCTCTAATGAGGAGAACGATGTCCTTACTGCTGTACCATCGGAATGGGAAATCCGAGAGGCTGCTTTCTCAATCAATGCAGAGAAAGCTCCGGGCCCCGATGGTTTCTCGGCAGGCTTCTTCCATACCCACTGGGATGACGTCGGTCCGGATATTGTGACAGAAGTACAAGGATTCTTCAGGGGCGAGCCTCTACCAGAGAACATTAATGAAACCAACATCCGCCTAATTCCCAAGATCACCAACCCGCAAAAGGTCTCGGACTATAGACTGATCGCTTTGTGTAATGTTTATTACAAATTTTTCTCTAAGCTCCTTACCCGTCGGCTTCAACCTCTCATGGGAAAGCTGATATCGGAAAATCAGTCCGCTTTTGTGTCGGGTCACGCAATAGGAGATAACATCTTGATTACTCATGAGGTGTTACATTATCTCAAGACGTCCAAGGCGGAACAGAGATGTGCAATGGCGGTTAAAACAGATATGAGCAAGGCGTATGACCGCCTTGAGTGGGAATTCATCTCCCTCGTTATGCTTCGGTTGGGATTCCACCAAACTTTTGTCAGCTGCATTATGCAATGTATCGATTCTGTGACATACTCCTTCCTCATTAACGGCTTGCCTAGAGGGAAGGTAGTACCGAGCAGGGGAATCCGTCAAGGAGACCCCCTCTCTCCTTACATATTTATTATGTGTAGCGAGGTCCTCACGGGTTTATGTAACAGAGCGCAGGAGGATGGTTCTTTGCAAGGGCTTCGGGTAGCTCGGACCTGCCCTCGTATCAACCATCTCCTTTTTGCGGATGATACAATGTTTTTCCTTGATGCTAATCGGGAGAACTGTGCGGCTCTTACGAGTATCTTGGACATGTACGAGAATGCTTCGGGTCAGGCCATTAGCAAAGAAAAGTCTGCCATCACTTTCTCCCGAAAAACCCCCGGCGTCCCTTAAACGTTTGATCAAAGAAGAACTTCTAATCCAAAAAGAGGGAGGAACGGGGAAATATCTCGGCTTACCGGAGCACTTTGGACGGAAAAAGCGGGACATTTTCTCCTCTATAGTTGACAAGATTAATCAGAAAGCTCAAGGCTGGTCAAATAAATTCCTCTCCTCTGCGGGTAAAATGGTAATGCTACAAAGCGTTCTCTCGGCGGTTCCCTCCTATTCCATGACGTACTTCGAGTTACCAGTCTTCCTATGCAAACGTATTCAATCGACAGTCACCCGCTTCTGGTGGGACAACAACCCAGAGACGAAGAAGATGGCGTGGATTTCTTGGACAGATATGGCTAAACCAAAGGCTCTCGGAGGACTCGGATTTCGTGATTTCCAAGACTACAACGCGGCCCTCCTTGCAAAAACAGGATGGCGCCTACTCCAAAACCCTGACTGTCTGTTGGGGAAAGTGCTACTTGGGAAATATAGCCCGGAAAATAACATCCTACTAGCCACCGGAACCTCAAACATGTCACATGGTTGGCGGAGTGTCTTGGTGGGACGCGATTTATTGGCTCAAAAGCTTGGCTGGGTGGTTGGAGATGGACAGTCCATCAAAGTCTGGGATGACCCGTGGTTAAGTCGATCTCATCAAACCAGACCAATGGGACCCCCGGAGGAAAGATGCCTCGAGATGACAGTCTCTGACCTCTTGATATCGGGCTCGGGGGAGTGGGATTTGCAGAAAATCCAACAGCTCCTGCCTGCGTATGAGGAAGCTATTCAGGGTATTAAACCAAGTAAAACCGGGGCTCCGGACAGGATCATTTGGCTCGGAACTAAAACTGGGGAGTATTCAGTCAAGTCGGGCTACTACAGTGCGGTGGATGATGAAGATTTCCTTCCAGGGACTCTTAATGGTGGTGGATTTAACTGGAAGAAAGAAGTTTGGAGCTTAGATTGCGCACCTAAAGTGAAGATGTTTTCGTGGAAGCTGCTGAAAGGAGCCATACCAGTGGGTGAAAGACTCTTAGCGCGACATATTCCAGTTGACTCTGCTTGTAAGCGATGTGGTGAAGCTGAATCTATTATTCATCTGTGCTTTCATTGTCCTTTTGCGAGGAAGGTTTGGCAGCTGGCCCCTTTCTCATCGACGACGGATTACAGTGGAATGCTAGATTTGGCGGGTTTGTGGTCTGATCTGTGCTCTAAAACTTGCTTACCTCCATCGGGAATCACCTCGGGTTCTCTAGCTCCATGGATCCTGTGGAGCATTTGGAAGGAACGCAACAAGTTTGTGTTTGAAGGGAGCTCTGCCTCAGCGGAGGAAACCTTAACTAAAGCAATACGACTAGCCAGAGAATGGAGTTTAAACAAGCAGCAGAAGGAACCTGTTAAAAAGATTATCCGAGTTCCTACTCCCTCCCCTCCCTTGGGTGCGAGTACAATAAGGTCTGACGCTGCTTGGAATATGAGAGGAACAAATGCTGGTTTGGGCTTGTTCTTGTTGTCACCTGCAGGTACGAGATCTTCTAGTTTGAGTGCAGTTTTTGTGAGCTCGACTCTAATGGCGGAAGGGCTCGCTCTCCTCGAGGCGGTGAAAATGGCGAAGGAAGAAGGATTGAGTTCAGTTTGCTTTGAGTCTGATTCTCTGCAACTAGTGAAGGAAGTCCGATCGGGGAGTTTCTCTCCGGATCTCTATGGAATTGTTTCTGATATCCTCTCTCTTGTTGATGATTTGGAATTCGTTTCTTTTGCCTGGATCCCTCGCGATCAAAATGTTCAGGCTGACATTATGGCAAAGCATGCTTTAGCTGTAGCCAATGTATTAAGGGTTGGTGGAGTAGTTACTACCCCCAACTAACTCGTTTCCTCTTAGTTAATGAATGAGTGTTTCAAAAAAAAAAGAAACAACATTCTATGAGTAGTGAGTGGAAAAATTATTATACCCTCTGGATGTCATTGTTGAGCAGGAGATTCTGTAGCAATGGGAGGATCTGAGCTGCATCGCTAGTCATAGGATTCGCAGCTTCATCGCCCTGAAGAAACAAACTCTAATTAATCACAGTCAATATTGCAATTAAAGAAAGTAAAAAAGTTGGAGTAATCTTTAGATTATACCGAGTCGATTTCTTCAGTCGAGTTGAGTTCAAGTGACTCTTCTTCTTCACCGATTGGATTCTCAGGCGATCCCGTTCCTGATGAACACATTTTGCCTAATCCATGCATGCATAGAATCACAAGCTTAATCAGATCAAAACGCTAATCAAACTTCATATACAATAACCTTAATTAACAACGCAATATGAAGTTCATCTACAGAGACGATAACGTTACGAGACTATCCGATTCCAAAAGAAAACGAAACTTCACTGCGTTCCTAAATCTTTCTAGCGATTGTAAACGATACAAGATCAACAACTACGAGAACATCTCTAAAGCAAACGAATCCACTGAGTAGTTACGATCAGCGATACGACGAGAAAGAAGACGAAAGTACGAGAGCGATCGTAAATTAAAGAAAATCGAACCGTTAGTTTCTTCACTTGAGAAACAACGAAGCCGCGGAGCGAACAGTCGGAGAAAGAGCCTGGAGCGGTGAGCGAGCGCGGCGGAGAGTGAAGTGGAAGAAGGCGGAGGAGGATGAAGTCCGCAAGCGAATCGCCGTCGAAGAGAATCTCTCTCTCTCTGGGACTTTGTGAAGAGAGTGAAAAAGTTAGTTAGAGTCGCGGACTTTATAGGACCCCCAAAAAGTTTGTTACTCGTTGCGCGGACTTCTAATTAACCTTTAATCTGGGTTTTAGCGGACTTTGAAATCCGATACATCTGTTGTGGATTTACCTCTAATTATATCATAACTGCTAAAGTATTCTTCAAATACATCATTAGATAATGGAGGGAAAAATAATTACAATAAGATTTCAAATATCAACATTAATCCTGGCCTGGCATCTTTCAGTTCTAAATTATAATCACTCGTATCACATTTAAATTTATAATAATTATTTGTAGTATATATCTCTGATACAATTAGATTTAACAGTCTATTGGACTCAGCAAAAAAAGAATAAATTAGATGATATTCTATATGTTTCATATTAAGTGTCATATTAAGGAATTGCTATTTTATATTTTTGTGTATTATTTTAAAAATAAAAACATGTTTTACTGTTATCTTAAAATATTTCTCTCTTTTTAAGTTTTAGTGAAAATATCTTATAAAATTGAGCAAAAATGGATAAAAGTTTTCCAAGTTAAAATACTAAATAAAATCCCTTTCGTATTAATAGAGAATCATTTTTTAAGACTAACCTTTATTTTGTACTTTATTTACAAGACTGCCATTTTGATGATGTGTCATGCTTACAGTCATTCTCAGCCAAGTTATTTGAATGCCCTTTCATTACTAGAAAATTTACATCAAATGCCATTGGCTTAAGTATTTCGTCCGACATGATTTAAATAATATCCATATTGTCCTACAATCACTTTTACACACCGACAATTTGTTGGAACGTACCAACTCGGTTCTCTATTTATTTCACCACTTTCAAGCTAACCAACTCGGTTCTCACTTTATTTGATCCCACCGATACCATTTTCAACTATAAAGATTGTTCTGTGTTAATTTATTGGAACATACCAACTCGGTTCTCTATTTACTTCACAGACCAACACCATTGTCAGCTAATGTTGATTCCTTGCATCCCAAACTACCTTTGTCTACAAAAAGACAAATTTGTTTTATTGTTCTATCAAATGGGTATCATGTGCCAGAGCTCCAACATTCAATCTTCGACTATTTCAGCCATTTATATTTGGAGTAGAAGCTAAAACAATTGATGCATTACTATGGTGATAAAATGGTTATTCCAGGCATTATAGATTTCCAGCCAGCACCGAAGGTGTAACTAAATATATCACCATCTGTTTCAGCCTTTCGTTTGATCAATTACATCTCTAATACAACAATTGGTTTAATCCGTCGGAACAAAAACAAATTACCTTGCGGTTTACTTATATCAATTTGACTCGATGTTTTTAATTTGGTTTTCAATTTTTAAGAGTTGTCTACATTAGTTGTCCTTGAACTTTTATGTGATAATAATAATGGGTACATACATGACTTACGGGATATGGTATACAGGTGATTCGTATATGGCTGACAAAAAAAGGAAACATGTATAAATGTAAAAAAATTGGGTACATGCGTGATCTATGGGATATGTAATTAATTTGCTCTTAATTTGGAATATTCCAAAATCTCCATAAAAGGAATGCAAAATGAATAATAATGATCACACATTATAGGGGATTTGTTAGTTTCACAGTAAAAGGAACGTTAATAATAAGGACAAAACTTGGTTCCCAAGCTCGATTTTATTCATGAGCTAAAGTAATGTGGGATGTATCTTAAGATTTAATTGCATCCTCATTAGATATTTTTGACTAAATGAAAGTTTCCTATAATGTAAGAGTGAATTATGAATCATTTATTCCGAAATTTTCTCATTTTTATATTCAGAGATCCTCCGTATCTTTTACTTGGCGATAACGCATAGCTTTTGCATCAAGACTTAGGAGTACTATATAAACTAGGGTTTGTTCTCAAACGAAACAATCATTTTTCGAACTATCTACTCAGCTTCAGATTTAAAGCAAAAAAAATGTCGTCTCCATATTAATTTAAAAATCGGGTTTGTCAATTGTTTGTTGTCTTGATATGGCCCATAAGTATCTTATTTACTAATTTTAAGTTAACCCAATCTGTATTTTTTATAGGGATTTCCATTTTATTAAATAAAAAATTAATGTGAGCGTTCCAAATTCTTATACTAAATTTTGATTATATTCAAATCTTAATCATCTATAAGTTAATAAAAGAAAATAGAAAATACTTTTATTAGTATGACTTTAAAATATCCAAATAAATTGGCCTCATAAGAAATTCTAATTTTTGATACACACTTCTCCATCCAATGTATAGATGATTACATAAACAACCCAAAGTTATATATAAATGTTTACTTTGTCAAAACCATATGTTTTATATTTTAATTTTATAAACTCATCCTGCGCTTGCGCAGGTCTTATCCTAATAGAAATGCGCAGGTCTTATCCTAGTAGAAAAGTATGAGAGAAGAGAAGAAGGGAAAAAAAGAGAGACGTCTCGTTATAAGGAGACTCTTCCACTAAGTTTAGGTACTACTTCTACACTTGTAATTATTATCTGATTAGTTTGGTTTCATAATATTTAAATTTTTTGTTGAAACAATAAATTTTACTAATATTATATACATTAGGTACTTGGATGAGAGATTATGTTGCTGCTAAGAGCATCAGCATTGAAGGATTATAGCAAAAGTTTACACAGTTTTTCACAAAAAAAAAAATATTAAAATATTTCAATAGTGTTGAACCCGCGTCGTGCGAGGTCGCTGAGAAGACCCCGTATCATAACTGTTATGCGGGTCCCACGCCACGCGGCGGCCCGCAATTGGATGAATATTAATTTTTTTTTTTTTAAATAAATCGAAAAACGAAATTAAAATAGTAATAATAGGAGCATTGGGAATCGAAAAGTGAGGTTTACCAATGCTGATGGTCTAATGCTCTTAGAAACTATAAACCAACAACTGTGGGGACAAAAGGGGTATGCTTCCGGTTACTAACATGCATGTTATGCATGGCTTGAGGAATCTTAAGATAGATGAAAGACTGATTCAGATATAAAATTAAATTGAGTATGAAAGAATGGCGAGGGTGGGTGGAGGAAGAGTGTGTGTATATGTTTATGTAACCAAAGGAAAAATGCTGTGTGCAAGGCTGCAAGCTGCAGCTTGGTATCGAGAGGTATGTATTATATGTTTGTTTGAACTGTATAATAAACAACCTAATAGTAATAAATCACATTCTCTAGTCACAATTTTCTTAACTGAACAGTTCAACCAAAAAGGAACGATTAAAATCACTTCTTCTTCCCCTTTGTTTCAAGAGCTAGTAAAGTTTCAGTATTATTTATATACAAAAGAGAGAGTCATTCTATATGACTAGAGTAAACTTGTAAACTGTTCAATCAAAGAATGGATCATCAACTACAGCGCTTTATCAGTCCATAACGTTTTCTAAGAGAGTAAAAAGAAAAGAATGCAAAGAGAGTGGTGCATATGCCTCCTCCTTCAAGATGGAGCGCAAAGTCAATCCTGCCTTTCTGGATCACTGCTCGTCGTCGTCAAGCGCTTGATCTGTTCTTCTAGCTGCAACCATTACATGAACCATATTCATACATAAACGCTAATGGTAATCTGAAAAAATGAAGATCAATGGTGGGTGAGTGTGGCTATACGTATGTGCACATCACAATACCTGAGCGTTTAGTTTCTTCTGATTCTCAAGCTCCTCTTCAAGCATCTGCACACTGCATCATTTGAAACCATTGGAACAATCAAATCAAAGTTTCCCAACCGTAAACAAAAAAATATCAAAATTGGAGTGTTTATCTTTACTACTACCTTGTTGTTCAAAAAAAAAAAAAAAAAAAAATCTTTACTACTACCTCTGCTCCAAGAACTGAAGCTGAGAAGATAGAGCTGCCTCCCATTCCGTCTGTGAATTTCCACAAACTTAAAAGACTCTTAATACTCTGTCCTCTCTATATATAACGTCATTAGCAAAATGAGAAGCAAAACTCAACCTGCTGGGCTTCGGTATTCACGTTTGCGTTTGTGTCTTCCGTTAAAAATGAAGATCATAATCAATCAACATGTAAACAAAAGCAGATGCAAGAGAGTATGAACATGAAAGATTACCAGCAGCTGGAGCATAGAGTTGAAACAATCCGGTTAACCTCTCCTGCCAAAGCACATATGAAAGAAGATAGTGTACAACAACCAGAAAGAATAATCTAGAAACAACATATATGAATGGAGATTATACCCTCTGGATGTCATTGTTGAGTAGGAGATTCTGTAGCAATGGGAGTATCTGAGCAGCATCGCTGGACAAAGGATTCACAGCACTAGCAGCTTCATCGCCCTGAAGAAACAAACTCTAATTAATCCACATTCACTATTGCAATTAACGAAAGTAAAAGTTGGAGTAATCTTTAGATTTACCGAGTCGTTTTCTTCGGTTGAGTTGAGTTCATCGATTGACTCTTCGGTTGACTCTTCTTCTTTACCGATTGGATTCTCAGGAAGCTCGTCATCTTTCGCAACCAGAGGCGATCCCGGTCCTGATGAACACATTTTGCCTAATCCATGCATAGAATCACAAGCTTAATCAGATCAAAACACTAATCAAACTTCATAACGAGAGACGACAACGTTACGAGACTATCCGATTCCTAAATCTTTCTAGCGATTGTAAACGATGCAAGATCAACAGCTACGAGAACATCTCTAAAGCAAACGAATCCAGCGAGTAGTACGAGAAAGAAGACGAAAGTACGAGAGCGATCGTAAATTAAAGAAAATCGAACCGTTAGTTTCTTCACGTGAGAAACAACGAAGCCGCGGAGCGAACAGTCGGAGAAAGAGCCTGGAGCGGTGAGCGAGCGCGGCGGAGAGTGAAGTTGAAGAAGGCGGAGGAGGATGAAGTCCGTTAACGAATCGCCGTCCAAGAGAACCTCTCTCCCTCTCTCTGGGACTTTGTGAAGAGAGTGAAGAAGTTAGTTACACTCGCGGACTTTATAGGACCCGCAAAAAGTTTGTTACTCGAGCGGACTTCTAATTATTTATCAACTTCCCTTTAATCTTGGTTTAAGCGGACTTTCAAATCCGATATTTCCATTGTGATTTGTTGATTTACCGCTAATTATCATAATTAATAAATTCTTATTCAAATACATCATCAGATAATGGAGCAAAAAGATTTCAATATCAACAATTCTCACCATGCATCTTTCAGTTTTAACATTTTATATCTTACACAATTAGATTCAACATTTTAGGTTCTATTGGACTGAACTCAGCCAAAAAACAACAAATTAGATGATAACTGATGAGTCCTTTTATCGTTCCTTGCGTAGAAAGAAAGAAAGAACCGTTTGACTCTTATTATTAAAAACAAGTCGACAGTGGATATTTTGGCAGTGCTTGGCACTTTGTATATTTAATATTTATTTAATATGGTAAGACCACTAATACTAGGCAATGTGTTTTTGTTATCAGTTAAAATGTTTCAGTTAGATATTAAATAATAGTTAGTTCTTAAAAGTCAATTCAAATAAAGTTTGTATGATAAAAATAATACACAATAGGAAAATGACAAAAATATATAGTAGTAAAAATATCTTTAGTGAGTAATATATTTCTAACCTATTTACTATTAGGGATATATGTATTTTTCTATCTTTGATTGGATTGTTATTTTATGTCTGTGTGTTATTTTAAAATTAAAAACATGTTCTACTGTTATCGTAATCTACTAAAATATAACTACCATTCTAAATCAATATGTATTTTGTTTATTCGGTTAAAATACTTGAGGTTTTTGGTTTTTTGATGATAACCAAAAATAATTATT
Source organism: Brassica rapa (assembly GCF_000309985.2). Classification (NCBI taxonomy): domain Eukaryota; kingdom Viridiplantae; phylum Streptophyta; class Magnoliopsida; order Brassicales; family Brassicaceae; genus Brassica; species Brassica rapa. The sequence continues at coordinate 18,830,627 of NC_024802.2, read as the reverse complement.
ATTTTTTTGGTTTCATGTTATATAAATTTTAGACATTTCTGATGTCGAACCAATGGTTTCATATTAGAACTTATAAATGCATGAAAAATCAAATCAAATTTAGAAAATAATTGAAAAAAAAAATTATTAAGATAAATCATTTCATTATAATTTGATCGATAGTGAAAGGAAACAACAACAAAAAATACTCCAACTTCCAAGAGAATTAGAATCATCGCTTGTTATCCTTCTTGATTCGAACAAAAAAATATGGATATCCGTAGCTCTACGAAGCAAAGAAAATACTAATATGCAATATCCGTAAAAAAACGAAGCAAATCACAAATACTAATATTTTTTAAAATGGATATCTGATCTGATCCGTTATATGAATATATATATACATATATTTAATAAATTAAATATATAAGGTTATATAAATATTAGATTTTATATAAGTCTTACAATATTTTTATTTATTAAATTTATGAAATTACTTATTAGTATTCAAAAAGTATATAGGCTTTTTTATTTTTGTAATAAAATTTTATTATTTTATATTATTTAGATTTTTAATTTATTTTTATCGAATCATATACCAGTTAACATCTAAAATTTTTCGGATATTCGGGGCACCGAATATTTAGATAGCTACGAATCGAATCGAATCGGATAATTGATTATTTGGTCGAAACAAATCGGATCACAATATCTCTAAAACCCCGAATATCCTATTCTTGCTCACATCTACATGTATGTGTATGTAAAAATATATAAAAATAGTTGATAAATATATAAAGATACCGTTAATTAACATTAAAATACATTTTTGTTCAAAATAACACATGAAAGATAAAATTCTTAAAATACAAATTAAGTAAAAATAAAATAGGTATATTCATTAGTGATATTTGTTGCAAATTATCTTTTTATGTAGAACATTTGTATAACCCATAAAATCATGTATGTGAGTTTATATCAAAAAAAACGTAAAATAATATATATTATGAACACATTTATATAGAATTTGGTTAAGAAGTTTTTTGTACATGACACGTTAGTGTATTCGAGAGGCCACATGGCGAACATAGTGTGAACAAATTAAATAACAATGTTTTTCTTTAATATATAGGGAATATATATATATAGTTATTATTTAATTAAGAAAATATCTAATATATAACTTGAAAAAAACTCTATAGTAAAAAACGATCTAATCTTTCTCACTTTCCTACAAGTATCTCAAGACAACAAAATATAATTATTTAATTTATTTTCTTTAGCTAATAATTTTAATTAATTTTAATTTAAAAAATTGAACAAATCTATAAATGACAAAATGTGTCAAAGAATTCTCGTGAGATTTTTTTTTAAAAAAATCATCTAATTATCCCGTCTCATCCTTCTTTCTTTTTCATTGTTTTTTATTTCAGTGTCAAATATTTTCATGAAAATTTATAGGATGTCCCCAAAGGGATATTCTCATGACAATTCCAAGGAAATGTTTTCCAATATACCACTCCATTCCTAGACCACCAACACTTAATTATATTTCTTGTCTTCTTTTCAAAGACTTCTTCTCTGTTCTTACCTTATGGTTCTTCTCTGTTCTTACCTTCATGCCCTCCTCCCCATGACTAAGCAGATGATCTAACAATCTAACATATATATAATTACAATTGATTGTAAGGTTAAATAGTTCAATACCTTAATTGAAAGTGTAGATCGTTTTTAATACAATTTGCATATACAAAAAATATTAGGGCACACAGAGAAAAATACCTATAGCAATATAGAAATCTCGTCTTACGTAAATTCAAGACGGAGTTAGGTTTAGGAGAGAGGGGTCAAGTGACTTCTATAAATTTTTAGAAAACAAATTTTCGCTTGTATTTAAAAAAAAAAAAAATCTGATAAAATATTGTAAAATAAGCTTGTTGACCATATTATGTTTTTGCTGAAAATCAAATTAACCCCACAATATTATAAATCTACTATTTTTCTTCCTTGGTAATGTCTATTTTATAATCGTTTAGTTATTAATTTATTTTATCAATTTTAATTTCTCCTTTTTCGTACTTCAGATTATGAATATTTTAAACAGTATATAGTTTGAGAAAAACAGATATCCGAGACTTTTGCAAAAGCTAAAATAGACGCTTTTCAACTTAATTTACAAAGTTTTTTTTTTTACGACGCCCATCTTCTAAGATCAAGTGGTAGTCGGGTCTGAGTCCTTCCGAAGAGACGCTCTACTTAATTTACAAAGTTAAATAACAAAATTCTGAGATTTTTACAAAAATAAAATAGGAAACGCTTTTCAACATAAATGATATAAGATGTCCAAACAATAAACCATGAAAAAAAGATTTCCAAACAATAAACATTTAGATTACTAAAATTCAACTTCGATGTACTTTATAACAAATCTTAAAAAAAAAATAGAGAAATAAAAAAATTTGATTTTTTATTAAAATTATCATGACAGTTCAAATATATTTTTTACAAAAATTTACACACCTGTTAATATCTAAATTAAATTCGATAAATATATTACGTACTCACGTAAAATATATTCTGATATGCATCTAGCATCAGCTAATGCATCGAAATTTGTGTAATAGAATTAACGACGCCTGAAATCTAGTTACAATAACATTCATCTGTTGGTCGCAAAAGTTACCAAAAAAACTTTCCAAAACGTTACCAAACTACGTCAGTATCAATCATTGAGATCCAATGGGAATACATAAATACTAACATCGAATGTATGACACTGGTTCCGATTTGAATATTTCCACTAGTTTCTCCAACCAGGAAGGATAAGAAAAGTTGAAAAGAAAAAACTTAAGAAGACCAAGAAACAAATTAGTTGGGTCGTTGACATAATAATTGAACAATGATATGCATCTTTCTTCACGAAAACTTGAGGTAAAAAATAAGAAAATGAATCGTTGACATTTGATGCACGTTCTTACACGATTGCGATAGATTGGCGCAGACATGCCTCTATGATTACTGAGTCTGAGCTGCAAGCGAAACATATAGAAAATATGGTAATAACCCATACTCTATATAAAGGCATGCGCATGTTACGAAGAATCATAAACCAAAACAAAAAGAAAAAAAAAACGTTCAAGAAGCAAGCAAAATACGAATGACATCTTCTCCAGGGATGGGGCATTCAGCCCATCTCGTTTATGCTCTTGGTTTTGTTATCATGGCAACAATGGTTGCTGCTTCTTATGAGCCCTACACATATAGCTCTCCACCACCACCATCACCAGTGTACAATTCTCCTGCACCAAAGGTTGATTATAAATCACCACCACCACCTTATGTATACACCTCTCCACCACTTCCACCGCATTATTCGCCATCTCCTAAAGTAGATTATAAGTCTCTACCACCACCTTATGTCTACAGTTCTCCACCACCACCACCATACTATGCACCTTCTCCTAAGGTAGACTACAAATCTCCACCACCTCCTTATGTATACAACTCTCCACCACCACCATCTTATTCACCTTCTCCTAAAGTTGATTATAAATCTCCACCACCTCCTTATGTCTATAGCTCTCCACCACCACCCCCATACCTCTACAACTCACCACCACCACCGCCGTATTACTCACCTTCTCCGAAAGTGGATTACAAATCTCCTCCACCTCCTTATGTTTACAACTCTCCACCACCACCATACTATTCACCTTCTCCCAAAGTAGACTACAAATCTCCACCACCTCCTTACGTCTATAGCTCTCCACCACCACCCCCATATGTTTACAACTCACCGCCACCACCACCGTACTACTCTCCTTCTCCAAAAGTAAATTACAAGTCTCCTCCACCACCGTATGTATACAATTCACCACCACCACCATACTATTCACTTTCTCCAAAGCCCACATACAAATCTCCACCACCTTCATACATTTATAATTCTCCACCACCACCATATTACTCACCTTCTCCAAAGGTTGACTACAAATCTCCTCCACCACCATATTACTCGCCTTCACCTAAACCAACATACAAGTCCCCACCACCTCCATATGTTTACAACTCTCCTCCACCACCATACTACTCACCTTCACCCAAACCCACATACAAATCTCCACCACCACCATATGTCTACAGTTCTCCACCACCACCATACTACTCTCCTTCTCCTAAACCCGCATACAAATCTCCACCCCCACCATATGTCTACAGCTCTCCACCACCACCGTACTACACGCCTTTACCTAAACATGCATACAAATCTCCACCACCACCATATGTCTACAACTCTTCCCCACCACCGTACTACTCGCCTTCGCCTAAGCATGTTTACAAATCCCCACCACCACCATATGTCTACAGCTCCCCACCTCCACCTTACTATTCTCCTTCTCCTAAAACTACATATAAATCTCCACCACCACCATATGTCTACAGTTCTCCACCACCACCATATTACTCGCCTTCTCCTAAGCCTGCATACAAATCCCCACCACCACCATATGTCTACAGCTCCCCACCTCCACCTTACTATTCTCCTCCACCTAAACATGCATACAAATCTCCCCCACCGCCATATGTTTACAACTCTCCACCACCACCATACTATTCACCATCACCTAAGGTTGTGTACAAATCTCCACCACACCCACATGTATGTGTTTGTCCACCTCCTCCTCCATGCTACTCTCCTTCTCCAAAGATTGAGTACAAATCTCCACCAACACCATATGTTTACCATTCTCCACCTCCCCCATCTTATTACTCGCCTTCACCTAAACCCGCATATAAATCTCCACCACCACCATATGTCTACAGCTCTCCACCACCACCATACTACTCGCCTTCACCTAAACCCGCCTACAAATCTCCACCACCACCATATATCTACAGCTCTCCCCCACCACCATACTACTCACCTTCCCCTAAGACAACATACAAATCTCCACCACCACCATATGTCTACAACTCTCCACCACCACCATATTATTCTCCTTCTCCAAAAGTAGAGTACAAGTCTCCACCACCACCATATGTATACAGCTCTCCACCTCCACCACCATATTATTCACCTTCTCCAAAGGTTGAATACAAATCTCCACCACCACCATATGTATACAGCTCTCCACCTCCACCACCATATTATTCACCTTCTCCGAAGGTTGATTACAAATCTCCTCCGCCCCCGTATGTATACAGCTCTCCACCTCCACCACCTTATTACTCTCCTTCTCCGAAGGTTGAATACAAATCTCCTCCGCCCCCGTATGTATACAGCTCTCCACCTCCACCACCTTATTACTCTCCTTCGCCGAAGGTTGAATACAAATCTCCTCCACCACCGTATGTCTACAGCTCTCCACCTCCACCACCTTATTACTCTCCTTCGCCGAAGGTTGAATACAAATCTCCTCCACCACCGTATGTCTACAGCTCTCCACCTCCACCACCTTATTACTCTCCTTCGCCGAAGGTTGAATACAAATCTCCTCCACCACCGTATGTCTACAGCTCTCCACCTCCACCACCTTATTACTCTCCTTCGCCGAAGGTTGAATACAAATCTCCTCCACCACCGTATGTCTACAGTTCTCCACCTCCACCACCATATTACTCTCCTTCTCCGAAGGTTGAATACAAATCTCCTCCACCACCATATGTTTACAGTTCTCCACCTCCACCACCATATTACTCTCCTTCGCCGAAGGTTCAATACAAATCTCCTCCACCACCATATGTCTACAGTTCTTCACCTCCACCTCCTTATTACTCTCCTTCCCCAAAGGTTGAATACAAATCTCCTCCACCACCATATGGCTACACATCTCCACCACCACCAACATATTCTCCTTCACCAAAAGTTGAATACAAATCTCCTCCCCCACCTTCATATTATTAACCTGGTATATGTAACTCATAAATAAGACATCAAGTCTCATATGATGTCCTATGTTTTTTATTATTCTGTTCCTCGTTCTTTTTAAATTTTCAAGGTTCATATGAATTCTTTGGCTATTGAAATTTCATTTAAATTCATGTTTCCATTTGTAATTCCTATGGGAGGGCTGCCTTTCATTCATATGTAACCTGTTATAATTCTATAAATTGTGTTCTTTACCTTATTATTTGTAATATCTATGCTATATGTTACCACTATTATGCTATCTGGATTGTCTATATATTTATGACCATGATTAATAAAGCTACGCTGGTAACACAGTTTCTCATAGTTCTCGTGAGTCTCTACAAAAAAAAAAAGCACATCTGAAAATTGTACTTTATGACGCAGGAAATCTAGTTACAAGAACATTCATCTGTTGGTCGCAAAAGTTACCAAAAAACCTTTAAAACAAAAAAATAAGTTTAACTTGAGCGCAAGCTGTTCTAAGCCAATGAATCCCAACATTGTTTTACATCAGGAAGACGAGGCAATAAGTTCTCAAAACATATAAAATCTAAATGCAACATCCCAAACATTGAGCTTTTAACATTTGTGAACTTAATAGCTAGTTGCCTCCGGGACTAAAACGACGTCGGGCAAGCCTCTCTTGTCCCCGGTGTATACCGACGGAACCATGCAAGTGATCATCACCATTAGACAATCCCAAAGGGTCAGGGTCCCTAACGATCTGAGGAAAACGACAGGGTTGGTGTATACGTATGGCCATGTCAATGTCCGTTAAGGTTTCTCGTCCGCGTTGTACAGCTGGGGACAGTTTCTGTTGGTAGTGCCTCCAAAAACTAGCAAACTTCGCCTTCCAATTAACCGAGCCCCTGCCTCCATTCCCAACAAGAAGAAGATGCCTAGCTTCTTCCCAGATTTTCTGTTTCCACAAGTCGTTACCCGATGCCATACACTGACTCTCTCTGCAAACGCAAGCCATCTTCGCGAGACTCGCTCCCGGAAGGGACTCCACTATCTTCACCTTAAGCTCTGTTGGTACTATCACCAGATGAGTTCTCAAGTAAATCTTTTTCAAGAAGAATGGTTCGCTTAACCTTTTGCTATCCACCGGGTCTGGACCATCCGTACTCGTCTGGTTCTTCTCTGATTGGTTTGCCTCAACGGATGTTATGCCGAGTGATCGGTGAAGTTCCTCAAGTATTGAATCGATCAGTTGGAGGAGTTCAGGGATAGTGGTTGTATCGTACACTTCACGTACTGGGGTTTCTCTGGTCTCGTGGCTTTTCAGCGGCAGCTTCATTTTGGAACTAAGGTAAGCTAAGATCGGAGAGAGACAGAAGAATGAATCAAATAAACAAGAAGGATAAGTTCGAATCAGATAATGGTTCCTGATTCCGAGGGTCAACAACTAAGATGATATTATGGCGGTTAATACGGACCAGACACAATGGCGGTTAGATATATATATCGGGCGTGTTTGGGGTCGTCCATAAAATAAAACAACACAGTTTCACATTTAAATACACAGAACTAGAATAATAATTCATAGTGATTTGTAATATTTAAATTCTGAAAACAAGAAATTAGATGAATTGTTATTCAAAAGTGCTAGTTTAGCTAGAAAAATTAGAAATTTAACGCATGCTAGATCAGCTCAAAAGTTAACATATTGTTTAGTTTATTAGAGAGAAGTTTTAATAATTGCAAAGTAGTACTTTTGAATAATAATTCGATTTAGAATATTTAATGCAAATAATGTATTTAAAGAAACGTAGAAAGATAATCATGGTGAAATCTTTTCCATACAAATCCAAACGAAATATAAACCAATTTCTCAATCTTCTTGAGAAACCATAGTCAGTAGTAACCCATTGTTATTTAGTATTGATTTAGTATTATTTAAACAAATGCATCAGAAAAGAAGGCGTATAAACCCCCCCCAAAAAGATCCTGCCAATAATCAAACTATAAACTATATATAGTACAAATCAAATAAAATAATCAACGAATACAATACACATACGACAGTCCCCACCACACCAAATTCGACCGTTACTCACAACGTTCCAACCCCATCAAATCTCTTTTTCCTTTTTATCATTCAAAAAAACTTGCTTTTATTATCGTAGCCGTTAGCTCTCCGCGCCTAGTTAAAAAAAAATAAAAACCTAACTTTCTCAATCTCATCAAATTCAATCTCCCATATCAAAAATCAAATCTTTCCAAAATCTAAACCTTCTTGAATCTCTCCTTATCAATGGCGGCCTTAGCACCCGGGATCCTCCAGAAGCTAATCGACGGCATGAAGACCGGAGTCAAACCCACGGGAGAGCACAGAAGCTCTCTCCTCCAAGTCACTGACATAGTCCCGATCGATCTCGACGAGAAGAATCTGTTGCCGAAACAGGGCTTCTTCATCAAACTCTCCGACTCTTCCCACTCCATCTACGTCACCCTCCCCTCCGACCAAGACGACGTCGTTTTGAGCAACAAGATGCAGCTCGGCCAGTTCATCTACGTCGACAGGCTCGATCCGGGTACCCCCGTTCCGATCGTGCAAGGCGCGAGGCCTATCCCGGGAAGGCATCCTCTGCTCGGGACTCCCGAGGTCAGCGCGAGAGGGAAGGAGAGGCAGAGGAGAGGGTCTTGGGGTCAAAACGGCGACGTTGCGTCTCCTTTTGTGTTAAAGTCTGCGTCTTGGGGCCAAAACGGTGACGTTGCGTCTCCTTTTGTGTTAAAGTCTGGGACTTTGGATTTCGATCAGTGTACTCCGGTGGCGAAACAGAGGAGGTTTGGGTTTGGGGCGGCGTCTCCGATGACGAGGGGTGGTGTAAGGTGTTCTTATGGAGGAAAGATGGGGGATTTGAGAGGGGAGAGTCCTGGTTCGGTGATGAGGAAGAGCTGTGTCGTGCCGCCGAGCTCCAAGTTTCCGAGGAGTAGGAGTGTTTGCGATAGAGAGACGACGGCGAAGATGATCTCTGTTTCTTCTGCTCTTCTTAGTCCTTTTAAATCCTCTGTAGGTACATTTATATTATTGAGTGTGTGCTTTGTTGGCTTGAGCGTGAGGGTTGTTTTGACAATGGTGATTTTGCAGGCCAAGAAGAGTAACTCGCCGCCTCCGAGTGTACGTACTAGACGAGCAACGGCTGCAGCTGCTTTGATGGAAGAGGAGAGAGAAGCTCCGAAGTCTATTTCGAAATTGGCTTCTCCAAAGAATAGTAACGTGGAGAAACTAGAGAAGAGTTGGAGTCTAACAGGAAGACTCAGCACACTGAGCAAGGTGATTCAGTTTGTTAGTGACTTAATGTAGTATTAAGACTTTTGTGTGGTGATACTTAAGAGAGATGTCTTTTGATGTGGCACAGGAAGCTATGCAGCAGAGGGAGACGGCTCAGAAGATAGCTCTTCAGGCATTGAGAGAAGCTACAGTCACTGAAACAGTTGTTCGTCATCTCAAGTATACAACTCCATCTCCTTTTGCTGTCTGTTTGATCTCATATGGTCTTTGAGTATAAGAATCTGATAAAGTTCTTGTGAAAATACAGGACATTAGCCAATCTGAGCAAATCAGCAAAACCTGATTGCCCTGCAGCCTGCTTCGAGAAGTTCTTGGAGTTTCACAAACAGATATCTGAAACCATGAGAGAGATCTCTTCCATTGAAGCAGCTGTTTCATCAGCCAGTGAGAACAAGTCTGAGGATGGATCAACGTCTTTGATACTTAACGAGATCCAGCACAACTCTATTGATCAGGAGAAAACTACATCAAAGAGAAGAGCTACTTCCCTGAAGCAGCAGCAAAACCACAAGCAACTGAGGTCAAACGATGAGAACAAGAATCCATCAGGCTTAGGAAACACAGCGAGGTTGGCTAAAGAGACAGAGAAAGAAGCTGCAAACTGGTTCATGGAGTTTATAGACAAGGCTCTAGAGAAAGGGATGAAGAAGTGTAAAGGCACAGGTGATGCAGATGTTAAGAAGGTTCCTCAGTCTCTGATTCTCCAAGTTGTAAACTGGGTGGAAGCAGAACAGTCTGCTGATAATAACACTAGACGGCAACTACATCCAAGAGCATCACAGATCACTAGAAAGCTCAGAATCAAAATGAAGAATCCTTGAATCATAAAAGTGAAGATAATAAGATTTTTTTTTTAATATTGTTCCCACATCTACTGTGAAAAGGCTTTTTTTAGTTTCCACTGCTTATAGAAATATTATTGTTTTATTCATAAAGTGGTTATTCCCCAATATCAAGAAATGATTCATACATAGCTCTTTATGTGTAAAATGTGCTGAAGGTAAAATTTATCATCATAATCTATAAAACCAACTCCAGGTTTCCCAAAGCAAAACCATTATTAACCAACCAACCAACCTCGAGGGATAGGTTCGGTTTAGAGCCAAGCGGGGTTCTTGATGGAAGTGACAACAGCCTTGACTTGCAAGTAATTGTTGAGACTGTAGATACCTTTCTCTCTTCCAATGCCACTCATCTTATACCCTCCAAATGGGATTGTTGCATCAAACACATCGAAACAGTTTATCCAAACGCTTCCAACCCTCAGCGCTCGCATCAGCCTATTCGCTGTGTCCAGATTCTGTGTGAACACTCCTGCAGCTAGACCGTATCTTGAGTTGTTCGCCCTTGCAATCACCTCATCCAGATTCCTATGAAAACATCAACAGCCATTAGTAAAGTTAAATCAGAAAAATGTCAAGAGGAGATATTTCGGATATGTACTTGAACTTAAGTATGGTCTGAACTGGTCCGAAGATCTCGTCTTTTGCTATGAGCATATCGTCCTGCCAAGTTCAATACAGGACCATCTAAGAAATTGTTGTTTAAGGGTAATATATTATGTTCTACTTACCTTGACGTCAGAGAAGACAGTGGGTTGAATGTAGTAACCCTTGGAACCATGACGGTCACCTCCAGCTTGTAAGGTGGCTCCACTATCAACTCCATGTCTAATGTACTTCAGGATTTTCTCGAACTGCTCTGAGTCCACCTGTTTTGTTTTTTTTTCCAAACAAGTTAGGAATGTGGAAATGCTCTTCTGTCTTTCACTGAGAGTATGGTTACTGTTTCTCTACCTGGGGACCTTGCTCAATGCCTGACTTGAAGGGATCTCCAACAGCTCGGTTGATTGCACGAGCTTTAGCTTTCTCTACAAACTCATCATACACTCGTTCATGTACAAATGTACGCGAGCCAGCACAGCAGCATTGTCCCTGCGGAGTTAGCCAGAAGAGGTTATTATCAGGAAGCTATTGCTTCTTAAGATTGTAGATTCATTGTTTTCCCGAGTGAAGTTAGTCACCTGGTTAAAGAAGAGAGCGAAATGAGCCATCTCAACGGCCTGATCCACATCAGCATCTTCACATACAATGAAAGGTGACTTGCCTCCAAGCTCAAGAGTCACTGCCTTGAGGTTACTTTTTGAAGCCAACTCAAGAATGATCTTTCCAACATCAGTAGACCCGGTGAAAGCAACCTGTAGAGTAGAGAGTATTTATCTGAAAATTCTATAGAAGGCAGATCTTTAAAACTATTGAAAATGTCTGTTCAAGGTGTGTATGTTTTAAACCTTGTCAATGTCCATGTGACTAGCAATGGCTGCACCAGCGGTAGGACCAAATCCAGAAACTATATTAACAACTCCTTCAGGAAGTCCAGCCTCATGAAGTAGTCTTCCAACAAGAAGAGCAGAGAGAGGAGTCTGCTCAGCCGTCTTGAGCACAACGGTGTTACCGCAAGCTAAAGCTGGTCCAAGCTTCCACGAGAGCATGAGAAGAGGGAAGTTCCATGGGATGATCTGTCCAGCGACTCCAATCGGCTCGTGGAGCGTCTGCACGTGGTGGGAACCGTCTCCAGGAACCGTCATTCCATGGATCTTGTCTGCCCAACCTAAGAAACTCACAACACACAAAATCTTTAAAGAGATCAAGAAAAAGAATCATACAATATTAGATTAGTGATTTTGTTCAACTCACCAGCATAGTAACGGAACACTCTAGCAAGCATAGGAACTTCAATATTGGCAGACTGCTCATAAGGCTTCCCGTTGTCCCAAGTCTCAAGAGCAGCAATCTCGTCGTTGTGTTTCTCAATCAAGTCAGCGAAACGAAACAGTATCTTCGACCTCTCCTGAAGAAAACGAATCCAAACATGTGAGAGTCACTCTCAACAAGCATAGATGTTGAAAAAGAAACGTTTTTATTACATAAGCAGTCATTCTAGGCCATGGACCCTGGTCAAAGGCCTTGCGCGCGGCTACAACCGCACGGTTCACGTCTTCCACGTCACCCTCAGCCACCTGAGCTATCACTTCCCCAGTTCTTGGATCCAACGTGGGGAAAGTCTTTCCTGTAATACATTATTCAATATTAGTGTAACAATCATCAATAATAATATTCACTGAGTTTCATTACAATTCCAAGAATCTCTGACCTGAGGCTGAATCAACGAACTTTCCGTTGATTAGGAGCTGAGTGTGCTCGACTTTCACTGGTGGAGTGATGGTGTCTTCGAGAGAAGCAGCGAGGTTGCTGTACCTGCGAGCTCCTCTGTTCAGGAGAGGATCTTTACCTGAAGAGAATCATTCAAATCACATCGATAGAGAATCCAAAAATCTTGGAGATCACCGAATCAATTAATCAGGAAATATAAAATACAAACAGAAAGATAGATATTTTTCGAGAGGATCTAGACTGTTCCTCTGAGTCCGACCGGATCAGCCGATAAGATATATATAAAAAAAAAAGTGGATCTGCGATTAACCTAAGAAAATGAATCATCGCATCGGATAGGTGTATACCTCTAAGGGAGAAGAGAGAAGAGGAGGAGATGAGGGAGCGAGATAGAAGCGAGGACACTCTTCTTGACGCCATGGAAACTAAGTACAGTAGTCGCGGTGAAGACTTTCTCTCTTCTTTGTATCGGGTATGCTCTGAAGGAGGACTTAGTATGGTTTCGTTATATAGCAAACGTAGGAAGAACCGCTTTTAAGACCTACAGTATCTGATATTATCCGTTCACACAGGTCAGTTAGACCAAAAGAGAACAGTTGTCGGAACATTATTCGCGACCACTTGCATAAAATAATATATTTTATGTGGTGTGCAATAATGTTTGGAATTATTGTAAGTTTTAATATCATATATATCAATATTATGTTCACATAATATTGAAAATAAACAAACATATTTTTTGACCAAAAAAAAACAAAAATATTTAATATTTATATATATATAAACAACGCGTTAGAATGAAATAATTTTTTTTTGGAGCTAATGTATATAATATATTATTCTAATTTTAATACGAACTATAATGTTTGAAAATCATATATATGAAGATTGTTTTGACAAAAAAACATTTTTTATTTATTAGTTTTTGCTTAAAATAAATAACACTATATCATTTGGAAAATTTTGTTATAAACTTGATATATTTAGGTTAATAAATTATGAAGAAAAATCGTGAAATTAATTATCAGAAATTCATAAGCAAGAAATATGGTGTCACTGACTCACTTGGTTGGTTCATTCGGACAAATCATACCTTATTAGTTTATTTAGCATTCAATGTCGTCAAAAAAAAAGCATTCACTAAACAAGAATGAAAGAGAAAATAATATTATTTCCCGATTCTTTTCCAATTTTGAAAATCTTAAGTATATATAACTCCTATAAGAGTGGATTTGAGTGGTTCACCTACCGCACTAAAATAGGTCATTATATCAAATGTGATTATGTGAACATGTGAAAGTATATTAGTTATATTATATCATTATAATATAGTTTAGTCAGCGTCTGTGTTTGAATTAAAATTAAGATAAACTTGGAGAAATTTGGGATTTTGGTATCAATTGCTATGACATGTGTTTATGCTAAAACTGGCTCTCAATCTTCGCCACTAGGCCCACCACGGCTAATCATGATTGGTTTAGATCCGGTCACTGACACAATCTTAGCCACATTAGACTCACAAGGATTTGTAACATTCCTTTTACTATCTTTTTAGTAATAAAGAACTCGTTTTTTTTTCATACGTGTTTTTCGTTTCTAATATCGTTTTCGTAAAAGATTTCGGCTCAACTAAAACCAAATTTAGTGGACCGTTCAAACTGAAATGCTTGGCTTCAACTAGGAAGAGTCGTATGAAACTGAAACAGCAGTATTCATGGTCGGTACTTGTTATCAGACGAAATATATCTGAGTAATATACACCTCTACGAATGTTCAAAAAAAAAAAAAACACCTCTACAAAAATTATTGTGTATTCGTGAAAAGGGGCTCCTTTGCATGATATTTGATTTTGCAAAAGCTGGGTTCTATAGTGGGCCTAATAATATGATAGCCTTAGCGACCCAAGTCCTGCTATCCAATTATCTTTGGACAGTATCTGTGTTACCTGGGAGACTTATGAGAGCCATATTACAAAACGATTCAAGGACATCAAATTAAATACAGTAGAAAACTATATAAAAAAATTGTAAATGAAACTTGTTATTCGGTAACTAATTTATCTTATATACTTCCCTATGTAATAGTTCAATGGTTGTGTTATCACTGGTAAATATATCATACACATCAACATAAACACTTACAATTAACAGCATAAAACTGTTTTGTTTTATGATTAGAGCCTCCTCTACAAGAATATATCTGACACTTGCTAATCCTCTCTATGTTGTGTGATTTGGCCGAGCTTCGAACCCAAGCATACGTTGCACGTGAAATAGCGCGTGGCGTAAACGTGGTGTCTGGCAAGTGAGTATCATCAAGAAGCGAATAAGAAAAACAGACAGACCAAAAAGCCAAGACAACGATATATTCGAGGCAAAAGCAGTTTCGTCCGTATTATTTATCATCACATAATAATTTCGCAATTAACTCGTCGGAATTATAACCCACAAAATAAAATAACATAAATGAAATTGATATTTTACAGTCTTACTATCGAATCTTTTACTTCTTAATTCTTATATATTCCGCTTCACTTCACATCCAAACAAATCCTGCAAAAAAAAAACCCTAATCCCCTCTCTCTCGTCTTCTATCGGCAGTAGCAATGGATGCCACCAAAGAAGCCTCTGTCACCGATTTGAAGCGACCGAGAGAAGAGGATGATAACAACAACACCGCCGCCGTCGCCTCCATGGAGACAAAGGAGCCGGCTTGTTTCTCCTCCGTGATTCCCGGGTGGTTCTCCGAGATGAGTCCCATGTGGCCAGGTCAATTCTCGTTCTTGTCTTTTTTTTTTTTCATAAAGGTATCTCCTTTTTTTATTACAAAACCTGATGATGTCTTTTTGGGGATGCAGGAGAGGCACACTCTTTGAAGGTTGAGAAGGTTTTGTTTCAAGGCAAATCAGATTACCAAGATGTCATTGTTTTCCAGGTTAACACAAACATTAAAAAGACAATGACTTTTGGTTGAATCTGCAATCATATCTCTGTTTTTTTATGTTTGGTTTGTTTATTTAGTCTGCGACGTATGGGAAAGTTTTGGTTTTGGATGGAGTCATACAACTTACGGAGAGAGACGAGTGCGCTTATCAGGAGATGATCACTCATCTGCCTTTGTGCTCTATCCCTAACCCAAAGAAGGTAAAAAAAATACTCAAAAGACTATTTATTACTTTTTTTTTTCTTCTCCGGTGAAGTATGATGAGTTAAATAATTACTTGTGAAGAAATGTAGTAACCAGACGTCCTTTATCAGATGTGAATTTTGTAGCTGGCATAAATGATTAGACTCACAGAGTGGTGATAAGAATGTCCACTAGAGAAAAAGGTTGATGATGAACATTCTTTTTAGCTTTTTTATTGTCAAAAAAAAAGGGTATATTGTCCCACGTTCAGAGAACTCAAGTTACTTTATTGGGTAGTAATAATAAAATAGAGGCAAATGTTTTTAACTGCGTCAAATGATTATTTAGGACTTGCTTGAATAAAAGTAGATAGTCAAAGCTTCTAACATCCAATTTAACTAGTTGAAGATTATGGTTTAGTGAAACAGATGAACATTTATAGCTTCTTGTATCTGATCAGTGACTTTCTTGTTTTTTTTTTCATAGGTGTTGGTCATTGGAGGAGGAGATGGAGGTGTCCTGCGGGAAGTGGCACGCCATTCCTCTGTTGAGCAGATTGACATGTGTGAGATTGATAAAATGGTGGTTGATGTGAGTTCTCACATACTTTTCACCTTCTCCTCCATCTCTGTATGAGTAAATGGGAATGTTCATATGCGTTTCGTTGCCACGTTCGTTGAATCTACAGGTCTCTAAGCAGTTTTTCCCTAACGTAGCAATTGGATTCGAGGATCCTCGTGTCAACCTCGTCATTGGCGATGGTGTTGCTTACTTGAAGAATGCTGCTGGAGGATCATATGATGCAGTCATTGTTGACTCCTCGGATCCAATTGGTACCATCAGAGTTAACCCTTGCTGTTATGTTGAGAAGCAGACTTTGATTATTAACTACTTGTTGCTGGTGTGTGTGTGTCAGGTCCTGCTAAGGAGCTGTTTGAGAAACCTTTCTTCCAATCTGTGGCGAGAGCGCTTCGTCCTGGTGGAGTTGTGTGCACTCAGGCCGAAAGCTTGTGGCTTCACATGGACATAATCGAAGACATTGTTTCCAATTGTCGTGAGATCTTCAAGGGCTCTGTGAACTACGCGTGGACCAGTGTTCCAACATACCCGAGGCATGTTTTGTAACCCTTTTAACATCCAATCTCTCATGTTTTTGTGATTTTAAGTTTACAACTTAATCATTTCTTTTTTGTGTTTTGCAGTGGGGTTATTGGATTCATGCTATGTTCAACTGAGGGACCTGACGTTGACTTCAAACACCCTGTGAACCCAATTGATGACAGCAAATCAAGTGGACCGTTGAAGTTTTATAACGCTGAGGTGAGAACAAAAGAAACTCTTTGATATGTCACTTCATGCATCTTGGCATTCAGATCCTTATCTGCTCTTTCTTCTTATGGGTTTCAGATTCATTCAGCTGCCTTCTGTTTACCTTCTTTCGCCAAGAAGGTGATTGAGTCAAAAACCAATTGAAAAGGGGGAAGAAGTAGTCTGGAGGATGGTTGCATTTATCAGAATAAAAACTCTTTTTTTTTTAACAATTTTTAGAATGCTATATTTGTTTCAAGCATGTGTACCTGTGACACTAATGCAAGAGTATTGTCTTATCTTAGATAATGGCATTGCACCCTATCAACAAGTTCCCTTTGCTCTTTCATTGAAGCTGAGAAATTTTATAAGCTTTCTGCCTCACACATTTATTTAAAACTCGGAAGTTTGGTCAAGCTAGCATTTTATATCATACGCAGACAGTTAAAATCCTCTCGACTTTCATGAAGTTAAATGTCAAAGCTTAACCTGGATAGGCAAATGATTTCTTCTTTGTTGTCATCATTGCATATGATGATTGAGTAAGTTGACTTGAATCATGTAATCAGTGACTGGATAGTGGACAGCTACATTATCCTTCTTGAAGATTGGTTTGTTTCTTAAGAACATGGAAAAGCAAGATGCTATATCATCAATTGCTTCAGCGTAGATGTAGCGTGTCGATCAATGCTCAATGTCCCACGTGAGCTGGTCCGGATTAATGCAGTGTCTTGGTATTATTCAGCTTTCAGTTCCTAACTAACGTAGTTCAATGCTATGTCAACCAGATAGATTTCCACAACTAATAGTACAATTTTAACTCTCACAAACGTAATAAACGCGTCGAGAAAATGTTTTTTTTCACGGTGTTTGGAAAATGTTGCAATGAAAAAATAATGCGGAAAAGGATAATAGATGTTATAAAAGTAAACGATACAAAAATAATAGACTAAGGTGACATCGTCCTTTTATATTTCATAACTCGTTGATCTAAAAAAAAAAAAAAAAAAAAAAAACTCGTTGATCTAATAATAAAATCCCTATCTACTACTCCTTATATTTTTGAAAATAAATTTTTTTAAAATTTTCTGTTTATTAATAAATGTATACAATTTAATTTACAATTTATTTTGTAATACACTTTTCAATAACTATCTACTAAAAAAAATTAATCGGTTTAAATATTCATAATTAATGTTTCTCAAAAATATATAAAAGTATTTAAAAAATATAAAAAATTTATTTTTGTGAAACAATAATAAATTCTATAAAATCATATTTTCACTAGGATGAAGCATATGCTAAGGAATCATACCAAATACAATAGATATATGAAATATCAACAACGAGCAACATATATTGGGTTTGGTCGAGACTCTTTATGTGAAAGACTCAACACATTGTATCTCACCAAACCATTTGTCTATCTGATGCATCGAATTAATAAACTTTTTTTCTTCATTTTTGGTTTTTTAGTTCTGGTTTTCCGTTTTTTAGTTTATTGTTTTCTAATTTTTCATAAACCTATTGTGGATCGAAAACATCATTAAATCTATAAACAGGTGTTGTCTTCCCAAAACGTGTCGATAGATCATTGGTTAGATTGTACCGACGTAAATGGAATAGCAGTAATGATAAAATAGCATCTCTCCCCCGAAAAACTTATCCATTCAGGAAACATTCTGAACCAAGGAACCAAGATAAAGTCGCTTCGGGTCCCACACTCTCTAAGACAATGTCTGATGACATGTCGAATTCTTACTCGCTTATTTACAGACATCCATGTAGATCCCACTCATCTTCCACGTGCCCTCCTTTACAAAAGTTTAGATATTTTTCGAACACAAATGTCTGAACTCACAGCTCTGATTTACACGTCTCGTCACACCTATGCGCTTGGCCCCTGTCGAGTGGAAGGTCGCTGTAAAATAAATTGTTTTATATTAAAATAAAAAGGCGAAGATATCAACAGGAAAAAAGCAGCAAAAGAAGAAGAAAAAAGGAAGTGTTTATCTGATTTGGATCCAATCAACCCAATCCTCGTTAGACGACGTGAAAACATAACACGGCTTAGTTGTCGATGTTATTACATTCCAACCACTAAAACTAATCGAGGGCATTACCGTAATTTACTACATGGTTAGCATGTTTAGTGATATTCCTAATGCTGCCTAAGCTTTTGGCCCTTGGGAGATTTGAGAGGCCACCCCGAACAGCGTGGTGCCTTTATAATATTAACAAAAATTAAAAACTAATCTCAATACGATAATGTGTGTGCGTACATGTTTTAATTATTTTTGTTTGGTCAGGTTATAAAATTTAATAATGACTTCTTCTTTAACTAGTATAAATTTACTTTATCTACTATGTACATGCATGTTGCATTTTTTGGTTTGTTCCATTGTATGTCTTTTTCTATAGACTTTCTAGAAACGAGATGATAATTGTATTTCTAATGATATTTTTCTTCTTGTCAAAGCAGGAAGATTGATTCAAATCATCTTATCTATATGGATCTAGTCTTAGAGATCGTGTGTGGAAGTTTGGTTACTGACTAATAGATTACAATTTTTTTCCTTCAAACGTTACTTGCACTTTGTAGAGTTATGACTATTCTATGTTACCACCATGACACGACTTGTCAACAAAATTAATTCTATACAATAAAGAAAATGAAGCTACAGCGCCAGCATAATATAATTCTAACTTCAATTTTACCAAATCATTATATAATAATATATCTAAAGTTTATTCATACACCGAAACAATTTTGTGAAACAAAAAAGCCACCCGCCACAGCAAGCGGGTTGGTTCATGACAGAACTGAACCATAGGGAGTATATGTATATGTGATAATTACAATGAAATGTGCACTTTTGAAAACAATAAAAGAAAATACGAGTGATAGAGAGAAAGTTTATGAGCGTTTTTAAAATAGAAAAATGGTTTGAGTAATGCCAACTAAAATCAATTTGCAGTGGGGATGAATATTGTATTAATTATCACATTAATTGCAATTAATTACGAAATTAAAGAAAGTTTTTTTATCTTAATCAAGAATACGTTTATAAAATAATAATTTATTTTGACCAATATTAATTCTTCAAAAGAAATTTATATCTTTTATTTTTTTTGAAAGAAAATTTTATATCTTTTAATTAAACTCAAGTTTATGGAACTATCAGTTATATGTATATGTATATATATATATATATAATTTTATGATAAAAGTATAAGTTATTAAGATCAAGGTCCAGACTTAACACCTAAATCTGAACATAATTAGTCTGAATCCATCTTAACTTGATTTAGTTTAATAAAAATTTACATCTCTCCAGAATTCTCTAAGGTCATCATTATTATTAATCTAAGTAGGATTTTTTTCACAATATCCAATATGTTCATTTCTGTCTTTCAAATTATAAACTTTAAATAGATATTTTTTCATTTAAACAAATTTCAAATCTGATATAAAACTTTAAACAGAATTTTAATATTTCAATTAATATATGACCAACAAAGATGTAGTGATGCAACACATATGAATCTCTCCATCCTGTGTTTGTATGATTTGTCTTTTTTCGTTGTTAACTTTGTATTTATTTGTTTTCAGAAAAAGTTGTAAGTATTTGTTTTGTAGGATATTTTATATAATCTGGATTCTGGAGTGTGACAATATAAAATAATTACTCATAATATTACTTTTTGATGAAATGTTTATGGTATTTGCATTTCTCGAAAGAAAACTGGAATTAGTTTAGCTCAGAGTATTATTTTTTGAGGTCAAATAAAAATTTGAATATATGCTTGGAGTCATGTCAACCAAAACTACTTGATTTTGAATATGCCGTGGTTCTCCTCCAATTCGGATAAACTCGTAAACGATAGGTCAATATAAAACAGCCAAAAAAAATGTCAATTTTTAAAAAAGTTTATAAAGGTGGACCCAGAACACAATATACGACCTAGACAGTAGGTTTGATGAGATCGCATAATTTAATACAAACGTCCATTAACATTTGGATTGGATTAAGGATATTATTTTATTTGTTTCGGCCGAAGAAAAAAGAGAGGTCCACCGCATTATCTAGTCATCTACCAACCCTATTGTACGAAGATGATAAGAGGATTAAGGGTACTAACGTCATTTCGCCAATATTATAAATAAATAAAAAATAAAGAAAAAAAATAGATCGTTAGAAAACGTGTATATGTGCATCTCGGTTTATTCATTTTTTCTTTCGCATCAATCTTCTTCGATGCTCCGACTCTGCATCGAATGTCCCAAAGAGTTGTAATAAGTCCTTATCGTTCTCTTTCATCGGTTCCACGAAGAAGACAATCAACGGCGATTAGAAGGTGAGCAAGCAGCAGTGAACCACCTTTTTTTTTGCTCTGGGTTGCTTGACTTTTGTTCAAAATCACTGTAAAAACGTGTTCTCTAGCTGTTTGATTTGGCGTTTCTATGTTTCTGAATCATCTTATGTTGTTATGGATGTAAGTAATAGTTTCTCTTTTTTACCACTAGCTGGTAAAGCTTTATGTCCTGAAGATAAAGGTGGAGGTGTTAGGTTCGAGTCTTAGCAGCTGCGGAGAGAAAATTTAGCAATCAGTTCTTGTCCCTGTTCCAAAGATATTATCAGCTTCGGTCCGGAACTAGTTTCTTCATTCTGATGTATTACTCATTGACTCGGTCGTGTTGTAAGATCATTGTTTTGGTGACGTTAAGATGGGTTTTGCTTTTATTCTCAGGTACTTAACCATAAGTGTTTAGACGCGTGTTTGCTCCGTCAGCACACAAACTCTCTTGTTGCTTAGCTTCTCCATGGTGTCGAGATCTTGCGCAAACTTTCTCGACTTATCATCTTGGGACTTGCTGGACTTCCCTCAAACTCAAACTCAGAGAGCTCTTCCTCGCGTCATGACTGTTCCCGGCATCGTCTCCGAGTTAGAAGGAGACGGATCCTCCGACGTTAACTCCTCCACCGGCTCCCACGAGCGGAAGATTATCGTCGCCAACATGTTGCCTCTACAAGCCAAAAAAGACGCGGAAACAGGACAGTGGTGCTTCACCTGGGACGAAGACTCTCTCCTCATCCAGCTCAGAGACGGGTTTCCTTCAGACACAGAGTTCGTTTACATAGGCTCACTCAACGCTGATATTGCTATAAACGAGCAAGAAGCTGTTTCGCAAAAGCTTCTGTCGGAATTCAACTGCGTTCCCACGTTTCTACCGAAGGAGATTCAAGAAAAGTACTACCGCGGCTTCTGTAAACACCACCTCTGGCCGCTCTTCCACTATATGCTCCCCATGTTCCCTGACCACGGCGACCGTTTCGATCGCCGTCTCTGGCAGGCGTACGTCTCGGCAAACAAGATATTCTCCGACAGGGTGATGGAAGTCATCAACCCGGAGGACGACTACGTCTGGATTCAAGATTACCATCTGATGGTTCTCCCCACGTTCTTGAGGAAACGGTTCAACAGAATCAAGCTCGGATTCTTCCTCCACAGCCCCTTCCCCTCTTCAGAAATCTACCGGACTTTACCCGTCCGGGACGACATTCTGAGAGGGCTGTTGAACTGTGATCTCATTGGCTTCCACACGTTTGATTACGCGCGGCATTTCTTGTCCTGCTGCAGTAGAATGCTTGGACTCGATTACGAGTCCAAGCGCGGTCACATCGGGCTAGATTACTTTGGTCGAACCGTGTTTATCAAGATTCTTCCTATAGGCATCCATATAGGTAGGCTTGAGTCTGTTCTGAACCTCCCATCAACCGCGGCGAAAATGAAAGAGATTCAAGAACAGTTCAAAGGGAAGAAGCTGATCCTCGGCATCGACGATATGGACATTTTCAAAGGCATAAGCCTTAAACTTATAGCCATGGAGCATCTTTTCGAGACGTATTGGCATATGAGAGGCAAATGTGTCCTTATTCAGATAGTGAACCCGGCGCGTGCCTCGGGTAAGGATGTGGAAGAGGCGAAGAGGGAGATATATGTAACTGCTAAAAGAATCAACGAGCGGTACGGCTCCCCTGGTTATGAGCCAGTTATCTTGATTGATCGTCTAGTTCCACGTTATGAAAAGACTGCTTATTACGCTATGGCGGACTGCTGTTTGGTGAACGCGGTAAGAGACGGCATGAACTTGGTTCCGTACAAATATATCATCTGCAGGCAAGGGACTCCGGGTATAGATAAAGCCATGGGGACTAGCCGTGACTCGCCGCGCACAAGCATGCTTGTGGTCTCTGAGTTTATCGGCTGCTCGCCTTCTTTGAGTGGTGCCATCAGGGTGAACCCTTGGGATGTGGATGCTGTTGCGGAAGCGGTTAACTTAGCTCTCAAGATGAGCGAGGCCGAGAAGCGGTTACGGCATGAGAAGCACTATCATTACGTTAGTACTCACGATGTGGGCTATTGGGCGAAGAGCTTTTTGCAGGATCTAGAGAGGGCGAGCCAGGATCATTATAATAAACGTTGTTGGGGTATTGGTTTCGGCTTGAGTTTCAGAGTTTTGTCATTGTCTCCGAGCTTTAGGAAGCTGTCTATCGACCACATTGTCTCCACGTATAGAAAGACAGAGAGAAGGGCGATATTTTTGGATTATGATGGCACTCTTGTTCCTGAGAGCTCGCTTGTCAAGACCCCTACTGCTGAAGTGCTTTCTGTTCTGAAATCTCTGTGTGAAGATCCTAAAAACACCGTGTTTATCGTCAGTGGCAGAGGCTGGGAGTCTCTGAGCGAGTGGCTATCTCCGTGTGAAAATCTTGGAATAGCAGCTGAACATGGATACTTCATAAGGTATATATATATGCATGCTCAAAGTTTTTAAACATACAATGTTTCTCTCTGGTAAAGAAAAAACAATGTTAAAAAAATCGGTAGGGAGTAATTAGGCGCTTTATATGAGATTATTGATTAGGTGGTCGGCTATAAAGATAATTTTTAGTGTTTTATCTGACTTTTAAAAAAATTGTTTAAAAAAAAGTCGTTTTGTTTAGGTGCCGATTTTTTAGAACATATGCTCCACTAGCACAGACTATTAGACGGTCCTGCTAAGACTCATTTGTATTTGGATTCAGGTGGAGTAGCAAGAAGGAATGGGAGACTTGTTATTCATCAGCTGAAGCGGAGTGGAAGAATATTGTAGAACCGGTTATGAGATCATACATGGACGCAACCGATGGTTCCACTATAGAGTTTAAAGAGAGTGCTTTGGTTTGGCATCATCAAGACGCTGATCCAGACTTTGGATCCTGCCAAGCAAAGGAGCTTCTTGATCATTTAGAGAGCGTACTTGCAAACGAGCCCGTTGTTGTCAAGAGAGGTCAACACATCGTAGAGGTCAAACCACAGGTAAGTCAAAGAGATCCTTTTCTTTGCTTGCAAACAAGTACTTATGTTCTTCTTATTGATGAAGGGAGTAAGTAAAGGTTTGGCCGTGGAGAAAGTGATACACCGAATGGTGGAGGATGGAAACTCACCTGACATGGTGATGTGTATAGGAGATGACAGATCAGACGAGGACATGTTTGAGAGCATATTAAACACAGTGACGAACCCGGACCTCCCAATGCGGCCGGAGATCTTTGCCTGCACGGTGGGGAGAAAGCCAAGCAAAGCCAAGTACTTCTTGGATGATGTCACTGACGTATTGAAGCTCCTGGAAGGATTGGGTGCTGCATCGAGCAGCTCGAAGCCAGAGTATGGACAAGAATCCTCATCATCATCCTCACAAACACATGTGGCGTTTGAGAGCATCATCTGATAAGAAAGAAGTGTGGCAGTGTGAGTTAACCAAAACCAACATAGAAATATTTTGGGTTTGGGATTGTTGTGTATATGAAGGCTAGGGGAAGGTGTTTTCTTTCTACCTCCCCCTCCCTGTTGTTTTATGTTTGCTTAATTGTTTTTTTAGAATTGGAGTGTTCATTCTCTTTGTATAGAATATCTTTTGAAGTCTCTCTATGGTTGTTTGTATTTAACACGGAAACGGAGTAACCAAATGGATAAGTTGGCATTAAAATCGTAAAGTGATCACCAAACCATTTATGGTATCTTTGGCGTTATAAAAGTTGGTTATACGCTGGCTCTATGGCAATATAACTATCGTTTCATATCATACTGTAAGTTCCAGTCGCATCCTCACATCTTCTGCAGTCTGTTACTATATGTTTGCTGTAACCAACATTTTTGGCTGTTGTACATGTGTGTTTACATAGGATCAAGAAATGTACAAAGCCGTTCCTGATCAAAAGCATTTGAAACCAGTCAGACCACCTCTGATTCCTACCGGAGACGAGCTAGAGCAACAAGAAGAAGGCTTATTCGTGCGGTTACGGATAAATCCTTTGGGATGTTTGGTTGTTTTCTTAGCGGAGAATGTTTCCTTGTCTTAAATAGAGGCAGACACAATCAGCTTCAGATTCAGTCACCTAGAAACAAATCATTCTGGTTTTAGCGCACTCCGTGGCCAATTCAAGAGAGCTTTGCGATACACAGACAAAGATGAACCAACTCTCATCGAAGCCGAGAACCGCACTAACTTATCCTTTAATGTCTAACTAAAGACAGAGAAAATATGCAACAGCTGCGTCAGAGCCATGCCTGATCCCCACACTCATTATGAGCACTTCCTTAAAGATTTTTAAGCAAATGTTCAGCCCATGGTACTCATCAAATAGTGGAATTTCATGTGACTTCCTTCGATATGATTTTGAAGACAATGTCTGACTTGGGTGATCATCGTGACGAAATTATTATGAAGGTGAATTCCAAGATCAACGTGAGAGTTTCTTACCTACTTTCTTACTCTAATGCTCTTTTGGAGCATAATAGCAAATTATGGGTCATCATTATTTATCCCTACCAATAATGATTTCATCCCATTTTTGGATATTTTCTACTAGTCTAAAACCCCACCAAAGAAATAATATTTGACTTCTCTTCTTCTTTTTATATATAAATGAAATTCATTTATTAAATATTTTCCCCCTAGAAAACAATATTTGGAAACTTTGAGATAATGAAACCATTAAACTTAAAAACATGGAGCTTCAAAAATGGGACTTCGTCTACTTCAAACTAACGAACTAATTAGATATCCCAAAATTTCTTACTGTATGAACAAAGTTTGATTAGAACATGGGATTAAAAGAACCATCACATATAACATAAATCACAGAACAAGCTTATTGCCCTCAAGAAAACACAAACAGTTCAGCTACAGAGACACAAAAGACCACCACTACAGTATAGTGTTAACAAAATGAATTAAAAAAAAAAACTCAAAATCAATAAATCAATGGCAGAAAATTAGCTATCCTTTCTAATCTCATGGCCCTTGAAATCTCCTTCCATTCAATGACAAACCATCAACAACTCTACTACCAGTACCAGATGCAGAACAAGCATAAGAGGAAGCACCCACCACCAGATTGGTTTCTCCTTGATTAGCAAACTTTGATCTTTTATTAGACCACTGCCAAATCTTCGACACAGAAAAGCTCTCACCTTTACTTCTCATGTTAATCTTCTTCCCTTCAACATTACTACTCTTCAGAGTCTCACTATTAGGACACAAAGCCACCACCAGATCAGATTCAGCCACAATGTACTGATAAGACCCCATTGAGAAACATCTTCTGTTATCAAGACTCCTGTTCACACTCACACACCCACTTGTCTCTCCTCCTTCACTAGCATTAATATTATTACTGCTCCTAAACTTCCCAAGCCTCACCGAGAACACTCTCTTCCCACACCTAATATCATTCTCCGCCGGCTCCCTCTCTCCGTCGTCTCCGGCGGCGAAAAACTCGAAACTGAACTCCTGGTGCCCTGGGGGGTAAAGGGTTCCTCTGCAGAGCGGACACGTGGAGTTCGAGAGGAGCCACGTGTCGATACAGTCGATGTGGAAGGCGTGGCTGCAAACCGGAAGCAACCGGAGCTTGTCGTCCTCGGAGAATTCGCAGAGACAGACGGCGCAATCGAACGGCTCTTTGGAGCCTTTGACGATGTCTTTGTAGAGGAAGACCGGAAGGGCGTCGATCAGAGCTTGGTCTAGACCTGAGTCGTGGAGATGGAACAGCTGTCGGAGCTGTCTCCGGTAAGTGTCGGAATCTGAAAGTTCTGGGTTTTGGTTGTCGGAATCTGGCGTTGAGGGAGAAAGGCTCGACCTTTTCTTCTTTAAGTAGTGTCTGAACGCTAAATGTAGAATGCTGCAGAGGAAGAAGACGACGGAGACGAGAACGATGATGAACAGAACGGCCGGGGCTATTCGATTAGCGGTGATAGGAGAAGGAGAAGGTGAGATTTGATGAATCTTTTGAGACATAGTGAGTGAAGAACAGAGACACTATTAAAGCTATACTCTCTCAGATTTTATAAATCCATGAAACTCAATCTATTCACAGTCAAATTTTTGCAGGATTTTTGGATTTTGAAATGATTGATAAACAGATTTGGCAGAACCAAAGGGAGCTAGCTAGCTGCCATCATTAATTTAAAACATACTACAGTCTACAAGTGAACAATATATTTTAATTTAAATGATTAATCACTTTTAATAATAGAGTTATGAAGTAGAGGACTTTTATTAGGTCATCTACTAGTAAAAGTCTAACTGGAAAATAACAATTTTGGTGTGGAGGCCAATGCTTGATTCAGGGATCTAGTGCCGAGCAGTTTCGAATAATTTAGAAAAGCATTATCGAATTAAGTTATGGCTAGATAGCTAAAAGCCTAATGCCATATTTAATTATCCAATGGTAGGTATCAAGTCATCAATAATAAGGGAACAATCCGCAATAATCGTTTATCGTTGCCAATAATCAAAGTAAGGTACAGCTAAAATAGGAGTAGTACTATATATTTTGTGTCAGTCGATTTTTCAATATCTAGGGACTCGTATAAATAAACTGAACACAAAAAGGTAACTAGTAGTAGTAGAATTTTTGAACATGTGGAGTAAACCATTACCCACATGGTAGTGTCCACAAATGGTTTAAACAAAAACTCGAGCAGTGAACATTGGAATTTGGAATTGGTAAAATAAAGAAAAAGCCTGTCATTACCACTTTTTAGAAAAGCTGCAAGACATATTCATGGGCCATAAGGACTCAATTACGATAACATCTGCTACTAGAAGCCCAACTAATAAATTTCATCTAAATCATGGAAAAACAAATTCCATGAGTTGCGAAGTAACAAATTTCAAACGCAAATAGTTTGTGAAAAACATACAAATATAAAAAGGAAATTTTAATTTTAGAATAACAAAAAATGAAGAAGATGAAGAATAAGAAAACTAGCAAACAAACTAAACTATCAGTTTTGAGAGTAGGGTTTTGAGAAACCTAATCCTCAACTCCAAATGCACAACGTAATCAGTAGTCTTTGATAGAAGCAGATCGGGTTGGTTCAACCTTCGCCCGCCCGGTATTAGAACTCGGAGCCTCCTCATTTCCATCTGGATTGACCCGAATCCAGAACCTGATCCACGGCCCGTTTTCTTCTTCTTCGCCTGCTTCCTCTCCCTTCTGTACGATCTCGACTCTTCCATTGTTTTTTTTTTTTGCTTATGACAGCTGATTTTGTGACTGATAATATGTAATGGACGTGGTTGTGGTCCATGTATATATAGTCCCAAGTCTTCTTCATTGTCTTTTTGTTTTATTTAAAATTTCTGCTCTTTTCTAGTTTTTTCTTTTTTTTTATAATAAAAGGTTCTTTTGTGTCAATGATATATATCACATCCACTCTCTTAAGTCTCAATCTGTGTTGTTGTTTTGCTGCGAGAAAAGATGAACTGTTATAAAACAATGATAAAAAAATACGAGAGTAATAAGTTCTGTTTATTCGTTTATATTTTTAAGCATGAAGTTACATGTTAGATTCACTATTTTAATGGACAAACAAAACACATATGCGATAATTTTTAGCTCCTTTCAGAATTAAACCATATATATATTTATTTATTTTATCTAGTAAATGTCAATAGAGTCCGTCCATTACAAGCTAGTAGTGTGTGCATGATCGGACCAACTTGAATTCCTTGAATATTGGGTTTAATAGAGAGGGGAGACATGTTACAAAATGTGAGAATGATGAGGCCAATAAGGCAAGAACCATTTCGTTTGTTATGTCATGGCTGACGTTATCGAATGTAGTGGCCCCACGTGGAACCATTTAGCCTCTGCTTCGATCATTGCCCAATATTTCTTTCGCACGGAATCTGCATGGCTCTCTTTTTTCTTCAATAAATAAATTACTTAGAGAGCAGTATCAATCGAGAACCACATGATGTGTTTCACTCCATACGTCTCAAAACATTTGATTCAAGACATTACTAATATAATAATATATATTGAAAAAATATAATCGAGTGATAAAGATCATAGATTCATAGTTATGGTCGAAGTACTGACTGTACTGTACTGATAAATTATTTTCACTACATCTGAATCTGTATGGGTCCCAATCATCAAAATAAAGAAATTACACAACCGAATCTGGCAGTTTTATGTGTGATCAGACTATTTGCAATATGTTTTGTTGCAACAACTATTTGCAACATGTTGCAAACTTCAATATATATGGGTTGCATGTAAGAGTGTACTTAAAAAATATTTGTATACTCACTTCCGAATTAATTTGCATATATATATATATATATATATATTCTTTGATATCTCTCATAATTTTTTGCATTTTGTTTCCTATTTTATCATAAACGAACGTGCAACTATATAGGACACACTCACATCAATAAGAACACTGATGGATAATTTAAATATGGAACAGTTACATGGTGCTAACAAATACGAGTATACGACTCTAGTACAAGAATCTATACGGTAGTACATCAGTCGTGATTTGTTGCAGACAGTTGTTTATTTGTTTAGTCAAATCATCGGAAAGGCATGCAAAGTGCAACCCATAACTTGCATGTGTTTCGCCAACTCATACACCGTGGCTCTTAATATGCACCATAATCGTGGCACGTCGCTTAAAAAACCCCGTAACTTGCATGTGTTCCATCCAAATAGGCCTATGAGATCCGAATTATAGAGACATATAAATATAATGGGCCAGCTAATTTTTTTTAATTGGAACCCATAGGCCTAATTAAGACCAATGATTTAAATTAAAAAGAAAAGTCCACCAAAAAAATGCTAGAGTAAGATCAAGAGGAGATAACAAAGGGTGCGGTTTGATTCCTGAAAAATTGTTCTTTATGAGATCACAATCTTGGTTCTTGGATAGTCTCTTTGTGCGTGCGAGAGAATAAAATGCAAAGTTTCACTTTTCAGTTTGGTTTCAACATCATTCAAAACTGCAAACCAATTTTTTTGTATATCCACTGTTTTTAATTAACTATAAGAGATGAGTTGCATGATAGTTGCTAGTCAAATTTGTTAGAATCATCGGTCGAACAATAATTTGAAAATCGAAGATTTATTGCAATTTGAAAGTCATACGAGCTTATACACCAAAGTGCCAAACGTAACTAAAGATACTGCGATAAACGTAGACACACGCGCAAAGACACATGACACATATGTTCCGTTTAAATTCACTTTTAAATTTGTTAACTAGATTATTCATCATTCCATATATAAAACTGAACCTTTTGGTTTAGAAACGCTTATTGAAGGAGATTTCCATCGGTCTCCTTTAAGTAATTGACAAGAACGTCGATAAGAGTGTCGATTATCAAGAGTGGATCTTCGATGTCATGACGAATCTTCTCGAACTCAACCCTCCACGCCACGCGGCTACCTTCCCCATCTTCCTTAGGACTGACCGTGATGGTTGCTTTGACCGTCTTGTAACTTTCCGAGATTAGACAGCCACTCATTCTCATCGTCAATGTTCTATCCTCCAAATTCATCGTCTCCATCTTATCCTCTGCCACATACGGTGAGACATTATAATCAGTTGGATGTTTTGATCTGTGATCAAAAAGTATGAATGGGATGTGGAAGAGTTCATTATTTACCTATGTTATCAAAAGGGCCGTTTATGTCGTCGGTGACAGATCTAAAGAACTTGTCAGCTGGAGACTTAACTTCAAGGTCACCAGAAGAGACTTCCATTTCTCTATTTGTTTTTTTTTTGTAAGTATAAGTTTTGTGGGTTTAGTGTATGATCCTTTTGATGCTATGATAGTTTTTATATATACAGAGTTCACCATGAACACTGCATTAACTATTTTCACTTAACTCCACCCATCTACCTATTTTTCACCATATGTAATTTTTTATAAGTATAGCAATAAGCTCTACAATTTTTACAATTTACTCACTAGTCACCTAATTCTTGTGGCACATGGGAAAATAAATGAATTGTAACCACCGAAAGTTATTACGTCGTGATTTGTTCGCTTTTACTATATATGGATTTGTACTTCAAAACCATATGACTATATACTGATAAAAATTAAATGTGATGATTTTAATATAGTTTTGCGTAACTGTTGTCATCTTAAAATATTAATAAATGCTCTAGCCTCTAGTCACTTAATGGGCCACACAAAGTCTAAGACGTGACCATTATAATAGTCTTCAAAGCCCATATACAATCAAAATACAAACTATTAACTAAAAGACAAATGAGGACAAGGATTGAGAATTTGAGACACATGATGTGAATTAGAGGACTGAAGTAGATATAATCGCCGACAGGCACCATCCCCGCCGCACAAAGCTTTGCCTGAGCTAAATCATGACCTCCCACTATTCTCGTTGTCACTTTTAATCAGTTTAATTTACACAAACTATAAATTGTGCTTTTAATTTCTTGCAAGAAAAGAGTTGAAGAAAGTGACCCCTTGTTATTGCACGTTGCTGGCCAGAGGCCAAAGAAGTAAATGCCAACTCATCAATATAAACTGCAAATCAAATTCTTATGTTTTTACTGCTTTTTATATTTTATTTTGGGGGCCAAGAAGATCATGGTCTAGCCGATCATATGCACTTTTACATAACTTTCCTTTTTAGAAATGAATTCACAATCATATATAAAATGTATGTGATGAAATTTTGCGTCAACCAATGCTCATGTAGCTCAACAACTTTAACATACCAAACTTAATAGTTGACTTGAAGTTAATAAAAATTAAATAGTTTTGGTGCTGAATTGCTGATAAAAATCTCAAGTTTTACTCTTCAGTTTTCCTATTCGGGAAATAAAGGATAATATAGCTTACCATAGTCTCTCTGGTATCTAGAGTTGACTAGTTGTCCATGGTTTTTCGTAAATGTAAAAATCAAATGTGATGATGTTAATATAGTTTGCGTAATTGACATCATAAAATAATTAATAAAGTCTCTAGCATCTAGTAACTTAATGGGCCACACACAGTCTAACACTAGGCCATTACAATTAGTTTTCGAAGCCATGTGAAATGAACTATTAACTAAAAGACACATGCGGACGAGGAATGAGAATTTGAGACACATGTGAATAAGATGATTGAAGCAGATAGAATCGCCGATAGGCACCACCACCGTCGCCGCACGAAATTCTGCCTGAGCTAAAATCCTGATCTCCATATCTCTCTCTATGAAATTTTTAGTTAGAAGAGAGAGAGCTGTACTATTCTCGTATTCACTTTTACTCAATTAGTTTTCACAAACTGGAAATTGTGCTTTTAATTTCTTGCATAAAAGAGAGTTGATGAAATTGACCGCTTGTATATTGACGCGTTTCTGGCCAGAGGCAAAAGTAGAAAATGCCAACTCATCAATATATACTGCAAAAAAAAAATTTCTACTGCTTTTTACTTTTTTTAGGGGGCCAAGAAAATCATGGTCTAGCCGATCAAATTCACTTTTGTAAACTACATAACTTGAATTTTAAAAATATTAATTCACAATCATATGTAGATACATATATATATGTATTTATGTGATGAATTTTTGCGTTAACCAACGCTCATGTAACTCGGAAATTTTAACATAACTAAACATAATAGTTTACTTGTAGTTAATACAATTTAATAGTTTTGGTGCTAATATAGATCTCAAGTTTTAATCTTCCATTTTCCTGTTCGGAAATAAGAATAATGTCAAGGATAATGTCTTAAGCTTACCATTTGACTAGTTGTCCATGGTTTTTCTTATGTAATGAGATTCCTAATTAGCGATAATAAGCAGTGAGGTGCACAATCCACCGTGTATCAGTTACCCATTTAACCAAATGAAGATTAACTTACCTTCTGAGAATCTTTCAGAATCCTCGGTCCAAGAAAACTATGCAAAATAATATGTATGGAAAACAATAATATGAAAATCGATATATTTCATCTTGAAAGTCTTGCGAGTTTGTACAGCCCAATATGCCAAACGTAACAAAATATAATGCAATTAACGTAGAAACATATTTAAATCCCATTTCACCTAAGATGTTAGGTTATATCCTAACTAAATACGCACCTTGTGATTTAAAAAAAACTACATACAAAGATATTCATCAGTCTCCTTTAAGTAATTGATAAGAATGTCGATGATCCACATTGGATCTCCAATGTCATGACGGACCTTCTCGTACTCGACGGTCCACACCACACGGCTACCATCGGTCTCATCTTCCTTGGGAGTGACCGTGATGGTTGCTTTGAAAGTATTGTAGCTATCCGAGACTAGATTTCCACACATATTCAACGTCACTGTTCTTTTCTCCCAACCCACAGACTCAGTGATCTTCTCCTTCGCTACAGTAAAAGAAACAACATGTATTTCAACATTTTGTTCGATGATATGCAAGAATTTTGAATGAAATGTGGAAGAGTTAAAAAGATTTACATATTATGTCAAAAGTGCTATCTATGTCGTCGGTGAAAGATGTAAAGAACTTGTCCGCCGGTGACTTGATGTCAAACTTTCCAGAAGAAACTCCATGTAGTGCTTCCATTCTCTTTCTCTCTCTCTCTCTCTCGATACTTTTACAAGTATATTTTCTATGAGGTAAAAAGTATACTTCTTTCGATGATGATGTTTATATATAGAGATGAAATTTGCGTTAACGTTTTTTTACTTAACCCCACACATTTCCCTTTTGTCATCATATATAGTAAGTATAGACATAAACCGATGTGTATATCATGAAATAGTGAGTAGGTAGTAAACGGTGTAGTCATATTTTTCTGCCTGTAACTCACGTTTCACAAAAATATGCATGCATCAGTTTATTGGACAATATCGAATCTTTCTATATATAGCCAAATGCTCCAGCATTTACAATTTTACTTCACACCAGACCCAGTTAATTCACGTGGCGGATGGGACAATAAATAAATTCTACAGACCAAAATGATATTAGGTTCCTAACGTGTAAATTAACTCTACATAAGCGTATTTTAATTTAAGTCGTAACTGATTATACTTTTTCTGTAAAAGACTATATATGTGTATGTGATGACGTTAAAATAGTTATGGCTAAGGAATATCATGAAATAACTAGTTATTAAGAAATGCTCTAGTCATATATGTTTCACAAAATCATGTTTATTAATAAGAAAACACAGTTTTGCTTGACACGCAAGAAAACTAATAACCTTGTTCACATACAAATTTTTCATAAATTGTTATTTTAAATTTTTTTGGTTAAAAGTTTTATAAGGAAAAATAATTGTAGCAAATTCTGTGTGGACCGTGGAACCGTTGGGCCTGGAAATGTAAGACTGGCCGGCGTAGATGAAGTGAGCGGTGGCTCTTGTTGGGAAGCCTTTCTTTTAATCAGAAGACACGTGTTTCTTTGCGGGTGCAGCATCATGACTTGACATGTTTCACAGGAGAAATTAAACCCACTACAAGACAGAGTCACGTGCTTGTGACGACAGGTGCCCGTGTTGATCACTATCACTTTCCACAACGGTTGGCCGGCGAATTCTCTCCTAGTCCTCACAGTACCGATCTGGATCTCACGGAAACGGCAGAGGCACACTCCTTGACTGACCGCAGAGAAGATGGAAAGAAAATCAACAAAATATTTAAGAGCGAACGTCATTGTGATTTGTTTTTTTAAGGAATGACTTAATTTAAACAAATTGAAGATTTTTTTTTCCTTTTTTAAAAATGCGCTTAATTTTCATACTGGATCGATAAGGCAGAATATATTTTCCTCTCAACTTAAACAGAATAAAGTGATTATAAACGATACATTTAAAATTGTTTTAACAAATGAATATTATGAAATAAAAATATTAAGGGATAGATGCACACACTGATCAACATATAATTCAGCGAAAGCAATGGGTAAAATAGACTTTCTTTTTCAAAAAAAAAACATATAATTCAGCAACTCCAATATGGTATATCTAATTATTTCATGTTATAGCGGCTAACTCGGATTATATTGAATAAATTTTAATACAAACACCCTTAGTTGTGTGAAGCAATTAATAATAATAGAGGAAAGTAATCTCTCCTTAACAGAGAAAATTTGTATGATTGATCTCTCCTTGACTGAGTTGGTTTTTCTGATACGAATCAGAACTTTTAAAGGTGAACTTTGATATATTCGAACAGATTTGTGTTTTAATTTACTAAACCAAACACATTTTTCTGATAAGTATTATTTTTTCAAGACGAATCCATCAGAGCAGATTTATTGGTTAGATTTACTTAAAGGTTCTCATCTTTGTTTTTTAATATTGTTATTTACTACAACTTTAAATAATTAAAATTTTCTTTTTTCATAATAAAATAAATAATAAGAAGCTGCCATTTGTAAAGTACGTAAAAGTGTTCAAATTAGTTCTCTGCACCGAAACGGTACCACCCTATCACTTCCCTTTTTTTTTTTAATTTGTTTTCTGTCAGATACCCACCTCAGCTTATCGAATGAATTGCTCTTAGACCATGATTAATGAAAAATTTTTAGGATGAGATTTTTTTTTTAAGAATCGTTTCATATTTTTTTTAGTTAAAAGTTAAGAGAAATTATTATATTACGCTAATAATCATCTTAAGAATCATCCATTAATCATGCTCTTAATTTCGGTGGAAAATAGGGTGTATAGATGACTAGTTATACATTGCTAAAGGGCTGTAGGTATAGATATATATAATAGGGTCCCATATATAACATAGGTTGCGACTTTTGAGTCGTTAAAGTGATTATTCTTCGTTCTCCAACAGAGATGTTTCATCTAGCTCTTTACTATAAGTGGATTTATACATGAACTATTGATGACGACATTTAACTGCCTCACTTCAGGCACCAAAATTTTGGTTTTCTGTAAGATGGACTAGTTTCGGTTCCTCACCTTTAGAATTATATATGTACAAAGTCTTCAAACTTAATTGATTAGATCTCCTTAATGTAGCAACTAATTGGAACCATACCATACGTAACTGATTGCATTTTGTTACTAAAATGATTATGTAAACACATCCGAATTTGATCATTTAATGAAAGTGATCATTGTGACAAAAAATATTAGTAACTGCTCACGTACTACTTACTAATTGTAATTTAAATAATGATAGCGACTATATATCCTACGCCTTGAACACCATTCCATACATCACAAAATAAAAATTTAATTAAGCTTCCTTACTAAATAGCTATTACTGAATTTTTAAATGATAAGTTAATTTTCAAATCTTCGACCAAAAAAAGAAGTTAATTTTCAAATCTGAATTACGGATAATAGCTACCAAAATTACAATGTCTCTTCGGTTTAAAATGTACGTGTAGTTTAATGACTTACATCATTAGTTTGGTTCTATTCAAGATGGATTAGTTGCAGGTTCTTACGTTGAAGAATATGTATAAAGTTTTCAGACTTATTATTATGTAACAACGAACTGGAACCCTATTTAACTGATTTTATTTTGTTACTTAAAATGATTATGTAAATACATGCGAAGTTGATGATATTAACGTGATTGTGACTAATGGAAAATGTCATTAACTGTTCACGTCATTCAATTTTACGAAAATATTTAACACAATTCCATACATCACAAAAATTTTAATTAATAAGTGAGTGGCATACATCTAATTAAGAAATGCGGATATTAATGATTTATTTTGTTTCGTTTGCCTTTTATTAAAAAAGTAGTCATTTTGATATATTATGATCATCGGTCCAACAATAAAATGCAAATCGATATATTATTCATATAGCATAACGAGGTCCATACATCCCCAAATACCAACCGTTATAAGAAATTCATACATATACTGCAATGAACATAGACATATAAATAGATGGGATCATATTCCTATATGTAGATGAACCTTTCGAATGTTTTTTTCCGAAGCTCGATCTCGAGAGCGAATGTAGCCGGTCCTATACCTAGTTGAAGCTCTTGACTTTTAACATATTTATTTGGAAGCTTGTACCGGATATCCTCAAAGATAGAAAAAGCTGTGTCGATGAATAAGTCTGGATCTTGGATGTGACCAGAAATCTTCTCGGCGTCGATGGTCCATTTCACGTGGCTACCCTTGTTATAGTCTTCCTTAGGAGTAATAGTGGTGGTTACTTTGAGCTTCTTGTACTTAGTTAACAACAAATTAGAGCTCCTCACACTTATCGTAGTTGTCCTATTATCCCAGTCTTCAGCCTCGATCTCCACCACAGCTTTTTGTGAACATATATTTTTTTTAAAAAACAGGGTTTTAATCTAAAAATATGAACTAAATGACCAATCAAAGTAGAAACGTTTACCATCATCTTTAACTGCTCCGATGAAAGCTTTAAAGCATTCGTCCGCCGTATACTCAGTGTCAATGAAGTTGACCTTATGATTTAGTTCATAAAGATTATAGACATCGGTGGACCTGATGTATTCAAGTAGAGTGCTGACGATCCACATTGGATCTACTATGTCATAGCTAATCTTCTCGAAATCGACGGACCACGCCAGGCAGCTAGGTACCGTAGGAGTGACGGTGACTGTTGCTTCGATCTTCTTGAAGAAGGTCGAGATGTGATTCCAAAATATGCTCATCTTCACTGTTCTTTTCTCTAAATCCGTCGACTCTATTTGGAACATCAACTCCACTACAATGAAACATAGAAGCGTTTTCATCGATGAGCAAGAAACAAGAATGAATAAGTTAAGGGCATTTACCAGCAGAAAATGAGAATGAATCATGATTGTAGCACTTCCATTCTCTCTTTCTTGTAAAATATTGAATGAACTCGTCTGCTGGAGATTCTATGTCAAGAACCCCATAATAAGAACCGTGTAGCATTGACGGGAAATGATCTAAAAATTCTAACTCTGCCATTCTCTCTTTTTCTGTAGGTATATGTTTTTGTGGGTTTGATTATAGTCATCTCTGGATGAATATGTGTTTATATAGAGAGAGTTCAGTGCAAATTGCTTAAACTAGTTTTACCTAACCCCACTCGTATTACTTTTTTCACCATACCGAATCTTTCTATCTATAAACAAAGCTTCAAAGTATTTACTATTTACTGACACTCAGTTAAGTTAATTTATTTGGCATATGGGAAAATAAATTAGCTGTGCAGGCCAAATTGATATCAACTGCCTAAGACTCTAAGAGTATCAACTCAAACCAAGCGAATTAATTTAATTTCGCTGTAAGATTCTCTTTTACTACATTTTAACTATGTAAAGTAAAACTGATATCAATATGACGATATTAAAATAGTTTTGACAAACCATGCCAAGTCTCATTAACATCACAACTAATTGAATAAAGTTTGACCCGTGTTTGAAATGCAGGATCCACATATATTTTTTCTTATTGTGATATTTGAATTTATAAATGTTATATTCTATTTGCTATAACAATTAAATAAACAGTTATAACTTTTAAAATAATTTTATGATATTAAATTGAAACAAAAATGGTGATAATTATATAAAGTAAGTTTTCATAAAATGTTTTAATTATATATTACATAGTTTATTTTAATTATAATATCAATATATTTTTTGAAATAGAAAATTTAAATAATAATGTGAAATATATTTTTATGAAAGTATATTTTTATGTAGACCAATATGATGAAATTAAAATAATGATCTCGTTTTTACTCACTTAGTTTCTATTTTTATGAAAGTATATTTTTATGTAGACCAAAATGGTGATTATTGTACATTTTAATTTAATTGTTACATGAAAATATTCCAGACTTTTAAAACCAACTTTTAATTGGAAAACAATATAATATGTGCTTTAATTTATCCAAATTAAAGATTAAGTGCGCACACAGTTTCAGTATTTCCATACTACAAGTCCTTTTGCCAGAAAAAGAAAAGCTTGTAAATATCTTTATTTGACACTCTCGAGTTATTGGTCAATTACTTTAGTTTCTTAGGGTTAACAATAAATCTGTAGCTTCCCAACAAAATAACGAATTCTCAATGATTTTAAAGGTACAAATACATGTGAACTGTAACTAAGCAACGTGTAAATTGCTACTCTGCATATCTCAATAAACAATCTATTGAATTGTGGATTAGTTCCGCTATTTTGTGAAATATTATAACCATCGATCCAACAATAAGTATATGCCAGTCGATATTTAATTCATAGTATTATATATGAATATTTACATCCCCTGATGGCAAACGTTTATAAGAGCTATGTGCATATATACTGTAATAAATATAAATATATAGTATGCCAATTTATGTATACATTTTAATATGCATATAGATGAACCTTAAAATTAATTAGAACATGTTTATCTAAGAATTGAAGCTTGTCGTCGATCTTCTTTAAGAGATTAACAGCGGTGTTGAATCTGTTGATGATATGTGTGCTTCGTGGTTGTCATCGGTAATTTATCCCAAACTCAGCGGTCCATTCACGTGGTTAACCAAGGAGTTACTCAAGATATCAGGGGTTTGATCCTTTTAGGGGTTTAAATTTGATTGAGAAATATGAATTGAGTGATAAATCAGTTAGTTGTATGTAATGTGAAACGTTACCATCACGTTTTTATGTTTCCATACAATTCGTTACCTGACACTAAACGTCAAATCAACGGTAGTTTAATGTTGTGACATCCTCCCGCTAATATTTTTAGTTAAGTTAATGTTGTGTGGGTTTAAACCATCGTTAACCATGAGATCTTGACGTTAAAAAAAAAAAAAAAAATCATGAGAGCTTAAAAAATAAAAATAAAATGGTGGGTGGGTCTCATCATTTTTAAAAGTTGGGTGGCTTATTCTTGCTTATTCGTAGATTTTTTTTAAAAAAATTTTAAACAGAGAAAAGAAAGAAAAGAATAAAAAAAGAAAAAAATAAACACTCCAAATGGGGTGTTGGGTTAATGATGCTCTTGTAAAAGCAATAGCATTGGTAGATACTAGATACACACTCAAAGATATTTCACAAATATAATATTGATAGATTTTGTTTTGTAACTAGTAAAATAAAGAAAAATAAGATAGTTTCTCAAAAAAGAAACGGTTTCATCTTTTTCTAATTTATTTTATTAATAATAATCACAAGAGACTGCATCAAAAATTTCCATTTTTGTTATTTTATAAACAATTAAATTAATTAATTTGCCTAATGCCCACCCACCATTCTAGATGAATGTGGTTGTGTATAGAAAGAAATTTACAAACAATTACATAACTAATTTTATCTAATCTTCACACATCTAACTTTTTTTATTCTGTATGTGTACTTTTTCTAAATTTAACCAAAAGATAAGCATTTTGTTTTACCCATTCATATAACTCCAAACTGATTTAATTGCCTACTGTATCTATTAACTCCAATCAAGAAGTTGTTTTACGTAATTAATTTACTTAATTACATCATTTGAAAATATGGCCGGTGAATATGAACGTAACCAAAGTTTATCCCAAGGAAAGTTAGATATGAACAGTGCCGTCCCTAAAATTTATGTGGCTTAAAGCATTTTAGTTAAATGTGGCCTTATATTTTAAATATTTAACTATATATTTTTGTTTATAGTGTTTAATTAATTTAATACATTTTTGTAAGCAAACAACAATATAAAATATGTGAATCATCCCTAAAAAGATGTTTATGTTACTTATATTTGGTTTCAAGCTTTAAATGCATGAGTTAAACAAGATGTTGGCCTCTTGAAGTTTATTAATTTTGGTAATGATAATATACTAGTAAATTTTTTGAAAATGGTTGGAAATTTTAAAACCTTATACAAACGATTAGTCAAACTAAAAAATACAATGAAAAAAGAATGAAATGTAAAAGCAGAATAAAAGATATATGGTTGAACAGAGTGAAAAAAGAGTATAAACAAACAAAACAAAATGATAAATCAAAACAAAAAAGTGATAAAATCTCTATTACCCTACGAGAAAGAACGATGTTTACAACTAATAAGTCAAGTCACTTGACCTAAACCTAAACATACTTAAGCTATGTGGCCTCATTTTTTTTTTATTATTTGGTGGCCTAAAGCTTATGCTTCACCAGCCTTAAGCAAGGGACGGGTCTGGATATGAACTTTAAATGGTTTGACTAGTGAATGTTCAGGTGTTGGAGATCCTTTGTCTAAATTACAGGTTAATATAATGGAAATTTAGAGTTGAACCTGCAACTATTCCACTTTATGATTCACCAAAAGTTTCTTTTTCTTGAAGATGGAATAGTTGCAGGTTCATACGTTGAAAAAGATGTATAGAGTTTCAAGACTTAATTGATTACATCTCCTTAATGTAGCAAAATTAGAACCTTACGTAACTGGTTGCATTTTGTTACTAAAAATGATATTGTAAAGACATGCGAATTTGATGATATATTGAAAGTGACTAATGGGAAATATCAGTAACTGCTAACGCCACTCAACTTGCCAATCCTAATATATATCCAATGCCCTGAACACCATTCCATACATTAAGCAATAAAAATTTTAATTAAAAGACTTGTTACTAACTATCTATTACTTAACTTTAAAATTATTTGTTAATTTATCATGAAAAGATTACGGATAATAGCTACTACCAATTATCAATGTCTCTTTGGTTAAAAAGTATGTATAATTTAATTTGCCAGTATACGATAATTTGCCAGTTTAGTTTAAGAATTTCTTTCTACATAATTTTCAGAATCTTAATTAATGTGTGAGTAGCATATATCTCAGTGACGAAATGTGGATTGTTAAGTTAGCCTTTTCGATATATTATAATAATCAATTCAACAATAATATGCAAATATATATATATTTTTTTTTTGGGGACAAATATGCAAATAGATATATTATTCATAGAGAATTACGACTACGAGGTCCATACATTCCCAATACCAACTGTTATAAGAAATTCATGCGTATACTGCAAACGTAGACATATAAATAGAAATATACGTGCCACTTTATTTAGACGGTCCTATATGTAGATGAACCTTTCGATTTCTACATTTAGTTACGAAACTTGCTCTGGATAGTCTCACGGATAGAACAGGCTATGAAGAGGAACGAGTCTGGTTCTTGGGTGTCATCATCGATCTTCTCGACCTCGATGCTCCATTTCACGCGGCTACCTTCTTTCTTCTGAATAATAGTGATGGTTACTTTGATCGTCTCGAAATTTTCCATCATGGAAGGAGCGCTGATGAAACTCACCGTAAATGTCCTTTTCTGCCAATCGACACCACCCAAATCCACCTCATCTTTTTGGTGAACATAAAAAAGTTAGGGTTTGGAACTGTAAATATGAATTAAATGACATAAATCAAAGTAGAAAAGTTTACCATCATTTTCAAATGCGTTGACGAAATCTTTAAAGTATTTTTCAGCCGGATACCCAGTGTCAATGGAGTTGTGCTTAAATTTCCTCTTGTAGCTGACATCGCTTAAACTGATGTACGTTAGCAGAGATTCAACGATCTTTTTATCTTCGATGTTTTGGCTAATCTTCTCGAACTCAAAGGTGTACGCCAGGCAGCTAGCTGTCAAGTCGTCCACAGGAGCGACGGTGAATGTTGCTTTGGCCGTTTTGTAGCTTTCCGTGAGGTTCCCATGTATGCTAATGGTCACTGCTCTTGTCTCCGAATCCTTCGGCTCGACTTCGAACCTCAAGTCCACTGCAGTGAAACATATCAATTAATTAAGGGTTTTGATCGATGATCAAGAGACATGAAATGAAAGTTGGAAGAGTTGATCATTTTACCAGCAGCAAAAAAGAATGAAACATGATTTTTCTTTCTGGTTAAGTGTTCAATGAATTCGACTGCCGGAGATTCTAGGTCAAGCTTCCCAGAAGATTTGTACGTTGCCATTATCTCTCTCTCTCTTTAAGAAGAAACTATGAAGTAAATGTTTTGTGGGTTTGATTATAAATTTATAATCCACTCTCGATGAATATGTGAGATCGTTCGATGCAAATTGCTTCATCTAGTTTTTTAACCTATGCCCACTCATATAACTTTTTTCACCATATCGAATCTTTCTATTTATAAACAAAGGCTTCATCATTTTTTATTTACTGACATTCAGTTAATATTCATTTGGCACATGGAAAATAAGGTAACTAGACAGGTCAAATTAAATCTAACCAAGCGAAGTAATTTACGCTGTAATTGATTCTCTTTTACTACATTACAATATAAGAACGACTAACTGATGTCAGTGTGAAAAAATTTTAAAAGTTTTTACTAACCACTCCAAGTCATTAGCGTCATAGTTAATTGACTATTTCTAACCAGGGATCTATTATTTTATCAAAACAATTTAGCAATAGTTAAATTACAGAATATTTTTATTTATTTATTTATTTATGGTATATATACTTGATAATAGCTGCTAAATAGACTAGGATACAATTTAGCAATAGTTAAATTACAGAATATTTTTATTTATTTATTTACTAACCACTCCTACATTACAATTTTTGATTTCAATATATAAATATCCTATAAATTTATATATTTGGATCGATTCTTAAAATTATATAATATATTCTTTCACAAAATAATATAACTTTTAAATATTATGAAGTAGGCACTTGTTACTACATATCTTGTGGTATGGTAACAGACATTTTTTCTAAAAAAGTTAGGGTTTTAGTTTGTTTTGTTTGATTTCTAATCAAGATAAGTCTGTTACTTACTTTTGACGAAAATAACATTTGTAATGGGATGTATGTATCATA
Source organism: Brassica rapa (assembly GCF_000309985.2). Taxonomy (NCBI): domain Eukaryota; kingdom Viridiplantae; phylum Streptophyta; class Magnoliopsida; order Brassicales; family Brassicaceae; genus Brassica; species Brassica rapa. The sequence continues at coordinate 18,786,728 of NC_024802.2, read as the reverse complement.
TGCTTTTGTATGTGTCGTCAGTGAAAGCGATGTTCCACCGGAGATGAGAATTTGTGCTCATTAATTTGTCTCTTAACTAGAAATGACAATAACAATAAAACGGATTTGTTCATATCACAACTTCATGAGACTCGGAAAATAGTTTTTTCTTAAAAATGAAGAATATAGAAAGAGTGTTAACTCTTTTCTTCTGCTTAACATAGCAATTAATTGGAACCATACTTAATAGTTGTTACAAATTCAATGAACGGAGAAAAGTTTTGACGAATGTGTATCATGAAATAAATTATATCAAAATATTCAGATCAATCAACCTACTAAGTTTAGGCACTTATATGAATATCCATTATTTAACACTGTTTCTTACTTTTTCAAATAACAAAATAATGAAGTCACCATATAAATTAAACTGAATTGAAATAGGTATTGAAATAATATCTAAAATTAGATTTTATCACTACATATATTAAAATATAGAAAGTAGTAAGTAGTAACACTGTAACTAGAAGAATACAGATAGATTGTTATTTTTTGATCAAAGAATACATATAGATTTAATTACCATTAAATGACTATAAATTTAAAACACACCAGAAATTTTTGTGAGCTAACTAGTTTTAGTTTTTTCCTTGGGGAAGATTCTAGACATTTAAAAAAAAGAATCTTAGATAGGACCCATTTTTGGTTTGAGATCCAGTCGCAGGAAAGTTCCTCGTAAGACATTCCTAAGATTTTCACATGGGTTTTTGGTTAGTTATTCAATTTTCTCAAGATGAGTCCCGTATATTTTTGCCATAAATAGTTATATACATGAACCTCTTTTTATATACATGAACTTTTGCTGAATCGTTCATGATCCACCAAAAGTTTGGTGGTGTTCAAGATGGATCAGTTTCAGTTTCTTACGTTGAAACTTGAAAGTGTGTATACAGTTTTCACACATAATTGATAGATCTCCTTAATGTAGCAACTAATCGAAACCCTACCATACGTAACTGATTGCATTATGTTGCTTGAAATGATCATGTAAACACATGCAAATTTGATTACCAATAGAAAGTGATTGTGACTGAAATGTCATCAACTGCTCACGACACTCAATTTACCAACCGGAAATTAAAAACCGATAATTTCTTTAACACAATTCCAAACATTACAAATAGCAAATTGAATTAAGTCCCATTACTAAATAAATATCTGTTATTTAACTTTCAAAATATATGTTAAAATTGTCAAACATAAACTAATTGTTGTATGCGCCTAGAATCTGCTTTTCTTTATAAGCAGATTAGAGATTTCTTGACTTCCATGGATCTGAAATTCAGGCAGACACCCTGTTATTGGCAAGACAGTGCGGTCTTGCCGCTTTTTACCAGGTCTCTCAGGTTAATTATCGACTGGAACATGTAAACTATTCAGAATGCTGAACTCAAAACCCAACTTCTTTTAGAAACAAACTCTGCTATAGAAAAACTGCAAGCATATGTTTATATGTGATATGAATTTTGTGGAATTGATGTGTGTTTTAAGAGTAACAAAGATCATGTTGAAGACAAAATTAATCCTATCTAAATTAATCCTTCGTATTTGAAGATGAAAATTCAGTTTGTATGATCGCATGAATGATGAAATTAATTAATATAATATTGACATGGAATCCATCGTTGTTTAAAAGCAGGAGGGGGCTGATAACGTAAGGGCCTAATGGATTTGCAGTATGTCAATGAGCCCAATATAGGCCCATTAAGTCTTTTGGGATAGGAAAAAATAAACAAATGGCTTCGCCCGGGTTCGAACCGGAGACCTTCAGTGTGTTAGACTGACGTGATAACCAACTACACCACGAAACCTTATGCACATTTGCATGCACAAATACAAAACAATTCTTTTTATCATTTTTAACTGTAGACAGTAAACTGGTGAATACCCGAAAGGAACTGTTGATTTTCATAAATAATCGTTTTATATCTCATCTCTCTTTGAGTTATTAACTAAAGTTGCGTGCACTTAACATCTCAGTGTGTGGGAGTCACTAACAAACTATAATGAACTACCTCTCTCTCATGCGCGTTCTTACATTTCATTGGATTACATCTAGCTACGTCAGTTCCAAAATCCCCATGGAGTCAATGCTTCTACATGCCTTCAAAACCCGTCTAAACCAAGCAAGTGTGGTGGTGAGTCCACTTAGACTCTATATGGCTCATAGCTATTCCTCGAGATCAAATACAGACTGCTAAATCAAATATATGTCAACCGTTGTTCCTGTTGCTGATAAAGAGAAATACGCCTTCTTTGTTGCCGTAAGGGTGATGTTATTGGAATTTATAAAGGGATCTTAGTGAGTGTCAGGCTCAAGTTGGGTCATCAGGTGAATACAACTTTTTTGCCTTAACAATCTCTTTTGTTATGTCTATTCTTTCTTTGGGAACACGCACAGAAGAAGAAACTGTTAAGTTTTATAAAGGTTCCTCATTGCCTAAGGACGTACGCCGAAGAATATCTCTCTTTTTTTGGGATGAAGAACTCATACTTAAGAGTGAGGGTATGTTTGGCTCTCTTTTGCCTTTGTCTTTTCCAAGCAAAACAACTCATGACCAACAAATGTATGATCTCCTTCGAGATCAGTCATGTTCTAAGGGTATGTTTCTATGTGCTTGAGGGAAAGATCACTACATGAAGTTTTCTAATGCAAGTTATTATTGGTATTGTGGGAATATTTATTGTATAGAATCTTAACTCTGCTGCAGATGAACAAAGCAAACTTGGCTTCCCGTATTAAGCCGGCCCTTAGAAGAGCCAGGATGTGCCATAGAGATTTTCTTCAGAAAGTGAATGGCAAAACAATGCAGAATCTCCCAGAGAAGAACCAGAACAAACAATATTATTTATTCTCATTATTCCAGCTTTACACTGAGATTCGGAAATTTTTCTCCTTAAGAATCGTATTGGTTAACCTGAATTGGAATTATTATTGAGGAAAGAAGATGATATGAAGTTTCTGTAATTTTTCTTAGTCACATTGATAGAAATTTTGAAACCTTGGGAAAGGAAAATTTGTAAATGACTTTTCTGACATTTGTAAGAAGAATCTGAGTTCTTGGCTATTTACTTAAACTGAATTTTTTAGTAAAGTTCTGTTGACTGTTGCCATCATTCTTACAATGAGTGAAGTCACGAAGGAAGATATTCAGAAACGATCTCTTTCTTGAAGGTCTCGGGTCATAAGAGTTTCCTAATTAATTAACTGATATTGTCTCTGCGGTACTGTTCTTGAGTTCATGTCCTATGATGGTATGCTCCTTATATTCTTACAATGAGTGAAGTCACGAAGGAAGATGTTCAGAAACGATCTCTTTCTTGAAAGTCTCGGGTTATAAGAGTTTCATAAGAATTAACTGATATTGTCTTTGTGGGACTGTTCTTGAGTTCATGTCCTATGATGGTATGCTCATGAGTTCTTGTCTTGTGCTTGCGTAGTGACTGCTTGTGTTGTGGTTGTTCCTGTGTAATAATTTGGGTTTCATTATCAACATGTTTCTCCTTCAGAACTATAGCTGCTGGACCGGTATAGAACAGTTGGATTGTGGGGAACTGTACGTGGCTGCGTGATTTTGAACTCTGTAGGGTTAAATGTATTTGTACATAACATTTCACAGTGAAACTCTCTCAGTTCTCCGATGTGGGGTAATAACGGTTTCACTGAGGGGGTTTATTATTACTAGGCCCATCTATTAAGATAATGGATAAATATTAACAGATCTCGGTTTTTTCCTTTCTTTCTAAGTTTGTCAAATAGTGTCCACCATACTAGCTTAGTTGCTTAAACTTCTAAATTTCTAATATTTTTTAAAAAAACGATTGAAACATTTATACAATTGTATTTACTAGTATTAACGTGTTCGTCTCAGTCAGACTAACTGACCAATATCTTTACCTGGTTTGGTTTGGCTCTTCTGACTAATTTAATCAATATATATATTTCAATCTTGGTGTGAAAGAAAAGACAAATCAAGTCGAAAACAATTTAGTATAAATATAGGTGAACAGAAGAAGAATAGTTGAAAGACAGACTAGTTGAATGATTTTTTCTTTAAAAGCCATGAATATTTTATTACGTAAATGCATAAAAGAACAATAGCTGCTTTATTTCTTAAATAATTATTTTAAGAAAGGAAAACATATGACAATAAAAATCATGTGGACTAAAATAAGAACATATTCAGTGTTGATGAAGCATTACACCAAAGATATGTCCAAGATCAAACAATTTATCAAATATTTTGAGGACAAGAAGTAACTTAAGACGAAGCGCCACCCCACTATCGAAGATATTCTTGAAGTCAGTTATTAGGCTGAACAGCTTCGGAACGAGGTTATATAATTTACCCACAACAGAGAAGAAGTTACGGATATTAGCAATAATTGTAACAAAGAAATTGTGAACTCGAGCAACTATCTTAGCGACAAAACCACGAAGCTTAAGAAATGCCGAGACAAAGAAATATCGAAGCTTAGCAATGATGGCAGCGACAAAAGCCCGAAGCTTGGCATATGCAGAGGATAGTGACTCTTTGACCATCCTTTTTGCAGAATCGAACCATTTTGAAACCCTCGTAAGCAAATTTCTCCAAAACATTTTCTCTCTACTTCTATGATATAACTAGAATTGGTAGAAAGTTGTAAGGAAAATCGTCATGAATGGTCTTTTTATCTGTGGCTGTGCCATGCATCGTAACTGTGTATGTGACCGTCAAAATTCTTTGAGTGAATTATGGTCACATTAGTTATCTTCTATTAACTGCCCATTAATTAAATGAAAACTGAAATGTGACTCTCTGCATTCTTTTATGTATACATCATATGATGCATATGATATACTCCCTCCGTTCCTAAAAGATCCATATTGTAGTTTTTTCACACTTATTAAGAAAACATTTAAAATTATATTTTCCAATACATTGTTTTTCTTAATTAATTATTCCCAATAACTTTTAACCAATGAAATTTTATTAAACACAATTGTATTTTTTGAAAAGTACAATTTTTCATTAATTAATATCTTGGAAATGTAAAAAATGTATCTATTTGAAACAAATTTTTTTTCTAAAAATTGAATCTATAAGGAACAGAGGGAATATGTAAAATAATCATATACTAGTATTGAACATGTTTTTTTGGTGACTTTAAGTTTTAACATCGTAAACAATATAGTTCAATATATCTGTTTGATGTTTAAAACACTTATTTTCGTGTGAGTAGATCAATTGCTTACGAGTTAACTCGATCAATTGCTTACGAGTTAACTCGACGACAAAAGGCTGCTCGAAACACCTGAATGAATTCACCATGGTTTCATACAGGCCCGGTCCGTTGGTTTTGGGTGCCTAAAGCCCAACCCAGATATAAAATATATTTCCCTAAAAAGAGAAGCTTGAATATTGAACCGTGCCCTCGTTTAGCCTAATGACAGCGTCGACCACTAAATTACAAATAATGTTTTAGAATTTGGTGCCCTATAAATATATATAGGGCAAATCTCCAAAATATCACCTTTCTAAGTTTATATCACAAAAATAGCACTCAAAAACTAAAATGACCAAAATAGCATTTTATCTTTTGAAAATTTTAAATTTTTTTATTTTTCAAAATTTGAAATCTTATCCCCAAAACCTCACTTCTCAACTCTAAACCCTAAAACCTAAACTCTAAACCCTAAACCCTAAATTCTAAACCCTAAACCCCACCCCTTAAGTGCTATTTTTGTGACTTTTGGCATTGAGTGCTAGTTTTGGAACAAAAACTTGATTTAGTGCTATTTTGATCTTTTTCTCATATATATATCATAATTTGGCGTTTAAAACATGGGTTTTACCCGCTTTAGCCCAAGGCCGGTCCTGGTTTCATATCAATCAACTTCAAGAGGCTATAGCTACTTAGATATTAATTTCTTTGACTTACTTTTTCAGTCACACTTGGCTTGTTGTTACAAAATCATCCACTAAAAATTCTCTTAAACAAAGTAGATATATTCCTGTAATTTGTAAAGAATCAAAATTTTACCTCAACATTTTTCTTCCACAAACTCGTTAATTATGCGACCACTCAAAGCTTACTCCTTCACTCATTTCCTACACGGCCAAATCGCCCCACTAAAAATACAACAATAACGCTAACCAGAACATAATATCCGATCATTTAGTGTTGAGCAAGTAACATAGGCTTTTTAATTGCTTTTATTTAGTTTCCAAAGCTACTTATAAAGTAAGGTTTTTGCTTATTGCTAAAGTCATATTGTACAAAAGAACAGTTATATTTTCTTGAGTAAAATCCTTCCAACATAACTTTGCACATAAATTTTAGACTATAAAAATGTTAGGGATCCACTCGAAAGTAGAACCCTCCAAAAATAGGCGTATGCCACTTAAGCATGGAGAACACACGGTATTCTTTAGTAAAAGGCGAAAGAATAGTTCGCTTTGTGCTCACCACATGGCTGCGTTATTTTTTGAGGAAGAGTGTGAAGTGTATTTATACTAACAACTCCAGTACCCAAACTTCTCAGCTTTTCGATGTGGGATACTTCTTAAAGCTCTTTATCAGAAGGTCTTGTGGGCTGTAGCTAAAGCTGGGCCTATTTATTTGTTACCTAATTGAATTCGTGATGGATCATAACAATCAAAGGCCGCATCTTCTTTGAGACGGTGGTTTTCAAGATGTAGTTGAACTTGGAGAAGAAAACAACGTTTTAGTGTATGTATGCATACAAAGTACAAACCATAGAGGATAATATGCCGTGGTCAGTTGACAAGATTTGATCAAGATAATTTTTCTCAAATAATAATTATAAAAACAAATAGTTAGATTTACAATACTATAATGATAGAGTTAAATGAGAAAATATCAAATGATTTACAAAAGACTTAACAAGGTTTCTTCTTGTCCAACTTCAAATGTAAATGGTACCATCTGGTTTTCTTCTTAAGTGTCTCAGACTCATCATCACAAGTATTTGGTTTCTTGTTCCTCTGTCTGCTGCTTTCTTCTTTTTCCTCTTCTTCGTCTTCCCGATCAATTGGTGCAGGTGCCTCAGCCACTGCCTTTTTGAACAAGCTCTTTCTCAGTCTGTTCTTGTTTGAACTTCGTTCTATCAATGGAACCGTTGTATAAGCTGAGTGAATTTCATTTCTCTGCTTCAGAAGCTCATCAATCTGTAAAAAAAAAGCACATGAAAATCAACTATGTTACATTGCTTAAGGCCAAATGAATAAGAGACTAACCAATAGCATTTCTTGAGCGTATCTATTTGTCATATCCGTGAACTGCACAAGTACTTCCCTGTACTCTGTCTCAAACTTTGCAAGCTCTGCTCTTTTATTCAGTATCTGAGCTTCTACAGATCTAAGATCTTCTTTCTCTTGAGTAAAATTGGCAGCACAAAGAACTTGGATTGTGTAATTCACACTTTTGAAAAAGTTATCACCTGACAAAGAAATATGTCATTGACATCAACCTAGTGCTCAATCCAGACATATATAAGAGGAATGAATTTGTAATAACATTACAATTAGAGAAAACTGACCATAGATAGCAAATATATGAGTGCCAGCCTTTAGCTCAGTAACTTCACACTGCTGAAACCCATCAAAACTTTTAAACAAGGCAGTTTCTGGATTCTTTTCCTGAGCCATCTACAGCAATAAAAATCAAGTCACGTTGGGGAAAAAAAAAGAAAACAAACTCAGTGTGACATAACATAAACCTAGGCATCCCCATAAGCCTACCGAAGTAATTGTGTGATCCAGAGAGTAGACAGGGAAACCGAGGAAGTACATTCCAGCACATGTTATCTTGCTACTTCTTCTACTATCCTCCTGTATCCACCAGTGATTCAGAGTATCCCTTATATTATTACATGTAATATCACATTGGTTCCGTTGATATATGAAAGAGAGAGATACCTGCATGGCTAAGCTCAATCCTCCATCGACTTCTTGATCAAAGAACAGCAACTACACAAGCACACACACACATTAGTTCTCAATACATTTCTGTATCAGTGTGACGGGAAGAGACTATGGCGAGCTAACGTTGAACTTGCTTCTGCTAGATGATTCTACTCTGAAGATCAATCCAGAACTTATTTCCTCTTCTGTTATTGTGACAGCGTAAAAGTGTGCACATTGCTTTTCAACCTGTGAGAACCATATCACTCACATATGAGACTTATACGGAGTCAAGACACACAACCTGCTGCTTCTCCGACTTGGATCTATGACCTGCCATTTTTATTCCTTCTTTCAAATAATCTCAGTTCAAAAGAAAGAATATCCAGAGAGGAGATAAATCTATCTTCTCGATGATTCTTCCTTCATTCCTCCAAGCCACGAACCCTAAATGACAGCCGGAAGAGAACCGCCACTACACCTCTCTCTGAGCAGGATGCGAGAGAGATAAGACTGAACTGTCAAAGGAGAACTCTGCGGGGGAGACGTTTAGGTGTGAGAGAGACACAGTTTGGGTTCGGAAAGAGAGAAGAAGATAGATATTTAAACGTCTCTGGATTCTCACTATACTGCGCTGTTCGGCATGCCCTTTGTAACATTTATTTTCATAAAATTTGATTATATTCACCGATCGACTTTAATAACACACTTTTAAGCCATTGGTCAGGTTTGTATATAATAGAATCGTTTTGGTATTGACTATATAAACCAACCACCTAGTTCTCTTGCTTCGTTCACCTTTATGGAATCGTTATGTCTTTCAAGACATATAAGATGATCAAACCCAAGATGGTAACTCTTGTCTCATCTGTGAAAGAAACTGCAGGACTTGCAACATAGTCCTCGTAGTGTATACACATACACAGGAATGTAAATTATAACTATTCATCATCCCCTGAGGGATATTAAACACTGAGGTAACTAGTGAATTCTCTATATAAACAAAAAGATCATCGGCTCTTCAACTCAAGACTAATGGAACAACATTGGTGGACAAAGATTACAACAAAAGCAGGACGGATGAAACTAATCATAACACCTTTTTCTGAAGAGCCTTTTGGAATGGTACGTACTGGAAGAGAACTTTGCATGGGTTTTGCTTTCGGATTAAGATCGAGTCCCTCCGGTCTTTGGCATCAATCACTCCAGCCTGCTAAAACCGGAAAATAACTAAGACCAGAATATATCTTCTTAGGTTTAAAAAAGTAAAAGACTTTGTAAACCTCGAGTTCTTCAGCAACCGTGCCTTCTCTACAGGTGTTGCACCAGATTTGGAAAGCTGAGCACCGTGAAAAAAACATAAGCAAGAGTTCACACACATTACCTACATGTTTGGTTTGGTCATGAGAGAGAGAGAGATATTACCTCCTTTTGTTTGTTTGTTCTCAGCGGTGTTGTTGCTTTTGAGTCCATAAGATGAAGAACGAATAGCACTAGAACCACTTCTCTTCTCCACGCAACTTGATTTTGTAGGCCTATTGTTTAGGAAAAGAATCGAACTTTAAGACTTAACATGAGGCGATGAGTTTCCGTAAACCAGGTTACATGAGTATATATATATACCTGCCATTTTCCTTCTGACGTGTAGCTAATGACGGAATACTAGTTGCCTTTGCAGGATTCAGATGTTTAAATACCTGATCAGTGGATATAATCTTTCACAATCGGTGAAAACAAAAAAAACATAAAAGAATACTAATACACCTGCTTTTGGTCGTGGACACAACTTGTGAAGTCATAACTCTTTTGAAATGTTTTAAAAGCACGTTTGAAAATGTATTTATCTCCCATTCGCTCCATAATCAATGATTTTCTAGTGCTTGTAGGATCAGATGCAGATGGACCAAGACTCATAGACATATGCATAATGCAATGACTTTGGGGCGGTTAATTTGTTTCTCAGTAAAGAAGACGAGACGTTTTCCTTCTTTACCAAAGATTGTGATGTAGACAAAGAAGTTGTTTTTGAAGCTGGCTTGTACATTCTTGGAGTTGAAAGCCCTGGTGAGGGTTTTGAGATAGGTGCTGCTGGTTTCTTCGTTGGTTTCATCATGTTTTTGATCTCCTTGCTTGGTGTCTTACTTGTTGCAATCTTGTTAGTTGTCGGTTTTGTTCTCACCTGATCAGGCTGTAGATACAAAGTTAAGCAAGGAGTTCAAAACTTAAATAGGTGAATAACAGAAACTTGTCCAAAACTTATAGATTGTGTTAGCTGATCCTAAAATATATAAAGCTTAAAACAATTATAGTTCAAATACCAAATGTTCCATATATATATATGACCTTTCAAAAGGTAGATATTTCATATATCTATTGATCATTTAAAATTTTGGAACCAAAAACAAATATTTTATATGAGTGTTCCCAGAATAGGCACTGTTGTGTTCACAAAGAAAATTATACATAAAATGCTTCTTTTTATAGAAATAGCCTTTCACGCGGATTCCAAACGGTGGGTTTAGTAGAAAAAAACAAATTCCTTACATATATTATTTTGGTAAAATAAATTCCTTTACTAAGTTGAGGACATGATGAGAACATTTTTATTTAAGTAGACACTGATCACAGAAAGAAAGAGAAATTACAATACCATACTACCATATTTTTTTAAAACACTGAATTTTAAAAATTTATTATTTAGTGATTATTATTTAGGGTTTAATATTTAGGGGGTAAGGTAGAATTTATAAACTTCTATTAATGTTTTATAAATTATTATTAACATTAATAAATGTTAGTTTAGTTATTTTTCATCACAGACTTAAGATATTTATGGAAATGATTATTTTTACAGTAAATTTGAAATGTAGCATCTAATATGTGATATATAAAATTAAAAATTTCTCTAGAAAGAATGGAGCGAGTGGCAAGTCTCAATCATTAAGTTAATATATTTGGCAGATTACTTTACTTTGTTAAGTTGGGGACAGGAAGAACAATCTTCTTAATAAGTAGAGATTGCTAAAAATGAAAAAGAAAATGTAGAGTGATAAATCTGAATAAAAAAATTTAGTTATTTTAGAAGAAAATTAAATAAATTGTCTACAACAGCTGTAATTAATATCTTATTCAAAAACTCTAAACATGTTGTTATTCAGGGACTCCATGTGTTCTTCCGTAGTCTCTTGCTGGCTTCTTAACTTCTCAACATCGTTAAACGTAGCAAGTCCGTTAACGAATATAGGTGGACTGCCCATATTTTACTTACTTTTTAGCAGTCGCTATTGTGAGTTTTTTGTAGTAATATTTTGTTGTTATTGAAATTAACAAAACTGGAAAATAAAGAAAATACAAAGTTACCCCACAAATAGAACGCAATGCCAACCCATTTGACCGAGTAAACCTTAAGACGCGTCAAGATAATACAAACACAAGTCGTCCATAGCGTCAACTCCAATCTATATAAATGCTTTGAATGTAATCAAAGTGATCATCACTCAATAGTATTAAGATGACGGGCTCTATACTCTCCTCCATCATTTTCTTCCTTCTTTTTATCGGACTTTCACATTTTGTTGATGCTCATATGGAACACCGTAAATTAAGTGAGTTCCTCTACTCTATTAGATGTAGACTTGTTTTGAAGCATTTACTGTTCTATGTCTTGTTGTCTTCTCTTGTTTCCTCTGTAATCTCTTCTCCAAATAAGTGGGTTTCCACAACTCTGGGTTTCCACAACTCTTGTAAACTGAAAAAGCTTGGTATGAAATTTTAACATTTTTACCAAAAAAACTTACTTCAGAATGGATATATATGTCGCATGGCTAGGTGGAGCAAAAGACACAATATCCATGAGGAGGAACTTGGAAGGAAATGGGGGCTCCAAAATTAAAGCTTCACCGAGCTGGTCGCGACGCAGTGGACAAAAAAACACTCAACATGAGCCGTCCAAAACCCATCCTGATCAAGCGACGCACCAAGGGCGAGGAAATTATATATCTTATGCGGGTACTGCTATTTGCTCATCCAAGCTTAAGTACTGCATCCACATGCAATATAGATATTGCTTATTTGGTTACAATTAAACATATAAAGTAGAAACAATTAATTATTGGATGCATATCTAAAATGTATTAAAAAGGCTTTGATATTTTGAATTCATTTGAAACTAGTTTGAATATGCATCTAAATTACTAAAAAGTCTAAAATATCCTCATTCACAATTATAACTTAAACTAATTATAATCTATATACTTGTTTTGTTTCTTCAAAAAAGCAACATTGTGCTGAAGTTGCAGAATCGTGTATATTTTTAACTTGAGTTATTTCAATACACAAATTACAGAATTTTATTTTGACGTCAAATATATAGTGGACTTGTTTTTCATATGCAAAAATCATATATAATATTTTGTTTTCTCATCATAAAAAAATATATATTTTTTTCATAAAATTGAAACCAACAGTTTTTCACCAAATAGTAGAACAATAAATTTTCCACAAAATATTTTTTTCACAAATATATTTATTTGCCAAAAGTGTATTAAACTGAACAAAATAATTAGTTGAAATATTTAAATGTATAGCAACAAGTTTGGATATTAAATAATTTAATGAAATTTAGTTTAAGTATTTTTTATGAATTTTTCCTGTTTTAATATTAATAGTTACAATATAATATAATATAGTTAATAGTTAAAATTTTTTTATCACAAAAAGGTACAATAGTTTAATATTATAATAGGACCCCTTTTTTTAAAAGACATTATATAATATTTTAATATAACCAATCACCAAGTACACCTGTGGATTGAGTTTCTTTCAAACCAGAACTCTTCTTTTCGTTCTCCATTCTTTTCAGTTCTTTTAATTTTTGTCTAAATACTCTTTCAAGGACATGATTATAGGGAATATATCATCAAATTCCTAGTGATTAGATTATAATATTTGAAAAATGTAAAAAGGAAGAAAGAGTGATAGAAATGTCAAGAACGTCTATGTGGCATGAGATTCGAAATAAAAACTGATATATTCACTGGGTACATGTGTTCTTTTTCTACTGGCTTAATTTGTTTTATTTCAAAAAATTTAAACAAAACTAAAATACTCCTATATTATTATAATATTATTACATATGTGAGAAACTTAGTGGAAAGACCCATCCAATAAAAAGGTTCTAATAAATAACTAGAACGTGGGTGCTCTAAAACAAGTTTGCTACGGAGTCACAATAAGAATTGCTTGAGAAAAGTCTTAGATAATGGTCGTCCAGGGAGTTCTTGGAACTACCATAACTAGGACTGTCTATGTGGGCATGGTTGTGGTGCATCCGCACATGATTCCCAGTTCTAAGCTTACCTTTTAAAGATTCTTCTTAATCTATAAATCTTGGTTTTTATGCAGTTTTAAGTTTTTTTCTTTAATTTGAATTTGCCAGGCCTTAAAAATCAGACGACGACAAGCAAATGCACCATTTACAAAAGATGTAAGCGTGAAGTAAGGCCCTAGCTAAGGCACACCCCGGACTAGTCAATGAACTTGGTTATTACTTTGGTTTGTACGTTGTTATGAGTTTTCTATTTCCGTTGTGTTTCATTATTAACTGTCTTTTTACTGATGGAATAAGCAATTCTTGGAAACTAGATAAGATATTCATTCTATCAAATCCCTCGTAGTTCTTCATTATAAATCTTGTAAACTTTCTGTTTGATCAAACAATTTCCATCTGTTGTACACAAACACAAGCAATACATATATATAGATCGTATATTACAAGCTATAGTTCTCCTGTATTTGTGTATTAGCTGTGTCGAAATCCGGAGATTAACATGTGAAAGTGTGCAAGTTGTAGCACGGCAAAGATAAATATTTACTTAGTTTTTCTTTTGTTCAATCTTTCCTATCTCTCATCAGCGTCACTCTTGATGTTCATGAATGCAACTATAGCGCAGTGGTGCAAGTTTTCTAGGAAATACACTTTGTATTATTACATACAGGCAACTAGAAACTTCTCTATATAACAAAAAGATCATTGGCTCTTCACCTCAAGACTAATGTAGATAACAAAGATCACACCAAAACGGGACGGATGAACTAATCATAATACCTTTTCTGAAGAGCCTTTTGGTAAAGAACGTACTGGAAGAGAAACCTGCATGGGTTTTGCTTTCGGTTTAAGAGAGTCCCTCCGTGTTTTGGCATCAATCACTCCAGCCTGCTTAAAAATAGAAAGTAATGAGACTAGAATATATAAGTAAAAAAGGTAAAAAACTTTGTAAACCTTCGAGTTCTTCAGCAAGCGTGTCTTCTCTACAGGTCTTGCACCAGATTTGGAAAGCTGAACAACGTGAAAAATGCATTAACGGAAGTTCAAAGACAATGTTAAGAGTAGACCTACATGTTTGGTTTTGTCATGGGAGAGAGAGATATTACCTCCTTTTGATTGTTCTCAGAGGTGTTGTTGCTTTTGAATCCAAAAGATGAAGAACGACTAGCACTAGAATCACTTCTCTTCTCCAGGTGACTTGATTTTGTTGGCCTATTTATAAGGAAAAGAACAGAACACTAAGACTCAAACATGAGATGATAAGTTTCAAAACATGAGTATATATACCTGCCATTTTCCTTCTGACGTGTAGCTACTGATGGAACACTGGTTGCCTTTGCAAGATTCTAATGTTTAAGTAGCTGATCAGTGGACAATTTTTCACAACCGGTGAAAACCAAAAAATAAATGAATAATACTAATATACCTGCTTCAGAGCTGGCTTTTGCTTGTCGACAGAACTTGTGAAGTCATAACTCTTTTGAAATGTTCTAAAAGCACGTTTCACAATGTCTTTATCTCCCATTCTCTCCATAATCAATGATCTTCTAGTGCTTGTAGGATCAGATGCAGATGGACCAAGACTCATAGACATATGCAATGACCTTGGAGCGGTTTGCTTGTTTCCCAGTAAAGAAGACGAGACGTTTTCCTTCTTGACCGAAGACTGTGATGTAGACAAAGAAGTGGTTTTTGAAACTGGCTTGTACACTCTTGGAGTTGAAAGCCCTGGTGAGGGTTTTGAGATAGGTGGTGCTGGTTTCTTCGTTGGTTTCATCATGTTTTTGATCTCCTTGCTTGGTGGGCTTTTCTTACTTGTTACAATCTTGTTAGTTGTCGGTTTTGTCCTCACCTGATCAGGATGTATCCACAAGACACAGGAAATAAGCTCTTTGTTTTAACACATCTGAAGAACCACAAGAAAGCTTACCTTTGGAGAGTTTCTTGTACGGTTGATCCTAGCATTAACATCCTTCTTGGTTAGTTTTGAGTTTTTCTCTGTTTCCATCTCCTTCACTGGCGTTTCATTTGATACATCTTTCTCTCCAATTTGTAAAACCTCTTCTGGTTTCTCCTCCATGAGGGCAACCTCTTCTACTATCTCCAGCTTAGGACTATCAAGACTGTTGTCAACTTCTTCCTTCACCTGATCAACCGAGCTTTGACATTCCTTGACAATGATAGTTTCTTCATTAACCTCCTTCACCTCACTAGCAATATCAGTCACATGCTTATCTTCTTCACAAGTGAACTGCCCATTACATTCTTCATCAATTTCGCCTTCCATGCTCCCCTGATTTGTAACGACCGATCTAAAAGAAGCATTCTTGTCCATTTGTTTCTCATGATCAATGATCTCAGCTTTCTTCTCAGCGATCTTCTTGTAATGAGCTTCAAAATAGGCTTTCTTTTGCGCTACGGAACCTGGAGTTGCAAACTTACCAACTTCCTCCAAGTACTTGTTTGGTGAGAAAGCAGAGAACTTCTCCCATGAAAGTATATCATTCTCAAACCTACCAAATGACACCGACACTTGCAAGCTCGGGTTCAATGAAGCCACCGGTTTATCTTCCATCAAACCATAAAGCCCCTTAAAAAAACCATGGACACAAAATCAAGAACCCTCCATCAAAAAGACAATCTTGTCAAGAACTTGGAAGATCTCTACAAGAGAATAAAGACAATAGTACCTTATCGTCAATAGTGGCAACACCAACTTGCATCTCCCCCATTAATGCTCAGCAGAAGAAAACCTTAAAATTCACAAACAAAATCCACAAAATTTGTATCAACCATAAGCCACTTCCATCTTAATTAAAGAAGGATCTAATTGCTACTTTCACTTTTGTAAGTGTTTTTAACACAAGACAAAACCCTTAATTGTAAGCAAACTCAGATTCTTGTCGGGAAGTGTACTTTAAAATGGATAAAGCATTCAAATAATTGAAGTTAAAAAGGAAAGACCCTCAAAAAATCTTCTTGAATGATTGAACACTCTTGAAGGAGAGAGAATCTAAAGAGAAAGAGAAATGAGGATCTACTACAAATTTTACCAGAAAAAATAAGTGAAGATAACCAACAAACAAATGATGATCCAACCTTTTTCAGAGTTTAGATTTCTGCTTCGGGTGGACACACACAACACACAAAAGTTGAAACACAGTTTTGTCTAAAAGTAAAACACCAATGTAGACTTTGACGAGAAAACAGGAAGACCTTCCAGGTATTAAATGCGGATTTAGCAAGTGGAAGACAGAGAAAGATGAAAAGCAAAAATAAGAAGAAGAAGAAGAAGAAGAAGAAGAAGAGATGAGATCAGACTCAGATCATGCAATGAAGACAAAAAAGTCGGTGGGACCAGTTATTGAAATAAAAGTAGTAGTAGTTCAAGTGTGGAAGTGATAACTTTCAAGATAGAGATCATAGACAAAAATAAACACTGTGCTACTACTTAAGTACTATACTAATCCTACTAACACGAGAGTTTGCTTCTTTATTATTCATCGAATTAATTAAAAAACCACCGTCTTTGAACGTGCGGGGGACCAGTACCACAATCTTCTCAAGTCATCGGTTAACTTCAACGCCAACAAGTTGTGGACACAGAAAAAACGTATTTGGGCTTTCACAGCCAAGCCCATTACTAATCACAAAACAACGCTTTGTGTTTATCGTCATGTTGTGCTCATGGTTTGATAACAAAAGCATTTATATGATCCTTCACCAGGTTTATTAGCGAACAAGATCACCAAAATGAAAAAAAAAAAAATTTATCCCCAAAAGTATTTTGTTTTTCGATTTTTTTCAGAAAAAAAAAATTAAAAAAAACAGTCGTAGGACTTTTTTTTTCTCACGCCATCTTTTATATTCCATTGATGAGAATCGACTGGGCAGATCGACCGAGTGATAACGAATCGATCGGTCCCACTGGATCGAGCACCTTCACCGTTTAGTTTTTTTTTCTTCCTGATCTGAGAATTTTTAATGTTTTCTTCTATTTTAATTATTTTAATTATTTATTATATTTTAATACATAACAATTGTTTTGTTAGTTGTAATTTTAAATTTATAATGGAAATTAAAAGCATTATTGTTATTTTAAAAATAATTAACCTAATGTAAATATGAGATCAGTCTAATGGGATATAATCACCAATTTTTTTTGCCTAAAAACAATTTTCCTCAAAAAGTAACATAAAAAAAGTAAAGAAGAAGAAAAAAATACGACAGAAGAAATATCTAAAAAAAACTTTTAACATACTGTAAAATACAGGTTCTAGCCACATGTCTAATTTTTAATAGTTCAACTTTTGTTAAAATTAAATTGTCATTATTTAACTAAAAAAACACTAAGATAATAATATTTTATAGACTACATATTGAAAGTGGAGTTCTACCCGTTAAGTATGCTAATTAAATGCTTGAAATGTAACCAAAGTCGTCCATAGCGTCAACCCCATTCCTCTCTTCTCTAAGTAGTAACACAATGCAAGACCGAGTCAACCATAAGACTTGTCAAGCTAAGACAAACAGAACACAAGTCGTCCATAGCGTCAACCCCATTCCTCTCTTCTCTAATCTATATAAATGCTTGAAATGTAACCAAAGTGATCATTACTCACCGGTATTAAGATGGCGGCTTCTATACTCTCGTCCATCATTTTCTTCCTTCTTTTTATCATACCTTCACTTTTTGTTGATGCTCATATGGAACACCGTAAATTAAGTGAGTCTATACATAATACATCTATAAGATAATAGACTAGTTTTGAATCATTTTCTGTTTACTTTATTAGTTAATTCATAACTTCATATATAGCTTAGAGACAAATTATCATCCAACGTGCATTGACTTGGCGCTCTATATGTCATGTGTAATGTAGGTGGTACAAAAGAGACGATGACCATGAGGAGGAATGATATCTTGCATATTTGCATTGTTTTATCCATTCATCCATTAGCATTTTCATCATATAGATTAGGATTTAGCCATGTCTAGGTTGCATTTTGCATTCATTGTCCTCATTAGGTGTTGGAGTGCCACATGGAGTTCTTGGGGACATTTGGATGCATTTGGAGCTTAAAGGACGTGAAACAGGTGATCATTGGACGAGCAGAGCATGGGAGCGAGGTTCCGCAGCGACGTCATGAGGTCGCTCCAAAGCACCTCTCAGAGCGACCTAGCTAGAGCGACCCCGTGCAGTCGCTCGCATCTCACACCCCTCTCGGAGCGACCTCCCAAAGCGACACCCCGAGGTCGCTCGCGTCTTTATGGAGAGACGACACGAAGCGAAGCCTGGAGCGACCTCTCAGAGCGACCTACCAAGGTCGCTCCCGATCCAGAGCGACCCGTTGGAGCGACACACCAAAGTCGCTCGCGACCTCTCGCCCGGAGACACCAAAAATCGGCCCTGGAGCGACTTCCCGGAGCGACACCTGCAAGTCGCTCCGCGTTATTTTGCTGCCGAAAATCATGATTTCTTAAGGACCTTTTTGCAATTTATTTTGGACGTTTTGCACTTGGAAAAACCTATGTTTTAAACATCTTTTGTAGCCACCAGTGGCAGATTATCTTTTATCTTTTGATCTATTGAGAAATACACAAGAATCTCTTGGATTTTGATTGTTATGTTCTTGTGTTATTGTTGATTTCTTATCTATTTCTCTACATGATTAATCTGAAATCCAACATGGGTTTAAGAGGAATCATGGAGATTAGTGAGTAATCACCTTTTGAATTCATGGGTTAGGGAGATTAAGGGTGATTAGGTTAGTTCTAGGATGTTTTAGTGTAGATCATTCTTGTTCCTTGCTAGTAGAGTATTCATAATGCATCTTCTGAGTTGGCCACTCAAAAGTTGATCAATAGACATTTCCCACCCAAAAGGTGTTTGATGAAATGCCTGAGACAACTCTCCTAGGCTTTTAGTATACTTTGCCAAAGACATTTGTTGTTAAAGATGCTAAGATAGCTAATAGACTTGTTAGTAATGATTGCTTTCATATTATTCAACCAAAGACATTTGATGTTTGAGATATGTTAGCAAATGAGCATTCATCTAGACATAGAGCTTGCTTAGAATTGTGTCTAGGCTTAAGGTTGATAGTTTGATTGATCATTTGCCATCCTTAGTTCGATACTTGATCACCCAAGGTCTAATCCCTATGCCCATGAGTTCTCTTTTCCCTTAGTCAAGAAAGTTTCATTCTGTTATTGCTTTCTAGTTTAGTAGTAGTTTAAAACCCATCTAAATCATTGGTTGCACTTAGATTAAGTGAGTACTTGTATTCTCAGTGCTTTGATATCCCTCAGAACTGGTTCGACAATCTTCTATACTACAACATTTGTCTTAGGAGCCTTGAAAACTCCTAACATCAAATTGGCGCCGTTGCCAAATTCTGAGTAGATTTAAACATTGAGATTTAGTCACTTGCTTGAGACTAAGTCATTTTTATTTTCTTTTGTTACTGATTCTCTTTCTTCACCTCCCTTTAATCTACAGGTGTATGAACTTGAGGAGCAGGGGTCCATCAAACCTAGTTCCAAGAGCAGCAGACATCAGAGCTTTAGAGAGAGAGTGTGCTAGAAAAAGAAGAGAAGAAGAACATCAGGCTCAATTGCAGAGACTGAACACTGACATGGGAGACGTTCATCAAGAAGATGCAGGCGTCAATGGCGCTAACAACAATGGTCCACCTAACCAACAGCGAGCAGCTCGCCCCATTGGCACTTACGACCGTCCCAACATTCATGGTCATAGATTGGGAATCCGAGCACCCGCCGTGGCAGCCAACAACTTTGAGATCAAGTCAGGACTTCTCAACGTGATTGAGAACAACAAGTATCATGGCTTGGCTCTAGAGGATCCATTTGATCACTTGGACAGGTTCGACAGCTACTGTGGGTTGTCAAAAACCAATGGTGTGTCCGAAGATGCCTTAAAGCTCAAGCTATTCCCTTTCTCTTTGGGGGATAAGGCACGTCAGTGGGAGAAGTCTCTACCCAGCGACTCCATTACCACTTGGGATGACTGCAAGAAAGCATTCTTGGAGAAGTTCTTCTCTACTTCAAGAACTGCTAAGCTGAGAAACGAGATCTCCAGCTTTCAACAGAAGGGCTTGGAAGGTTTCAGTGAAGCCTGGGAGAGATTCAAGGGCTATCAAGCTCAATGCCCACACCATGGTTTCTCTAAGGAGAGCTTGCTGAGCACATTCTACCGTGGTGCTCTCCCTAAGTACAGAGCCAGACTGGATACAGCTAGTAATGGGTTCTTCTTGGGGAGAACTGAGGAGGATGCAGAGGAGCTGGTTGACAACATGGTTAAGAGTGATGCAGTCTACAGTGGAGACCACGACAGAAGCAGTAGAACTGAGGATAAGCAAACGAGGAAGGAGTTGAAAGCTCTACAGGATAAGATAGACATCCTCCTTGCTGATAAAGCTACCCAAGAGCAGCTGCACTTTGTTGGCAACCCAAGCCAAGAGACACCAGCTGTTGTCCATGAAGTTGAGGGTTTGGAAGGTCAGGAAGAGCTGTGTTTCATCAGCAACAATGGTAGCTGGTACAAGAAAGAACCCAACTTTCAGTACAACAACTACCAACAGAAGTCCTATTCCAACAACCAGCAGAGTGGTTATCAGCCTCGGAACAATCAGCAAGGCAGCTATCAGCCTCAGCAAAATCCCTCGTCTGGTTCCTCTGCTCCTCAAGAGAGCAGCACTGATACCTTACTGAAACAAATCTTGGAGTCTCAGACTAGAAGTGAGAAGCATGTTGGTTATGAGTTGAAGAACCTTCATACCAAGATTGATGGGAGCTACAATGAGCTCAACAACAAATTCTCACACCTTGCTTCTACAGTCAGGAATTTAGAGAATCAGTTTGCTTCCATGAACACTCACCAGAATCGCCAGCAAGGATCTCTACCTGGAAAGTCTGACCAAAATCCCAAGGAGGCCAAAGCTATCACCCTTAGGAGTGGTAAACAGTTGCCTCCTAGAACCCTCACCAAGGATGCTGAGAAACTAGGTGAGGGGGTTGCCATCAACATAGATGATGAAGTGGTGATTGTTGATGAGAAGATCAATGACGAGATCTTGGAGAAGATAGTGGAAGCCAAAGGTAAAGGAAAGGTTGGGGAAGAGAAGAAGACAGTAAAAGATGGTGAAGTTGTAACTCCAGCAAGTGAAAGTTCTTTTGTTCCTCCTCCCTATGAACCCAAACTTCCATTCCCTGGTAGATTCAAGAAGCAGCTGCTAGAGAAGTACAAGGCTCTGTTTGAGAAGCAAATGAGTGAAGCTCAGGTTGCAATGCCCATCATCGATGCTTTCATGTTGATTCCTCAATACAACAATTTCCTGAAAGATGTTGTAGCTGCAAAGAAGAAGGAGATGGACGGCATGATGACTCTTACCCATGAGTGCAATGCCATCATCCAGAGGCTTGATGTTCCAGAGAAATTAGAGGATCCAGGAAGCTTCACACTACCTTGTGCTCTTGGACCTATGGTATTTGAGAAAAGTCTCTGCGATTTGGGAGCTAGTGTCAGCTTGATGCCTTTGTCTGTTGCAAAGAAGCTTGGATTCACTCAGTACAAGAAGCGTAGACTCTCTTTGGTGTTAGCTGATCGTTCAGTGAAGTACCCTGTGGGCATCTTAGAGGACCTCCCTGTGAAGATTGGAAGGTATGAGATACCTACAGATTTTGTGGTGCTTGAGATGGGTGAGGAGGCTCAAGACCCATTGATTCTAGGAAGGCCATTCTTAGCTACAGCAGGAGCTATTGTTAATGTGAAGGAAGGCACGATTGATCTCCATTTGGGTAAAGAGAACATCCTCCACTTTGACATTAAGGAGAAAATGAGGAAACCAACTGTGTTCGGGCAAGCCTTCTACATTGAAGAGATGGCCACTCCTGCTGATGAGCATCTTGAAGAGTTACCACCTGAGGACGACGAGGAGGGAGCATCTCCCTCTACTCATTCCCTATAGAAGGTAAACCACCACACTCCCTTGTATATACCATTTCATTTTTTGCATATTAGTCTTCTTTTCGGTATCTCTCTCTACTTGACAACACAGAGACTGTGTAACTCAAGTTTGGGGGAGGTACCAAGTATTTGATCATGTTTGCTTTGATGTTGTTTCATTGAGTTATGCATTGCATACCTATTTGCATATAAAAAAAAAAAAAAAAACAATCATTTAGTTTGCATCATTTGCATTTCTAGGAGAGTCTAGAGCATATAGGTTGCATTCACTTGCATTGGGAGCAATGATTTTAAATGCCTTGTAAAGAACACTACGTTGCACCTGAGTAGCTTTTGCACCTCTCAAAAAGACTTGTATGTTTCGAGCCTTGAAAACTTTTCCTGAAACTTGTTGATTGATGAAACTCAGTCTTTGAAGCCAACTACAATCTTATTTGAACTGAACGAACTTAATGTTTCTTGCTCATGGTCCCTTGTGTACTGAGTCATGGCTATACACACTTGAGTTGTCACATCTTTTATGCCGATCTTTTTTGACAAACTCTAGTGGTAGACCACTCCCAAAACCTTTTCCTTCCTTTTAAGCTTTCATTGTTTGATGAGTGAGGCCTTCTTCGGAAAGTCTTACATGCGCATAATGTTGAGAGTATCGGGAACGACAATGCTTGATCTTCATTTTTGCTAGATTGGACACTTTTTTTGTCTAGCTATAGGTGGGAGGGTGAGTGTTGTGATCATGATTTGGGAGAAATGAAAAATAAAAAGGATAGACTCTTGGTGCTTAAGTGAATCGATTTTCTGGGATAAGTAGAGAACCTCTAGCTCTAGTTTTGAAAAGTCTTGGCCCCCAACCTAAAAAAAAAAAATATATAAAAAAAAAAAGAAATCAAAAAAAAAAAAAAAAAAAAAAAAAAAAAAAAAAAAAAAAAAAAAAAAAGAAAAAGAAAAGAAAAAGGGGGGCTAGCAAAGTTGTTAGGAGCTAAGAAATGTTTTGAGGTTGTGAAAAATCCCTTGTAGATTTCAAAGAGAAGGAGTTAAAGTTCTTAGGATCTTTTGGTGAGAGATGTGAGTAGGGTTTGACATTGGGAAATGATTGTGTGATTTGTATGTTTGGGAAAAGGGTAGAACAATGGAGATTGAGCATTGTATGCATGAGTTGGTCCCTTTCTTAGATATATTATGTGCAATGTCAAGGCTACTTGTTTTGAGAGTAAACCACCTTAAATATCATATATTTTGAACCTCTTGAATCACTTGAATAAAAGCCTTCCCTTACCCAACCAAATGACTTGGACCAAAGGACCATTTGCAAGAATTCACCTGATGTTTTGTGCTTAATGAATGTGAGAGTTGGTTGATTTGAATGTGTGGATGCTTGATGATGAGTGTAAGAACAAAAAGAGTTAAGATAGGCCTAGAGAAGCTAGAGTGTAATAAGAGAGTGTGCTAGTTGTGTTTCTTTTGGCTATGTGCTCCCTCCTTCAACCTCTCTCCCTATGAGTTCTAGAAAGTTCACTTGTGGACAAGTAAAAGAACAAGTTTGGGGGAGTTGATATCTTGCATATTTGCATTGTTTTATCCATTCATCCATTAGCATTTTCATCATATAGATTAGGATTTAGCCATGTCTAGGTTGCATTTTGCATTCATTGTCCTCATTAGGTGTTGGAGTGCCACATGGAGTTCTTGGGGACATTTGGATGCATTTGGAGCTTAAAGGACGTGAAACAGGTGATCATTGGACGAGCAGAGCATGGGAGCGAGGTTCCGCAGCGACGTCATGAGGTCGCTCCAAAGCACCTCTCAGAGCGACCTAGCTAGAGCGACCCCGTGCAGTCGCTCGCATCTCACACCCCTCTCGGAGCGACCTCCCAAAGCGACACCCCGAGGTCGCTCGCGTCTTTATGGAGAGACGACACGAAGCGAAGCCTGGAGCGACCTCTCAGAGCGACCTACCAAGGTCGCTCCCGATCCAGAGCGACCCGTTGGAGCGACACACCAAAGTCGCTCGCGACCTCTCGCCCGGAGACACCAAAAATCGGCCCTGGAGCGACTTCCCGGAGCGACACCTGCAAGTCGCTCCGCGTTATTTTGCTGCCGAAAATCATGATTTCTTAAGGACCTTTTTGCAATTTATTTTGGACGTTTTGCACTTGGAAAAACCTATGTTTTAAACATCTTTTGTAGCCACCAGTGGCAGATTATCTTTTATCTTTTGATCTATTGAGAAATACACAAGAATCTCTTGGATTTTGATTGTTATGTTCTTGTGTTATTGTTGATTTCTTATCTATTTCTCTACATGATTAATCTGAAATCCAACATGGGTTTAAGAGGAATCATGGAGATTAGTGAGTAATCACCTTTTGAATTCATGGGTTAGGGAGATTAAGGGTGATTAGGTTAGTTCTAGGATGTTTTAGTGTAGATCATTCTTGTTCCTTGCTAGTAGAGTATTCATAATGCATCTTCTGAGTTGGCCACTCAAAAGTTGATCAATAGACATTTCCCACCCAAAAGGTGTTTGATGAAATGCCTGAGACAACTCTCCTAGGCTTTTAGTATACTTTGCCAAAGACATTTGTTGTTAAAGATGCTAAGATAGCTAATAGACTTGTTAGTAATGATTGCTTTCATATTATTCAACCAAAGACATTTGATGTTTGAGATATGTTAGCAAATGAGCATTCATCTAGACATAGAGCTTGCTTAGAATTGTGTCTAGGCTTAAGGTTGATAGTTTGATTGATCATTTGCCATCCTTAGTTCGATACTTGATCACCCAAGGTCTAATCCCTATGCCCATGAGTTCTCTTTTCCCTTAGTCAAGAAAGTTTCATTCTGTTATTGCTTTCTAGTTTAGTAGTAGTTTAAAACCCATCTAAATCATTGGTTGCACTTAGATTAAGTGAGTACTTGTATTCTCAGTGCTTTGATATCCCTCAGAACTGGTTCGACAATCTTCTATACTACAACATTTGTCTTAGGAGCCTTGAAAACTCCTAACATCAAGGAACTTGGAAGGAAGTGGGCACGCCAATTCCAAAATTGCAACTCCGGGGAGCACGTCACGGCACTCCGGACAGAAAAACATTCAACATAAACCGTCCAAAACTCGTCCTGATCAGTTGAAGTCACGCATAAGTTACGAAGGTACCGATACCACTAAATGTTCTTATTATACTAAAAATATAGACAAAATGATTATGACTTTAATATATTTATAAATAATAGCAAATTGATCGAAAATAGTGGGTTTATACTGAATTATATTGGATTATGACCGTAGGCAATCATATGTTTCTTATCATAATTGTTTACAGCCCTTAAAAGACCACAAGTACCATGCACCTCTCGCTACCGATGTCACCGTTCAAGTACAGCTCAGCCTCCAAGCTCTTCCAACAATATTCGTTCCTAATCCTAAGGCACACACACGTGCTTAGTATATAATTCTGTGCTTATTATTCATTTGTTTGCAAGTGTAAGAAACTAGATCCTTGTATTTCCTATAATATCTGTTCTAATTCTTCAGCATGCCCTTTGTAACCTTTCTTTTCATAAAATTTCATTATATTCACCGAACGACTTTAATAACACACTTTTAAGCCATTGGTCAGGTTTGTATATAATAGAATCGTTTTGGTATTGACCATATAAACCAACCATCCACCTTTATGAAATCGTTATGTCTTTCAAGACATATAAGATGATCAAACCCAAGATGGTAACTCTCGACTCATCTTTAAAAGAAACTGCAGGACTTGCAACATAGTCCTCGTAGTTTATACAAATATCACATAAGGGTCCGTGCTTTCTCACTCAATTATAGTCTACGATGCTCAAGGCAACCACATATCAAATTTCAGTGGAAGCAACAACATCGCTAACACCCAAGATCATAACATTAGACAATTTAGTCTCTCACCTTCAAGCCAGGAACATAGTCTCCACGCTTGAAATACGCTGGAGACTTAGCCGACCTCCATGTAGCCGTTCCCATTCCATCTACATCATCAAACTCTTTATGGTTATTCCGACAGAACATAACAAAAAGGAGTCAACTTTTTTTGTGTTAAATGTTGCAGAACAGTACATGAGTGAGTGAAAAGGACTTGGCTTTTACAACACGTGTAACAAAAAGATCTTCATCAAATAGTCTTTGTTTCTTTTTTTTTTGGTCGAGACAATAAGAGCCAAATCCCGAGAAAAAAACTCAATTTCATTCTATCTGTTGTTGTTTTTTCTCTCTCTGTTGTTGTTGTCTCTGTCAAGTTGGTGAATGAACAAGTTTGCTTTGTTTTGGTATGATCTTCCAGTTTGCAAGTCTTTTGAATGAAGCATCTCGTTGCTCAAAAAAAAAAAAAGAATGAAGCATCTCATCTACTCTTTGGTTATCACAGAGAAATGCTCAAGCAATTTCTTGATATATTGACAAGTTAACGAGAATAATCACTGAAAGGTGTATTATTGACTCTTATGATAATTAAAATATAACAGGTTTAAATTTATATTTTAATTATCATAAATAGTATATTATAGATAGCGATAAACATATCATAAGATATTGTTGTATAACACATTTTTGTAGATCTTTCGATTTTGTGGATCTCCTATATATATATATATATATATATATATATTTTTTTTTTTTCTTTCCAAAATATAAGATTTTTTTTTTAATCAGCAAAAAAAAGAAACAAAAACTATAGTACTATCATAGTATTCCACCTATTTATATAAACTGAAGCGATTGAAATAACATAGCAATCCCTCCTTCACGAATTGGACCATTTGACGAAGCTGGCAGAAAGCAATTCAGCTCCACAAGCAAATCGGGATGATCCCAAAACAGTATGCCAAACTGAGATACCACATAATATAATAAAATAAAGACTAAGAAAATAATTGCAACATTGGGAAAACTTTTAAAAGAGAAGAAAAATACAAAATTGTATAACACAATGAAGACTTACTCGATGGTAAACATCAATGATGGACTTGCTTCTACTTGTGAACATGTTTAAATTGTGTAGAAATGCTTTATGTACATGAACATCATTGCCCTTAAACCTTGCCTTGCAAATAAAAATAATTTTTTTTTAAGAGAGACACGTAAAAGAAAATAAAAGTGGAACAAAAGCAAGTGTTAATTAGCACATAACTAAATGTTGTATATATTTTCACCTTAACCTTGGCAAAACTATGTGCTTTTATGATGGTAACAGGTTTCTCCTTCTTACGCTGGAGTGTGGTTTTATTATAGTCAGAGGATAAGAATGTACCAAACCCCAAAATTAACTCTTGATGACCTTTGAACACTTCCTTCAACCTCGTTACAGCACCTTTGAACATTTCCTTCAAAAGGTAAAAATAATACAAATGTGTACCATATATAAGGGTTGTGGAAAACAAAGAATTGAATTGTTGCATAAATACATGTGATCTGACGGTAATAATAATCTTGAGAACATAAATTATGAACACATACAATCGAACATGGCATCCAGTCTCCATATGATTGAACTAATCACTAAGACAAAGTAATTGAATGTGTCGCCTGCCATAGATTTATAGATGTCTGCATATTAAGAAACTGCATAGGTTACATAAATAATTACTTCATAATAATAATATTAATATATCTAATTATAACTCTCTACGAGTACTTACATAATTTAAAATGTTTATATTCCAATGATCAAACTTTGGTTATATTTTTCTTTTTATTTTATTGATTTCCGATGAAAAGTACATAACATTTGTGTAGTTCCTCTTACGTATTTGCATCAAGTAGAGAAGCTTATTGGGGCACACGCTATACAGATTTGGTCTTTGGGGTCATAATGGGACAACACAATCAACACATGGACGATTCCTTGTACATGAACCAAACTCTATTAAATCGTCCACAACACAATTCCATTGGTAGATGCATGCATCATCTCATCCAAAAAAAGATAATTTCTCAATTTTTTTTTAATGCAAGAAGAAATATGGACATGTGCAAGTGTTCCCTAGCAAGGAAAACATAGATGCAAAGTTATGAGAAATAAGTATAAAATTGTGGGAGTCTGTTGTCCATATTTGAGCTATGTCCATGTGAAAGCTCTTCTCTTATCTTTCCCAGCTTGTATTTTTATTTGTAGTTTAGCTTTGCAACTTAGTCAAATAACATTACTAACATCAACATCAACCATCGTCGATCAAAACGAAACTCCTCTTTTGCCCTCTGCCCATTTTTCTGTTCCCGCATCTTATAAGTTTGCAAGATAAATTACTTTTGAGGATAGATGATTATAATTATTTAATTAGTGTTTCAAAAATGTATGAAACGTTGCAACAATTAAAATACCATAGCTGTTTCGTTTCTTTCGAATGGTGCATACTCGGAGTTTCTGGAACCTTTACAGTCTGATCATTAGTTATGTACTTATGTAGTCTTATCATCATGTTACAAAAAAAAGTATAGTCTTATCATCAATTTCATATATATTGGCAAGCATAACATTTTTATATGACAAATAATAAACGTAATTTGATGATATTTATAAGAATGTAATTGAAATGACGTAAGTAACGTGGCTTTAGATCTATAACAAAATTTTACAATAGCTCAATTTTTGTTACAAGCCATGTGTATTATATGTTTGATTTATCTGTAAGTGAACAAGCTTGAATGGTTCGACATTTCAAAAGAGTCCAGGAAGAAAAAGACATTGGAGCACTGATGGATGCTTTTGACCTTTTAACTTAATTACATGTCGTCGTAATAGAAACAAAAGTGTGTTATACCCCCTGCCACCTTAATTAGCTGAGCCATCATTGCTCAAGTATTTGGATGATTTGATGTTTAATATTATAAAATATTGAACTTGATGCCCCACGAACCGGTTTGATACTACCAAGTACGATCTTATATCAGTTCGGTTTAGCTCTACCAAATATCAACAAAATCAAAAATGAAAAGAACAAGTCGAGGGGCGAGAAAAGGCCAGAAAGAGTGAAGCCATAACGAATTAAACAATGGTCGGACGAAAAAAAGTCACATGGGACGTGTATTTTCCCAACATATTAAAACGTAATGAAAGTGATCATTCCTTTGTTCCTCCATACTCTCTCAGTGTAATCAAGTCACGTGCTCGTCTGCCCAAGCTGCCTGTTCTCTCCATCTCCCTTCACATGATTTCCCTTAATGTTTCTCTCCATCTTTCTCTTCGTATTTACTTTTATTCCCACTCTTGTTTCTTACCATTTTTTTTACCAAATTGATTATTCAAAATAATATAATAACGTAATTAGATCATTAATCCATTACACATTACGAAAATAAATGCGCTTTGTCGTTTTTATATCATATGTTAAATTAAATAATCATGGCCATTAGTTGAAAAAACAGAAATATGATGATTAATATCTCTGATAAGAGAGCATCATTGATACTCTGAACAAGTCAAATGTCAAACAGAATTATAGAGCACAGCATATCATATTCAATTTGTCTTAATCACTTAATTAATTACTAATATTTCTGTAATCTTGGAACTGTTCAAAGGTTCGCCAGTTAGGATATGTTCCATTGCCTGTCAGTTTTTTTTAATTTAATTTAAATTTCTTGTCGTAATCTAAAATAATTATTAGGTATTGGTAGTAATGCATTTGCTATTGTTGAATCAAAATCATTGATTTTGTTTTCGCCAACATTTCATTCGAATTTGTAAATATCACATATATATATATATTATAGTTTACTTTTTGTAAGGATTTAACACGACATCAAAAAGGACAGAATCTTTCTGACCTACACTATTATCTGTAAGAAAAACAAAACACACCAATGACGATTTCTTCAAATCCAATTTAGGTTCAGAATGGTGAGTATGAGTTGAGCGGTGCGCAATAAACGATTTAATTGTGATGCGGTTCTAACAGTTATAAATATATATATATATATAAGATATATATAAAGATTTTTGTATAACTGCGGGGCAGGAAGCGGGTTACCATTGGATTCGAAGCCTTAGATTTATAAAGATTATTATTTTTTGTTAGTAATAATAATCTGATAATAAAATATTATTTAATTATTTATCGACATCTCTCTCTAAGTTAGTATTTAAAAAAAACACATTACCCAACCAGAGTTTTATCTGCCGCCATATTAACACGTCCTTCAGAAATCTCAAACCAGAGACTCAAAAACAGAGTAAACATGTCTGTTAACGGACGATTCCCGGCGAGTCCGCCGGTTTCTTTATCTCCGGCGTCTTCCTCTTCCCCGAGTTCTCACTCCCAGTCTCCCCCTGACCTGAAGCAACGAGTCATCGCTTGCCTCAACAAGCTCGCCGACCGCGACACCTTATCTCTCGCCGCGGCGGAGCTCGACTCCATCGCCAGAAACCTCACTCACGACTCCTTCGCTTCTTTCCTCAACTGCATCCACAACACCGACTCCTCATCTAAATCTCCGGTGAGAAAACACTCCGTCGCCGTCTTGTCGCTCATGTCTCGCCACCACGGCGAGTCTCTCTCTCCTCACCTCTCCAAGATGGTCTCCACCGTCATCCGCCGTCTCAGAGACCCCGACTCCTCCGTTCGCTCCGCCTGCGCCGCCGCTACCGCCGACATATCCGCTCACGTCACGACGCAGCTGTTCGCCTCCGTCGCGAAACCGCTTATAGAGACGCTGATCCAAGAAGGCGACTCGAACGTGCAGACCGGAGCGGCGGTGTGCTTGGCGGCGTCGGTGGAAGCCGCGGCGGATCCTGAACCGGAGCAGTTGAGGAAGTCTCTCCCGAAGATCGGGAAGCTGCTAAAGAGCGAGGCTTTCAAGGCGAAGGCGGCGCTTTTAAGCGCCGTGGGTAGTATCATCACCGCCGGTGGCGCTGGAAGTAAACCGGTTTTGGATTGGTTAGTTCCGGTTTTGGTTGAGTTTCTGAGCAGCGAAGATTGGGCGGCGAGGAAAGCCGCGGCGGAGGGGTTGAGTAGAGTCTCGGCGGCGGAGGAGGAGTTGGCGTGGGAATACAAGAAAGCTTGCACGGCGGCTCTGGAGAGCAGAAAGTTTGATAAGGTGAAGAGTGTGAGAGAGACTATGAACAGAGCGTTGAGTCAGTGGAAAGAAGTGGCCAATGATGTAGACGAAGCCTTGTTGTCTCCATGTACATCTTCCAACATTGACGTTGGTTTCAAGTCTTCAAGATTAAAGAAGTCAACGCCTATGATCAAGAGGTCAACGCATAGATCATATGTAGCAACTAGACAACAAAAAGAGAATCTTCCAAGAAGGAATGTGACCGTGTCAGTAGCTTCTAGGGAGGAGGAGAAGGTGAAGTCAGGGGGAGCAGATACAATAATCAAACATACAATCTCTGAGAAAAGCAAGGAAGATAAGAAAGTGCATGTCTTTGGTTGTGGTTTGAGGTCTGGTTCTAGGGTGGCACCATGCAGTGAGGATGGTGATGATTCTTGTGATTCTGTTGTCAAGAATGGTAAAGATGGTGTTGATGAGATCAGAAAAGATAGTGAGGAACTCTCTTTGATACGTGAGCAGCTTGCTATGATTGAGAACCAGCAGTCCAGTCTCTTAGAGCTACTTCAGGTATACATAATTGGTCTTTAAATGTTAGATAAAATGTTTGGTTTAGGAATGTTATAGATGGGTCAAACCTCACTGAAATACTTTTGGATGTAGAAATTTATGGGAAGCTCACAGAGTGGGAT
The DNA here is from genome assembly GCF_000309985.2 of Brassica rapa. Lineage (NCBI taxonomy): Eukaryota > Viridiplantae > Streptophyta > Magnoliopsida > Brassicales > Brassicaceae > Brassica > Brassica rapa. The sequence continues at coordinate 18,754,746 of NC_024802.2, read as the reverse complement.
CCAGTCTCTGGAGTCTCGAGTAAGCGGTCTAGAGATGGCTTTGGATGAAATATCATGCGATCTTGCGGTTTCAAACGGGAGAGTACCTAAGACTAGTAGCTGTGGAGGGGAGAGTTGTTCAAAACTACCTGGTGCAGAGTTTTTAAGTCACAAGTACTGGAGAAAAGCAGAGGAGAGACCAATGCAAACCAGAAGCACAGCCAGTGACACGGCTGCGTATGAGAATAGTTTTGACCAGGGGATGCAAAAGAGAGGTTCTGTTTTTCAAAAGAGGCCAGGAAGAAACCAGTTTCAAGACTCTATGCATACAACGCTACAGAAACCAACAACCAGGTAAAACCATAAGTAATTGAATTTTTTTTTGTATATTCAGATTGTCTACTTGAAGTAAATAAAAGAGAGAGTGCACATAAGTAATTGATTATTATTTTTAATAGGGGAAGAGAGTGATGCGGAGATTGAAGTAAAATAGAAGCTGACCAGACTGACACAGACGGTGACAATGAAAAATCCAAATCTCATATTCGATGCTTTGCTTCAACCGCATGTTTGACTTGTCTACTCTCACACACGTCATAGTAAGCTTTTTCTTGTAAAAAAAGAAGAAATAATCTAATAATTTAATCAGCGAGTGAATGAATAGAGCTTCAAGGATTAAAGGCATGTGAAAAAAATGATTTTTATTGTAATGTGTCATTACTCACTGGAGTTATCTCAAAACCATGGACAGAGAGAATGTTTAGATTTGTGTTTACTCTGTCTTATCTAATACTAAGATCTTCCGGGAAGACAAGAATTTAGTGGTTTGCTATATGAAGAATTGGGACAATACACATACTTCACTTCAATCCATTTGCCAAGTCAGAAATTAAGTGACCAGCTACTGTATTATATCCCCAACGTGTTTTGAGGTCTCTTTTCGGGCCGCCCCAGTTGGGCCCAAGTTCGGAGATTAACTTTGGTTTGTAACTTGTGAACCACGCATTGTGGAATATTGTGATATTTGAATTTCTAGCGTGCATAATTTATTGAGTTTTGCCATTGTAGTACGGACATAAAAAGGAAAATAACCAAAACACACTGGTTCCAAACTCGGAGCTGCAAATGTTTGGGAACAATAATCAACTATAAAATAGACAATAAACAAACAGGCAATGAAGATAGTTTAGATGTGTAAGTTAATCCCAACTCTCTCAATAAACGCAACTCAGGTTTACATGTCTCTTATCAGCAGTGGCGGACGCAAGTGATGAGGAATGAGGTCACGTGCCCCCAACTAAATTTTATTTTCCTGCAGTAATTACTTTTAATTTAAGAAATGCTCCATAATCCTACAACTAGACGTAATGAAATAAATATTGTGCCCCCATCTAAGAGCATCTCCAACCCATTGCTATTTTCACTTCTATAATAGCATTTAGAGGTGAAATTGCTCCAACCCACCTTTATTTCTTTCTCTATAATAGAGATCTTTATATTTTTCTCTATTTATAGAGGAAGAAATAGCATTCCTCTATTTTTACTCTATAATTGAAGATTGCTATTATAGAGAAATACATTGGAGCATATCTCACCTCTATTATAGAGTTTCTATATTTTAGAGATGAGAATAGCAAAATACATTGGAGATGGTCTAATAATAACTCTGTATCCGCCCCTGCTTATCAGGGTTGATCCCACTCTTGCCTTTGGAAGGGCGTGGGTGATCTTAGTGCTTGATGGTTCCTATTTCTTTAGTTGAGAAATGAGAAGCTACCATATCCCACTATTCATTTGATCATCAGACGTTTTGTGTGCATACGTTTGATCATCATTACTCTCTGCATACACCGTGGGCTAGCTACTATATTTTGATTTTGTCTCTGAGTTGTTTGACTCAGTATGGATAATAACATGTGCATGTGGTGGATGAACAAATTATGGGCGCTATGATTGAAGATATAAGAAGTGATAAACAAGAAAAAACAAAAGCTGGGAGAACGGAACGAAGAATGTTGCTGGATTTATTGGTTTTCTTGTAATCATTCAGAAAAGAAGAGCCCAACAAGAATAACATACAAGAAGAGGAATAAAATGATGAATGTATAATTGTAATGGAAGACACATTCCTCTCTTATCGTTTTTCTTGTACATCAATCATTAGTTATAATCGTATAAGTTATAAATATATAAAAGAAAATGAGGGAGAGAACAAAGGAACATGATTCCAGCTATTCTAAGCAACTTCTCACTATCTTAAACCCTCTACCTAATCTCCACGTTCCTCATTCCCAAATCTGGTAACCTTTCTTCTTTTAATTATGACTCATTACAGAATCAATCAATATACGATTAAAAAGATCAGCACTCCAATTAAACAAACTATGTTTGCTTTGCATAATTGATAATCAGTTGGATTTATATACCTAATTCATCCCACTTTCTTCCTAGTATATATTGCATAGGAATACAATACTAATCTCACAAAACACACGTAAACACGTATCAAAGTCAATCTTATATATTAAAATAGAAGTCACAACTTTGATTCATGTGTGATTTTTTCAAAAAATGGACCCTCACTAGAAAGTTATGTTTCATTTATTTCTAATTAATATTTTATGACTTACTCGGCGGTAATTACTTACGCCTATAAAATCGGTACGGTTGAACAAATATATTTTGGCATCATTTATAAATCACATACACGACATGTATATATATCGAACCTAACTTATGCTTAATAAGATTCACTCTTGAACCGGCTCGCTTTATACACTTAATAAACAAGGAAAGCATTTGATTAAACCGGCTCTAACCATCATTTATAATATATGATTAGTTTGACTATTCAACCTATTCGATTTAAACACTAAATAAACCACATCACACATTGGACTTAACTGGACATCAAGTGATCATCATTTATAATACATTATTACCTTGAGTATTCAGCCGGTTCGTTATATACAGTAAATAAAACTAACAAAATAAGATTTGAACGGTACTTGGAATGAAATACTATTCATATTTTTGGGTACTTTCATAATTCATAAATTATTGCTGAGAACCAAGTACATATTATACCTATATAAAAAGATTCTATGGATTTATGGATTTATTAGTTAAGACGAATGTTTATTTTAAAAGGCTTTTTAAACCTTTTGATTGCAATATACGATTCTCAAAAATAGTTTCTATATTCCATAATATTGACATAATTTATTATTGATCTCCATAAAAAGCTCATCCACCTTAGCTAATATACACAAGATCCATTTTGAAAAGGTAAATTCATAAATAATTTAATATTGTGTGTGGGTTTACTAATCATATATTCCAAGTGTATATATAAAAGCTATTAGTAATAGATCACATATTTCTTGAATAATTGAATTTAAAATGTTAACGCCCATTGAATTTATAGATAGATAGTATATTTTCGTACATTGTCCTAATTTTAAATGTTTAAACTATTTTTTTTAAACGAAATATATTTTTTTACTAGATAAGATTTTTCTATTTATGTAAAGTCATCTTATTATGTAAAGTCACATATAAATTTGTATTTTAATAATAAACCTTCATATGTAATATATTTTTAGACATTACAATAATTTTCTATTTTACGAAAATTAGAAGAGATTACCGAGTTTAATAATTAAACAAAAATCCAACAAACAATATATTGTAAATAAAATAAAAAAAAACTAATGTGATAGTTTGAACAATTAATTTGATTAAGAACACGTAAACTATAACAATTTTGAGTTTGAAAAAGTTATTTACACATTTCAAAATATGTGATTATTATAATATATATTATTTTAAAGTAAAAACAAAATATCTATGTAAATATGAATGAAAACAAATACCCGCACGGTTGTGCGGGTCAAAATCTAGTGATACATTAAAAGATGAAATGAAATACTGGGAGTCGGTTATATACGACAAACTTAACAACAAAATATCTCATATACCAAACGACACAAAACAGTTTACTATACCCTAAGCAAAATTGTATGTTCTTCTTGAAACTCACCGATCGAATGAACGTTGCTACTGAGGTCGGCAACGCGAGATGGATGAATAGCATGCAATCACCCTCAGCGTCACATTCATTAAGACCTCCCTTGTAATATAGGACGAAAGAAGCTGATATTATTTATTTAACTAAGAGACATCACTTAATAGATTTTCTACTTTGCATTGTAAACTACTAAATTAGCTAACAATCCAAAAAGGGCAATAAAAAAAATATTATTTTAAATTCCGAAATAGTGATGAGTTTGTTGTCGAACATACTTATTAGTGACAAAACGTGATCTTCACCAAGTTTTGTTTTACCAGAACATGTTTAACTTCTGAAGAAGAATTTAAAGATAGTAGTATATTATATGAAGGAATTAGATCGATCAAAGAATTATACTGAAATATGTAATTATGCTGTTTAATTCGGATGTCAAACATTCAAACTCATCAACCATACTTTTCCACACCGACCTATTGTTTAGCTACACACATAAGCAGCCTTGATAATTCAATCTCAATCATGCTTTGTGCCAACAAGTTTGGTCCTCTCCTCCGGCGAATCTTTGAAAACAATTGATATTGATTTCCGTAAGAATCTAAAAGACCACGCAACACAACTGTCAGAGAAGAATCATACATCTCTCATTTTTTTTTCAAACCCAAAACATTTAACAAATAAAAAAAGTTTCTAGAGTAGTCCACGTTGTTATAGCTAGCATCATCATCTTTCTCACATTCATTATTAAACTAGCAAAAATCATTAAGCCATTAGAAAATGACGTAAACACTCCTTAATTAATTAATTAACCAACCCCAAATGTAGGAAAATGATTAGGACTAATCGGTGGCTTCCAATATTATTGAAAACGACGCCGCTTAACGCAACTAACTCATCACAAACCGATTATTTCAAAAAATATATATTCCCTACTTTACTTCTACTCTTACAAAGTACTTTTGTCTGCCGGCGCAAACACCAGATCTCTCCTCCCGAGTTAAACACCAGTTATTAAAGCAACCTGTTCTGTTCTAACCAACCCGGAAGAAAAAGTTTCGATTTTTATAAAACTTTAGTGGAGAACGAAGAAGATGGAGTACGAGAATGGGAAGAAGAGGAAAGTTCGAAACAGACAGCAACAATTAAAACCACAGTTCTTGTCTCCAAGGTATCTAACAATAAGCCTCTGTTCTTTCTTCGTCTTGCTCTTCTTCTTATCCTCCAACCGAATCTCCGTCCGTTCCGATTCTCTGAGACCCTCTCTTCGTCTCCCTGCTCTCTCCGTCTCATCTTCAATGGACCGTTCCCTTCACGCTAGATTATTCCCTCCATTGAGAGTCGAAGACAGAGTCCAGTTCCCAGACCACCTCCTTCTCATTCTCTCGACCAAAATCGAGAAAGGCGTGAAGAAAGACTTAGTCTGTGTTTACCACGGAGGAAGAAAGGAAGAGACTTTGGCTTTGCCGTCGATCTCTAGCGACGAACTCGACGAGTTCAGATCGATAGTTCGATGCCCAAATGCTCCTTTGAACTACTCTTCCTCTGTTAATATCCAATCCCGTGGAGATACGAGAGAGAGTGAGAAGGTTCATGATTGGTCAAAAGTTGTTTACGACGCGGTGGTTGACGCCGACGGCGACGGAGACACGGTGGTTGTGTTTGTCAAAGGGTTGACTCGAAGACCCCACAAGGAGTCAGATCCTTCTAACTACAAATGCCATTTCGAGACACGTGTCGAAGTTTTACTCACGCAAGCTCTCGCTGCGGCGCAAGAGGTAGTGAGGTGTGTTTTGCCAGAGAGCTTGAAGCTAAATCCAGAGCCGTTTCGTGTGAGCGTAAGAGGAAGATCCACGCCTGCTTTACCATCCGTCGCGAGAATCTACGGTTCAGATTCCATCGTGAAGGTGAAGAAGAAGCATGAGCTTTGCGTTTGCACGATGCTATGGAACCAAGCTCCCTTCTTGCGTGAATGGATTATGTATCACTCGTGGTTAGGCGTCGAGCGTTGGTTTATCTACGACAACAACAGCGACGACGGTTTACAAGAGGAGATTAAATTGCTTAACTCGGAGAGTTACAACGTGAGCCGACACGTTTGGCCGTGGATCAAGACGCAAGAAGCTGGTTTCTCTCATTGTGCGGTTAGAGCTAAAAGTGAATGCAACTGGGTCGGGTTCTTCGACGTGGACGAGTTCTACTACTTCCCTACGCATCGCTCTCAAGGCTTACCTAGCAAAAACGCTTTATCCTCTCTTGTGTCTAACTACACTTCGTGGGGTTTGGTTGGAGAGATTAGAACCGAATGTCATAGCTACGGTCCGTCCGGTTTAACCTCGGTTCCGTCACAAGGCGTGACGGTGGGGTACACTTGTAGACAAGCGAACCCGGAGAGACATAAGTCTATAATCCGACCAGAGCTGCTGACGAGCTCTTTGCTAAACGAAGTACATCATTTTCAGATGAGGGAAGGTGTGGGGCATGTGAGTTTGGTGGAGAGCGTTGCGGTTGTGAACCATTACAAGTACCAAGTGTGGGAGACTTTTAAAGCGAAGTTTGAGAGGAGAGTGGCGACTTATGTTGTGGACTGGCGAGAGAATCAGAACCAAGGGTCTAAAGACCGAGCTCCGGGGCTAGGGACGGAGGCGGTTGAGCCGGTGGATTGGAAGAGACGGTTCTGTGAGGTTTGGGATACTGGTTTGAAGGATTTGGTTTTGTCGAGTTTTGCTGATCAAGTGACTGGCTATTTGCCTTGGCAGAGGCAACTACAAGAATGATGACTTTAATTCTTTTTTAGTTGGTTTCTGAGGTTAACTTCAGGTGTACATTTGACGAGTATACATGCCAACACGACATTAATAGTTTACTTATTAGTTATTTAATTGGTTCTTTTTGGGGGAGTTGAAATGGTTACTAATGTTTTGTTTCTTAAGAGTTTTTTTTACCACATCTGTAAATCTTGGTGACACTGAAAATTTAAGTTGTTTTTTGGTGCCTTGTTTCTTAATTGTGTGCACAAAGCTAACAAGTTCTTGCCATTTGATCTTGGAGTTAATAATTTGAATAAGCTTTGATTCGACTGTCAATATTAATTTTTTTTAAAGTTATGCATTGGATGGCATTTGGTCTTATGTTGGATGATATATTTTGGATGAAATGTGGGGTTTGGTCTTAGGATAAGAGACAAGAGACTTATAAAGAAACGTTATGCTAGTGTCACTTATCTTTGAATAATGCCATCGTCTTGTCACCATGTCCTTTTGATAGCATGTTGGCCTCTCTTCTTTGATACTGTGACAACAAGCTGTGAAAGTCAACTATTTGTTATTAAGTTGATTTAAGACTTTGAAACTAAAATCCCTTAAAAGTCTTGACATCACTTGGCCAGATTATCACAACTTAACAGCCTGCCATTTACGTTCAATTCTAAAAGAATGCTCAGGAAATCATGGGAAACAAAGAGTCTCCTCTTTTTTTTTTTTTTTTCTTATAAATTGTAGAAGCAAAGTTAAAGAAGCAAACAAGCTTGAGAATAGTTTTTGGAGGAAATTGAAAAAAAAACGTACAAATAAAACACAAAAGCCAAACACACCATGTCTCCAAATACACTTTTTTTTTTTTTTTTTGTATTACCACCCGTTTGAGTGCAGTTTCTCAACTTCTCGGTCATGTAACAGTAGAACCACCTTGTGAGCTGGCTTCACCGTCTTTGCAAGGCCCGAAAAAGTTGGCAAGTCTCTGAGAAACGGTTTGCATTGTCTGATCCGTCACACACTCACTTTCTTCGGCTCCCAAATCATCATCCCCCTCGTAAACCAGATGGATCCCATGCATCTTCAGCTCAGCGTCTTGTTTGATCCACACCTTCTGTTTGATCACCTGTATGGTGTACCCTTCTTTCAACATCGAAACCATTGGGTAGTGCTGCGAGTACCGGCAGATGTGAAGCTGATCATCACTTGTCCTCGGCACTCCAGTGAGGTTCAACGTGTGGTTGACCAAGACTTTATCAAGTTCGAGAATTTGGGCTTGAATCCCCAACACATCAGGGACATGGAAGTCATCTTTGCTTTGTTGGCTAACAGACACAACAACAGCAATGATTACGCCTTTCAGCTCTCGGTTCGGCTGAGCTATATACCTGACTGGTCCTTGCAAGAACCAGTGTGGGATTTTGTCTCCAGGCACGCTCAAGTTCCTCAGCATTTTCAAAGAAGCCTGTAATGAGAAAGAGAAGCAAGTTGTTAGTTTAAGGTAGTTGAGATTCTGAGGGAGTGTGTGGGAATCATCACCTTGGAGTCGGAGAGTCTTTCCTTTACATAAGCGGAGCAATCGGAGTTACAGCCGCTCATGTATAACCGTTTTAGAGCCTTCAACTGCTCTAGTCCCGGAATATCATTCACGTTCTTACAGTTTGTGAGGTTGAGTTCTTGCAACATCGTCAGCTCCGAAAGGTTGGATACACTCTTCAATAACAAGCAGTCTGCTAAGTTAAGCTTCTCCAAGTTACATGGAAGAGGAGGAAGACAGGTGAGCTCTTGGCAGTCATACAATATAAGCTCTTTGAGATTTGTTAACTTCTTGAGGCTAGAAGGAAGACTGTGGAAATGATTATTCCCAAGGTTGAGTATCTTCACAGATGTAAGCTTCTCAAAAACATCAGGGATTTTACCAGTGACTCCCCAACTGCGAGCATCCACTTCCTCTAGGGACTCGAGATTTGAGAAAGAGTCTGGTATTACAAAACCAGGCTCCTCGCTTGTACTACCTTGAGTATCACTTCTAAAGAGAGGCTTCTTCATCATTTTCAATGTCATTAGTTTAGAGAGGTTTCCAAAACTTTCTGGCAACTCCACCACCGAAGTTTCCTCCATGTACAGATGATAAAGAGACTTCAAGTCTCCAAATGAGTTGGGAAGCCTCTTGAGCTTCTTACACTTGTTCATTTGGAGTAGTACTAGTTTTTCGAGTTTTCCGAATTCTTCAGGCAGTTCTTCAATGTCAGAGCCTGTAAGGTATAAGCTTTGGAGTGTGTCCATACCTCCTATTGATTTAGGCAGAAACTTGAGGGACTTGCAGTTCCTCAGTTCAAGTTTCTGAATAAAGCGCAGGTCACCGGTCTCTTCTGGTAGAGTTACTATTGGAGTGTGATCCAACTCAAGTTGGAAGAGATTATTTAACATACCAATGGAACTCGGAACCTGCTTCAGTGATTTGCATCCTCCAGCTGAAAATTCAGTCAAAGATTGTAGTGGTCCAAGGTTTAGAGGCAGCTCCTCCACTCCACTTCCATTGATGAAAAACTCCTTCAATGATATTAGCTTGTTGATAGTGTCAGGAATCTTAGTAAGGGATGTGCAGTGCATCAGATGCAGCTTCTTGAGATTTATTAGTCCTCCAATAGAGCTTGGAAGGGTTTTCAGTGCAGTATCACTAAGATCTAGCTCCTCCAGTGATGTCAATGCATCCAAGCCTACAGGTAGATCTTGAATAGATCTGCAGCCGAATAGACTAAGCTTTTCAAGATTTTCAAGACCACCAATAGATTCTGGTAAGTTCTTTATCGCAGTTCCATCAAGAAGAAGCTCTTTCAAGCATGTCATGGCACCGATGTTTTCTGGCAACACACTCAGATTTGAACAGCCAGAGAGGAAGAGTTTTTCAAGATGCTTCAGTCTAGAAACATCCGCAAGAATCTCAGTAAGATTTGAACAGTAACTGAAGTCCAGGTGAAGCAATTTACTCAGATTGCCAACTGAACTAGGAACCTTCACCAGAAGCTTGCATCTCTCAAAAACAAGCTTCTCTAAGGCCTTATGGTTTGACAAATCAGGAATGGCTTCTAAGCTGTGGCAGCCGCGCATATTTACAACCTTCAAGTTCTCATTCTCCTGTGCAAAGCAGAGAGGAGTTTAGCATCAGTAACACTTTTTAACTCAAAACCATGGTAGAGGAAATTAAGAAAACTTTACCTTCTTGAACCATAAAGTCTGGACTCTTCTTATTCCACTCTCTGAAAGATCAAGAACAGCAAGTTGTCCAGAAAGAAAAACAGATGGAACGTCTTTCAATGGGCAATCTCTCCATTGTATCCACTTGAGTTCAGATGGGAGAAGCTTAAGATCTCCTTCAAGCTCCACATGATTGATCTGAAGAAGTCTCAGCTTCTTCATTGGTGCAAAAGGCTCTATGGGGATGGTGAATTCAGAAGTTTTAGGCTTCTCCTCTTCTGGAAACTTTACAAACATACTCTTCACGTAGCTAACCGCAGAGCTGATGCCTTGATTGTTTTGTAAATTGCTCGACCCTATTTCGACTGCAGTTGAATGCCTCACAAACTTCTTTTTGAAGTCTAATACAATTCCTCGGATGGATGTTGTTCCCTGTCATACCATTATCATGTTAATAGAAGCCAAATTTACAAATACTATAATTGCTGTAGATTAGAAAAATACCTTCACATAGTTTAATACATTCATGATTTCACCACGATCCCAGAGTCTACTTCTCATTTCAGGATCCTCACGGCTTTCATTAAGGACCATCTGCATTCCCATGTCTCTGATCTGATCATGCATCCAAAGAGTATTGTCTTTGTCTGACAATAACTTAACAAGAGACTTCTGTCTGAGGACAGTGAGAGCAGCCTCAGCGTTAAGCCCACAACCTTTCAGTACGTCCATGACTTCTTCTTTCGTTATCTCCATTTTAAGGAAGAGACAGGCAATGTCAAGGAAGACTGTCTTCTCTTCATCTCCCAAGGATTCGAAACTCAGCGCCAGAACACTTTGGAGATCGCCTGGTTGGGTATTTTCCAGCTTCTCTAGTTCAGTTAGCCACTCATCTTCCTTCTTGTCGTACATATGGGAACCAAACACTTCAACAGCAAGTGGCAACTTCCCCGTTATCTTGACAATCTTCTTTGACAACTCCAACAGCTTCTCCGTTGGTTTTTCTTTCCGTAGTGAATGGAAACTAAACAGCTTCAAGGCCTGCACCTCAGTCAAGCAGTTAACCTCATACTTTTGGCTCACAGAGAGCTTATTCAGAATCTCTTCATCTCTGGTTGTAATGATGATAACACTTCCTTTACCATACCAACTTCTTTCGCCAACCAGCGCATCAACCTGGTCTACATTATCAACATCATCTAAAACCGCAAGAATCTTCTTCTCACGAACTCTCCCTCTTATCTTGTCCCGGCCACTGTTAACATCTTCTATTTCAGGTACCGAACCGAATAGCGACTTGATGAAAGTCTTCTGTAGATTGAGCAAGCCGTCTGATGATTCTTGTCTAACGTTAGAGATGAAAACTCGGTGGTCCTCAAAGTTCTCCAGGTTCTTATTATAGAAGCGTTTCGCAAGTGTAGTCTTCCCAATACCACCCATACCGTGAAGTCCCAGGACTTGAACGTCACCAGTGGATTTAACGTTCACAAGTTTCATCAAATCCTCCACACGTGATTCCAACCCCACGGTGTATTCTCCAACTTTCTCAGGTGTGTTGCTCACTTGAGCTAAAACCTTCTTCACCACAAGCTTTATCGTGTCATCCTCATCTTTAACCTGATCAACCGTCCCTTCTCTGCAAAAAAAAAAAAAGAAACAAAAATTCAAACATCTTAAAACTTCAGTTAATCTTCTATGTCTATATGGAGATGCAACATTGCGTATTTGTCTCCAAGGTCCAACAACCACATTTTAATGGTAACAACGACATTAACCACTCTAACTTTTAGAATAATTAGAGCTCGAATAAGAAAAATCACTTCGCAAAATAATAGTACGAGAATAAAACAGAGTCATATGGAGCTGGTCGTTATATGGTTACCTGAGTTTGTAAACATATCCAGCTAGATTTCCAACTAATTCCATAGCTTTTCTCCATCTCTGTACCTCTTCCTTGCTAAATATTTTCTTGTGTTCATCAAAATCTTTCTTGAAATGATCGTTCTGTTTGCGTACATGAGAGGGATCGACCTTGAAAAAGACCGGCAAAATGGGACGATCCAGAGACGTTCCGAGATCGCAGAGGGTAGCTAGCTCATCTAGGCACGATCGAGAGTCTGCGTAGTGTTGGGTGAAGACGACGACGGAGGCAGCTGAGTCCTCCATGGCTTTGAAGAGGCGTTTGTTGTCCTCATCATCAGTCCCTCCTCCTTGCTCCATACCTTCGTTTCGGAAGACACGGACCTCTTTTCTCAGCGCGTTGTAGAGACGCTCTGAGAAGTCATTTTCTTCGGATCGGAAACTGAGGAAGACGTCGTGCTTGTACCTATGCGGCGGCTTCGAAAGAACGGAAGCCTCCATCTCCGATCTCTTTCTCCAAGTCAAAACTGTGAAAGACGATCGAGAGAGTCTGGATTTGATCGTTGGTTGACTACAAGATGAAGACGACGACAAAGCTCATTTTGGGAAGACGACGACAACTTGCCTTTTGGATATTTTTTTAATTAAATTAATAAATAAATGCCCACTTTCTATTTTCTGCTCATGCCAAATAAAGTCATCGCAATGACTTTTAGCTACGGGACAAAACTGAAACGTCACGCACTTTCCCATTTGAACTCCGGAGAAACTATTGTTAAATCTTTAAAATAATATTTAAAATTTTATTTACTCTCAACTATGTATTTTTTTTTGGTAAAATCAACTATGTAATTTTAAACGGTAGTATACGATAGATAAGATCGATTGTTTTAATTTATTTATTCTAAAATGATTGCGAATAAATAAGAACGGTCATTTGATTTATATGTGTAAGCCAATTTACTATATAATAGTAACTAATTTCTTAGTTATTTAATGCATAATTATTATTTTATTATTTTATAATATACAGAAAACTATAAAATAAGTATTTATTCTGCACAAAGCACATATCTTAACCTAAGTATGTATCTTTTTAATAATTTTGAATCTTAAACATTTTTTAAACCTCAGGCCAAAATAAAAGAAATAAATGAGAATAAATTCAAAAATCGATATTTATATTGAACAATAACCAAAATGACACAAAAAAGAGAAAAATATCGAAGATATATAGGATTGGCACGTGAACGTAAACTTCTCATAACCATAATTAACTTTTAAATTGCTAAATCATGATATAAAACCGAGCGATATAGTTTCATTGTAACCAAATAGTAGGCATGAGATTCTTCGGCCTAAACATTAGGTTTTTATGCGATAAATAATTTTTTGACCTCAAATATATTTAAAAATAAGATCAGTTCATTAGTAAACAAATTATGTAATTAACAAAAAAGTTTTTAAAAAATTGTTTAAGAGTCAAATATATTAATTCGATCAATAATATAAATTTTTTTTCATACGATATTTCTTAAATAATTTTTATATAAATTTACCCGCAGGTCTTATCCTAGTTGTATGTACAAAGATAGCATGTTTTACCGCTTCTACTTTAGAATTTGGTCTAATGCCTTGGGCATCTCCGAGATGCTTTCGAACCTTCAAATTATGAGATTTTTTTTTCCAACTAGTTTTCAGAGTTTTAAACTTTAAGGATTTAAATAATTAGCTAATCACTAGTCAAAACACACACTATTTACTTTTTATTTTAGTAATTATAAGTATGTAATTTACATATAATTATACAAATGTTAAATTGTGTATAACTTAATGGTTATAAAAGTATTTTGATTAAATATTCAAATTAAATACATAAAAATACATTAATATTTTGAAAATTTAGATCAAAATTGTTAATATAAAATAATGCTACGTAAAATAGAAATATTATGTATACATAATTTAACCATTTCGTAACTCTTTTTCTAATGGATACATTTTCTTCTAATACCAAACTAGTTAAAACTGAACTGAACAGAAATAGCAAAAATAGCTTGGATTTGGTTAACTGCCATATAAATCAAATACATGTCATTTTTAAGAAATCGTAATATATGGATATAATTCAATATATAAACTGATCATATCAGATGAACTTATTAATTAAAATGTATTAGTATAGTTACTTGTAAATTATATAATATAATTAACGATATATATATAGTTTGTTTATTAATATGAGTATGATGTTTAATTTAAGATTTTAATTTTAATAATTTGTTATTCTGATTTAAGTGACAAATATTTGCGCTAAAAATTAGTTATTTAACTTTTCTTATTCTTTATTTCATGAAAATTATAATAATAATTTTAACTATTTTTTATTAATATTTAAATAAAACAGAAATGTTATATTTAAAAGTTCGGGTGCTGAAATTTTTTATGTTTTTCTAAATCCAATTTTTAATCATATAAACTATAATATATAAAAGATAAATTTATTAATAAACCACCCGAAAAATTAAACCTAAACCGAAGCTAAGCAACCCTGTTTATTTATATCAAGCTTTAAACTAACCTAATGATGCAAATCGTGAAGGACAAGTAACAATGGCGTCGTCATCGTCCTTAATACCAGGCTTGGCGGATGACATAGCAGAGCTGTGCCTCTCGCGAATCCCGCGCTCTAGCTTTCAGATCTTGTCTCAGGTGTGCTGGCGATGGAGAAGATTCCTCAGGAGCGAGCATTACGCGGCCGTTCGAAAGTTGACGGGATCAGTGGAAGAGTTAATGTGTGTTCTAGTGGATGACGAGTAGTGGAAGAGTTGTTTTGTATCTTCAATACATTTAAAAAAAAAATTAGTTTTAACTTTATTGTATTAATATACTACTTAAAGAGAGAATTATAGTGAAATGGAGTTTTCAAATAATTTATCCATATCCCTAAAAAATATGAAATGACACTCTAGGTGAAACATAGGGACTATGACCTTTTAGTAAAGGTGTTATAAATAGTAACACAAGATTTGAAAAACCTTTAAAATTTAATAGATATAATTTAAAATATTAACCAAAATTATAGTAAAATATTTAAAATCAATTAATAATAATGGATTACAAATTAATTAATATACAAATGTACATAATAATATAAGTGATGGTTATTTACCTAATTTAACTTTTTTTAATAGTTATAAAATGCAATATCCCTATTTTAAATAGTAACATAAGATTGAAAATCCACTAAAGTTTTATAGAGATAATTTAAATATAATGACCAAAATTTTAGTAAAATATTTAAAATCAATTATTGAATAATAATGGATTACAAAATCCAAAGTGCTGTAATGATCTCTTATTTATATCAAGCTTTGAACTAAACTAATGATGCAAATCGTGAAGGACAAGTAACAATGGTGGAGTCGTTAATACCCGGTTTGATGGACGACGTAGCAGAGCTGTGCCTTTCGAGAATCCCGCGCTCTAGCTTTCAGATCATTTCTCAGGTGTGCTCGCGATGGAGGAGATTCCTCAGGAGCGAGCGTTACGCGGCCGTTCGAAAGTTGACGGGATCGGTGGAGGAGTTGATGTGTGTTCTACAGGATGATCAGTACTGTGAAGTTTTCGACTGCTCCGGTAACAAACTGGGACGGATCCCTCCTGTCCCTGGGCTTTTGAAGAGCGGTTCCGGCCTTGCGACGCTCGATGGCGGAAACATCGTGTTCATCGGTGGAAAATATCATGAGGGAGAATATGATAACGCTGCCTCGGCCGATGTTTACGAGTTCAATCCTGCTACTAACAGGTCTGAATCTCTCTGATCAATTTGTGACATTAGGGTTTCTTTTCTTAGTGGTTTTGTTTTCTTTGATTAAAAAAAAAAAAAACAGGTGGAGAAAACTGGCAGACATGAACATACCACGTTACAACTTTGGATATGCTGTAGTGGACGGCCTTTTGTATGTGATCCGAGGCTTTACCTCATATGGTGATAAGCTTCTCAGCTTGGAAGTATACAACCCGAAAACTAACAAATGGAGCCTCATGGATTGTCCATACCGGCCAACCTCTAGTTGTGCCTTCGCATTCTCCTTCAAATCCAAACTCTTCGTTGCAGGTGAGAGTAATAAGAGCGAGTATAATACAGATTCCGAGTTAAACTTTCTCACAATATACTATGATGATGATCATCTTATTCAGACTCTGGATCGAGTTTCATTGACATATATGACCCCAAAATGGAGACATGGGATCAGTTAGACTCGGGGCAAGAACTTTGGGTTTACTCCTGCGCTGTTATTAGGAACAAAGTGTATTTGTTGAAAATTTTCAATTCGGGAATGGGAGTGTTTGATCCAGAGAAGAATTCTTGGAGCTCAGTGTCTGTGCCTCCGTTCAATGGGCATGAGCTCATGTTCATACTAGGGCAAATGAACAATAAGGTTATCCTGGCTGCACAAGGGTGTGAGGGCTTATGTGGTGACATTGGTAAAGAGGACGCGGCCGAGTGGAGAGCCTCACCGATTAAACTATCTGGTTATGACGTCAGCAGCGTTCTCATCAACTTTTAATTTTGCAAAATATTGTGTGTAACGTTTTGGGTTGTCAGCTTTGTGTTTAGTCCTCAACTCTGTTGATGTTCGTTTATGATTAATTTCCTCCGTTCATCTTTGCATTCAGAAGTGTTAACCTACCAAAGAAAAGAGTGATTTATTACTAGTACTTACCTAGTCTACATTTGCTATTTTTCTTTTACTGTTTATGCTTTTGCCGGGCCAAAGGGTCATAGCATATATAGCTTTGTTCTTGTGTTGTGATTATATATCTTATATTCTTATGTTATATCTTTTGGATATGGGAAGCATGGGATGTGACGCTTCTTATGCGCACTTTCGATAATAAGAAGTTCCTGGTTCCATCGAACCTATCCACATCAATTTTGGGTATAAAGTTATATTACTTATGGAACTGCGCGGCGTTTCAGGTTTGGAGAAGAGCTAGGTATATTGTTTTTAAATTTTAGGTATAAAGTTGAAGGCTTCTATATTTTGAAAAAGTAAATAGAAACCGGTTGCGTGTGCTGGTGCAATACTAAAGCTTACATATCCTTTTCTTGGGATTCACGTAATAATTTATGCATCCTTTGCATCTTTTAAACTTGATTTCGAAGAGAAAATAATCAGAGATGATGAAGACCCATTCGAGGCTCAAGTGGGACATATTCCTCAGTTTCCAAAGAGAAACAAGCCACAGTTTCACGGATCGTCTCTATGAAGCGCTCATAAAGGAACATGTCCGGGTATGGAAATGTCATGTGGAACGCAAGAATCAGGTGCTCGGTCCAAGTCTCGTGGAGGCTATCGAAGATTCAGTGGCGTTCATCGTCGTCTTATCCCCTGATTACGCTAAGTCTCACTGGTGTCTTAAAGAATTAGCCAAGCTCTGCGATCTGAGATCATCACTGGGTCGTCCAATATTACCAATCTTTTATGAGGTTGATCCATGGAGTTTTCGGACGCAGGGTCCTTTCGAGATGGATTTTGAAGAGCACTCGGAAAGATTTGGGGAGGAGGAGATACAACTATGGAGGGAAGCCATGAAAATAGTGGGGAATATCTCCGGATTTGTGCACAGGTATTTATTTATTATTATTTTTTTTACACAACTTACTTTCATTCATCAATTTTCTTGAATACAAATACGAGAGTATGAGTACTCCAATGTTTTCATCTCTAATCATATTCCTCTTCATTTTATAATCTTTTTGATACCAAACAACATTTTACATCATATGATTGGTAGAGACTTTTACATATACATCTCATCTAAAACTCTTAAGCCTTTCAATTCATGCGGCTGTCTGTTTTCTGATTATCTTCCATAAGACATGGTCACAACTATCCAACATAGAAAACAAAGATGTTTTTTTTATTGAATAATAAAAACAAGGATTATTGATCTAGCTTCCCTCTTTTCGTTTCTCGTCCAAGCTTGGATCGTTCTGTTTTTTGTAAGTTTCTTGAGAATCATCTCATCGTTTCATTGCATCTATCAAGTGCATACCAGTAGGAGAAGACATCCGTTTTAGCTTTTGTTTGCCCATAAGTATTAGAGACAAAGTTTCCAGCATAGGTAGTTAAAAATGATCCTTAGTAATATATAAGATATATGTATTATTTCACTTATCATCGATTGGTTTTAGATTGAAATTTTATTAAATTAACAATATCATAGCCAAATCGATGCAATCAAACCTGATCCACATCAACCAGGCCAAAATTGCCTCTGAATCCTTATGCCAGTTTGTGAGAATTTAGCACTACAAAATGCTCATCCGTAAATAATATACATTTCAATTAACTTTTGTTGTACAGATTGTGTATTTTATATATATTTAGACAAGTTCGATATTTTAAAATTTATTATTAATTTTAAAAATAAAATTATTGACTATATTTGAAAAGTTAAAATTAAAAATTTGTTGTGGTAAATTTATGTTTTCAGTTTTTTTTTTAATGATTTGGCTGTTATTTAATTTTATAGACTTATGTTTTAGATTTTGTTGGTTTTTTTAATATAATTAATTGTTTGTATTATTTTTAGAACTCCCAATTAATACGAGACTCATTAAAAATACATTTCTTTTGTTACTAAAAGTCTTTTGTTTTATTATAAAAAAGTAGAAATATGGCATTTCCCAAAATCCAAAGCTTCTTCGCCTTCATTACTATAGTCAACTACTCAAGTCACTCAACGTACATGGTAGCGTGAGTTTCTCTCTCTGACCACCGTTGGGCCGGAGAAGTAGAGAGCCGGTGACATCAGAGTTAACTTTGTAGAGGTAAGATCGGATCGGAGATGGAGCTTGATAGACCTCGACTTGATCCTACTAGTATGGGCGAAGCAAAGGTTCTAGTGGAGATGGAGCTTGATAGAGACTTCCCGAAACTTATTGCACTGGATGATAAACAAGGTAATATTTTCTTTGTTAATGTGGAATACACATGGATTCCATCTATGTGTGAGAGGTGTGGAAACCTCGGACACAAGGCGAAGAGGTGTCTTCTACCATCTCCGACCGTCCAGGTTCCAGAAGATAACCATTCAGCAGGAGAACCTTGCTCGTCAGCTCCAGAAGATAACCATTCCGAGGTCCCTGTAGTGGATATTGATATAGTCCTACAACAAAAGGAAAATGCTAGTTCACCAGCTCAGACTTCTATTAAAGAGATAGAAGGTCTCCGTTCCACACTTGAAACCATTCATGCATCGCCACCTACTTTTGTTCCTTCAGATACTACTGTGGACCACTTTGCTGCGGGAAGCACATTGATAGCTTCTGCACCTTCTTCCTTACCCATTCAGCAGGAGAACCTTGCTGCTACACTTGGCCCCGTCAACACTTTATCCACATTAGTAGATCAACAGTCTACTCCCATTACTACACTTATTATGGAGTCTTCTCCATCAAGCATTATCAACACTGAGGCTCGGAAAACTTTAGTTGTTGATCCCTTAACCACATCATCTAACGCTTGTGTTTTTGAGAGCCCCTCTCGTTTCACATTGTTAGGAGATGTGGATGAAGTTGTGACAGAGCCTTCTAGCTCACTCAGCTTGACAAGAGGTGGAAGGGAAATAAAACTCCCAACCAAATACCAAGACATGGATTGGAAGACAGTTAGAGGACGAGGAAAACGTGGTCGTCGCGGCCGTGGAACCCATCACTAGCTATTGTCTTTCATGTATTGTTGGTTACTCTAGTCTCTTTCTTTGTGTTTTCATAGGAGGAGATTCAACCACTTTCATGCAAACTTTATCCAGCTATAAGACCTTCGTCTTATCTTGTAATGGTTCGTTTATATTTAATTTGAAAGCCTTTAGTCAAAAAAAAAAAAGATCGGATCGGAGATGGAGACTGACGTTATGTCCAAGCCGCATAGGCTCAAGTTTGACGCCTTCCTCAGCTTCCGAGGCGAAGAGACGCGCCACAACATCACGAAGCGGATTTACGACGCACTCAACGTGAAAGAAAAATTTCGTGTCTTTCGCGACAACGATGGTTTGGAAGGAGGAGGAGATGAGACCTCTCCAAACATCGTCGAAGCCATGAAGGACTCGGCGGCCTCCGTCGTCGTTAGCTATGCCCTGCATGTCCGTAATGTCTCTGAAACGCCTGGTGATACCTATCTTTTATGATGTCGATCCCTCGCATGTCCGTAAACCAAACGAACATTTCGCCAAGAGCATGCGGAAAGGTTTAGTGAGTAGAAGATACAACTATGGAAGCGAGCTATGACTTTGGTCTGAAATCTCTCTAGTTTTGTTTGCAAGTAGGACTCTATATCCTCTGCGTCTACTACAAGTCATTAGCACAACTAGAAAGGATCCTAAACCATTGTGTCAGAGGTTTGAGGTTTCTGGAACGAAACTAATATTACATGCGCTTTTAGGTCTAGGGGAGACTAAGGGCTTCGGCCTCTTGGTACTAAAAAAAAGAATCATGTTTACACCATGAACTGAGCTCTTGTCTGAAATTCATCAGTGTTTTTGTTTTTTTTTGTTTTGGCAGAGAAAACTCGGTTGATGAGGACATGATAGAGCTTGTGGTGAAAAGCGTTTTAGCACAAGTGAGCAATACGCCCGAGAAAGTTGGAGAATACACGGTCGGGCTGGAATCACGTGTCGAGGACTTGATGAATCTGGTCGAGCTTAAACCCAGTTGTGACGATGTTCAAATCCTGGGACTTTATGGTATGGGTGGTATTGGTAAGACAACTCTTGCAAAAGCCTTCTATAACAAGATCATTGCAGAGTTCGAGCATAGAGTTTTCATCTCTAACGTTAGAGAAAACTCATCAGACCAAGATGGTTTACTCAATCTACAAAAGAGTTTCATCAAGGCTCTTCTCCGTTCGGTACCTGAAATAGAAGATGCTAACGGAGGCAGAGAAAAGATCAGAACAAGTGTTCATGAGAAGAAGATTCTTGTGGTTTTAGATGATGTTGATAATGTAGACCAGGTTGATGCGCTGGTTGGTGAAAAAAGTTGGTACGGTGAAGGAAGTCTTATCATCATTACAACCAGAGATGAAGAGATTCTGAGTAGGCTCTCTGTGAACCAAAAGTATGAGGTTAACTGCTTGACTGAGATGCAAGCACTGAAGCTGTTTAGTTATCATTCACTAGGAAAAGAAGAGCCAACAGAAAATCTAATGGAGTTGTCAAAGAAGATTGTCAAGATAACAGGACTCTTGCCATTGGCTATTGAAGTGTTTGGTTCGCATCTGTATGACAAGAAGGAACATGAATGGCTAACTGAACTAGAGAAGCTAAAAAGTACCCAACCAGGTGATCTTCAGACTGTTCTGGCGCTGAGTTTCAAATCCTTAGACGATGAAGAGAAGACAGTCTTCCTCGACATTGCGTGTCTCTTCCTTAAAATGGAGATAAAGAAAGAGGAAGTCATCGACGTACTGAAAGGTTGTGGGTTTAAAGCTGAGGCTGCTCTCAATGTGCTAAGACAGAAGTCTCTTGTTAAGTTCTTGGCAGATGAAACTATTTGGATGCATGATCAGATTCGAGACATGGGTATGCAGATAGACCTTAAAGAACATCATGGGGACCTTGAAACTCGAGGTAGACTATGGGATCGTGGTGAAATCATGAATGTATTAAACTACAAGAAGGTACTTATATCTACAGTTTATATAACATTTTGTATTGGAATTGGACTTACATTTTCTCATTATTATTTTTTTCTGTAATGGGGTTATAGGGATCATCATCCATCCAAGGAATAGTATTGGACTTCAAAAAGAAGTTAGCTAGGGACCCAAGTGCAGAGGACATTGCATTGAGGACTCTACATGACAAGCCAGGCATAAGATCAGTGTTTAGTTACCTGAAGAATAAGTTTGTAAAGTTTCCAGCAGAGGAAAAGCCAAAAAGTTCTGAAATCACCATTCCTGTTGAGCCTTTTGTACCAATGAAGAAGTTGAGACTTCTTCAGATTAATCATGTGGAGCTTGAAGGAGATCTTAAGCTCCTTCCATCTGAACTCAAATGGATACAATGGAGAGGTTGCCCATTAAAGGATGTTCCACCAATTTTTCTTGCTAGGAAACTTGCTGTTCTTGATCTTGCAGACAGTGGAATAAGACGAGTTCAGAGTTTGCACAGAAAAGAGGTATGTGTTAATGAATAAAAGTCTCATTTCCGTAGTTAGAAAAAGGGTTAGGACAATTCACTTACTGTCGATTGATTTTAAGTTGGAAGTCCATAATAAACCGAATTTAAATAGTATGGCTTTCTATTTTCCTCTAAAGTTGGAAACTATATGTATATAGTTTGAGTCAAAATCTCACTGCTAAGAAAGTTCTTTCTGCCTTTTCAGATGGATGGGAACTTGAAGGTTGTAAATTTGCGTGGTTGCCATAGCTTAGAAGCTATTCCTGATTTATCAAACCATAAATCCCTGGAGAAGCTTATTCTGGAACGATGCATGCTTCTGGTGAAGGTTCCTAGATCAGTTGGTAATCTGAGTAAATTGCTTCAACTGGACTTCAGTTACTGTTCGAATCTTACCGAGTTTCTTGTGGATGTTTCTGGACTAAAGAGTCTTGAAAAGCTTTTCCTCTCTGGCTGTTCAAACCTGAGTGTCTTACCAGAAAACATTGGTGACATGCCATGTTTGAAAGAGCTTCTTCTTGGTGACACTGCCATAAAGAACTTACCAGAATCAATCTCCCGGCTTAAGAAACTTGTAAAGCTTAGTTTAAAGGGTTGCAGATCTATTCAAGAGCTACCTTTGTGCATAGGAATGTTGGCATCACTTGAAGAGCTAAATCTTACTGCCACAGCATTGCAAAATCTCCCAAGTTCTATTGGAGAACTAAAAAATCTCCAGAAGCTTTATTTGATGCACTGTGCATCCCTTTCTAAGTTACCTGACACTATCAATGAGCTTAAATCATTGAAGAAACTATTCATCAACGGAAGCGTGGTGGAGGAGCTACCTTTAAACCCTGGCTCACTGCCATCTTTGACTGACTTTTCAGCAGGAGGATGCAAACATCTGAAGCAGGTTCCGAGTTCCATTGGTGGACTAAACTCTCTTCTTGATCTTGAGTTGGATTGGACTCCAATTGAAACTCTACCAAAAGAGATTGGGGACTTGTACTTTATTAGAAAACTTGTGTTGAGGAACTGCAAGTCTCTGAAGGTTCTGCCTGAATCAATAGGAGACATGGACACACTCCATAGCTTATTCCTTGAAGGCTCTAACATTGAGAAACTGCCTGAAAGTTTTGGCAAGCTGGAGAACTTAGTCTTACTCCGAATGAACAACTGCAAAAAGATCAAGAGGCTTCCTGAGTCTTTTGGAGACTTGAAATCTCTTCACCATCTGTTCATTCAAGAAACTTTGGTTGTGGAGTTGCCAGAAAGTTTTGGAAACCTCTCTAAGCTAGTGACATTGAAAATGCTGAAGAAACCTCTTTTTAGAAGCTGTGAGAGTGATTCTACTCCTAGCTTTGTAGAAGTACCAAGCTCTTTCTCAAACCTCTTGTTGCTTGAGGAACTGGATGCTCGCAGTTGGGGGATATGTGGTAAGATCCCAGATGTTCTTGGGAAGCTTACATCTCTAAAGATACTAAAACTGGGGAATAACTATTTTCACAGTCTTCCATCTAGCCTTGAGGGGTTATTGAATCTTAGAGAACTTTCATTGTATGATTGCCGAGAGCTAAAGTGTCTTCCTCCTGTTCCATGTAACTTGGAGCAGCTTAACCTAGCAAACTGCTTTTCATTGGAGAGTATTTCAGACCTTTCCAAGCTGAAGATCTTGCATGAACTCAACCTCACAAACTGTGACAAAGTGGATGACATTCCAGGACTAGAGCACTTGAAGGCTCTGAAACGATTATACATGAGCGGATGTAACTCCAAGTGCTCTTATGAAGTAAAGAAAAGACTCTCCAAGGTGATAATTCCCACAAACTTCTAAAAATCTTTAACAACTTTGCTTACATATATATTGAATTATACTGCAGGCTTCTTTGAAAATGATGGTGAATCTGAGCTTACCTGGAAACAGAATCCCAGTCTGGTTCTCACAAGGCCCTCTCAGATACTCAACTCAGCCGAACAGAGAGCTCAGAGGCGTAATTTTAGCTGTTGTTGTGGCTCTTGAACAGGAATGCAAAGATGACTACCAGCTTCCTGATGTGGTGGAGGTTCAAGCCAAAATTCTAAAACTTGATCTAGCCTTATACACCCACACGTTGCACCTCTCTGGAGTGCCTAGAACAAGTGATGACCAACTCCACATCTGCAGATACCCAGCTATGCATCCAATGGTAACTATGTTTAAAGACGGGTACACAATACAAGTCACCAAACGTGAACCACCAGTCAAACAAGGCGTTGAGCTAAAGATGCATGGGATTCATCTGGTGTACGAAGGGGATGACGATTTTAAAGGTGAAGAGAGTGGCTTCACCGAGACACAGTTCACTGTTTCTCAGAAACTTGCCAATTTTTTCAGCACTGTTGAAGAAAATGAATCTTCTACCGAGTGTCTTGCCTGATACTCCAACAAATGGTATAGTCCTTCTCTTACTTACTGTTGCAAACTGAACAAAAGTCACCACTGTAGTTACTACATGCCCAGAGTATTAAACGAGACACAGTAAACCATTTCTCAGAAACTTGTTGATTATTTCAGCTCTTTGGTACAAGGTGAACCCAGCTCCAACGGTGGCTCTGAGTTTACCTGATCTACTACCACACAGAAGATAAGAAACTGCACAGACTGGTGCTAATAAACAAAAAAAAAAATTTGTTGTTCATGTTTGGAGACATGGTGTTTGGCTTTTGTGTGTGTTTTTTCAAAGATCAAACGGATACCAAAGTATAAGAACTGAAACAATTTCCAAATAACTCAACTTGTTATATTAAGAATCTCTCAGACAATCTCTCAAGATCTGTCTGATCCGGTTTACACAACGTCAACTCTGACTTGACACGGACCAATCCTTAATCTAATCAACACTCAACTGGTGACAATGCTTCACCAATTGTTACAAAGCAAGCACAGTGCGGAACAGCCTCTCACACTTGTTCTTTTTCAACCTCTCAAACCTTAACCTAGACTACCTCTCTAGTTACAGTTATAACTCTGTTACATAATATTTTCTTCTCCTGATATTACGCCAACAGCAGATCTTTCCATGCTTATCACAAAAGCAATGATCTTCTGATTGATGTCTCCACGTCATCAGCTAATTACTCCTTCATACCGGTATCTCACATACCGAATGAACGGTGTAGCACATGCTCTGTTTTCCAGTGAACAGGCTCCTTTCCTGGAGCTAACACTGTCGGTGCACTCCTACACTGTTGTTAGGAACAAAGTGTATTTCCTCAACTATAACATACCTGGAATGGGAGTGTTTGATCCAGAGAAGAATTCTTGGAGCTGGGGTGTCTGTGCCTCGGGCTGATTTCAGGTTCAAACTAGGGCAATGGAACAATAAGGTTATCCTTTTTAAACGGGGATGTGATTATGAGGTCTTAAGCTGTGACCTTGATAAAGAGGACGCAGACATGTGGAGAGCCACACCGATTATACTATCTGGTTATCACGCCACCAGTGTTCTCATCAACTGTTGATTTTGCAAAATGTGTGGGGCTGTCAGCTTAATTTGTGTTTAGCCCTCAACTCTGTCGATGTTTCGTTTTATGGTTTATTTCCTCTGTTTATCTTTGTACTCAGAACTAAAAACCTTCAAAAACAAATAAATAATTATTATAGGAGTGATGTACTAGTGACGTAGTCTAAAGTTGCTGAACGTTAGAATACAATAATATTACCTATCCTTCCTTGTACTCTTCTCGAACCAATCTTTAAAGATTCTCTGTTGATGAAACAGAGTATAGCTAAAATAATTCAAACTCCTCATCTTGATGAGGAAGAAAAACAGTCAGCTCCACAAACTCTCACATCTGCTTCTTCATTTTCTTTTCTAACGAATTCCGGCAAAAAATAAAAAAAAACATATGTTACGTCATCTCATGTTGCAGCATTGGGGCCTCCCGAGTCTCTGCAGCTTATCCCACAAGCAAATCTCTGCCGTGGCGACTGATAATGAGGAGCAGTGAAGTAGTCTTCTATGCATCCGAACTGGCAGAACTTGAGGCTGTGAACCACAGCCACTGGTCTAGTATCGTTGAACTTCTCCACCCACATTCCCATGCTCACATCTTCCATCTTGAATAACTGCATTAACCAACATGTACAACATCATATCAACAGATGCTAAATGAATCTAGCAAATGCGTTAAAGGTTCACTTACTCTTAACCACTGATGTTCAAAATCATCGACGATAAACTTGGCTATATCATATGACAAAGATGTAACCGGGACCATTAGCATAGGGAGGATAATACTCTTCTGGCCATTCCTGGTTTGACAATAACATAAAAGGCTAAGCACACATTACTTGTTAAGCTCAAGTGAGTGTAAAGACTCTAAGCATATGTACCTCATATGTCACAGCCCATTTCCCAGTGCACAGAGGCTTATGGTAGAAGTTAATGTTTCCAATATAAAGGTTATCTCTTCCTTTAACCTTCTCTGCTTCCTGGATAACAGCATCCACTCGCACAAACGTATCATCGTCACACTTCATTATATACTTTGCCGCCACTGTGCTAACCCCATATTAGCTACGGGACAATACTGAAACGTCACACACTTTCCCATTTGAACTCTTAAAATCTTTCAAATAATATTTAAAAATACACAACTATGTAAAACTATAGTATATACATATCCAGTGAAACTAATAATTGTATCAACAAAGCTAACATGTTCTTGTTCTTCTACTTTGGCATTTGGTCTAATGCCTTGGGGTAAGTTTTGGCTCTAGGCATTGGAGTTGAATCGTTGAAGAAGCTAATTTTCTTTTAATGTTTACTCATCTGCCAGTCGAATGGGTCATACATGATTGTTTTTGCAAGTTGCCATGCGACACTGATTAAGTATTGTGGAAGTTGTTGATTTTAGTTAGTGTTCTTTGATCATGCTATTGCGACCTTAGTTAGTGGACATAAGATGTGTGTAGATTACCTCTGAAAAGTTTTAATTAGGTGGCAACATAACAAAAATGATGAGATGGTGAGAGGAGATATTTGCATGGAAATTGGCTCATGGTCATCTTATAACCACTTACAAATAGTGACATTCCTGCATAAATTGGAGATAACTGAGTATTCGTAGTAAGAAGCAAGTATTTTTGAAAAGTACGAAGTGATTAAATATGTGAGGAGAAGATGTTGGGTTGAAGTAGGAACGGCCAAGTTTGAACCTTGCAAAAAAACATATTTGGACGACAAAATATAAGAGAGGGGTTTAGCAAAAAAAACATATAAGAGAGTTTAATGTGGTTAATTTCTTTGTATGTTATATGTATTTGAAGATGTCAACTTTTCGTATAAGAGGACAACAGTACTCACACACTCGGGTTGATGGAGATGAAACCATAGATGACCGCATATTGTGAATGATAACAATGATTAGTAGTAAATTTATATACATAGAGGAGATCAAATATTTAGAATAGATAAACTGCAAGAACCTTTCCAGTCAAAAATATAAGATAAAGAGTACAAACCTTTTCATCAAGAAAGAGCAGAATGATGCCCATGATACTACACATAAATTATTATGTTTTAAGAATCTTACCGAAATGTAAACTTTTTAAATGAAAGCGTACATGTCATAATAAAGTGAGAATTATGTCATATTTTATTATTTTTCTTTCAAAATCAATGTACTAATGACACATGACAAATCATTTCTCATTTAGTGACTAGAATATTTTATTTTAAGATAAATATTGACTTTGTTAGTTTGATCAGAAAGATCCAAATTATTGGAAAATTATTTGGTGAAAGAGTGAAAAGATCTCGTTTTCAGGAGAGATGCAAAGATGGCTTTAATAGTAGTAGTAAAATGGATACTTTAATTAAAAATTCCACACTTTATATAGTAAATTAGATTCAATTTCACTGAAACTCTTCTAAATCAAATGACTTAGATCTATCAAATGTACTAATGACACATGACAAATCATTTCTCATTTAGTGACTAGAATATTTTATTTTAAGATAAATATGGACTTTGTTAGTTTGATCAGAAAGATCCAAATTATTGGAAAATTATTTGGTGAAAGAGTGAAAAGATCTCGTTTTCAGGAGAGATGCAAAGATGGCTTTAATAGTACTAGTAAAATGGATACTTTAATCAAAAATTCCACAGTTTTTATAGTAAATTAGATTCAATTTCACTGAAACTCTTCTAAATCAAATGAGTTATAAGGATCTATCAAATGTAAACCACTAAATATGGGACTCAAATAATTAATTAAATAATATATCCTCCATTTCTTAAAAAATGCTGTTTTAAAATTTTCTTTTGTTTCATAAGAAATAACTTTACATTTTTAGTGCATAATATATTCGGTTTTACCCCTATTATATTAATTAGAGAGAGAGAAAATAAAGTAAATAAAAAAATTTGAATGATTTTTTCAATATATGTGAGAAACTCTCAAATAGGATCAACCTACATTGTTTGAAACACACCAAATCCAATGTCTGTGACGTCTGGCTGAGGAGTTGGGATGCTAACTTCCTAAAAAAGATAATGCCAACACTATATTCAATCTCGCTAAGGTTTCTTGTTCCCGGCTTATGTTATATTCAAATTTGACAAGAGAGTTATTACTAAAGTGATGAATCTCTGTTTCACGCTGCTGTGGAGATGAAAATAAGGATTCTTGTCGACTTGGTATCACAGACTCTAGCGGCCATGATCAACAATAAAACGGTTCGGGAGATGCGTGCATCCTTTAACCTCAAGGATGATGTGACTTCATATGTGGAACGAGAGTGGCAAAGGAAACATGAATGGGCCTTTGAGTCGGATCCGCTTCCAGCAGTTGAAGAAGGAATCCCCTTGGACCTCTCTCTGACCATGGACGACTTTGCAGCTCCTTTGGATTTGACCGAGAGTGAGAGAGAGAGTTTGTTTGGTCTATCAACTCCTGTGAATTTTATGGATGAAGATCCCGAGGAAGATGAGGCCGCCCAAGAGGATGAGATAGCAGAGTCTGATGAGAGTGATGGGGATGATAGTAACTAAGAAGATAAAGTTGTTTCGATGGTGTAAAAAGGATTTAGCTTCTAATCACTCACTCTTAAAATGTTTTTTTTGTGTGGTTTCTCTTTTAGTAAGTGTTGGATTCAAATTTGGTCAGTGCACTAATGGGCCTTGGGCCACGAAAAGATAAAGCCCACAGCGATCATGCAACGTCAAAGGAGAAGCGAACCGGAGATCGCGGAAGAGGTTGCGAACACCACGAGGAGACGCGAGGAGAGGAGTAGCCTTATTCTCCTACACTAACTTCAATTCACTACATTCACGCCCACTCTATTAATATATTAGCCTTATTCTCCCTAGTAAAAAGTAAAGATACAACTTATAGATCACTATCTGGATTAGTTTACTACATTAACTTTAATTCACTACATAATAATTAGCCACATTTAGGCCATAATATTACTTTATTTTAAGTTTTATCATAGAATATGAGATCATGAAAACATTATTTATTTATTCTGCAACAAGGAAAAAATTAAAGCATATGGAGAGGGGGTAAACTCTTTTTTATTTCTTCTTGCTTCATTACAATCAATCCTCATCCTTTACAATATATAGATAGTGAATGAAAGCCCTAGCTGTACACCTGTGTCTCTCCTGACCCTTAGATTGCTGACACCAACGGTACAAATCTATTCTGCAGGACCACACCACCAGCTGTATCCTTCTTACTCTGTTCCATACACTTCACTCTTCTGTTTGAATGTGTTTGGACAGCCATCTCTTTTGGGGCCTCAGACAATGGGCTTAAGATGTCTCCACGGCCCATAGTATTCAGACGTCACTGGCCCACTTCAGAACCTTTAACTCCGTTCAACACAACTTCAATCTCCTTCTCTTACATAACGACAATCAAAATCAAAATTCTCAAGAGAGATATAAGCGAAGAGAACCATTAAGAATCACTCCTCCGTCTTTGCTTCAGTTTGGATTTCCTATTTTTTGAACTACTCTTGGACGCAGTTAATGTCACTGAAACGGTATTTAAGTCGATGAACGCAACAGCAAGATGGTTCAGTGTGTAGCGTGGATGTATTATGGCCCATGCAGCATAAGTAAAAGCTATACTACTAATGTTTAAGAAGTTGTCAGATATATACTTGACAAGTTGATTATAGTATATATATATATAGATACATCATAGATTGTTCTATATATACAGAGATCTAAAGCAGTTAGCTCCATAAACTCAACACATCTGCGTCTTCATTTTCTTTTCAAATGAATCCGGCCAAAAAACAACAATGTAAAGTCATCTCATGTTGCAGCACTGGGGCTTCCCAAGTCTCTGCAGCTTATCCCACAAGCAAATCATCTGCCGTGGCGACTGATAATGAGCGGTGAAGTAGTCTTCTATGCATCCAAACTGACAGAACCTGAGGCTGTGAACCACCGCCACTGGTCTAGTCTCGTTGAACTTCTCCACCCACATTCCCATGCTCACATCTTCCATCTTGAATAACTGCAATAAACCAACAAGCACCAATGACCATTATCAACAGATGCTAAATGAATCTAGCAAATGCGTATAAAGGTTCACTTACTCTTAATCTCTGCTGTTCAAAATCGTCGACGATGAACTTAGCTATATCATACGACAAGATGTAACCAGGACCATTTGCGTAAGGAGGATAATACTCTTCTGGCCATTCCTCGTATGTCACAGCCCATTTGCCAGTGCGCAGAGGCTTGTGGTAGAAGTTAATGTTTCCAATATAAAGGCTATCTCCTCCCTTAACCTTCTCTGCTTCCTGGATAACAGCATCCACTCGCACAAACGTATCGTCATCACATTTCATTATATACTTCGCCGCCACTGTGCTAACCCCATATTCGCAGATGGCAACGGTCTTGAGCACAACGAGGTCGTAATGATCCATGTACGGTACTATGACAATATCACCAAAGTAGTCTGCTTCTTTCTTTAGATCCACATTGACTTCCTTTCTTGCGTGCTGCAAAAGATTAATTTAACACAAACAAATAAACCAAAGACTACGTTTAGGTGATGACTTTGTGCTTACCAATGCCACAAAGAACCGGGCAACAACTTTGGATGATCTGACTAGCTTATGCTGCATCCATGACTTCCTCACAGCCATTCTCTCTGCAAAATGGTTACCAGCAGAGAGGATCCCAATGAAGAGCTCCACAGGCTTCTCAGGTAATAACGCAGGAGCTTTCCATATGCTTTGCATCTCGAGATGCTTCTGCGGCGCGAAACTCGGGTTCCTAGAGGGTAAAGATGAAGCGTATATCGAATGCAAATCAATGTTCCCCTTGACTGCTAGTCCAGTAGCATCCTCTAGAACAAACCCCTGAGATAAAAAAATAACCAATGATAAAACACTAAACCAATGAACTGTTTGTGTTCTGTTACTCACGGTTCTGTAAGGGAAAGACGTGATATGTCTTCCATCAACGCTGATGTGGTAACCTTCCATCCCAGCTCTAAGGGTGAGAACAAAGAGCTTCCCTTCTTCAAAAGGGTATGGCCAATCATGTGTTATCTTCTTCCTCCCACCCATTAGCCTTTTCAACCACCATGTCTTCTTTGACTCATCATCCCTCTTCCACCTTTCACATTTCACCTCTCCATCAACTTCAACAAAAACCCATAAACAAAATCAGAGTCTTTAGTAAAAAAAATCGAACCTTTAAAGTCAAAGTCAATACCAGAATCTTCCTCCTCATCACTAGACTCACGACCATCGCATCGTAAAGCAGAACCCCACTGCATACGATAACAAGTGTTCTGCTCAATCACCGACCTCCCACTCCAATCACCTCTATCCCTCGGATTGAAATGGAGGATCCGAGGCGGGTCTTCCCCCTCCACGGCCTTCAACCCCTGCAACTCCATCATGAACTGCGTCACCATCACCGTCTTATCACCTTTCTCGGCGTGCGCCCAGTGCGGCGTCGCCACGACGGTTACCAAGACCTTGCTCCGGTTCAAGAACTCGGGCCCGTTAACCGAAACCATATCCGGACATTTCTCATTCCGGGGGTTGGTTTCTTCCGGTTTGGTTATTAAACCGGAATCGAGCCCTTCCCACATTTTCTTCCCCGTCGAGATCCCGTTTCGTAGAAGACGGAGAACTCATCGCCGCCGGCGAAGAAGAAGCTCTCGTTGGAGAAGAAGAGTTCGGAGACGGTTTTAAAGTCTCAAACTTTACGCTCCGGGGCGTGACCCACCCGATTAATCCGACCCGGTTTGTTTTCTTCTTCTTCTACGAGAATAGCTCGGTTTGTTTCCGTACCGACAAGCATCTGTCTCGGCAATGCGTCAAAGGAAGACACGTCATCAGACACGGACCGGGAGATGAAAGGGATTTGGAAGCTGATGCAGAGGAAGTAAAAGAGGAGAAGAGCTAATAGGGAGTGAGCAAGCCCGGATCGAGTCTGTGAGGCGGAGTTTTCGAGTTTGGGCTTCTTCATTGCTCCAAACTCAAACCGTAAGAAACAATTTTGGATGAAGAAGAAGAAGAAAGAGAGGGTCTTTAGTCAACAGCTCACACATTTTGGGAAGCCATTAATGCAAACAAAAAAGGAGAAAAGGTGAAAACTTTTGACGATTTTGGGTTCCAACTTTAAAGCGAAATGCAGAAGGGGACAAAAGATTTGAAGAGGGGAATAACAATGATTCTGTGTTTTTTTTTTGGGAGGTCAGTAACCGGCGTACGAAGATGATGATGGTAAGCTAGTTACTGTTTCAAAACCACGTCGTTTTAACGTGTTCACACACTGGGAAAGGGGAAGACAAATAGTAGTGTACACCGTATTTTTAATTATGGAATGTGTTTGATTAAAAAAAAAAGATTATTCAAAATTTTAAATCAGTTCTTTGGTATAGTATGGTTTCTCATTTAAAATTTGTATAATATAAATTATAAATCAAACTACAGTGCTTTAATTATTTAATTTTCTTTGCGATTATGATGTTCATATTGTTTGGCATTGTGGGCATCACAGGACAACACTTGCTTGCGCCGTTGCACGCATGGTAGTGAGCAAGAGTGGACCCACGCTAATATATATCGGCCACATGCCTCCGATTGAGACTTCAAGCTGTAAATAATAAGTTAACTAGGTTAAGACCCGCGCCTTGCGCGGAATGAACATTATATATATATATATATTATTTTATATATTATATGTTTATAACATATTATGAAATAATAAATATATATTAAATAATTAAGAAGTCATTATATACTACTTATATAATTAAATTGGTGCGAACATATAAATAAATTTTATAAATCGAAAAAATATTTTTTCTATTTGATATGATATATAATTAAATTTAAATGATAGTAACATATATATGGTATAATTTTAATATTAATATTTGTTAGATGATGCTTTTTGCTCATATTTTTTTATCATTTTTATCTGTTATAGCAAAAAGTCTAACTTAGTGATAACAAAATTTTCACAGTGGAATTAATGGTTTAAGTAATTTATAATATTTTTAAAAATTAAGTTGTCAATATTTTTTCAAATTTTTTATCAAAAAAATGTTCAAAGTAAATTTCAAAATTAAGATATTTATGTATTTTTATATGGCATATAGTTTAATTTAAAATAATACATATATTTATATATCTTTTATTTTTGATACTTATTAAATGAGACTTTCAACTTATATTATTTTTTAATTATTTGTATCATATCGTTACAAAAGTTTTAAATCATAGATCACAAAATTTGAATGTGAAACTTTGAATAGTTTTAGTAATTTATACTCTTTTATAAAAATTCAAAATATAATATATAAATAATCTTTTTAATTTTTATTATATAGTTACTATGATTGTTTAATTTATTTTAATAGCTTAAAATTAAACAAATATAATTATAATACACACTTATTTTTATCAAATCTTTATTATTCAAAATCATTAATTGTCATATATACTTTAGCCACATTAGGCAATTTCAAAATCTTATTTAAGGAAATAATGAAGCACATTAATAATGTATTTATTGTGGTTTAATAAAAAGCTTATTATATATTTAGATGGACCAACCTATTTCTCTAAGGATTCTAAGAATCATTCTAGTGATGACACGTGGCTACAAAAAAATGTTGCAATGCTTCTCAAATAATATATAGGGGATTGCCTCAATGGCTTTCATTGTTCCCGTTGAGATCCAAAATCAGCAGCTAGAGAATACACATTACCATTCTTACACTTGAGTGATTTTCCAAACTTCTTCAATCCCTCTCAAGATTGTAATTCTACTCTCTAACGAATTTTCAAGACGACCAAAAGTGTGCTGTCTCCACAGAATAGTACCCACGATCTCTGAAACATACAATGTCATTAATAAGCTAAAGGAGCCAAAAGCAAACTTGGCACTAGGCAAATGATACATACAGAAATCATGTGTCAAAATGGAATCTAGAGGTTTCCAATTTGAAACAGATAATGTAGATTCTTGTAACCATTTTCTTTAAAGCTAAAAACAATCTAGATAACAGTTTGGAATCAAAAGCTATTCATTTCGAGAACAAAGTAAGCTTAATGCAATATCTCATTAACAAATGGATGATGGATCTCCAAAGAAGCGGACCTACATAATCTCCCATGAAAAGATAGTACACCAGGAGCAGCGAGGAGATCGTATAGGAGCACTGTAAACGGGCTCCTAAAATGGGTGCACAAAAAAAATAGGCCTATCTAGCCAAGTTATATGGTAGTCCTTATACCTGACCAGATGTAATGAGTTTTACACTTTTACTTCTTTGAAACTTATGAAAATACTGCTGTTACTTAATTATTTTTAGCGAGATAGTTGTCCCATAATATGTTTTGAAGTCAACCTGAGTTTCATTCTTAACCATATAAAATCAAATCTGTGAACATATTTCCTTCGGCTCTTTTTGGCCAAGATCAAACAATAGATTACATCTTCTTCAGATATCAAACACTTGATTACACAAGGTTCAACTCCAAGCTATTAATCAAAATTTCTAGAATTTCGGTCAACGGAACAAATCAAATACTAATGTTCAATATCCATAAAAAATGAAAGCAAATCAAAAATACTAATATTTTTAGGAACGGATACCCGATCTGTATATGCATATACATATATACATATATCTAAAGAATTATATATCTAATTATATAAATATTATATGTTATATAAATTTTACAATATTTTTATTTATTAAATTTTGTATAATAGTTATTTTTAAGTTAAGTTAAATTTTATTTTTGTAAAAAAATATTATTATTTTATATTATTTTGGATTTTTATTAATTTTAGTTTTAATTTTATTTATTTTGAATTTTTATTAATTGATTATTCGGACGAAACTAAATATTTCTTGAACCTAATTGAGGGTGAGATAGATGCATAATTACTTCGGTAGTATATATAGCCGTGTTGTGTTGATCTCCTTTAGCTTCATGAGGATGCTGTTCTGTGAAGTTTTGCTTCTTTGGTGGCCGTCCCGAGATGAACACTAGACATAAGTAGTTATATGCCTGTCTAGTGTTCAAGCAAGTCAACATCATTAAGTGCGCAGCATCATCTTATCTTATATGACTTCGGGTTCGAGATGAACACTAGACAAAAGTTATACACTTTTTGCATAACTAAGTTTGATAGTCGATCAAGTTGTTTATTCAAAATTAGAAACAACTTATCAATTAAGATCTTCTTGAACCGCAGGTTAAACGCACTAGTTTACGTGGAAAAGTCAGCCGAGAATTTAACTGTATTAGGATAATAATTCAGGAAGCTTTCTACCTTAAAAGAAAGCAAAAGAATGATCAAATTACTAACTTAGAGATTGTCACTATCTTCTCGTTTATAAATATCCTACACAAATTGAAGGCAGAAGTCTGACGCAGCAGGCTAACAATACGATAAGAACGATCGAGTAAATCTGACATCTCATGATAACCAAATTGAAAGAAAATAAAGTGTTTTCTTCTACTGTTGAAGGTGTAGAAATTAAAAGAGATTAAAGGATGTATATATTTTTATAAAGATAAGGAGACGTAAGTAACTTAAATATACTATAAAGATCTTTTGGTCTGGCCATAACATTAAGGTAACTATATAGCTGACGTTACACTATTATCCAAACGGGTTTGAGCAGATAGAACATGACCTCGTGCTAATTTAATATTAGGCTATTAGCGTTCGAACGCTGCATATATATTATCCTGAAAAGTCTGAAAAAATGTCCATAACTTTTCATATATAACTATTTCAAAAAAAAAAAAAATTCATATATCCAAAATAATTGTTTTAATTGATTTAATATAAACTTTCGTCCAAAATTCATTTAAATCTGGAACACAAAAAAAACTAACCCTTTATAGTGCTACAAGAGTAATATTATTGTATATAATATAGATAATTCAATAAAAATAACTTGTTTACAGAATAAACTATATAATATGGATAAAAGGAATACTTCCATGTATACACATGATGTGCTGGAGATTGGGTTGCTTTAGAATTTGGATAGTGTACGGATTCATGGTATCGTTTCGCAAG
Organism: Brassica rapa; assembly: GCF_000309985.2. Taxonomy (NCBI): domain Eukaryota; kingdom Viridiplantae; phylum Streptophyta; class Magnoliopsida; order Brassicales; family Brassicaceae; genus Brassica; species Brassica rapa. The sequence continues at coordinate 18,718,170 of NC_024802.2, read as the reverse complement.
TAATTGCTTTTTTGTAATAGTCCTCCTTATTCCCAAGTTTTATTAATATAAAACTTTTTATACACTACTTAAAGAAAATTTCAAAAGAAAATATCCTTCGTGTCTATCCACAAGTTATGCCACCTTTCTCTGCCCATATTCTAAGTCAATAAATACCTGCCGGATCTTCTCAAGTTTCTGCAAAATCCAGTTTTTGTTTTATCCTGTTGATTGATCAAAATGAAGGCTTCATATTGTGTTAGTCAGAACTTGTCCATGTCTTTGAAATGCATGGTAAGTGACCTTTCTTCGATTGCGATATCGTTCTGTCTTTTGGATAATTCATCTGCCTTCTTATTTGTTCTTTTAACGTTTCGGTTATACGAAAATAACAGATGCATGCATAATATATGCACGACCAACCAATATAGCTATATAGGTGTGATAAGTAACACTTTATTGAAATGAACACTAGCCGTTTTATCTCTTACATTTTTCATTATATGTAACCTTATATGGCTCTTTTTTTACTGTTAAAATATTTTTACCGTATAAAATCACCAATCGGAAATAATTTATTTGACGGAGTCTTGTAACTTGTCACACAAGAAAACAAAAACCCTTGAACATATTATCACTCTGTTTAGAGAATTCTGTTTTTTTTTTCTTTACCAATCTGTTATGTATCGGTTAGCCTCATGCGTGAACTCTGTTTCGTATCTCCGGTACAACAGAAGGAAGATGAAAGTCAGATTCATAAGTACAGAAAAGGAAGCAGATATGTTTGGTGGGGTTATGAGGTCAACACCTCTTCAGATGATTGCATCGCTGCCATTAACTCCTATTCTCACCAGGTTCATCTATCTTTGCTACTGTAGAGTTATATTTTGCTACCGTTTCTCTTTTGTGTCAGTCCCATTTTGGCTTTTTTTGACATTGTTGTACGTCTGATGAAGGTTCTTGGCTACGGAAGAGAGAAGAAGGTGATTCTAGAAGCTCCATTGTATGATAAAGATTATGTTTTGGGCAACGTTTTGGCTGCCCATTACCTTATCTCTTCTGACCTTTCCAGAGCCAAAACCTATGTTAAAGCTGCAGAATCTTATCTTGTAAGCTCTACCTTGTTTTTTTATTCTAGTGTCTATGTATTCATTCTAAGTGAAGGAAAGATGCTCTGCGTCTATCACTTGTCTAAAATTCATTGGTTTTACTCTTAGGGGAAAGCAACACCGTATGAGAAAGCAGTTTTCAAGGCTGTTAATTACTTGATATCTGATAACATGGACGAAGACGTGGCGTTGGAGTTACACTTTAAGGTTAGGATGTTTCTTGGCTTCTGGTTCTTCATAGTTCTGCTTGATCTCCTAGCCGTTATTCTAACTCTCATGTAAACTCTTTATGTTTTTCAGTTATTGAAAAAGTTTCCCAGAGATTTGCTATCTTGGAAGAGAGTAGAGATTCTGTGTTTCTACATGGGTCGACCTGATCTCTCTTTGCCTCTGTTTAAGAAGGTGCCTCACATGTTGATCAAATTGATTGGTTACTGCATGGTTAACAATTAATTACTTTGTCATCATTATCTGTTGTTTACTTTCACTTGGTAGATTATACCGGAGAATCGAGACCAAGACTATGTTTATGGTATGCTTGCCTTTCCCTTATTGGAGCTTGGACATTTAGCAGAAGCTGAGAAAGCTGCTAGGAAAGCATATGAGATCAACAAAAACGACACTTGGGCTCATCATTGCGTGAGTTCCACGTTTGTTACCCTAATCTTTTGGTAATATTTCCTTTTATCCATATGCAAGCTTACATTTGTGTGTGTTTTGGACAGTTATGTCATGTTCTTCAAACTGAATGTCGTTTCAACGAAGCAGTAGAGTTCATGGAAGGTTGCTCAGCTTCATGGGATTCTTGCTCTTCCTTAAGGTATAAAAATCATTTACTAATTACTTATAAACATCTTCTGATCATCTACTAAATATATAAAAAAACAAAAAACAAATGTTTGAATAGGTATTCGCATAATTGGTGGCATGTAGCTGTTTGTTACTTGGAAGGAGGGTCACCTCTAAGTAAGGTACAAGAAATATATGATCATCAAATGTGTAAAGAACTGGAGAAAGAAGATGCTGTTGCTACAGATGTAAGTATCCCTTATCATGCTTCTTCCCCTTTTAAAAAATGGAACATAAGACTTCCATTAGCAAACTCATTTCTTATACTTGTATTATTGAATTTCAGGTTTATATGGAAGCTCTTGGTTTGTTGTTACGCTTGGACACACGCGATAAACTAGATGAGTTTTTAGACAGGCTGAAGATCCTTGCAAACTGCTTGACTGATATAGTAAGTAATTCATCTGTTTTGCCTTGCATTTATTTGCACTTCTTCTAAAACTTTGCGCAATTTTAATTGTTCAGGGAATGTGGTATCAGGAGTGGCTTTTTGATATTACAATAATTTGGGCATTGAGTAAAGTTGGAAACACTTCACAGGCACATGTATTGCTCGAGGGCCTCAAGTCCCGGTTAGTATTACTTCTTTCTCTTTTGTGACATTTTTCAAGTGAAAGTTTTGTTTCTCAACTCATTTAATTCTAACAGAACATCTAAAATGAGCAAGAAGAAACAACAGTTGATGCAGAAAGCCATCCAGGTCAGTTCTTATTGATACTGACTTATAACTATATGACACTACTTGAATTCTTTTATCATATCATAAGATCGTTTTTCTTAATTTAAATCAGGTTGCTGAAGCTGTTTATGAATATGGGAAAGGCAACTACAAAAAAGCTCTAGAACTGCTAGGTCCAGACTTTGACGCTGCTGACTATAAGGTAATGCATGTTCTTGCACTTATGGAAGAAAATACAGCAAAATGAGCTCACCTCTTTCGTGTTCAAAATAGGTGATTGGAGCATCGGATTTACAGATGGATGTATTTAATGAAATATGGTACAAACTGTTGTTACTCAACGGCGAATCTTCTAGTGGTACACTCACGAAAACACTTTTTCAGCTTGTTTTTTTTCCTTTACAAAGCTAACTCTGCGTTTTAAACACATTGCAGCGATTAAAGTACTGGAGAGGAGGATCAGACAGAGAGATGGTGCTCCTTTCTTGTGGCGTTTGCTGGTATTCTTTAAGTCACTTTATATGTGCATAATTATTGATTCAGGATACTTTTATACGTTTACATGGAATGATTTGTTTTTACGGTTTATGAAACTTTGATGTGCTGTAACAGGAGAAGAGTTACGCTATGGAAGGCAATACAGAAGCTGTCATAACTGCGTGTGAGAAAGCCAAGGCGTTGGAAGCTTCATATTTCAAGTTTGATTGATTGAACCAAACGAAATAACAGCATCGTCCTGTCATCCTTTTGACATGCTTTTGCACTCTGTTACAATAATTTAACTCGTTATGGTCATATAGGTCAATGTAAAAATTGACCTTAAACATTATATGTAAATTTGGTTCATAAAAGACTAATAGACGTTCTCGTAAGATTACAGATTCAAATTGTCAATATGTAAGTTTTGTATTACATTTTTTGCAGCAACATAAACAGACTCAAGGATCTGCTGACTAAATAGAGGAACTCCGTGTCTTTATGGACAAAATAGGACGATTGACTTCGTACACCGCATGCAAAAGTGTCCTGCCTTTGTATTATCAATCCTAGGAATATGCCGAAGATGATCATTTTTTCAGTATGATGCATCACTAAGAACTTCCAAATGTCATTAGTTTGTGATTAATAGAAAAAAAACATAGTGCTAAGACTTGTTAGTAATTTTAAAATAACTGTCACTGGACATGTTTCTTCATTTCATTTGAGAAATTTTTGATTTGAGTATTTTTTTAAAAAAAAATTACCAAAAAAATTCATGGGGAAATAGTGACAATTTTTAATAATGTTAAATTTATTAAATTAAAAAGTTATTAATATATTGCACAAAAAAACACCACATATACTTATAAAAATTTTATTTGAATAAATTTAACATTCTTTCAAAAAAAAAATTATAACCTTACTGAAAATTTATTTATATTATCTATATATATAAAATATGTTATATATGATTGTTATCAACGACATATTAACTCTACTTTGCTTCTTCTCAGATTTAACTCTCAAGTTCAAAAGTTATAAAACATTAGAATAGAATTTATAAATTTTAATCTTGGAAAGTAAAAGAAATGTTAATATTCTGATTTTGGTCTGGAACACAGACTATAATATAGCTGGTGTCTTGGAATTCTCGCCACTGACTCTTTCTCATGATTGGAAGTTTGCAAATCCAGAAAATGTAACATTGTGCATGCATGTGTGCTACTTTGAAATCGTGAGACTCGTTACAAACACGTGAAGCAACCAACACGTTCTAAACGCTAACAGAACATGCTATCATATTGTGCTGACGTCGAAACTAAAACGCGGTAATATCCAGTCGGCAAAGTCTGACATTTCCACTTTTACTTTACAACACTAACCAGTCCCGTGTTCGTGTCCGCTTAGCCACAAAAGCCGATACACGTATAAATACACAGACCACATCTTCACTTCTTCTTACATATTCCCCACTCATTAATTTTTTTTTTTTTTAACAGAAGACGAGCAGCTTCGACCAAAAGGAGAAAGACGAGTAGCTTCGACCAAAACGAAACATCATCAGCAATGGAGATTTTCCAGAAAGCTAAAGCTATTCGAATGCGTAACAGCCACAACAAGTATCTATCAGCAGACGACAACGAAGAAACGGTTACACAAGACAGAAACGGTTCAACCAAAAACGCTCAATGGACCATCGAACCGGTTAGCGATTCATACAATGTAATCCGTCTTAAAAGCTGTTACGGTAAATACCTAACCGCTTCGAACGAGCGGTTCTTGCTCGGAGGCACGGGGAAGAAAGTGATTCAGTTAAAACCGAGTCGTGTCGACTCGTGTGTTGAGTGGGAACCGGTGAGAGAAGGCTCCAAGATCAAGCTCAAGACGAGATACGGTAACTATCTAAAAGCTAACGGTGGTCTTCCTCCGTGGAGAAACTCAGTCACGCACGATAATCTTCATTTGTCGGCTACTCATGATTCCATCTCGTGGTATGTTGATGTTGTTGAGATCTTGAATAATCCTCAAGTCACGTTGGAGACCGAGTACGCATCACATTCGAGAACACCGTCTTCTCTTCAAAATGTGAGTACTTTTTATAATTATAAAAACACCCTCAGAATTTGTTTAAAATTACAATCTTGACACGAGTTTTGATTTTTATCAGTCGGTTGTGTCTCCACCGAAATCGGATGGGAGAACGATTTACTACCATATCGTTGATGATGAAGGACATGTGGGAGATGAATCAACCGTTGGATATGCTTGCAAGTTTAAAGGAAACAGCGTGGCCGAGCTAACTCGGACGCTGCGAGAAGAAACGTGCTTGGAGGATGCTGTGGTGTGCACTCGCAGTCCGTTAGATGGCAAGCTGTTTCCCCTTCGTTTGCAACTTCCTCCCAGCATTGGAACGTTGCATGTCGTTTTAGTACCCTTCTGTGCTAGCATCTAGACGTGAAGTAGAAAAAGAATATCTACCAGGGTCAAAATTTACATATGCAAAATTACTCAACTAATGAAGGGGGTCGGTCAGACCATGAGAATTTAAACAATTAATCAAAAAATATATATAACAATTATATGCATAAATTATATCAAATTCAAAATTTCACAGGGGTCAACGATCCTTCATTGGCTCCTCCACTGAGTATTAGTATCTCATACTGTTGTAAATGTAATGTTTTCCGTATCTGCTTGAAGCTCTCTAACCATATTCAGTTATGACATTAGAAATGAGTGATTGTCTTCTTGTGTAGTGGAGCATTATGATATGAACCTTGTAGGAAGTCTAGAAGATAATCAGAGTTAGCTTGTATACAAGACTCGTGGTACTTGAGCATTGCTTGCTCTTTAGTAAGAGTTGATATAATAACAAATACAGTAAATAAATACAAATATTCACACATGAAGTCATATGCGAGCATCACTACCCTGAAAAATCAAATTGCACATTACTAATGACCTTATTCAGTATTCACTATGCATCAGTCCACCTTAAAGTGGGTTGTCAAACCTATCCCTTTGGAAACGTATCCTTTTTTATTTGTCCAGTTGTATAAACGTTCTGTCTTCATCTGTAAGAAAATAACTAGATTTTGACCCGCGCAGGCGCGCGGGTGTATATTTTAAAAAATATGTTGATATTTGTTTTTCATGTAATTATTAGGATTTGGAAAAATGAATCCGAGGAACATAACCGATACCGATCCAAAGATATAGTACCAAACTCAAACATAAATTGATTAAATATTCTAATTATTCAAAATTTTGTTATTTAGAAAACCGAATCTGATCCGAACCGAAGTATTTGGGTATCCGAATTTATCTAAAAATAGATTTATATACTTATATATATTAATTATTTTTAGATTTAACGTATATAAAACATCAAAAATGATATTTTAAATTGGTTTAAATACTTGAAAATATATATAGATAGTCAAAAGTAAATATCTGAAATAATTAAAGTATACTCAAATCACCAAAAATACTTAAAATAATTATTGATTTCGTATCCAAAATTTTAAATCAAGTCAATTGATATGTTAAGCTTAAGTATTATGACATATGTTATTCAAATTTATACGTAATATATTATTTTATTTATACATTTTGAGAAATTTAAAATATATAATGATTTAAGACTTTAAAAATAATTTAAATTAGTTATCCAAACCCAAACCAAACCCGCAAAGATCCAAATCGAACTCAAACCAAAATTTAGAAACATTCTAATAAGGCTGAAATCTTTGACCCCGAAAACTCAAAATACAAACCGATCAGAACTAAACCCGTATGGGTATCCAAAAGCCCATCCCTAGTCATTATTATATATCGTATTTTATCATCATATAATTAATCGTATTTTATATGTACCATCATATAAGTAATCATATAATTAATAGTATTTTATACATACCATCATATAAATAATTACATATATTATATTTTTAAAACTTAATATGAAATATGAAAACCATAATTTGAGTTGGTATTTCAAATTGGGCTTTGTATTATATTTTTCTTATATATATTGACAATATTTTTTTATAATGGTTATTGAAAAATAGTTTAGTAAAAATCCATTTTTGAATATATGTATATTTTTGAATCAATTTTTGATATAAATCAAATTTGAATTATTATTTTGATTTGAAATATGTATATAAAGTTTAAATTTTGTTTTATGGTTAGTTTAGAAAAAAATTTTTTAGGGAATTAGATTGACCCATTTTGATATATTTTAAAAGTGGCCTAGATAACTTTCAATTTTTTAAAAAAACATAAGCCCATTACTTTTTTTTCTTAATACTACTATCCTTGTTTTCAAACAAAAATATTTTTTTTTAAAAGACTTCAATCCATGTTTCCAAACACTCCAAATTTTTAAAAGTCCTATTCAAGTCTCCAAACACTCCAATTTTGTACATGAGTTTTAATAAGATAGATTTTGCATAATTTGTGTGTACTTTCGTTTGTTATTTCCAAGAATTGATTTTAAAAAAAAAAGTCATTAAAAATATCTAATCCGCGACAAATAGTTTACAAAAAATCTCAAAGTGTAACCGAATAATTGAAAATGAGATTTGCTTCGATAAATAACACTAGTATTAAATATTAATCTAGAAATTAGGAGTAATCTAATCTATCAAAATAATCCAATTTATAAATAAAGAACTCAATAACCAGACGCTTCAACTTATCTCTCTCTCTCTCTCTCTCACTCAACAAAAACCCTAACCGTCTCATTTCTCCATCACCATGGCTACTACCACCGCTACCTCAGACGCCGGCGAAGGACCAGTGATGGCCCTCATCAACAAACGCCTCCGCGCCCTCCGCAAGAAACTCAACAGAATCACCCAAATGGAAGAATCGATCTCCCAGGGCAAAACCCTAAACAAGGAGCAGCAAGAAGTCCTCCGCTCCAAACCCTCCGTCGTCGTCCTCATCGAGGAGCTCGACAAGCTCCGCGCTCCCCTCTCCGCCGCCGTCTCCGAAGAAATCGCCCTCGCCACTCACCACACTTCCTCCGATCAAACAACCGCCGTGGCTCCGGAGGAGGAGAAGGAAGTCCAAAAGCTGGAGGATTTGGTGAATCTGTTGTACTTTGGCTCGCTCTTCGAGGTGAAGTCGCAGAGCGAGCTGGCGTCGATTATGATGACGAGGACGCACGAGAGAGGGTGCTGTTTGGTGTACGATACTGTTACGGATGAGTCCACGGATCTGTTGTGTGATAAAGATCTGGACTTGATCTCGCGCCTTTGGGGGATGATGGTCTCTAGGCCTGCTGATTCGAGTTTGTCTCATAAGAATGCGTTGGAGCGTTGCGTTGAGCATGCGAAGCTGTGGTTAGCGAACTCGGATCAGCCGATTGAGTCTAACTGTGATGTTTCGTGTAAGAAAAATACCAACTTTGTTTTTGAGTTTTTGAGTTTTGGTTTGGTTTTAGTTATTGAGGTTTTCGTGTGTTTCAGATGCTGTGTTGAGAGAGAAAGTGAAGAAGATTATGGGTTCTAATTACTTTACGATTACACCGGAGATGGTAGTGGCACCGGTTGAAGCAGCGGCTGAAGCTGGTAGCTACGGTTCTTTCCAAGTAGCTGCTGACAGTGAGCAAAAGGTATTCACTTTTTTAGTGTATATGTGAGATGCAAAGCTCTAACTTGATCTGAAGGAGGAGATTAGTGATCAGTTTGTATTCGGATTGTGCTGTGATTCAATCGTAAGAGTGAAATGTGGAATGAGAACATCAGTAAGCTAAGTTGTTTGGATAGGAATAGGATAGAGAAGTACATATCTTAAGTTGCTTGTTTGGTTGTTAGAACTTGGAAGTGTTGTTTTGGTTTTAGAGGACACCGAAAGGACACTTCATCTTGGCTAGAACAAGTTTTGTTGTGTTCTACTATATGTTTCGGGTTTATTCATGCGAGTGGTGGTGAATTACAAATCGTTACAATAATTTTATGCACTATATGGAAATGTTGAGACATGTTTCTGAATGTCTAGTTATGTGATGTTTGAGAACATACAAATCCATTCCTTTGTGGTCTCTTGAGCAAGACTGATGTTCTCTGTTGTTTGCAGGAAGAAGACGCATCAAACTTTAAAGAACAAGAATCTTATGTTAATGATCAATCTGAGCAGCCAAAGGTAATCTTGCGAAATGCGAAAGTATCTTTAAATCGATTGCTCGAGGCTGAATCTGATGATTTATTTTATTTTATTTTATTTTTGGGTTTGAAGGATGAGTCAGTAGTGACGGAAGGAGAGGTGGTTCAAGGACAGCAGGAACAAGGCTATACTCAGGTGGAAGGAGGGAGGTCAAAGAGAGATTACCAGCAGCAACAGTATGTGCCACGAGGATCCCACCAGAACCAGAGAGGTCATAGAGGTGCTAGAAGAGGTTATTCCAATGCCCCCCGGGGAGGTCGAGGTGGTGGTGGTGGATACTCAAACGGGCGGTATGAATCTTATGATAATTCAGGTGGAAACGGTTACCAAAGGAGCCACTACAACAACAGAGGAAGGGGACGTGGTGGTGGTGGTGGTGGTGGTGGAGGAAATGGCCATTCGTACAACAACAACCACCAAGACTCTAATGTTAGTGTTGCGTCTTAGCTTTACTGTCTCTTTGTGGCTTTTGAGTGCGTCTCTCTATGTTTTCCGCTATAACTCATATATAAGCCGATCTCGGGTTTGGAACTTTAATCAAATGGCGCTCTTTTGTTATGTATGAACTTTTGTTCGTCTTTTGTGGCCATCAAAATGATCCGTTCTTCTTTTTCTCTTTCATGAGAGCCATTACATATTCATCCAAAAAGCAGTAACAATTAGCGTATGAAACGTGGCTTGTAGATTGTCCATGTATGCAGAAGAGGGGGCATCAAGTAACAAAAATCTGTTGTGTATCTCAAATTTTCCATCACTGTAATGATACAAAACCCATTATGTTCCTCTGACGAGAATCATGCAAACAATGGAGTTCTTGCACTGTATAATGTTACACAAGTTAAAACCTATGTTACATGGAAACGGAAGCGGGTACGTGGAAGCGGAAGCGTAAGGAAGCGCAGAAGCGAGATTTTTTAAAATATTAGGAAGCGGGTACGTGTTGGAAGCGTATATCCATATAAATATATATATATATATATATATATGCAAAATTTTTAAAAAATTAGGACTAAAAATTATATGATTTAAATTTGAAATAAAACATTTATTCATTTATAATAATTTTGAAATGATTTTATATTAAAATTGTAAAAATACACATAAATTATGTTTACAAAAAATATTATATTAATTATTTTTAATACTTCATAAATAATTGACACTATGTTTCAATATGTGCTATATCTTTAATAAAAAATCTCAATGCATAAAGATAATTTATAGTATTATTTTTGATATTTGTATATTTATAACTCAATATTCATTATTATTAATTTTTTTTATTTTATATAGATTAAAACTATGGTTTTATATTTTATTGATATACATTGTATTTTTTTTTAAAACGGAAGCGTGATTCCAAAACGGAATCATAAGCTTCCAACAGGTTTTTAAAGAGAATATTTTAGAAACGTTTTGGAAGCGAGATTCCGCAAGCTTCCACGAGGTTCCGATTCCGATTCCGGTTCCGAAGCGGGAAGCGGACGTCCGATGAAGCTTCCGTGCAACGTAGGTTAAAACTATAATACATCCAATTCTATGATGAAGTTGGTGAAGAAGAAAGCTATTGTTTTCGCCTTACAACATAGGTAAATCCACTTCCGCAATATACTTTGGTCTCTTTAGTCTGCAGGTCTCCACTTCCTAAGCTCACCAGTTGAGGATTGGTCTGATCATTGGTATCTCCAAGACCTAGCTGGCCATGTTCACCCCATCCCCATGTCTGAACTTCTCCACTCTCTGCAAGGCAGGTTGTTTGCTTAGAACTCATAAAATCTGAAGAACAAAGAGATGTATTGCCTCTCTCCCCCATTTACCTGTTACAGCAGCAGAATGCTCAGCTCCTGCTGCAATTTGCACAACTTTAACTCCATCAAAACCATGAACTTTCTCCAAGAGAGTTTCAGATGAACCTTCTTGCAGTTGTTGCTTCTCGGATTGTTTATCAAGGGTGTTACCAAGCTTGAACACTTTGCCATCAACTGTTCCACAAGACCATAAGAATGAGTTCAGTGAGAGATAATGAAAGTTATTAATTCATCCACAATGGAAATTACCGGTTAGCAGTAAAGCATGATTCCATCCTAAAGCAACATCTCTGAAAGATTCATATGAAGGCAAACACTGAGGGGTTTGAACATCAGGGCTGCCGCAGAATCCTCTTCCCCAAGTGAACAACTCTCCATTAGCTGGTCAAGCACATCAGAAGACAGGGTTTAACAATTACATGATTCGAATCAATCAATGAATCTGAGAATGAAGAGAGTTAAAGGATTAATCAAACCAGATAACGCTGCACTGTGATCTCCATTAGCTGCTATACGAACAACCTCAACATCTTCTAGTCCAGAGACAGCACATGGAAGGTTTACTGATTTTGTTCTCTCTGATGACACACCTAGCTGTCCACGTTTTCCAGATCCGAATCCACACACTTGATTCTCTGAAGACCACAAAGATAAATCAAATGGAGAAACCGGAGAATGAAGAATCAGAAGTGTTACCTGAGAACAAGACAAGTGAGTGGCGCATACCACAAGCTACCATCTTCACACTCTTATCAACAAAGTAAGAGACTTTAGCTGGAGAGGTGAGTGAGATGTTATCACCAAGACCAAGCTGACCAAACGAGCCATTCCCACATGTAAAAAGGGAGCCAGAATCTACACATACAAACAGACAAGTGAGATCAATCTCTCTCTTTGTGAAATTACAAAACATTTTCATTTTAAGTTGACCTGAAACAAAAGCAGAGTGACTCCATCCGGCTGAAGCTTGAGATATAAAATAGTCGTCGTCAAAGAAAGATAGTAACTTTGGCAATGAAGTGTTGAGGTTGTCCCCATGTCCTAATTGACCAGAGTTTCCTCTTCCCCATGTGAACACTTTGCCACCTGCAAAAGAAATAAAAGAGCATACTTTAAGCAGCAAACTTGAACGAAGATTTGGGTGTTTAGTTCACCTACCAGAAGTCAAGGCGATGACGTGAGCGCCGCCGCATGCGAGCATCGAGATGGAAGGAAGTGAGGTCAGCGAGAGAAGCTGCGGGAGATGCTCGTCTTGCAGCTTGGAAGTCCCTAACTGGCCGTCCGTGCCTGCGCCCCAGCTCCATACTTCTTCTTCATCAGCTGGAGATGGAGCCTCGTTGAGTTCGGACATTTATCTGACGGTTGAAATTAGGTTTCTTTGAATTTGATGGTTTGGTCGTTGCGTACTTTTGTCTTAACGACCAAACCGGCTGTGAGTGTTATTATGGTTTTAGTTCTTATGAAATAAATTGATTTTAATCGGGTTTAAAATTTGCCTATAATATTTCGTGATCGTTGAAGAAATAAAATGATTTTAAATTTCGTTAGCTGATTTTGGAGTTACACATGAGAGTCCTATGATTTTAGATTGTTGATAGTCAAGATGCTTTTTATATTGCAACTAACCGGTTTTAAACCATGGCCTCCAAATCTAAGTGATCTCTAAGACAAATATTTTCCTTATATATTTTTCAGAAAATCTATTGCCTCTTGTATATCTTGTATCATTTTTAGGAGACTAGGTTAAGATGAACATTATATATTAAAATTATTTTATGTATTATATCTTTTTACATATTATAAAATAATAAATATATATTGAATAATAAAAATTCAGTAACTATTATATATACAATTAAATTGGTACGAACATATAAATCAATTTTATTAATCTAAACAATATTTTTTTTATTTGATAGGATATGTAATTAAATTTAAATGATATTAACATACAAAGTATATTTTTAATATTAATGTCTATTATATGATATTTTCTACTCATATGGTGTTTTTGATCATTTGTATCTTTAATAGCTAAAACTTTAAATTACTGATAACAAAATTTTCATTGTGAAATTAATAGTCTTAGTAATTTATAATTTTTAAATAAAGTAAAGTTGTCAGTGTTCGTTCAAAGCTTTTATCAAAAAATTGTTCAAAGTAATTTTTGAAACTAAAATATTTATGTATTTTATAGAGTTTATAGTTTAATTTAAAACGATAAATATATATATTTTTTAATCTTAATAATTAATTAAATTAGACTTTTTACTTTTATGATTTTGTAATCATTTGTATTTTGTCATAACAAAAATTTTAAACCATGGATCACAAAATTTGAATGTGAAACTTTTAACAGTTTTAGTAATTTATAGTCGTTTTTAAAAATTCAAAATATAACATATATATTAAAATCTAAATTTTTATTATATGGTTATTGTGATTGTTTAATTTATTTTAATATTTTAAAATTAAACAAATATGATAGAAGATACACTAATTTTTATCAAATTTTTTTTAAAAAAAAAATTTATCAAATTTTTTAATATTCAAAATCATTCATTGTCATATATACTTTAGCCATATTAGAAAATTCCGTAACATTTATTTATGGTTAGTTTAGTCAAAATTTTATTATATAATTGGATGAACCAACTTATTTTTTCTAATGATTCAAATAATCAACCTAGTGATGACACGTGATTACAAAAATAAATTGTAATGTTTCTCAATTAATATATATAGGATTACTATTTTATTTGTTTTCTTTCCTGTGTGATTCTCAATTACATTTAAGTTGTAATATCTTACTCCCTCTGTTTCTTAATATTACATATTCTAGTTTTTTCACATATTTTAATAAAACATATTAAATTTGCATAATTTTTTTGTGTTTATCTTTATTCCATAATTTTAAGCCAATAAAAATTCAGTAAGTGCAATTAAGTTTTTTGAAATTTGAAATTAATTAATAAAACATGTTTTGAAAATATAAAAAATGAATCATTTTAAAAAAAAAAAAATTTAGAATATGTAATATTAAGGAACAGAGGGAGTACTACTTAGTAGGCGGCATATAAAAATTTCGACAGGTTGTCTTTTTTCACATATCACTATTACTAAAAGGGAACTCCAATAAATCTGATTTTATTGTGCTACAAAGGTAATCAAATCACTTAGCGGGTTATCTCCACTCACACAAATTATTATATTTGGAAAAGGAAAAACACAACAAATACCACACCATGACATTGTGTTCTCCGTTATTCATCAGCCATCATGAGAGGTTATGTAGGTTAAACACATACAAATAATTTGATCTTGCTTGCAAATGATCCAAATCCCATACGAACAATTAAACACACACAAATTTGACATACAGTGAGCTGAACAAGACAAGTCAGTTGGTTTCATTCTTGTGCTGTGAAAGGGTGCTTTGCATAATGCGGTTGGCGTTAGCTTGCTCGAGTCCCTCACGTCTATGAAATTCTTTGATCTGCATCACAACGAAAATGAAAAAAAAAATGTCGAACAATATGTATCATAATATGTAATGAATGTAATCGCTTTGTACCTCATCAATCGGTACATCTTTGAACTGTGGAAGAACTAGACGTTGAACAAACTCAATGAATGAAGCTGTGATGGGTTCAGTTACCCCGTCTGCAAATTCAATCGCAACTTTCTCCGACGCCAACGTCACTTGTAAGAGTAGACCGTCTTCACTCTCTGAAAGATATTTTCATACATTTCAATAAAGGTTACAGAATAGAACAATTCAAATGAAAATTTTTAATAAGAGAAGAAAATTAAACCGTTAAGAATATCTCCTCCGACTTTGTTCAGTTTGAATCCATTTTCTTGGAAGTACTCTTGGACGTAGTTAATGTCACTGAAACGATGTTTAAGTCGATGAACCGCAACAGCAAGATGGTTCAATGTGTAGCCGTGGATAAGCGCCCATGCCGCATACTCACTCTCTCTTTACCATTCATACATATAATTAAAACGTTGATCAGCTCTATAACCACCAAATGTATTAAGTAAAAGTTATATATTATTAATGTTTAAGAAGTTATCTGATATATATATACTTGACAAGTTGATTAAATTCGGCGGATGTTGGCTTTTCCCAAATTAAAGACCCCAAAGTACTTGAAAGAATCGCTTGCTTACCACCTTCTGGTTTCAAATACTTCCTTATTATCTCCTAATTAACCATACATTTGGAAAATGTCAAAAAAATCATGTATAACCACAAATTAGATACGTCGAAGACTCTCATAATGACAACATTATGTTCGTTGTTATCCATACCTGTGATTCAAGGCTTAATTCGTCCACAAGAAGCTCAGCTATAACAAGCCGTGGCAAAGGGCCATTGCCTAGACCGTGACCATCACCCGAGACGTGAATATCCGGAGGAGAAAGCCACACAAGTTGTACTTTGTTTTTTGGAAATTCAAGTCTGCCTCCAATTTTATATCCATAATCCATGAAAAAGCTCGACAAAGATTCTATCCCATAACCATCAACCTAAAACACACCCAAATAAATAAACAAAATCAGTGAGAGAACGCTCCATATTGTAGTTAAAAGCATAAAAAGGAAGAAAAAAAAATTGTAGCCTACTAACAAGCACAATGGACCCTACATGAAAGTTTATACTCCATGGAAGTTTGAAAGCCATTTATCTTAGTCATAACTCATAACTCATAACCATAATTTCAAAAATGATGCACTTAAACTCTTATATCTTCTTTTTTCTTGAAAACATTCTTAAACTTTTGATGTGTAAAAAACCAACGTGTTGGGCTTAAGACAGAGCCGGGCATGCGCAAAGTTAGTATTAGGGATATATATCTCACATCGGGAATTCTAAGGGACATTAAGTAATATATAAATGGTTAGGGCTAATCCACTAATCACTAATTGGTTTTAAGTTGGAAACTCATAATAAACTCGAATCTAACATGGTATCAGAGCCCAGATCCTAAATACCCTAAAAACTCCTAATTAATATAATCTTATCCAACCGGATATAAATGTCGTAATTGACTCGCTCGACCGAATATAACTGTCTTAAAATTCCGAGATTTCTGACTGATAAGAACCATCATCTCGAGAAGAGGTATTAGGGATATATATCTCACATTGGGAATTCTAAGGGACATTAAGTAATATATAAATGGTTAGGGCTAATCCACTAATCACCAATTGGTTTTAAGTTTGGAAACCCATAATAAACTATTAGAATTCCTTAGAATTCCCAATGTGGGATATATATTCCTAATAATTAGTTAAACCAATTCTTGAATTGTAAGTTAGTACCTTGAATGTCCTGAAAAAGAAGTGGTCGTAGGAGATCTTTTCGTTGTCCATAGACTGAACTAGTTCCCATACCGTCTTGGCCATCGGATTCTTCCTCAAGTACGTTTTAAGTATACTTTCAAGCACATCACGAAGAAATGTTTCACTTCCTCCCTGATTACACAATATAAACATGTATTTATTATCACGCTGATTAACTGATCTGAATTTTGTAAGAATTAGAAAAATATTAGAGAAAGAACCTTGAATGATGAAGCGTGAGGCAAGTCGAGAGTACCCATGTTGTAAGATCTTTGAGCTCTGTGAGTATGAGAAATACAACTTTGCTTGATTGTTGTTAATCTTATATCATATAGTAGATTCGTACGTAATCATGTTAAAAATGTTTAGTGTAATTAACTATTATTATTTGAAAAAGAGCGTCGAATAGGCCTGGGCAAATAAACCGAATCCGATAACCCGAACCGAATCCGATCCGATAAAAATGAATCCGAACCGATCCGAACCCGATGTAAATACCGAATGGATCTTGTTTTGTGGTATTTTGGGTTATGGGTATTATCCGAACCGAACCCGAATCTAAATGGATATCCGATAGAACCCGAAACATTTAAAACCTCGAAAAGATCTTATACCAAACATGATCTCAATTCCTAATATGTATCCAAAATACACTAAGAAATATTGAACATCTAAAATACTTATCTATTACATGAAGGTTGATGGTTCTATTACATGAATGTTGGTGGTTCTATTGCATGAAGGTTGATGGTTGAAGTTGGCCGTTGAATCTTTAAGTATTTAGATTTAGATTTTGTTTTCGTTAAACAATGTTTCTCATTTCATGAGAACTTGGTTTTCGTTTTATGCTTTTATTTATTTGGTTTTCTTTTTATCAGTAAATATGTTTACTTTTCGTTTGATTTTGAATGATCAAGGTTGATGTTCCTTATTTTTGAATCGATTTTACTTAACTTTTGGTTACAAAATAGGTACAAATCAGATATTTTAAAATTGAAGAACCGATTTTACTCATGTTTTAGTTCTAAAATAGGTAAAAATCAGGTACTTTTAAACCGAAAAATCGATTGGGACCCGAACCCGAAAGTATATTGGGTTGTGCCGGTTCTTTGAAGATTTACTAACCCCGACCCGAACCCGATAGAACCCGAACCGGTCCCGAACCGAACTTTCATATAATCCGAATGGGGCTGATTTTGATAAACCCGAAAAACCGAAACCCGAATGGATAAAACCGAAACCCGATTGGGACCCCGAATGCCCAAGCCTAGCGTCGAAAAATACCAATTGCTAGCCGACAGTAATTAAACTGAATTTTATAGGGATAGTGGAAGACAATCGTATAAAACCAATAAATTATCGAACGAATATTTGATGGGATAGTGGTAGCTCAGTTAAAGCCACGAAGTCAACACAAGCCACGAAGTCAACACGTGTACGGCGTGCAGTAACCGTATCTATTCACATCAGGGACACGAGACGAACAGATATATTAGAGCATCATTATTGGGAGTTGATACCGACAAAAGTATATCAAAAATTAATGTTCATGTTTTATCATGGTTTTAGTGGGTAATAAATTTTTTTGCCATTTATTTAAAAGTGAATCAATTAAGGTTTTAGATAGTGACTGCGGTTTAAGCGGTGCGGAACAAGCGATTCAACTGCAGTGCAGTTTTAACAGTTATAAAAATGTATAGATATATAATATATGTAGAGATTTTTGTTACTGTTAACTGCAGAGTGGGGCGGAACGATGGTCACCATTCGAAGCCTAAATGTTGAAACCCATGTTCGGAATCTAGCGCGAATCGGACGGTCGGTTTGGGTCTAGCGAGTTGGAGAAAAATCAGAGATTAATCGCCGATTAATCGGGGATTAATTTTTAATGATTATTCAATTTTCTGATATATTATAGATATGAATAGATGATTTCCGTTTTAGGTAATGATATTATCTATGGAAAGTGGTTTCTGAAGCTTAAATATAAGGGACCGTTCGCGAGTTCGATCCCAGTCTCCGTTTTTTGCTATTTTTTTTTGTTTTTTTCATTAATAGCATAGTTGTAAATTTATCTTCTTCCCCAATATGTTTTAGAGTTTCGCAAACTTAATTGCAAAGCCGCCACAGTTTTGTTCCACTGATTTCATCTGTTTCTTTTGCATTTTTCTTGATGTTTATACTTAATATTTATAGATTTAACATCTAGAACTCGATTATAAGCTCAAAACCTCAAAAACTTGAATTTTTTTTTATGACTCCGAGTTATTAGCCGAATAAGACAAAATCGTCTCGCTTAACCTCCGCTTAGCATTTCCCTGCCGTTTAATCTGGCAGTGCAGCCGCG
Source organism: Brassica rapa (assembly GCF_000309985.2). Taxonomy (NCBI): domain Eukaryota; kingdom Viridiplantae; phylum Streptophyta; class Magnoliopsida; order Brassicales; family Brassicaceae; genus Brassica; species Brassica rapa. Next base: position 18,699,393 of record NC_024802.2, on the reverse strand, counting down.
TTTTAGAACCTGGGTTGAAACCTGTAAAAGTAGTATCTGACGAAAATCTATGCAGCGAACCAAATCAATCTTCTTTCCTTACTTTTGACCACCCTCAATAGAAACCGTGACTTGACCGTAGATGCTTTAAAAAACCACAATTTAGTTCAAAATCATATATGTTAACCAATAAAGCTTTTCTTTCTTTAAAAAATCTACAGCAAAAAAAAAATTTCTAAAAAATTAAAAATAAAACTAGAAAACTTTATTTTTAAAGAAAAATATTAGTAATTTAGAAAATTACAACAAAAAAAATTACATCAAATAAATTTACAGATCAAATTCTACGGTAAAAAAATATAAAGCTACAGTCCTTCACGAATCTATCTTAATTTGGCTTGTATTGCCCACCTTGTAATCCCTCACATCAACTTTATTTTATTTGCTTCAAAAGTCCAAAAAGCGGACACCAACATATGTCCATGTCAATAAACAAAAAGTTCAAGAAAATACAATCCCAAAGTACAAACCCAATATAGTTTAGGGGAAGGAGAGACAAACCAAGCCAACGAATATAAATATAAGAGAGCCTTTCTACCGTGAGCTCACGAGACAATTTTGTATAAGAGTTTTGTTGTTTATATACATCCCGCAAGCCAACCACCATCAGGAAACTTCCACATCAACACCCAGCTGAAGCAACCCTGCATTCACATTTCCTCTGTCACGCCTCTATATATATACCAAAACTTACTAGAGAGATATACAGGAGCTATGCAAAATCACCAGACCTTGATAACAGCGGCCCCGACTTGTCATTGGCCCTGCTTATACCAATTCTTCTCACCGTGGTTGCTCCTCCCTCTGTGTCATTGCTTATAAGCAGTTGTTCCGCAAAGTTTTTCAGCCCCTGCAGCATAGTGGACGAAATATTGTCAATCAGCAAATGAAGAAGTTTCCCTTTTAACTTGAATAAGCTGACATGTCTTCTCAAATAAGAAAAGACACCTTAGTTCCAACATCTCCAAGCAAATTTCGAGCTTTCTGGTTTACAGGAAGTTGAAGCTGCTCCTATAAGATTGAAGTTCGCATAATATTAAAAAGGATAAAGGGAATATCACATTAACGCAAAAAATATGTTAATACAGACATATATGGATCAATTCGATTAAAGAGAAGCCCTACCATGTCAGGCAGTTTTGTGCTCTTGCCTCCAAAATAATTATACAAGTGTAGCATGCAAACATTCGTGACATCCTGCCACCAGAAACAGAATCAGCACTGAGTTACCAATTCGTGGGTGATTCAATTAAAGAAACCATGATTATGATTTGATTTTCAACGGCTAATGATGCCTGCTAATAGAACTCCATGTGGTTCATAGTCACAGCTATAAGATAAATGTACCTGCTTGTATTCCAGCGTGTCCAACTTCCCATCCTGCAAAAAAAAATGTTACAGGACAGTAATCATTAGAAGATATACCAAAAGAAAATGAAATGCTAGAAAGGAGAATTCTAATTCCTGATATGAACTCAAAGACTAAGTATTTGACAACTACCAATCACTTTTACATCGCATATCGTCAGCATTGCTCATAAAACTTAAAAGGACTCACCAGACCACTTATCAAATCATTCAACGACTGCAACTCATTCTCAAGCGAGTTGATATCTCCACGAGCCAAGGTGACCTGTTCAGCATAACCAAAAATCACATTTCGTTGGTCCAAGACTGTATCAACACACTACATATACATAACAATGAAAGCTAAATTATATCTAAATTCAATACCTGGTTCTTGATTTCCTTGGAGAGATCAATCTGCTTCTCTACCTTATCATCCATATTCTGAATCTTTTGCGTTAAATGCCTTTTTGCAGCCTGCAAAACCCAAACGATTATGATCCACACATTAATAAATCACCAGAAACACCAAAGACTCACCGCAAGGGTCGCAGAAACTTGCTCCAGATTCTTAGTCAAGTTAGCCACGGCAGTAGCCATGTTGGCTTTCGTCACATACATAAGGTCAGTGAACGAGAGTCCCTAACCAATAAACCAAACACAACCATTTTGTTTAGTTCCCCTAACATGACACATTCACATCTAAAACTTCCATCTCACCTTCCACCACATATAACCATATCCTAAAGCTCCCAATGCCGCAGCAGGAACCGCAAGTGCTTGCAAGTTTGCTGACACACACACACAAATAAAATCAAGAAAGACAAATGATGAAAAAAAAAAAATTCTCCGACAGAATATGTCACAAAAAAGTACAAAGTTTCAATCTTTACATACCACCAGAAACTCCATTCATAACCGTTATCTGCCGAGCCGAAGCTAGCTGACGAACCTCCATAGCCAAACGACGAACCTGTGCAGCTATAGCATCGGAGACATCAGAGTCTCCTTCCTCTCCAGATCTCTCCATACCCTTCACCAGAGACTAATCCAATTCCAAATCAAAAAGGTTAAATTTTTAAAATTAAAAAAAAAAGAAGAAGCAAAATTGATGTAAAGTTACCTGCAATTCACCCAATATATCAGATAATTTACCGTTCTTCATCATGATCGTGCCGGTATAACCTTACGATCCAACAAAAAAAGGAAGATCCATTTAGTAGTGAAGCACAAAGAGAGAGAGAGAGAGATGAGCTGAGAGAAATTGAGAAACAGTACCTGCTCCGGCTAAGAGAAAGATCCTTGATAAGCCGATTCCGGTTTGCATCGCCATAGCTCCGGCTGTTTTTTACTCCGCCGCCGACTCGTCGAGCTTCTCCGTCTCGGATCGAAGAATTTAATTTAGGTTTCAATTTTTTGTTTTTTTTAGAGTTACGTAACGTACGTGCTTGCTTGCTACGAGTTTGCTAGTGAACGACGCCGTATCAAGGTCAAATTCAACTGCCGTAACTCGCGGCGGTAAAAACCGTAGTGTCGTAGTTGCCTTGCCTTCAACTTTTTCAGTTTTCACCTACATATTTGCTGCTACGTGGCACGTGACAAATCGAACCAAAATTAAGAAATAATCGAAGCCGGGCCAAGTTCAAGTCAACACTGGGGTTAAATTATATTGATCTTATAATGTATTCAGAATCAAGAAAATAAGTAACAAATTAAAAAAGCGGTATCTTCTTTCGATTTATTCCACATTTACCAAAACTTAAAATTTAAACCTATAAATAAAACAAATTTAATGCCACGTTCAACATTTCTATTTATTAGTATATTTAATACAAATACATACTTTCTCATTTTCGTGTCATTTTGACATTTCGAACAGATTAAAAAAATAATTGAAATATATTTAAATTATTATTAGTTACATCTATTTGACCGATAGTATTTAAGATAAATAAAATTGTTTATAAAATCAATGCAATTTACAATTACTTTTAGCTGGAAATAAATATAATTTACATTAAATTCTAAAATGATATTTTTTATTTAACAAGAAAATGTTATAATCACATTTATTACGAACAGAATGAGTATACTGCATGTCTATTATTGTGTCTCCAAGTGAACGTTTTATGTTAAACTAACAACTAGAATGTACAAGTACTTCCGGAACACTTACTATATGTTTCTCTGGCAGCAGAGAGGAAGATGTCAATGTCATGACCAAAGTAGAACTCTTTTAAGAGTACATAATACATCAGACATATTTGGCCTCAGCTTAGCCTCAGACATTGCAACATATTGGCAGTCAAAGAAGCCCCTTTGTGAGGACTGTCCTTCAAGTTTTGTGTTTGTTATCCTAAAAAACTTTCCTTCAATCTCCTAAGTAAGGTATTGCGTAATCCACCAGATTTAGTTCCACTCCGACTTTTGCTTGGTCTATAGTTGGACGTCGCAAGAATAAAACCTACAAATTTGATTTCACTTGCTACAACAGATCATAAAACCAAAAGAAGAAATGTACCAAAACCAAACTTGAAACAAGATTGTCCTATGCATTTATCATTGAACCTTAAATTTATAAGATAGAAAGACAATTCATGAAACATGTGGAATACTATGAAAACTTACTAATTTAAAAGAAACCATAAAAACTGGCACAACAATCACCACTTCAACGCCAGAATGGCACCACGAGTCCCCCCAAACACTTCAGTGTTGTATACAAAAATCGACCAAACATTTAAGAAAAATAAATGTGACTGGAGTAATCACAATGAAGCGTTAAAGGGAACTCATGGGGGCATTTGACTCTCTTCTAGCTTGGCCTGATAAAATAATACTAATTGCATGCCTATTTATATATCACTGCAATTTACAAAGGTCTCCAATCAAAATTTTCATAATGGGGCCAATAATCATATATTCGAATAAATCAATTAAAGAACGTGTGGAAATTCGATTATGTGAAAGATGAATCGAGTCGAAATGTTGGGCTTCGTTAGGAATTTGACAGAATATTTTTATTTTGTCCCTCCGTTTGCTTGGAAATATTTTGAAACGACAGAAGTATTCTTTTCACTGATACTCTATGCCTTTTCTTCTTCTTTTGTTTATGATCACTCATCAAATTAATGTGTATACCATATATTCTCCATAACTATCAGTTAATCGTTTCTTACATCATTAATTTGACTTTGAATTTTCCAATTCAATATATAAATTTGATACAATCATACGATGCACCACGTATGGGGCTAAAGAGTTGTTTTTTTCTTTTGTTAACTAGTTAGTTTCAAAGAACAGTCGATTTCAGCTATAAGAACAACAATTCATTACATCATTTATTAGTGTGTATATATATATATATTATGTTGTAAGACTATTTTTTGTTGATGATCATCATTTTTTTTAATCAGCTGATCAGGAACAAGATGTTACTAAGCTTTTCTCCAAATTATAATACAAATAAGTAAAAATACAAAATTAACTATTGAAGAGTATCTCCTTTTCAAAATGTAGCAAGAACCGGTATGGGCACTTCTAGCACATAAAATATAACAGAATCTCTACGTACGTTACGTGTTTAGATCCTTTCTATCTTGTGAAAAGCCGTAAGGACTTTTGGCAAAATTCTTATTCTCCTTACTCTTTCCTTTTACCCCAATTAGCGTCTACATTCAAAATGCTTTCCTTGGTCATGACTTCTATCATGGACGATTTCACTCCATCTCTGGTCTCATAGAACATTAGGGTTTATCCTCTAAGACTCTAACTATATATAGAACATAACTACTTCCATCTTCTCAAACCTTATATCAACCTCTTGTGTTCATATTTCCACCCATATATAATGCAATGCTAACCTGTAACATATAAACTAAGTATCAATATTCTTGGTCGGATGTCTCCTAGAGTTCCTCTGAGCACTTCATTGGGTATACAATTTCTTATGAAGATTACCCACTGAAGTGTTTGGGGGAACTCCTGGACCCATTCTACGGTTTCAAATATAATACATCCAGAAAATAAGGTATTCTCAATTGATGCTAACACTTTTTTTCCTCTTTTGCTAATAACTATTATTATATTTATTTTCAAATTCGTTATAACTATATTAGTCTTATGCAAATGTTTATCAAATTCAGACGAATATATAATTGGAAATATCATTTTGGAACGGATTATATCTTATATACTTTTCCAAATTTTCATTTTACATTTGAGTATAGTACGTTGTACATTTCTATTTAATAGTATATATAATACACATAAATATAGTGCATGTTTATTATGTCTACACGATATATATACATAGTATACAATCATATGTATGAAAAGTACAAATTCAATTCCAGTTACAAAAGTCAAACGTTTTATGATAAACTAACAACTCAAATGGACAAGTACAAAACTCACATTTTATGCCAGCGTGCATTAATCTAGCAGCAGCTAGCATACTTTCAGAACTAGTCTTAATTTCAGTCCACGAAATCTTAAGTTCAAAAGAAAAGAGAGAGAATAAGACAAAAAATGTAATATGTAGAATGTGATGTTAAAGACGGACCCTTTCCGAAAACAAAAATACATACACTCATAATTAAAGACCTAAACTATCTTCGGCTGGTGCTTCACCTGTCACGTGGACCTCTCCCACGAGTCACCACCGAAGAAGCACCCGGAGCTTTAACTCTCCGTTTCTCCGCCAGCGGAGAGGAAGAAGATGTCATTTTCATGACCGTCTTTGAAGTAGAACTCTTCATCTGAAGCTCTTCAAGAGTAGATAATACATCCGACATATTTGGCCTCAACTTAGCCTCTTGATTGAGGCACTGCAACGCAATATTAGCAGCCAAACAAGCCCCTTTGTGAGGATACTGTCCTTCAAGTTTTGTGTCCATTATCCTAAACACTTTCCTTCTATCAGCTCCTAAGTAAGGTATTGCCCAATCCACTAGAATTCGTTCCACTCCGACTTTCGATTGGTCTACAGTTGGACGTCCTGAGAGTAACTCGAGCAAGACCACACCGAAGCTGTAGACGTCGCTTTTTGTGGTTATTCGACCCGTGGAGACATATTCAGGTGCTGCATATCCATGAGTTCCCATCACCTGAGTTGATACGTGTGTTTTGTCTCCTTTCGGTCCTTCTCTCGCCAAACCAAAATCAGAAAGCTTTGCATTGAAGTCCTGCACATGGATGAAAACCAATAAATCTCTCTATAAGAAGTTTTATGAAAAGATAAATATACATTTATAAATTTAGACTGAAGCTTTGATGCTGAGGTTTAACTAATCTAGACTGAAGCTTTGATGCTGAGGTTTCAAATTTTTAAAAGTAAAAAAAATATTTAAACTTTCAAAATAAAAATAAAAATGAACTATTTTGGTCAATTATTTTTTGAAGATTATTTTTGGTGACAAAAACTTAAAAGAGTTATTTAAGAGAACTGTCCATCAAAATATATATGCTTATAAGTTATAACCGATCAGTTTTTGATTTTTTTAACAAACTTTATAGTATTCGAACCAACTAATATTTAAAGTTTAATTAAATATGTTTATATTAAATAGTATATTGAAATATTTATTATTATCCAAACATTAAAAAAAGAGTAAAAATATTTTTATTGGTTTCACATAACTTCTACATTAATAGAAAAAAGCAAACAAAAAAAATGTGCTAAAACCAAATTGTAAACAAGACTGTCCTATGCATTTATCACTGAACCACAAAATTTAAAAGATAAAATTTTGGCAAACAAACATGTAAAATGTTGTTAATTCACTCGTACCGAATCTAGTAGAATATTGGAGGCCTTGAAGTCTCTATATATGACTTGTGCATCGTGAAGGAAAGCAAGCCCTCTCGCGGCACCAATTGCCACTTTCATCCTTGTTTTCCACGGAATCGGCTCTGCCCCACCTACATAATATACCCTCAAATATATACTTTTGAATATACACATATTAAAATTAAACCAACATTTATGTTTTTAATAAGTGTAAATTGTGAGTTTTTATATTTGAGACCCTAAATTTTATAAATATGTTTTACAACACATCAAATATAAATTTAATATGATTTTTTCCAAGGGACTCCAAGATAATTACGAGACAATAGATTATAGATCTTACTTAAGGACAAGTTTACTTACGTCTAAAGAGATGACTTTCTAAGCTTCCTTTGGGCATGTCCTCGTATACCAAAAGCCTAATGTAATCACCCTTCAAGCAGTATCCAATTAATTTCACAAGATTCATATGGTGAAGCCTCCCCAGATAGTCAACCTCAGCCTGTAATAAAAATCAGCAACTCCTTATAAATTTTAATTTTTAACTCTAGGGCTAAATCTGATTCTTGAACACAGAGCTGATGAGCCTACGTACCAACCACTCCTTGTGTCCTTGAGGCGTATCGTCTTTAAGCTTTTTGACAGCAACAACGATGCCTGATCCTGGTTTTGAAGGCGTTAACGTCCGCTCGTTAATCCATCCTTTGTAAACATAACCAAAACCGCCTTCACCGATAACACTATCAGGTCTGAAGTTCCTAGTGGCTGTCTTTAGATCGTTAAACGTAAAGGCCTTTAGCGTGGGAGATGCTAAGAGAACTCCTTCACTCTTTGGAGTGGGAAGAGAGGTGGAACTCCTGTCATCGCTGTAAGATGGTGGTGCTATGGTTAGGCTTGAGAGGCGAGACGATTGGCTCGGTTTGGCATAGATTCTTGAGGATCCTGATGATAATAAACACTTTATCTAATCATAGTCGTCTCAACTCGTTTGATCAAGAGTTATAAATAAGTATAACATATTACAAATATACAAGAGAGAAGAAGTGTATTTTTACATACCACAATATGGACTTTCTCTGCTATCTACTTTTGCAGATGAACCAAAGCAATTACCCATTAGAAAGAATCAGCGATAGAGAAAGAAATCATACGACAAACTGAAATCAAGGTATACAATGTTTTTGATGAAGCAACGATGTGAGACTATAAATCTTGATGAGGAGAGAAACAAAACAAATAGATAAGAAAAATAACAAAGGGAAAATGGGAAGAAGAAACAGAGGATAGGGACAGGGTAATATGCAAGAAAAGGGAAAGGAATTGAGATGGTCTTTGTAATTGATGTTTGGTCAAACAGAAACAAACGTGTGCACCACCCATTGCTGGTTTGGTCTACTACAACTTATCTAATATATATATTTTACATTTTACTAAACTTTAGTTCCTAAAGTTTGATTTTGTATAATGGCATGGTGTTTGACGAAGACTGGTCTGGATATTGTTAATGGATATATTAGATTATTAGAGGTGAAGTAGAAAACCTCCGTTTGTGTTCTTGTAATTATATATACATCTTTGAAACATAATACAATTCAACAGACTTCGTATCAAAGTTTATTTTTCTCACTAAGGTTGTCTAAGTAGGGTATACGGGTCAAAATAGGTTGGAAAAATAATGTGGAAGGGACATGTTACAAATCTCACATATTACTAATAACTAGGGATTAACCCGGGCTACGCCCGGGATTTTTATATTTTTCTAATTTAAGTTGTTAAATTATTTATATTTAGGTTATGATATATATTTATATAAATGTTAAGATGTATGTTTTAATTAAAATTTATTTTTAAATTTTAACACGTTAAATTAACATATTTTTTACTATTTAAATATTTTTTGTAATTTTATTGGCTATCTAGTTATCATATTTAGCAAAACTATCTGTTGAGTGTTGGAATAAATGTTTTAGATATTTAATTAAACTGCATAGTATTTTCGGATCGACCACATGCTCAACAATCGATCAATCCGTAAAAAAGATGGTCGATCTTCTTGGCGAGGTAATTACAATTTTAGCAAAAATATCTTTGATTTTCAAATTTAAGTATATAACTATTCTTTTGAATATTATTTTTTTTATTGTATTTTTTGATTAAATTATTGTATCATAATGTTTATGTAAATATTTTTTGTGATGTTTGAATTTGTGTTGTTCGTATACTTAACCTAGATGATATTGATCATTTGTTGTTTTTATTTATTTTTTTTAATCAGAAATTGTTTTTATTTAAAAAAATTATTCATATATAATATAATAGTTTAAGTTTGGAAGATTAATCTATATATATAAATTATGTATATTTTTAAAAAAATAATTTAAGATATTATATATTGAGTAACTGAATTTCTTATCTTTAAAATAAAATATTTATATTTTTGTCTTCATGTTATACTCACCAATCCATCATTGATATTTATAACTCAGTATGTTTTTAAAAAAACTTAGTTTTAAGTAATAAACGAGTTTAATAAATTAAATTCATCACCTATAATGTTCTCTAAACTATATTTGAAAACTCTCTAAAATTATATTTTAAGCATAATATTACTATTATTTAATTTTAAGCATAATATATGCAAAACCAACTTAAATTATATTTACAATAGGACTATCCTAAACCGGTTAATAAACCAAAAACAATATTAAACCAACATGAACCAATACCTGATTCGGCGAGGAAGAAAGTGTTTCAGGATAAACGCTTGAATGATTATTAACTATAATGGTTTGATCATGAAAGAGTTAGTATGAATATTAACAATTGTAAGAATACCTTTGAATCTATGAAAAGCAATTCAATTCCCATGAATAAGTTTGGCTTTTGGAAGTTGCGGGTTTCCCAACAATGAATCCACCTAACAAAAAATTTGTTGTCATAAAAAATCTCATTCAAGGTCATTAAAGGTTTTTGGGACGGCAAAAGTTGATGGTGGAACCATTTTTTTGCTCGAGTGCTTTGAAGTTTTCCTTGATAAAGTGAGGTTGATATTGATGGAATAATGAGTTTTATAGGAACTTTCTTGATGTAAAACTATACATTTTTTTTTGTCTAATGTGGTATTTCCATTTTTATATAATTTACTACCATTTTAAGATAGATGTACAGTTTAAGATAGATGTTTAAATCTTAATGTACTTTTTCTATTTTTTTAAATGTTTATTTCCATTTCTTATATTTTAATTTACGTAATATCTATATTTTATATTTTAAAATAGATATTTAAATCTTAATGTAATTTTTCTATTTTTTAAAATTGTGTATTTACTTATATTATATATTTTACATTTTTAGATAGATGTTTAATGCTTAATGAAGTTTTTCCATTTTTTTTAAAAAATTGTGTATTTACTTATTATTATATATATAATTCATATATTATATATTTACATTATTTACTTATTATTTATTTTCCTGTATATGTATTTCCATTTCTTGTACTTTTTATTTACTTAATATTTCTATTTTACATTTTAAGATAGATGTTTAAATCTTAATGTACGTTTTCCATTTTTTTTTAAATTGTATATTTCCATTTGTTATACTTTCTATTTACTTAATACCTATATATTAAATTTTAAGATATATTTTTAAATCTTAATGTAATTTTCCATTTTTTAAATTGGGTATTTACTTATATTATATATTTACTTATTTTTTTTTTATATTGTGTACTTCTATTTCTTATACTTTCTATTTACTAATAATTTTATATTTTAAGACAAATTTACATTTTAAGATAGATGTTTAAATACTAATGTACTTTTTCCATTTTTTTAAATTGTGTATTTCCTTTTCTTATACTTTCTATTTGCATAATATCTATATTTTACATTTTATGATAGATGTTTAAATCGTAATATACTTTTTCCATTGTTTTTAAGTTGTGTATTTCTTTTTCTTATACTTTCTATTTACTTAATATCTATATTTTACATTTTAAGATAGATGTTTAATATTTAATGTACTCTTTCCATTTTTTAAAAATTGTGCATTTACTTATTATTGTATATATAATTCGTATATTTATATATTTATAATATTTAATTATTATTTATTTTTCAATATATTGAGTATTTCTCTTTCTTATACTTTATATTTAGTTAATATCTATATTTTATATTTTAAGATAGATGTTTAAATCTTAATGTATTTTTCTATTTTTAATGTAAAACGGCAATGTTTAATAGAAGAACTTGGACAAATAGTCAAATAGTTATATTTATGTTTTTTTTATATATAAAATAGAAATTTTACATTATGGAGATAAGCCGTTTTTTTAGTGAAAAATGGTAATCTTACATATGTTTAATGTAGTTTTTCCATTTTTTTATGTTGTATGTTTACATTTTATTGTTATTTTTAAATGTAAAATGGTAATCTTACATATGTTTAATGTAGTATTTCCATTTTTTATGTTGTATGTTTACATATTATTTATTATTTTCGAAATTATATATAATGTTTTTTTTTACAAAATAGTAATGTTACATTATGGAGATAAACCGTCTTTTTTTAGTGAAAAATGGTAATCTTACATATGTTTAATGTAGTTTTTCCATTTTTATGTTGTATGTTTACATATTATTTTTTTAAAAATAAAAATGTAAAATGGTAATATTACATTATGGAATTAAGCCGTCTTTTTTTTAAAGTGAAAAATAGTAATTTTACATATGTTCAATGTAGTTTTTCCATTTTTTATGCTCTATATTTCATATTATTTATAATTTTTAAAAATTAGTAATATTAAAATGTAAAACTATATTTTATGCCACGTGTCATCTTTCGGGAGAATTTTTTTTCGCTGATGTGGACGCTCTATGGAGCCTCAAAAGGTCCCTTTTATTAGTAAGTGTACTACTATTTCTTATACTTTCTATTTACTAATAATTTTATATTTTAAGATAGATTTACATTTTAAGATAGATGTTTAAATACTAATGTACTTTTTCCATTTTTTTAAATTGTGTATTTCCTTTTCTTATACTTTCTATTTGCATAATATCTATATTTTACATTTTATGATAGATGTTTAAATCGTAATATACTTTTTCCATTGTTTTTAAGTTGTGTATTTCTTTTTATTATACTTTCTATTTACTTAATATCTATATTTTACATTTTAAGATAGATGTTTAATATTTAATGTACTCTTTCCATTTTTTAAAAATTGTGCATTTACTTATTATTGTATATATAATTCGTATATTTATATATTTATAATATTTAATTATTATTTATTTTTCAATATATTGAGTATTTCTCTTTCTTATACTTTATATTTAGTTAATATCTATATTTTATATTTTAAGATAGATGTTTAAATCTTAATGTAAAACGGCAATGTTTAATAGAAGAACTTGGACAAATAGTCAAATAGTTATATTTATGTTTTTTTTTATATAAAATAAAATTTTACATTATGGAGATAAGCCGTTTTTTAGTGAAAAATGGTAATCTTACATATGTTTAATGTAGTTTTTCCATTTTTTTATGTTGTATGTTTACATTTTATTGTTATTTTTAAATGTAAAATGGTAATCTTACATATGTTTAATGTAATATTTCCATTTTTTATGTTGTATGTTTACATATTATTTATTAGTTTCGAAATTATATATAATATTTTTTTTTACAAAATAGTAATGTTACATTATGGAGATAAACCGTCTTTTTTACTGAAAAATGGTAATCTTACATATGTTTAATGTAGTTTTTCCATTTTTATGTTGTATGTTTACATATTATTTTTTTAAAAATAAAAATGTAAAATGGTAATATTACATTATGGAATTAAGCCGTCTTTGTTTCAACATGAAAAATAGTAATTTTACATATGTTCAATGTAGTTTTTCCATTTTTTATGCTCTATGTTTCGCTGATGTAGACGCTCTATGGATCCTCAAAAAGTCCCTTTTATTAGTAAGGATTAGTAATATTAAAATGTAAAACTATATTTTATGCCACGTGTCATTTTTCGGAAGTAGTTTTTTTTGCTGATGTGGACGTTCTATGGAGCCTCAAAAGGTCCCTTTTATTAGTATAGACTAGGGATTAACCCGGGCTACGCCCGGGATTTTTACTTTTTTCTAATTTAAGTTGTTAAATTATTTATATTTAGGCTGCGAAGTATATTTATATAAATGTTAAGAATGCATGCCATACTTTAAATTTATTTTTAAATTTTAACACGTTAAATTAACATATTTTTTACTATTTAAATATTTTTTTTGTAATTTTGTTGGCTATCTAGTTATCATATTTAGCAAAACTATCTGTTGAGTGTTGGAATAAATGTTTTAGATATTTAATTAAACTCCAGAGTATTTTCGGATCCACCACATGCTCAACAATCGATCGATCCGTAAAAAGATGGTTGATCTCCTTGGCCAGGTAAGTATAGTTTTAGCAAAAATATCTTTGATTTTCAAATATTAAGTATATAACTATTCTTTGAATTTTTTTTTTGAATTGTATTTTTTGATTAAAATATTGTATTATAATGTTTATGTAAAATTTTTTGTGATGTTTGAATTGTGATGTTCGTATACTTAACCTAGATGATATTGATGTTTAACATTATTGTTTTCTGGAAATAGAAAATAATGATATATCAAAACGTATCTAATACTTGTTAAATGATAGTATAATGTAAATTACATCCATTATTTGAAAATAACCATTTGTTGTTTTTATTTATTTATTTTAATCAGAAATTATTTTTATTTAAAAACATTATTCATATATAATATAATAGTTTAAGTTTGGAAGATTAATCTATATATATAAATTATGTATATTTTTTTAAAAAAATTAAGATATTATATATAGAGTAATTGGATAAAAGCTGAATTTCTTATCTTGAAAATCAAATATTTATATTTTTGTCTTCAAGTTATACTTACCAATCCATCATTGATATTTATAACTCAGTATGTTTAAAAAAAAACTTAGTTTTAAGTAATAAACGAATTTAATAAATTAAATTCATCACCTATAATGTTCTGTAAACTATATTTGAAAACTCTCTAAAATTATATTTTAAGCATAATATTACTATTATTTAATTTAAGTTATTTTAAGCATAAGATATGCTAAATCAAATTAAATTATATTTACAAAAGGACCATCCTAAACCGGTTAATAAACCAAAAATAATACTAAACCAACATGAACCAATACCTGATTCGGCGAGGAAGGAAGTGTTTCGGGATAAACGCTTGAATGGTTATTAACTGTAATGGTTTGATCATGAAAGAGTTAGTATGAATATTAACAATAAAATTATGGATTAGATTAATTTAAATTTGTAAGAATACTTTTGTGTCTATGAAAAGCAATTCAATTCCCATTAATAAGTTTGGCTTTTGGAAGTTGCGGGTTTTCCAACAATGAATCCAACTAACAAAAAGTTCGTTTTTATAAAAAATCTCCTTCAAGGCCATTAAAGGTTTTTGGGATCGCAAGAATTGATGGTGGAACCATTTTTTTGCTCGAGTGCTTTGAAGTTTTCCTTGATTGTGTGAGGTTGATGTTGATGGGATAATCAGTTTTATAGGAACTTTCTTGATGTAAAACTATACATTTTTTTTGTTTAATGTGGTATTTCCATTTTTATATAATTTACTACCATTTTAAGATAGATGTACATTTTAAGATAGATGTTTAAATCTTAATGTGCTTTTTCCATTTTTTTTTAATTGTGTATTTACTTATATTATATATTTTACATTTTAAGATAGATGTTTAATGTTTAATGAACTTTTTCCATTTTCTTAAAAATGGTGTATTTACTTGTTATTATATATATAATTCATATATTATATATTTACATTATTTACTTATTATTTATTTTCCTGTATATGTATTTCTATTTCCTGTACTTTTTATTTACTTAATATCTATATTTTACATTTTAAGATAGATGTTTAAATGTTAATTTACGTTTTTCATTTTTTTAAAACTGTATATTTCTATTTGTTATACTTTCTATTTACGTAATATCTATATTTTAAATTTTAAGATATATTTTTAAATCTTAATGTAATTTTCCATTTTTTAAATTGGGTATTTACCTATATTATATATTTACTTATTAATTATTTTTATTTATATTGTGTATTTCTATTTCTTATACTTTCTTTTTACTAATAATTTTATATTTTAAGATAGATTTACATTTTAAGATAGATATTTAAATACTAATGTACTTTTTCCATTTTTTTTAAATTGTGTATTTCCTTTTCTTATACTTTCTATTTGCGTAATATCTATATTTTACATTTTAAGATAGATGTTTAAATCTTAATATATTTTTTCCATTGTTTTTAAGTTGTGTATTTCTTTTTCTTATACTTTCTATTTACTTAATATCTATATTTTACATTTTATGATAGATGTTTAATATTTAATGTATTCTTTCCATTTTTTTTTAAATTGTGCATTTACTTATTATTGTATATATAATTCGTATATTTATATATTTATATTATATACTTATTATTTATTTTTCTATATATTGAGTATTTCTCTTTCTTATACTTTATACTTAGTTAATATCTATATTTTAAGATAGATGTTTAAGTTTTAATGTATTTTTTCATTTTTAATGTAAAACGACAATGTTTAATAGAAGAATTTGGACAAATAGTCAAATAGTTATATTTATGTTTTTTTTTTTTTTTATAAAATGGTAATGTTACATTATGGAGATAAGCCGTTTTTTTAGTGAAAAATGGTAATCTTACATATGTTTAATGTAGATTTCCATTTTTTTATGTTGTATGTTTACATATTATTGTTATTTTTAAATGTAAAATGGTAATCTTACATATGTTTAATTTAGTATTTCCATTTTTTATGTTGTATGTATACATATTATTTATTATTTTCAAAATTATATATAATGTTTTTTTACAAAATAGTAATGTTACATTATGGAGATAAGCCGTCTTTTTTTTAGTGAAAAATTGTAATCTTACATATGTTTAATGTAATTTTTCTATTTTTTATGTTGTATGTTTACATATTATTTTTTAAAAATAAAAATGTAAAATGGTAATCTTACATATGTTTAATGTAGTATTTCTATTTTTTATGTTGTATGTTTACATATATTTATTATTTTCGAAATTATATATAATGTTTTTTTGTTTTTTTTTATAAAACGGTAATGTTACATTATGGAGATATGCCGTTTTTTTAAGTGAAAAATGGTAATCTTACATATGTTTAATGTAGTTTTTCCTTTTTTTTATGTTGTATGTTTAGATATCATTTATAATTTTTGAAAATTAGTAAAACTATATTTTATGCCACATGTCATCTTTCGGAAGTAATTTTTTTTTGCTGATGTGGGCGCTCTATGGAGATTCAAAAGGTCCCTTTTATTAGTATGTATACATATTATTTATTATTTTCAAAATTATATATAATGTTTTTTTACAAAATAGTAATGTTACATTATGGAGATAAGCCGTCTTTTTTTTAGTGAAAAATTGTAATCTTACATATGTTTAATGTAGTTTTTCTATTTTTTATGTTGTATGTTTACATATTATTTTTAAAAAATAAAAATGTAAAATGGTAATCTTACATATGTTTAATGTAGTATTTCTATTTTTTATGTTGTATGTTTACATATATTTATTATTTTCGAAATTATATATAATGTTTTTTTGTTTTTTTTTTATAAAACGGTAATGTTACATTATGGAGATATGCCGTTTTTTTTAAGTGAAAAATGGTAATCTTACATATGTTTAATGTAGTTTTTCCTTTTTTTTATGTTGTATGTTTAGATATCATTTATAATTTTTGAAAATTAGTAAAACTATATTTTATGCCACGTGTCATCTTTCGGAAGTAATTTTTTTTTGCTGATGTGGACGCTCTATGGAGCTTCAAAAGGTCTCTTTTATTAGTATAGATGGATAAAGTTTTTGAACATTGTTGTGGGTGTAATTGTTGACAATAGCGTTGCAAAAGTTGCACAACATTGTATGTTGTGCAACTTTATCGAAGCTTTACCAGAACAATATGTTGTGCAACTTTATCTCTCGTCTCTTGACGTTGTAAATTTTATTATGTATTTGTAGCAGCCAAATAAATTTGCATGATGAAAAACTAACACGTGATACATGCAGTTTTTGGGGCTTGAATTGAAATGGAAACATGTGTCTGCGAGGGTGCGAGGGGAACCGGACGTTGCCCTCTTTCACTCTTTTTAGTGCATACGTCAAACTCGTATGAACTAAACCTTCTTTTTAATGCCCAAACTAGTTTATCCCTGTCTATAAGATGCCCAGACCAGCCCAGCCCATTATTTTATTCTTACCTGCCGTGGTTCAATCTTCAATCACTGTGAAATTATAATATCTGTATTCTTCTTCGTGATTAAAATTTTCAAATGTTAGCTATTATTGGACTGAAACTCTATTAATTTTGAGATTTTTATAAGCCATATTAACATTACAATCCAGAGAGTCCATTATGATAAAGGCGTCCAGATTCACGATCCATAAAGACCATAACCACTTAAACCTAGAAGTCAATAAATCACAAAAGTATTATGTTCCTAAAAATGCTTTTAGTCTTCGATTGGCCCAGTGTAGCTGATTTCCGACACGCTCACTAGTGCACTTTCGTAAGTGATTAATCAAATTATGATTGGTCTGTTCTATTGCTATCTAATTATCGGTTCATCAGTTCACGAATAAAATATTTATCACTATAAAGTATTTAATGCAAATAGTATTTTCAACTGTTTACCGTATGCAAGAGCATCTGGCTATCTAAAATATTTCACTCGAAGTAGTTTGTGGAGATTTATTATGACAAATAGTACATACTGATTAGTTCTCTCGCCAAGCGAGGAGTCCTCGCGGAAGTCGGTTTCTAAAGTCCAACTTGGTTTCGGCCGTTGACAAAAAGGGAATTACTATGTTTTTTTCTGTGGTTACTAAGGAAATATACTATTAAAGTGCATTGCAATGGGAAATGGCAACGAGTGTTCATTTGCCAACTCTTTAAACAAAGTCCAAAACATCGAACCACTATCCTCGTGTCATTGCCAGTCACATGCATCCCAATCCCACCATCTCTCTTTATTCTTTTTTTTCTTTCTCTTTGTGTTTTTGTTTTGAAATGCTATATTAATTATTCTCCAACTAGGGAAAATTTACAAGAAATCCTTTGGGATGAAAAAAGCAGACTAAGTGAATATATTTATTATATTAATCAATTATATCATAGTGCATACATATATGATGTCCCAGTAACTGTCTTGTTCTTTTCTAAACATTCCAAAATTTTCTATAATACGATAAGAGTCACCTAGTCGTTGTTTTCTAATTATGTCACACACTTCCTCTCTTACTTTTCACAAATATTACTATTCACTTAACCGACTCTTTCTTAGACACTACAAAGCTTTATAACTGTTGCATATCTTAAATATAAATCTAGGTTTCATTCAGAAATCCTATATTATAAAAGAAAATATTATGACACAAGTCAAACAACTATAAACTGTATATTCAAGTAATACTCTCTCAACTCACCAAATAATATACATTGTTTATAGATATCTAGGCATTAATATCAACTATGTGCAAATTGATTGATCAAAACAAAAACTGTGTGCAAATTGTTACTGCAGATTGTAGTTAACGAATGAATTAAACAACTAATTAAAAACTTACAACATACGATAAAAACAAATGAACTGTACTCTTATCTAGTTCTACTTTTATGTTTTTTTTCTGATCTACCTGTCCATTTGAAAATGAGTACTTAACTAGGGAAATAAACCTTCATGCACATGGCCACATACCTAGTTCTTCTTTACAGGCAATTCTTAATTTGGTTAATGTCTTTAATTATATAATTTTGTTAGTAGAGGAGTGGAAATACGTGTTGGCATATGCAGAATTATCACTAAAATGCCAAAACTTTCATATTCATACGTATGAGAGAATATTTTAAGATCTTTGCAGCAAAGCTCAAAACATAGATTAAGAAAATGCACATGATCCCATGAAGATTCTTGCATTTAAATAATCTGGTATAGCGCAGTTTACAAGCTTGATCTCCCTCCGCATTAGGTTGTCAACGTTTTAATACAAAGATAATCTTCTAGGCTTTCAGATTCTGTCGCTTTCTTGTTCCCCAATCAATATTTTAACTCATCCCGTAAACTAATAATCAACCAAACTCTAATTAATCGCTTCGTTTTTATAGTAATGAAACTCGATTTAATCGCTTTGTTTTGATAGCAATGAAACTCTATTCACCTTAGAGTCGTCGATTAATGTCAGTGTTTGGGTCCAGTTTCAGAAAGAGAATGGACATTTTCCAACCATATTTGTCTGCATCCTCTCCTCGAAATCTGTAATTTGATGCTCTTTCCTTCCCTTTTTTCCACACGTAACCGTACCATTTTATATACTATTATGCAGTTTCATTTGTGTTTCCACATAAAATTTAACTTGAGAGAAAATAGAGTGTATGAATAGAAAGTAAAATAATTTTGTAAGAAATAATTTTCTAATATGTGTGAAAATTTTCAAATGACTCTTTTTGTGAAATGGAAAACCATGTTTAGCTAGGGACCTAGGGTGTTTTGATAGCTACAAAACAGTTCTCAAAAATGTGTTAAAAAAAAAAAACATTCAGTAAATTTTGTCAAAAAAAAAACATTACAGTAATTTCTTGGAATGTACATTATCTACGTTACCTTCACTATTTTTACCCAAGTGATTTATAATCACAACGTATACACAGTGTAAATGATTATATCAGTTCATGGAAAAGTCTTTCTTGGTGGTGTTTTTAAAATATTCTGAGCGTTTCTGGATATGAGCTGTACGATATACAGCCACATGGTTCAGACTTTTTAGTGTCTAATCATTGGCCCCATATGATTAATCAATTACTATAGAATATATGAATATTGCCCCATTTTTTACATCTTATTACCAAACAAGTAGTGTGACACTTTGCTTGTTTGGTGCATATAGATTCTTGAAACATGAATGGGTTCCTCTGACCACTTTAATAAACGTAAAATTTGAAATTAGGTAACCAAAATAAAGTCGACCACATTCAATTGTAATGTTGCTGGTCAAGCCATGGCCAAAATCCAGTTTGGTCATCCATTCCGCAGAACATGTTGCTGATACTGTTCTCTTCTTTCACCATTCTCTGCTCTGGCGACGAGTTGTGAAAAAACTGCATCGTTGTAGCTGTCGGTGAAGGCGGTGGATGGCCCGGTCTGATGTCACCGGAGATGTTCTCACTTCTGTTACTACATGAACCTTCTTCTTTGTTCAGATTGATTGATTCTATTGGTTCTTTGCTTTTTAATGCTATTACCTGCATACATAAATTAATAAACATTTTTAAATAATTAATTAGTTCCATTATTATGGAAAAAGATAGAAAAGAGTTTTATTACCTGAGCCTGAAGCTTCTGATTTTGAGTTTGAAGGAGATCATTCTCGTCTTTGAGACTCTCGAACTGACGCTTGAGGGCATCGTAGTCTCTCTCGAGCTGCTTTGTTTTGGATCGCGCCCTTCTGTTTTGGAACCAAATCGCGATTTGTCTTGGTTGTAACCCCAAGGCACGAGCCAGCTCTAGTTTTCGATCTGAGTCGAGTTTATTACCAAGCTCGAAGTTCTTCTCTAGCGTCTTGAGTTGCTCCATGTTCAATCTCCTCTTCTTCTCTCCCATCTTAGATCCATCGTCTGAAAAATCTTCCTCTCCGTTCATCTCCAAGTTACAAAACCCTTCTACGTTCTGCATTGGAGATCTCTTACCAAGAAACCCTAAAAACAGAGCAGATGATGAGAAGTTAAGAGAAGTAAAAAAAAATACAGGGGAATGAGAATTTGGATGGTATTAATGCGATGTACCATGGAAGTCTTGAGGTGGAGTGCAAGAAGAAAGAAGATACTGGGGATGATCTTCTTCTTCTTGGTGATGGTTTTGGAGACTGAAATTTGCAGGGAAGAAAGCTAAGCCATTATTACAAGACATGTCTCCTCTCTGAATCGATTTTGGTAAGATTAGAGAAGGAGGGCAAAAGAAATATTGAGTCTGATATGGTGGTGAAATGAATCGGCTAGACAACACACCACTTATAGGCTAGACATATGGTTTTAATTTCTTTATTATAGTATATGAGTCAAGCCTCGAAGCTGTAGAGAGAATAAGACAGTGATAAACGATTTATTCTAATATATATATTTAGGATGAATATGGCATTGTATTTTGTAGAATCCATCATTTCTATTCGGTAATTTTACTATTTGTATCAGACGTCTAACACTGCGTGTATTATATAGTTTCCAGTACCAAATCATGAAGTATTTTTTTTCATCAAAGAGTTTATAATGGTCAATCGTAGAATAACTTGAATCATTATCTTCAAAATCTAAAAAAAATCCTTCAACTACTACATATATTTTATAATGTATATGATTTTTATAACAAAATATATTTTATGTAGGATACATGAATAGTTCGATAAGGTAATTTGAGTAGTTTACCGAATCATATATGTTATTATGTATATATACTAAAAGTTTTGACTGCACACGTGACATCATTTTTTATGAATACTTATTAGTGTATGCCTTAATAATTCAAAAACAAGTATATTAAATTATTATTTATGTTTTCAAAAATTTTAAATCAAATATCAAATTATTTATATTTAAAAATATTTTTATTACAATATATAGAGTCATTATCGTGTTGAAATTTTAAAAACACTCATGTATTAGAAATATTTTAGAAAATATGTTAATACAAATTTTTTTTTGCTTGATTAATATTTAATATTGAATTATTTTATATCTTAATTTTTAAATTTTATAAGATAAAAATATTTTCAGAAGCAAGAATAAATTATATAGAAAAAATAATATATATATATATATAAGAATTATCATGTTGTTACAATATTACTTTCAGATAATAACACGTTATATATATAAGAATTATGCTATTTTTAATATGTTTTAAACTTTTAATATTACATCTAAATCTAATATTATTAGTATAAATTTTGTAATATTTCTATAATATTCGAGTATGTATGTCAAACCTACATGGTCTTAGTTTTCTACCTCTATCCAAATAATCACATATAAAAATATAATACTATATGTTTTTGTATGTATAGTTGGTTTCCAAACGGTTGGTGGAAACCAATTTATTTACTACACAACAGTTGTACAAGAAATAAATTATTTTTAGATAGAATATACCAGGCAATCTAGTAAAAGCTAAAACAGTAGAACTATCAGTTTCTATGATATATTTAAAATTAAAAGTATGATTTAGTTATAATATTAAA
Organism: Brassica rapa; assembly: GCF_000309985.2. Taxonomy (NCBI): domain Eukaryota; kingdom Viridiplantae; phylum Streptophyta; class Magnoliopsida; order Brassicales; family Brassicaceae; genus Brassica; species Brassica rapa. Next base: position 18,676,791 of record NC_024802.2, on the reverse strand, counting down.
AACTTGCGATTTTATCGTCAAAAATTATATTCAGACCTTTATTAGATTACCTTTATCAATTAAGATCTCTCATTTAAATATATAAAATTAGAAGAATATTTGTATTTAATTAAGTGAATCTTTCTCAAATAACTCAGAAACCCATATAAAAATTACAGATAAATTAAAAAAATATCTAACTAAATATTAGTTGTTGGAATCCCCGGAAGAACCGGGTTCCTCCCTTTTATTCGAAAAATTCATTATTACTTTAACACAAAAAAGGCGAAATTTAATTTTCAAAAATATAAACTATGTAAAATATTAAAATAGCAAAAGATCTTATAAGAAATTTTGGCTATAGTATAGTCTATTTATATTTTTCATATTCGTAATCTATACTATTATTTACGTAGTAAGTTTTTGGAATCGAGCTCTCACGTTAAAAGTTAAAGGGGTTAATATCGTTTATATCATTAATGAATAAAATGTATAACTATATTAAAAATAAAAACAAAATTTTAATTTATTTGATTAGATAATTGATTAAAATTAATAATAGTAAGAATTATCCAAAATCTGAAAATATAATTTTAAAAAGAGATAATTTATGTATATATTGTATTGTTATCTGAAAAAGTCTTTTAGTAAAAAGTTTAAAACATGAATTATATAACTAAATATTAATCAAATTAAATTCTTAATTATATAATTAAAAAATAGAATATTGAATTATCCAAAATCTAAAAATATAATTAAAAATTAAAAATTTCTATATATATATATATATTGTTTTGTTATCTGAAAAAGTATTTTAGTAATAAAAAGTTAAAAACATAAATTAGTTTTTGAAATCGAGCTCTCACGTTAAAAGTTAGAGTGGTTAATATCGTTTATACCCTTAATGAATAAAATGTATAACTAAATTAAAAAAATAAAAACGAAATTTTAATTTATTTGATTAGATAATTGATTAAAATTAGTAATAGTAAGAATTATCCGAAATCTAAAAATATAATTTTAAAAATAGATAGTTTATGTATATATTGTATTATTATCTGAAAAAGTCTTTTAGTAAAAAGTTAAAAAAATGAATTATATAATTAAATATTAATCAAATAAAATTTTTAATTAATATTGAATTAACCAAAACCTAAAAATATAATAAAAAGGATAATTTATATATATATATATTGTATTATTATCTGAAATATTTCAAGTAAAAAGTTAAAAACATAAATTATATAATTAAATATTAATCAAATAAAATTGTTACTAAAATTATGAATATAGTGTACACAAAACTTTTCAAAAACTATAAAAATATTTAAGTCCGTATCGCGGACAAAACACCTAGTATCATAATTAATTAGTATTAAAAACACTAAATATTAATACAAATTTCCTCAGTTTTATATGGTAATTCTCGCTAGTATATTAGACTTCTTCCATTATTAAAGCCTTTTATAAAACGAACATGGCCTTTTCCCTTTCGTAGGTAGGTATAGACTTTCCGGGAAACAAGAGTTGTCCATCTCAGCGGATTGTAATTTGATACAAAGCCCATTTTAGTTGGATTGATGATAAAATATGTTTATATAGGCTGTATGAAAGGAAATTTAGCCAGCAATTGGGCCAATTCTCTTTTCAGTACTTTGGTCCAAACTCAATAATCGATTATATTAGGGCTGATCATAAAGAAAATTTACATATATGTCTTTTATATTTTCAGTAAAGAAAAATTGAGAGATTATCACTAAAAACGTGTTATACCATTTCATGAACGTGTATCACATTATCTCATATCATGTTTCCAAGTCAGAGCCGGTCCTAGATTTTATAAGGTCACAAGCCCAAAATAGAAAAATAGCTGAAAAAAAAATTTTTTGCACCCTATGAGATTCAGACTCTAAGCATCTCACCTAACTCTGGTGCATCATTAACCACTAGACCACTGATAGTTTTTAGAAAATTGTGACCGGTTTAATACTTAATAAAATGGTGACCGAAAACATAAATTTCATTTGCTTAGGTCCAAGGCCGACTCTGCTTCAAGTTAAATTTAATATTTCTTCGGATTTTTAATTCTTCTTAGAAAAGGCATGAATTCGAGCTGACCAGCACATAGCCTTTTGTGCTCATAAATAGAAAAATAACCAGTGATATAAATTTGTAATACATAATTATATATACTAACTTTGTAATACATAATTATATATACTAAGAGTACCTCCAATAAAGGTTTCTAAAAAAAAATAGTATTACAATTATTTATTTATGTTTTTCTAAAACTAATTAATCATCTATTTAAATGACATATGTCTTTTTAGCATTTCATAGTTTCTTAAAATTACTAAAAAAATTTTTTTATTTTCTCTCCTATTTTTTTTCTTTAAATTCTAAGAACTACTATTGGAGATCAGGCGTGATACTTTCTGCATGTGAACTTCTTGCATTTGTAATGAACCTTTTCATTCCATTCTTTTTTCTTCGAGTACAGATATATATACCGTATAATACGAGAAGCTGCTTTTCTTATTATTCGCGCGATATTAGATTGCCAATAAAGTTTAAAAATAAGTTATCTAGTAGTATTAAATACATCACGCTATTACCGTAATTATCGAGTCAATACGTGTTATGATACACGACGAATATCACGCATTAATGATCACATGCAAGAAGATTTAAATAAAGTGGCACGACCATAGCATACACCATAGATAATATTTATAATCAGACAGTCCAAACTAAAGGACCTCGAAAACATCAAGGTCTTCGTTTGTTTCTCATATTTTGAACAATTTAAATTCAGTAACATCTTCTCAACGTTTTTATATTGTATATACATACTTCCGAGCAGAAGCTGCAGAACTATATTTATTTGCGTGAAAGCTTAGACATAAAACTTGTACTGGTTGATCTCATTAGTAATTCAAGGAAAACGGACTGTGTCATTAATCATAATATTAGAGGATCTCATGATACACAGGCTACTATACAGCCATATCTGGACCCTCACATACAATTAAGTTGCATACATACATAAACCATATATAATATATGAGTTGGCCTAACAATGACCCGAAACCCTAGCTATAACATAATATTGGAAGTAGAAGGAAACAAATACTCATAATCATAATAAAGATACATTTCCGTGGCGGAAATCGATGATTTATAGTTCTCAAGACTAATTAGTGAGAATTTTAATAATTAAGCAAGCTCCTAATGATGGCTGCCTCGGCACTGTCGTCGTCCGTTGAAGCCAAGAGTTCCGACAAACGGTCACTGAGATCATCAACCTCTCTGTGTAAGTTCCTGATGTAGTTGCAAGTCTCTTGTAGTACTTTAGATGCTGACACCTGTCCATTTATATTTACAAAATATAAAATTAGAGTACAAAATAACGATAATTTAGATTCTTACAAAGAGTACATGACAACATGTGCGACTGCTTTTTATCCTATATAACCAGTTCATATTTATCTTCAAAATTTAGCAAGCAGAAATAAATTTTTCACTATTACTAGTATTTCAATGTTCACAACGGTATAAACGGCCACTATTTAATAAATTCTATTTTTCATCTATATATAGATTATGGTGAGTTATGGTGAGTATTTGGTAGAGAAGAGTAATGAGGAGACATGGAGTTAATGTACGTGGAAGTAAGAAGGGAACAAACTGAACCCCACACCACCAACTTGTGAAATTAAATGCATAAAAAACATTCAAGGAACAAAAGAGATAGTGTATATATGCATAAATGAGGCTGTGAATTAATGTTACTTTATCTACGGATAGTTAATTGTAGACCACATGAATTTACACAAGACGCCATTGGGTTTCACCATTCATACTACTATACGGTTCAAATTCATTTGAACTTTCCAAGTTCATGTGCTAACGTAAACATATATCCATACAAACATGGAACATCTGTTTGTTTGTATTTGCAAGAAAGATAGATTTACGTAATGAATTTTTGAAGTGTATATACCTTGTCAGAACGGCGGCGGCGGAGCTCAGGGATGAGATGTTGGAGCTTAGTAACAAGATCGGAAATCTGATCGTCAGAGATTCTTGAGCTTCCTGACTGTCGTGAACGTGATGATCTTCTGCTCGACATATCTTTAGTAAGTGTCCTTGTTTGTGTGTGTGTGTGTGTGTGTGTGTGGAGAGAGAGAGAGAGAGGAATGCAGCAAGGATAAGTAGTTGATGTGTCAGAGAGAGAAAGAGAATAAGAGTGAAGAAGACGAAGAGATTGTTTTGAAGATGGAGGAGCAAAGTGGACGTGTTTTTATAATGCAAAATTATGAAGAGAGAGAAGAAGATAGACAAGAGAGACAAGTGCATGGAGCGAGGGTGTGGGTTATGTTTCTTTAAGAGCGTCCTTAATTAGCTTTCAACTATTTATTATTGTTTGTTCTCCTTTTTTTTTTGCATCATCGCTTAGTACAAAAAGATACTGTTTATTTTGGGTAAGCTTCTAAACCAACTTTCTTGCGAGACCAACGTCTTGATTGTTACATGTGTGAAACTCAACCACGTCGGGTTTTATTATTTTCTCTGAATTTCTTTTATTCTTGTTCCACTTAACCTTCTTTCTAACGAGCTATTCACATGGTGCAGTATCAACTTCAACTTAACACCATTAGTGGTATTTCAAAGCTACATGTTTCCTTTTTCTCAGTATTGAACATATGAGTACCCAATATACGGATAAGGGTTAATGCACTTAGATGTGGTTCCATTTTATGTGCAAACATTTATTATTCAGGCCACCAGTATTATTGAGTGATCTATCTGAATATGTGGTTGTGATAAATTTGTTACTAAGATAGCCCAATTTTCTTTTTGTTTAGGAACCCATATGATGTTGGTTCTGCCGGCTAACCAGATATCTAGTACATATGAGCTATATAGAGATGTTTGTATGTAACAAAATTTCACAATTCATGATGTGTTAGTAACTTCAAATAATATGGGTTTTCTATGTTTTAGAAAGAAAAAAAATTGAAGCCATCTTATATACTGTATAAAAGCCATCTTTTATCCAATCCATATAGGACCAAATAAGTCAAGATGGAGACAGTTCAAACCGCTGCAGGCCATTTTTCTTTGTGGTTAACGTTTAACCATGGACTAATCCGCACTCGATCTAAAACTAAAAGCAAATACAATCAAAGTTCCACACTGCTACATATATAGCCTTCCAGAACAGGGCCAAGTAGAATTAACTCGTTGCAACATTTTGGATCTACACATCCGACTAGCTAGTATAAACAAATGAGAAAAAACAAAGAAATAAAATACGAAGAGAAAGTGACGTAGGAAAGGAGAGAGGGCCATGGAAATGAGAAGAGGGCTCAAGTGGGGTTTAAAATGGTAAAATATGTGTTTATCGCCAAACTAAATTGTCCCTCTTTGCCTTCTCTCTCTGTCAGTCTCACCATTGCATCCCCACGTTATATGTATTACTTCCTTGTCTCTCTTTTTATCCACTATTCTCTCTTCTTCTCTTTCTACCATTCTTTCTCATTTCAAACTCTTGCATTTATCTATGTGAATGTAATATGTGTATGGGTTTGGATCACATATAACTGTATTCTTCATACATGCAGGTTTTCATATCCACATATCAGATGAAAATGTGATTTTTTGTATATTGGCGAAGACTAAACCGAAGAAAGCAAAAAATATTTATGGTAATTTATGAGATTAATTAATATATATTCTTTAGTTTTCTTTATGGAGGTCGATATCATCAAAAGAGTGTAGGACATATGGTACAAGAAAATACCAAAAGATGTTGAAGCCAAAATACGGATCATGTTGGGGGATACACTTGCAACTCTGATATTTAAAACTACTGTCCATAAAAATCTAATTTCATGTATCATGATCAGGTAGATGTAGAAGTAAAGTGTTTGATTATCATTTGGGTTCAGCTTGATGATTTTTTCGGTTGATCAGCAGGTAGATGTTTCTGTTTATCACGGTTTTATTTTATTTTCTGTCAAGACCGGATTTTTTCTATTAATCACACAAAAATAAATTTATATATATATATATATATATATATCATACTTTTAGCTAAACAATGAAAATATGTATTTTGTCTTATTAATTAGACTTGTATTAGCTTAATTTAATTTTTTGTTTGGTATCCATACAGTTTGAAAAAATTAGTATGTATACATGTTTGTTTGACAATAACCCCCAAAGCTACAGGACAGATTACTTGTACCAAAAACTAAATGAACATCTTGGATTACTATGAAAAGAACATCCACTTGGAAGCGACAATTTTGGTTCAGGTTCAATATACGTTAATATACACATATAACCTAAAAAGACATTGTTGAAACACACATTTAAAGCTCTAAAACCCATATAGAAATTGGATACAGAATCGACTATCTAAATGGAAGCGAGACTTGAGGATTTGATTAGAATAGGAATCTGAAAGTATAATACGGTTAATTCCGGCGGAGTGAATACAACATGCATATCTATTAATGAGACCTAAACCTACCCTTACACACAGTCCGAGATCAGTAGCTTTCCTATTAATTAGGAACCACTCCACCTCTTAATTTTATGCTGCATTTTCTGACTTTAATTACGTCATAAAAAACCACAAAATTGTAACCGTTTTCTATACTATTTCCAAAAAACCATGCCTCGAATATGAACTAATGAAGTTAATTAACTGATGACTACTAGCTAGGTAGTACTGAGCTATAGTACTTTTTTCTCAAAACGTGTGTAGTGTTTCTATACTGGCTCTCTGTTTGTGGCAAAGCCGAACCCTAGACCGTTTTAAATGAGAAGATGCTTATCACGTCACAAGTAAATTAGTTGCGGACATTTCATAGTATGGGTTAAAAGGTTAAAAACGATTGGAGGAGCCACACATTGTTGACGGTCAAGACATATAACGATAAAACCAACCCATACCCCAGATTGTAAAACATGTCATGTGTTGTCTCGCAATCTCTGTTTTTCTTTCATTTACAAAACAATATTTATAATACATTTCATTATTTAATTATATAGATACATTGATGGAAGCATATATTTACATATATTCAATTACTTGTTGAACAGTGCAAGGACGATATTCTAGAGATTTTCTGATTATTATTACTAAACAACGTTCTTGGAGTTCGTATGACGCAGAGAATCTCCCTAATGTTGTTTAAATATCATTAATAAACTCATTAATTATTGTACGAATACGTGTGTTTGTAAGTGGCATCTTCCTGGCCTACATACAACTAGTTTGGATGTAGGTAGGATAAGGATCCCTCGAGATCGAATCCGATTGCGTTCTGTTAGTAGGATTAGCTTAGAGAAATCTAAATATAGCTGATCTCTCAGAATGAAATGATTTTCCACGAGCTTGACTCTACGCCAACCACATAGATATAAAGAAAAAGAAGGAGCATTTTTAACATAGATTCATGAAATCACATACGTACTACTAAAATACAATTAGTTTGAGAGGTTACATAGGTATTTTGTCCGCATGTAGAGGCCCACTTCAATTACATGAGAGGATTATATTAGAAAGATCTCTATTTACTATCATAAGAGCAATGGTTACAATACCTACAATTATGTAACCTCTTTTGGACTAATGCTATTACAATAAACATATACAAATCAGTCAAAATTATAATAGAATATTTACGATGTTTTTGATATATTCTTGAAACTTTTGGATCCTTGTACAAGTATCCCCGAAAATATTATTAAATGATCGAAACTTAAAATTTATAATATAAGAAATAAAGGGGGGAGAACAAGAAAAAAGCTATTGTATGGAAATTAGTCTGTATCTTATCAGCCTGCACGTTACTAAATGATCTTATAACAGTGACACTAATTATAAGTAAGCAAAGAAATCAACGTGTTGGAAGTTTTTCGTTAAAAGGAAGAATAAAGCTTAATCGGTCAAATATATGTATTACTGTGATAAACGTACGTACGTGATGCAGAGAAGCATTTGAACTGAAGAGTACATTTGAACCTGACCCAAAACAGTTACTCACATACCAAATTTTAACATTCGGTGATATGTCCAATAATTAACATGTCCACAAATTTATCTGACCGATCCAAACATGAAACATGTGTCCAAAACCCACAAGACTTACAGTTTTCTGTGGAAAAAAATGAAATAGAAAAGGTTGGGTGTGAGGCCTCATGTGATGTTCTGCCACTGTTGTCTTCTCATAAAATCCAATTTCTGACAAATTTCTCGATACGTTGATGTGTACACATTGCAATGTAAAATGAATTGTTGGGATTTATCAAATATAAAACTAATAAATAAAATTTAGAAAACTGGCCAGATAATATCTGAAGGTATAACAATTAATGTATTCATTTTGGGCTCAACCATAACTATTTGGCAGTACATCACAAAATGCGTTTGAAAACAGAAATATTATAGTAATTATAAAATTTTTGTTATTCAAAACACTTGGAAAGAAACAAGATAATTTTAAGACATTGATACGAGTAAGCGAGTAATATTCATCTTATAACTTTGACTTGCATTGCCCCACAAAACAGACACAAAACAAAATCAAGACAATACATTCAATCCCCAAACAAATGATACTGCAAAAAATAAAGATAAAATATTCTGCTTCGGGTTTGACATAAGAAATACAAGTATACAACACAATAAGGTGTAGAGTAAAATAATTAAAAATCAGAAAGAAATAACATGATAGGAAAATAGCATGTTTTGCGCACAACTATTTCTCTTTGCTTTCTTATCAGCAAAGCACCATAACATGTAGAGTAATAAAATGGAAAAGAAGATGAACCTTAGGAAGATGTCAATGAATGATGAGACATATTATCGCCTTTATCAAAATTCCAGTAGTTTAGGAAAAATATATTTTAGAATGGTATTTATTAGAGCATGATTAATGGGAAGTTCTTAAGATATAGTTTTTTTAGTTAAAAGTTAAGAAACGGTTTTTTATATTCCGGTAATAACTTCAACCTAAGAACTTTTCATTAATCATGCTCTTAGAATGTTTGTATTTCGGAACAGAAAAAAGAAAGGATCTTTGATGTTTTGTTTTTGTAAAAGAAAAGAAATTTAACGTTTGCTATATCAACTGACGTGGTTAATTTACTTTCTCCTATCATGTGAACAAAAACAACTTCACTCATAGAACTCGGGACTGCAAATGCATTGTCAATGGAATCAAATCGATGTGATTCTGATCTATAAAGTGGATATCTTAATCAAATCACGTGTCAGATTATTTTTATTTTTGGTAAATAGACTATTATACTATTGCAAATTGCAACCAATGAGCTAAACAAGTACTGTGGTGGGTCACCTGAAGTTGTCACACCACTACAAAGCCCTAATGCAACACTTGTTTTAAGCCATGGGTTCATATCATATAACCCTCCTAAGTTTTTGGGGTCTAATTTGTTTTATAAGAACCCTAAACAACAGACACAACTAGCCATCTCCTTTAATGCAAGAGAAGTGGTGATGTTTGGATTTGTAGACCAAAAACAAATACATAGTTGATTTAAAATTAAGAGGAAAGTGACAAAGAAGGAGAAAGGAAGAGACAAAAGTCAACGAAAGTGAAAAGACTTTGTGTGAACTCAGAGACATGGCTTGTTTTTCAAGAGAGAGAGAAGAAGAGCTACAAAAGCAGAGCACATGTGCTGTTGCAATTTTTCTCCGGAGCTATTTGGTGCTCAGAACCTGGGATGTTGTCCCGGTTGAAATCAGATTTTGCAGACCAAGAAGGAAACAAACCATGATCAAATGTTTCTCAACCAGTTTTTTTACACTTGTTACACTCTAAGACCAATGAATCTGTCTTAGCATCCTGAGTTTTTTAACAGCAAAAAAAGAAACATACATGTCGGCTTTTCTTTGTTGAACAGTTCTTTTAACTTAACAAAGGTCTTCACGGGAAGCACTTCATTCTCTGTTAAAAAAAAAAACACAAGGGACCATAAACTGTTACGGTTTCATTAAAAATGTCGAGTTTTCTAATAAAAAATGTGATCTCTAGGACATTTCAAATCACCTGTCTTTCCACCTCAAGAAAAGATGCTTCAAGCCTTCTTTTCAGGACAGTTCTCTCCTCTTCACAGCTCTCCATCTTAGTGTCTAACAACAAGATTATAAAAGAGTTCAGCATCATTTTATTATGTTCCAAAACAGTACCAATCGCTCAAAAGGCTATCTAGATAGCCCGAGTCTTATCTACTAGGACACATGAACGACCTCATTCAAAAGCGATGCAGGCTACAGTCACGTCTCATTATTGAAGTGTCACATGTCAGCATCAAACGTCACTTAATCAGCTAAGATACTAATTGGATCTGATTGTGTTTACCGTAATAGTATGTCGACAAAATGGTGATCCTCTCCGTCGGCTGCAAAAGGGGAAGGTAAAAAAAAAGCCAAACTAGTTACTAAGCAGACCAACAAATAACAAAACCGTTTTCTCGAGAGGCTAGTAGTAGTAGTACCATAACAAAGATCCCTTCACGGCGAGTGGGAACTTCTTCTAGCTTCCTCAATGTTTCATCTCCTTTAGTCACTTTACCAAACACAGCGTACTGTTCGAACACAACTAATCTCATTACTAGACAAATGAAATAGCTAAAAAGTTGAATAAAGCTAGCTGACCTTGCCATCAAGATGAGGAGCATCACCAAGAAGCATCGAGAATGAAGATCCACCACTGTTTGGATCATCATGTCTACACCAAACAAAAAAAAAAACAAATCACAACTTGCTATTAACATGTCTTCATTAACACACAACATTCATTAGTACCTTCCCATGGAAAGAATGCCTCTGACATGCTTGACATCACTGAACTCTCCAGGAATAGTCTTGTACGCTACTTTCTTTTGCTCCTCATTCATTGGAGCTGATCTACCATTCGGCACATCCGCAACTTGAGCAACGAAACCTTTATCAACCTGCAAAAATCACTTCAACACTTAGCATCACCTCACAGTCTTGGTCAAGAGAATGTTTAAATCAGATTCAAAGGTTGAGCCTTTTAAAGTACCCTGAAGAAATGATTAGTGTTGTATCCACCTAAACGAACTAGCTTGAAGATGTGCTCCACCGTTACTGGCGCCACCGTGGGATAGAATCCAAATTCGATATCTCCATAACTAGTCTGCAACATCAAAGATGAGATTTTTATCCTAAAATCTAGAAACCCAGAACCGAGGATGCTAATATTAATAAGAAAAAGCGAGAAAAATACAGAGAAGAGGAGACGAAGACTGAACCTGGAAGACGACACGAGCTGAGCCAAGTTCTGGTTCGTGAGAGAGAGATTTGACTACGGAGTGTAATGATACACACGCCAAAGTGAAGATCAAGATTCTCGCGTTTCCCATTTCCGGCGACGATCTGATCAAAGTCAATACCGGGAGTGGAAACTATGTTCGTCGGGGACGATGACCGGAGTTCGTAGTGAAAGATATTATTTTATTGAGTTGGGCCTATTGTTTGTTTAGCTAAAGGCCCTTTAGTTAGCTTTGGGTACGGCCCATTATCATTTGTCAATGTAGCTTTGTTATTTCAAAATTAGCAGAAAGTGTATTTGCTAAACTATATGATCCATGTGGCTCTGTATTTGTCCACGATATGAGGTTTAATTAGCCTCATCTGGATCCAAGAATCCGTTAATAAAATATTATTAGCTATTCAATTTCTATATGTACTCGGCATGACTGATCCAAAGTAAGTAGACCCAGTTCTATCTAGTTGGATGCCTAAAACATGAACATAAAAAATTACTAGTTGTTAAACCATTACAGTATGAAATTTTGATGCCATTAAGTTCGTACATAAATTTTCCATCTAAAACTGATGCTTCGTATACTTTAGCTCATGATATGTTCTGCTGCATAGCCATCCCGAAAGAATCATGTGATCCCGTTTTAAACAACCAACTAGGCAACTATAAGAGTTATTAAAAATGAACAACTACGATTGAATTTAATTGGGTACATGTTTCTGTTTATCCCCCACTATTGTGCTTTATTGATTTTTTTTTAAAAAATACGCAACATTATTATAACTTTTGAAAAACTGTAGTTGGAAAATAATAATTTATTAAAAGTAGTAATATGTTTTTAAGTTTCTATTTGTTTTACCCTTTCTCGGCAATTATTCGTACTTGGGTGTTAAAAACAATGAGCAAAGCTTCAATATAACGGCGTGTGGGAGTTGGAAGAGTTGAATTTTGAACAAAAGCATTTGTTCGTCTTCTACTTTTTTCTGTGTGAGTGTTTGGAGTTTGGGTTTGGCCAGATTCATGTTATGATTTTAGGTTTCAGTTACATCAATCAACATCTAGAGTTAATGCTCCCTCGAAGAACACGATTCCTAACATATCCACGGTCCAGCGGAAACATATCGATTTCGAAAAGCTAACAAAAAAAAGAATGCAAGTTGTTTTCAGGAAGTTAGGAGAAATATCCAGTTGTTTTCTTTATTTATTTAACTCGACGCAACCTTATCTTTCAGTTTTAAGATGCATACATGCATGCACACGAATGAATCATGCTAAAATAAAGGATGCTTCCATTATGGAAGATATGCTTTTAATTTTAACCACACGAGTACCATCCACTGCAACACGTCTTTCTAAAACAGAATTTTTAAAAGAAATCCTATTTAGCATCTGAGTATTTCCAGTTACGTGTAAATCATGATATCAAACGTGGTTTTGTGAAAGTGACATTAAATTAATACTGACACCTGTTTTTATCTACATTTGTTTTTTTCGAATATTAATATATTTTACATATTACTTATTAGTCAGCATGCATGCCCTTGATAGTTTTTTTTGTAACTTTGCATGCCCTTGATAGTTGATATGCGTCATTAGATAAACTAACTATACAATATCAAATAATCTTGCACACATATTAAATAATTTAAAATGAATAAAAAAATTTCCTTTGTTTCAAAAATAGTAAACTCATATCGATGACATAGTATTAGATATGGACCCTCAACACAAAAATCATTTGATGTATGGAAGAAAAGGAAGATCCGTGCATATTATATCCCTTCGTTACTTATATATATGGCCTTGTGCGTACGTGGTATAGTTACTACGACTATGAATCCTTAACGAGTCTAGATCCAACTTAAGAATTTTAAAATATCAATACCGAGACATGGTTTTATAATTTATACTCTTCTTAGTTTAAAATGCAATACTGAGACATAGTTTTATATTATATCTGATAAAAAAAGACATAGTTTTATTACTCTTCTTAGTTTAAACATTTTGTATCATACTTAATTAGTTTTCTTGTTTTAACGTACAAATAGTCATGGTGACTGTACATTTCTGCAAGTTATATTGTTTTGATCTTGAAACTCCCCGAGCATAAATGAAAATAAATAATTAATTTTGTTAATGAGCAAAGAGTTATAAATCAGTTAAATTTGTCTATAAAGAGATGCCCACTCCCTTTCTTCTCCGCAATGGGGTTGCCCACATAATCCTCAAAAGTATTCTGATTTTTAAAAAGCAGGTATTACATCTACATGATGCTTTTTTTTTTTTGTTGTTGTTGAACATTACGTTATGCTTTTTACATTTTCTTCTTATTTTTTTTTATTTGATAAAAAATCATTCTTATTATTTTCTATGCATATGATATATGTACGTGTGTTTATTATGTGTGTCACAGTCACTGTGTGGTAACAATGATTTGCTGTTTGTGATTTTCTGTGTTCAGCATCCGAGAGAACATATACATACATATAGTAGGCTGTGAGCCTAGGATGTGTGTATATTGGTAACATGTATATAAGAATAAGGTATTCGAATCAGCAAATATATATGAATTTGAAGACCCACTCGATCAGACGCTGTTTGAGGTTCACTATGAACAATCTTAGTCACCAAATTCATACCGCATACGGCTCGGTAGTTATATTTGTGATCGCATCAAACTCACACTATATAAACCTAATTAGTTGATAGTTATCAACCAAAATCCATATTTCATAATTTTAAAATGTATTCAAGTGACGATTAGCAGATAATGAACGGGCTACGCAACGACACCCAGAAAAGAATCTAATAGTTATCACACATCATACCTCTGACATCTTCAAATATCATAGTGTTGGAGAAAACAGAGTAGCTAGTCATCATACTTATGAGTTGCAAAAATGCTTTTCCGTCAAGATAGTTATAGCTGGATACTCAAACTCTAGATGTGATAGCCCTTCTAAAAAAAACTCTACCATATTGTACCTTATAAAAATCTACATAACATACAAAAGCCATATTCAACAACTCTACCATAGGGCTGGGCAAATAAACCGAATCCGAAAATCCGAACCGAACTCGATCCGATAAAAATGAATCCGAACCGATCCGAACCCGACATAAATACCGAATGGATCCTGTTTTTTGGTATATTGGGTTATGGGTATTATCCGAACTGAACCCGGACCTAAATGGATATCCGATAGAACCCGAAACATTTATAATAACAAAAAGAACTTCTACCAAATATGATCTTAATTCTTAATATGTATCCAAAATACTTTAAGATATTATTGAACTTCTAAAATAATTATCTAATACATGAAGGTTGATGGTGGAATGTAGCGGCTGAAGCCTAAAGTTTTTTTTTTTATTTTGATTTTGTTTTCATTGAATAGTGTTTCTCATTTTATGAGAACTTAGTTTTTGTTTTATGATTTCATTTAGCTGGTTTTCTTTCTATCACTAACTATGTTTATCTTTCGCTTGATTTTGAATGATCACGTTTGATGTTTTTCTTATTTTTGAATCGATTTTACTTATGTTTTGGTTATTAAAATATGTACAAATCATGTATTTTAAATCCGAAGAACCGATTTTATTTATGTTTTAGTTACAAAATAGGTACAAATCATGTATTGTTAAACCAAAGAACCGATTGAGACCCGAACCGGAAAGTACAATGGGTTATACCGGTTCTTTGAAGATTTACTAACCCCGACCCGAACCCGATATAACCCGAACCGGTCCCAAACCGAACTTTTATATAACTCGAATGGGGTTGATTTTGATAAACCCAAAAAACCAAAACCCGAATGGATAAAACGGAAACCCGATTGGGACCCCGAATGCCCATGCCTAACCATAATATATTCAATCTTTTTTTTTTTGAGCAAACCATAATATATTCAATCAAATCTATATAATACATAAGAAATCAAATATTAATTAAACATACAGTCCATCACATACCACATTTTTTATACACAACATATATACGGAAACAAATATGACCATTTATCTATCATCTACCATTTTTTTTGTCATTTATCTATTTGTACTACCTTTTCTATTTTTGTAAGAAATGTTAAGGATTTCTTTCGTGGCATTTTCCCAAACTTAAATGGGTAGAATGAGATGGGGGCCATCTCCAACTTAAGCGTCGAGTCTAATCTAGTCAGATGCTGAGTCAGACATGTGACTAAAACCTAGAGTCTCATTTTTAAATTTTTGACTTTTTCTTCATTTTTGGACAAATTTTCTTTAACTTCGTATTCTTTTTCTCTGTTTCCTGCTTCCTAATAGGCTGCTAATACCATTAATTTTTCTCAAATTTATCATTATATCTTCGCACTCCCATGCGTGCTGAAACGAGTAAGCAAATTCTAATTTTGTAAGAAAACGTTGAATCCTATTTATGTATAAAATGACATCCATTATTATCTATTCAACGATTTAAAGTAGAGTGGTGAACACACTTTTTATTTCTAATAGCCTATAAAGCAAGTCTTTGCTTGTCCAAGATAAATTCTTTTTTTTTTCTGTCTAGATCATAGTTGAACTTATTTAAAATTAATATATTTCAAGGTTAAAGTCGAAAGTACTAGACAAAGACACAAAAGTCATAAAAACATCTTACATGCATGTTGAATATAGCATAGCCAACATCATATATAAATATAATTCTCATATTAGTGGTTAGGAAAGATTCTAAAATAATAGAAAGTTCAAATTCCAACTCTTATAGGAAATGGGAAAATCGCATAAGAAGAATTTAGTCTATATGGTTATATCAAGTACCTCTTAAACATCTGATTTATTGAGGGGTAAATTCGAACGAATCAAATCTATTTTTTTTAGAAACTAATAATGTTAAATCTGAAAAGAAAACAAAACACAATCAACTTTGTCATTTGGTTAAATAATTTTACCATAGTAAAAAAATAATGATAATATCATTGAGTATTTAGCATCGTTTCTAAACTCCGTTTTATTAGAGTTTTTAAACTGAGATTGAATGAAAATTCGGTTTTAAAAGCAATATTGTAGAGAAGTTCCTGACATGACTTACCTAAAACATATTTTGTTCTTTTATTTTTCTTTTCTGCCTTTAATATTTGCACCTGTTCCTATGTTTATTTTAAAAAATAAAAAATGTAATATAACAACTTAAAAAAAAGACATATTTTGTTCGATATGTCAAAGAACTTTTGCCAACATCCAAATTTGATTTAATGAAATGCTGTGATCCTCATCCTTAACCTCATACTTGACTACTTACACTCTGAAATTTATAATTGTAGAAAGATCATCAACTACATTTAACTCAAAAACTCTTACAAAAAGTAGTTGGTTCGATCGTACAATGATAGATTGTCATTGTAACTCTAAATAAAAAAGTGTCACATTTACAAAAATATAGGTTTTTTTTTGTCACGACAAAATTATAGCTAAAATCACTCTATTAGAGAATATGACATTATATCTGAACTCTTGATATTAAAACATAATTTAGAAAAATAGAACGTGAATAATGTAGTTCAAATTGTTGAAACTTTAGTTGATGGAACATGTAACGATATGTCTGGACGAAGTTTTACCACTAATTAGGAAATAAAACTTCATAAGCATGAGTACTTATTCAAATGAGTCAAATCATCGGAAGATTTCAACATGAAAACAGTGTTGTACTTTTATTAAATTACAATGTCGTTGATCTATGTACTGCGTTTCGAACAAAAAGTCAATGGTTAGGTGTAAAACGATCATCGTCATGACTCATGACCAAACGTTAATTAATAGGGACCATCATACATGACATCTTGCTGTATTCAAATACCAAACTCCCCTCGAGTTTATTTGGGGCCCAGAAGCATCAGGTGTATCGTACTCACACCCGTAGGCTATTCCAGTCTGTCCCTAGGCGGCTTTTAAACTATTGAGTCAAAAGTAAAAAAAAGAAGCTAAAATCTGACAAGTTGTGGAGGGGGCGACGACACGTGTTCGAACCGGGTCTCATTATCACCGCAAAACTCGGCGGCCCCGTCGTAGATCCGCCGGGGAAAACAACAAACTTCCGATGATTACGTTTTATTCGTCCTTATCCAACTTTTTTTACAGTAATTAATTGAATAAAAAATCATCCACATTCTTGGCACCACCCATGTCCCAAGAAAGGAAAGAGTACGATTACACAATTTATAAACTGTTATTTTGATGATAAAGTATTGTACTTAAATTTTTATAGAACAATATTGTACGATTGAAGCAATATAGCATTGGTTAGATTCAAGGTGTTGGATTACACGCCTGTGTTCTGTAATGAAAAATTTAATTACTAAATATTTATTCGACAACAGTAAAACAGTACAGAATAATTAGATAAATGTTTAATTTAATAAATGTGCACAACACTTGTCTACAAAGGCCATTTGCTTCTTCTGATTTGCAGATGAGCTTAAGGTTTATGAAGAAAGATATACAAATGAAAACATAGAGAGAGAGAGCGAGAGAGAGATAACATTAGTTAATTAAATATTAAGTTTTTTTAATCAGCAAAGTCTCATTCATCTTCTGTTGTTGTTGTTCTTACAAGAAATGTTATATTGTAGTTGCAGGTAAAGTTAGAACTCCGAGCTTATATAGTTCCGCAACATGGAGTTGACTTTGTGCTTCTTCTTGGTTAAAAGCTTGGATCCAATCTGAAGCAAGAACTTGATTTTTCTTGCGAATTTGATTATTTCTCTTTCCGACAAGATGTTCGAAGGTCGACCACGAGATTCTTGTCTGGTTTCAACTCTCTTCACCATGCCAACTCATCAAGAAACCAAATGGAGCTTCTCGATTTCCACCAAACGCCCCTTTCTCAACGACGACGAGAGCCACGAGACCGATCGTCGCCACCGCAAGAAGATTCACAAGTTCTTGAATCTCGACGGAGGAGGAGATGGAGAGAACGGTTCTTCAGATTCGGGTTCGTTAATCCCGGGGATGAACAAAGACGACTCAATCAGCTGTTTGCTCCGTTGCTCACGAGCTGATTACTGCTCCATTGCTTCGGTGAGCCGGAGCCTACGCGCTTTGATCCGGAGCGGCGAGATTTATAGGCTCCGGAGGCTGCAAGGGACGCTCGAGCACTGGGTTTACTTCTCGTGCCATCTCAACGAGTGGGAAGCGTTTGATCCGAGGTTGAAACGGTGGATGCGTTTGCCGAGTATGCCGCAGAACGAGTGTTTCAGGTACGCGGACAAGGAGTCCCTCGCTGTCGGAACTGATTTGCTTGTGTTCGGTTGGGAAGTGAGCTCTTATGTAATTTATCGATACAGTCTTTTGACTAACTCTTGGTCTACCGGGAAGAGTATGAACATGCCTAGATGCTTGTTTGGCTCCGCTAGCTACGGCGAGATCGCGGTTTTAGCCGGCGGTTGCGATTCGAACGGTAGGATTCTTGATACGGCTGAGATGTATAACTCCGAGGACCAGACTTGGTCGGTGTTGCCGGCGATGAACAAGCGGAGGAAGATGTGTTCCGGTGTGTTTATGGATGGGAAGTTTTATGTGATTGGTGGGATTGGTGTTGGGGAAGGGAACGAGCCTAAGGTTCTGACTTGTGGTGAAGAGTTCGATATGAAGACGAGGGCGTGGAAAGAGATTCCTGATATGTCGCCACCGAGGTTGATAAACCAAGGGAACGGGATGTCTGCGGCTGCGATGGCTCCACCGCTTGTAGCGGTTGTGAATGATCAGCTTTACGCGGCTGATCATGCCGGTATGGCGGTTAGGAGATATGATAAGGAGAGTCGGGTTTGGGTTCAAGTTGGGAGTTTGCCTGAGCAAGCGGGTTCGATGAACGGTTGGGGGTTAGCGTTTAGAGCTTGTGGGGATCAGGTTATAGTGATTGGTGGACCGAAGGCTCCAGGTGAAGGGTTCATTGAGCTTAACTCATGGGTTCCAAGTGATGGTGCACCGCAGTGGCATTTACTTGGCAAGAAACAGTCGGTTAATTTCGTTTACAATTGCGCCGTGATGAGCTGCTGAAGAAGTGAAAAAAGAATGTTGGTTTAGCCGTTGCTGAGAGGCCTATTAGTTATGATTAAAATATGAAATTTGAGGAGATTGTTGTTCTGTTTCCTATTGTTAATGTGTAGTTTCATGTTTCTTGCTGAGTTCTATTGATCTTGCACTTCAATGTATGGTTCATCTTTTCATTTGTTACGGTTTTAGCTCTTAGCTCTTTCTCATGCTCTAGAGATTCCAAAGTCTTGAACCTTATACTCAGTTACAGCTTTTAAATTGATTTAAGTGTGATTACATCTTACTTCACTGTAAAACAGAGTAGATATCACTAAAGATTGCTAGTTGTTTTTGTCGTTTTGTGACCTAAAAGTTATTGATTCAGTCGAGTACTTTAAGTCCAAGTCTGTGAAGTATTTATTCACATTCAGTAGCACCTGCATCAACTCTAAAAGCATATTTATGTGGGTCGAATCTTCAACTATTTGATTATGCTAAAGTACCAATGTATATAAAGATGAATTTTCCTTTTTATTTAATATTAATATATTATCTTTCAATTTTTATGTGAAGAAATGTTTTGACAGGAGTATCATATTCGAGTAGAACTTTAATTTTATTTAAATGACATTTTTAAATGACCACTGCAAGTTTTTCTTTTGGTGCAGTAGAAAATGAGCCCATGATTGAGGCATAAAAAGGTAAAGCAAGGTTAGTGTTGGTGGAGGCTTATGCTAGTATAGTAGCCCATTTTGGAATTATCATTTTTATAACATACTTAAATCTGTTAATTTGTCGTCTAATACAACTGTAAAATCTAATAAAATGAGATACTTTTGCTGATTCCCTAATGTTTCCTCCACTAATGCAACATCAGCTTTCAAAAGTGAGGTAATTAGCAAATAATATTGATTTGCTTATTGTTTATACTATTAGTATTATTGCTAATGCCATTGCCTCCACTGACCACTACTCTAAAGCAAAACACCATTTCCAGATTCGGAACTTAAAATGAATACTAATTATGAGTTCCAATATAATTGTTTACAAAAATAACTTTGATCAAATACAAGATAATTAGTTAATTTTGGAAATGATACTAATTTACATTGTTCTGTTCTTTGGTTCAAAAGCTTATTAGTTTAAAGTTCAGAATTCATCGATTTAGAAAAACAAAATAAAAAAAATACAGGAACAAGAGCAGTAGTGTATTGTTTTGAGATTATATAACCGCTCTTCGAAACCATAGTTTTGCAATATGGTAATCCACTGGAATATGCTTTATTAAAAGAAAAACTATATGATATAATGATGGGCTTAGTTACAAATTTACAGATCGTAAGTGATTGTTCAAGATTCAGAATTTATCGGCTACAAAGAAAAAAAAAAGAATACAAGAACAAGAGCGATGTTGTCAATTGTTGTTGTGATTACATAACCGCTCTTTGAAGCCGCAGTTTTGCAATATATGATGATGGTTCTCCACGAGAATAGGCTCTACGGAAAAAAAAATTATATGTGCTTGAAAAAACAATCATTCATAGACATGAAACTGGTCAGATCAGTCTTTGTGAACATATCAGCCCTTGGGCGACCGTGAGAGATGGCACTTACTCGTGATCACTTGATATCACTAACTCGTATCACTTGATATAGTAAGACAGTTGTGGGTGCAAGTGCACCCATAATTTTATCAATATTAACAAGTTTTGTATGTAAAAGTTGTAAGTTCCAGTTATCTAAATGGTTAAAGTCTTTATGTGCACTCCCAAACATCCAAGGTTCGATATCTACTCAACCATTTATTTTTTCCTTTATGAATTATGCACCCCCTATAATTAACTCCTAGCTTCGCCCCTGGATATAAGATATATAATTCAAATAGTACGGCCAATATGCATATATATTCTCGCAAATTTAATTGGCTCTACTTGTTTAGCTCCTTCAAAATTCGCATTCTTTTGATCGGCACTTCGTATTTGCCTTTTTCAACTTTATCGATGCACCTTCTGTTTTGGATATTTTCTATTTTTTGTTTGAAGAAAGGATATTTTCTAATTAATGGTTCTGAATTTTGAAAATATATAAATTCGGTGTTTTAAAATAATTTTAAGTATGTATGTTTATCACATTATTTTACTGAGAACTTCCAAATTTTTTTGGCCACGGCGTTCTATTTATTTTTAGTTGTTATTGTCATAAACTGATTTAACAGTTTGTCCACCACAATCTTATTGATTAATAATTATGTTTATAACAGAAAAGATATACTCTCACAAAGTATCGTGTCAAATAAAAGTTTTATTGATGTACGTCAAACAGTTTGTAGTTGTGAAAAATAGTTTAATGAAACATCATCATAGTAATAATGTGTATTAGCACTTACCAATTCAGAAAACAGATTAAAAGTATGGTTTTAAAAAGCATTTTTATTGACTATGAACTATACATTAGATTAAGATGCGTGATAAACCAGAATAAACTGATCAAGTCTCAAGCTAATTTTGCTGGAAATTGTTGTTTTCTCAGTTTTTGCTGCCTGGATAAATATGTTGGTAAACAATAATAGTCTCGGGTTGATTTAATCAAAGCTGATTCTGCTTTTGTTTTGGGCTTGTCTTCCACTATCTTTCTTCATGTATCTTTGTTGTAGGATCGGACACTGATATTTTTCAATGGCCCAACTCCTTATCGGCAGCCCGCAGCTCTAGGGAAAATCCTACTTTAAAGACTAGATTTTTCTTCGTCCTCGTCAGCTCATAAGTAGTACAACTCATGATAGTACAACTCAGTTTGGTTTTCTCAGATAATTCCGAAACATTTTTTTTTACTAATTTAGAAGTATCTCGAAATTGTTCAAAAAAAAAAAAGAAGTATCTCGAACCTATAGAAAGATCAGACTAATTCCTAAGGATAAGTGTTCTATGGGACAAGCCAAACATGTTATCATAGCATGCAAAATAAAAAGTTAAAAACTATACGAAATATAAAAGATCAATCGAAAGCTCCAAAACATATATAACACTAAGTTTGGGCAACGTGAAACCTCCTTTTGTTTCGCTTGGATTCATTTCACGAGAAACGATTTTTGACTCAAATCAAGTTTATTCGGTACTTAAATTATACTTTCTTAGTTAAATTATTATACTTATGCATTACTTCCATCAATATGCCACATTTCTTATTCATTCACAATATATTGTTTTTTTTTTCATTCACAATATATTGAAGAATATAAATAAAATCCCATGCTGTAGTCTTTGCGATCTCTCGACGCACTAGCGAGTAGTAGGAGTAAAGAAACAATTAATAAAAAATAATAATAATACCATTATCATTTGTCCACTACATATTAATCAAATAATTAAAATGAAACTATTTTGTAGCTCCGCCGAAACCAAAGTGTGCCTTAAAAATGATTTGATTTTTCATATAGAAAACCGACCCACTTATTTAAATTTTTTAATTGGCCTTTTCTTTCATATTAAGTTTTCCCCCAGATTTATCCTTAAGATTTCTACAAGAACAGCTGAGACTGGAGCAACGTGTAATAATTAGCAGCTTCATCTTCAAGCTCCCAAAACGCATCACCAAACCCATCTAACAAACTATCTCCATAAATATAATCCTGACTAACATCATTCTTAATCATCTCATAATTGCTCTCGCCAAATTCGTTGCTAGGAAGCCCTAGTTCGTCGTCAGAAGCTTCCAAAAGATGCTGCATCACTTTCTCCTTGCTCTCTTCGTCAACATCGTCTTCCTTCGAGGAAACACACGAAGTCGACGAATCTTCCACGTTGGAGACTCTAGAGACGACACCGTTTTGGTCATCTGATGAGATATCTTGCTGAAGAGTGTGTATAAAAGAAGCTAGATCGTTGTTGGGTAGGTTAAGTTCGTCTGAATCGTCGAGGAGACAGAGAATCTGGTCATTGTATGAGGAAGAAGATGGCTTTTGTCGTTTATTGGTTTCTTCTTCGGCTAGGGTTTCTTCTTCTCGGTGGCGCTTTAATGGAGTTGTTTCAGCCATTGTATTCAAGAAAGAGAAAGAGAGAGAGAGAAGCTGTTATATCGTTAGAGAGAGAGAGACGATAGTGAGGGTGATAAGCGAAATGGAGACTCTGAAATGTATATATAGAGATTATTTGGTCAAGATATCTATTTTTTTAGTATTTTAATTATTATGTGATTTAGTATCAAATATTATTTTAAAAAGCAAAATTTCTTTTGCTTTGTGCATGTCAGAAGGGAGAAACATGTGAATGCTTTTTCAAGTTTTCGCATTATCCGGAAAGAAATCTTATTTGCTTAATATTTTGAAATTCTGATTTGCAGAGTGAATTATGCATGCAAGCTTTGATAGTTGCTATATAACCCATGAATAACAGCCAACAATTAATAAATTATGCCGATGATTTTATTTTACAAATAAATTTATAATAATTTCAAAATATATATTCACAAAATTCTGGAATATGAATTGCGTGTCCAAAATATATCTAGATTCTTAAGAAGATATGTAAGCATATATTTTTATCTTTGAAATAAAAGTAACGTTTCTTGCCTTCTTGGACTCGATTATCAATGAGGTTAAGGATGCTCCCTTCATCTTTATTTTATAAATATTGCAAGAGAGAGGGAGAAAAGAAAAAAAACTAGTTGTTGTTGTCATAGAGATTTGACAGTATCTTGGTGTTGTATTGACCTTAGGATTAGCCTTCCAAAACGAGCTTGTAGATTACGGGAGATAATCAGATCCGGCGGTCGTTTCACATCTTTTGATTTCACATGGAAAGAGACTGCTTCTTATTACCTGGCCATACCTTAAAGGCTTAAACTAATCACAGATCACACATCTCACAGGTCACAGCCAACATATTCATCGAGATAACCTCGTCATGATTTTCCATTAGTTAATCAAAACATTAAACATGTCACTGAGGCTTGAAAACAAATTATCATTTTCACCGACTTTAGCGAGACTATTTTAGTTTTAACTCACGGCTTTTGAGGACATCCAAATTATAAGTTGATTACCATAATAACCTTTTGTTATACAAGTTTTCAGTGTTTTCTTGTTGAATTTTATGTATGTGTGTTTATATCGCTTTTATTGTGTGTATAAACCATTTTAGGTGTTAGCATTAGTAAAGCAACACTAGTACCATTTCTTTGTTTTTACCAGGTACAGTATTTCCATTAGTTATTGACACGTTTTAAGTTCTATTACTACCTCTTCAAAAAGAAAAAAAAAGAAATCTAAGTATAAAATGCTTCCTATGGTTTTTCTTTCTCTGAAAAATAGGTATGAAACATTGGGTATTTTATAGTTAGAATGACCGTTTCAATTATTTGTCTTATGCATTCCTCTAGTTGGTAATCAGGAAGACGTTATATTTTGAAATTACGCGGTTACAAAATATAATACAAGTGAAAATATTAAATGAAAATTTTTCAAAAAAAAAAAAGTTAAATGAATTAATAAAAATATAATACAAGTGAAAAGACTGAACACACGTGTTGACAAAAAAAAAAGACAGAACACACGTTAATAAAAAGACAAAGGCAAAGGAGAGAGAGAGAGAGAAAAAAAATTAAGAGCCAGGAAAACAATTTTATTTTTGCTGACAAAAAAGTTAAGAAAAAAGAAGAAAAACAGAGAAATGAATTTGACTTGAACGTTCAAGTATACATGGAGAAAAAAAAACTAACATGTTTTAGAAAAAAAATTCATAAAATCCAACTGTTTATTTTAAGGTTTTCTCTTTTAAAAAATAATATTTATTTTTTTTACACAAATTAAAAATAGGTAAATGTTTATTTAATTTTAAAATTTTAAAATTTATTACATTGATTATTTTTAATTTAGATAAAGGTAACAAATAAGTTAATAAAAGTTTGCCTTATAACAACATCTAAATTAAAACGGAAAGAATAATCAGATTCGAAATGAAGTAAGGTGATGAATACATTGTTCGAGGTATGATTATTTACGCAAGTGGGATTTATTTCTCTTTCTTTCGGAGAACTTCTGCTAAACTTTACTTTTCATTTTTTCTTTCTTTTACTTTACTTTGTTGGCCTGCTTGCCAAATTTTTTTAAAAAATTCCACCCAGTTAAAACTATTTATTTACGGTTCCCAACATGTGGAACATGGATGATTTAGAAAAACGACAAATGCTTTTGTTTTCTTAACGTTTCCTTTAATGAATTAAATTAAATATATATTTTTTGAACTGATTCTAAAATTACAATTTTTAAATAATTTGAATAGTGGGTTTTCATCTCTCTATCCAAGTCTCCTTCGAGCTACGTGAAGGGTATAAATAAGATTTTCTTTTTGAGGTAAAATATAAATGAGAATTAATGACTAGATTATCTGGATTCCTAACTTCCAGTAGAAATATCTCACATGAGGTTCTTGTGAATATATAAAAAAAGTAATCGAAAATGAAGAAAGAAATTAAAATGAGTATATTAAACTTTTAAGAATCTTTTGAAAACTGTCCGAGGACATTTGTATTATTGTAGGGGGGGGGGGTGTAATCTTAATTTTCTTAAACAAACATATTAGTATTTTTTTTGTTTAAGAACTCTGCTAAGCTTCTATGCAATAAGAGGTTGCTTTTAGGTTTATTTCTAAGCATTTTAAAGTTGCATATGTTTACTATAGCCAAAAATATAGTTTTGAAAATACCATTATTCAAGAGGAGAATGCGCGGTACTGGACCAGCGGTACTGATTCACGAATCTGGTTGGGACAGAGAGATATTTTGAAAGATAAACCATTTTGGTTTGGTTTACCAAAACTTAAAAACCAATATACATATTAGTTGGTAGGAGAAACTAGCCCAAGTGGTTTCCATTAAGTTGTTACCGAGTCACAACCAGAGATTTACCATGCCTCTCTTAATTGGAGTTAACCAACAAGTTAATCGATTAGGATACACTTGGACCAAAAAATCTTGTACATATGCTTATTTTAACAAAACGTATATGCGATCCAGTGTTGGGACTTGTAATTCAAGGAGCATGACGTAACTCGCATTCCTTGAGATGCATATCTCATTGGAAACAAATGAATATGTGCTTGGAGTTGGCCAACATATCTTAGTAGTGCCTATAGTTTATAGAAAGATAGATTACATTTTACGGTTTTACCCATGCATACGGGAGTTGCGTGTTCGCTAAATATAATCGAAATTGCATCTGCAATTCTGCATCCGTTAATTAATGAAAAGAAATAAACTGCATGTGCCGTGGGGAACGTGGGGAACGCAGAAAAAAGATGCGTTAATTTGATAAACTGTATTCATCAAATTAACAAACGAATAGATTTTTTTTTTTTCATTTCTGCTTTGGTATCTGATTCAATTTTTCCAAGTAGTGATTGGAATATAGCACTAGTCAATATACAAAAATAATAAAAGTTTGGAAAAGAATATTATTTTACTCCTAAAATTCCTCTATTATATATTATATATTCAGACTTACCTCAAAATAATAATAATAAAAGAATAAATAATTGTCGGCTGCTAAACTGAAAAAGTGAGATGTACGAATACACAATCCGTGCGTACGTACGATATGCAAATGCAATGTGCCTACGTTCTTTTTGAACTAATGTGTCGCAGGCTCGCAGCTGAAAATATTATATGAAGAAAGCATCTGAAAATGTCAATTTCTTAAGTAAAGATATGTATTTGGATATACTTAATTACCATTTACCATCAAACTCTAACATTTTCATAGCCAGCTTTTAAACTAAACCATAAGTGCGTTTTCGACTTGTCGTACACTTTTTTTTTTGTCAACTCGTTTTCGTACACTTTCTATATACTATAATATTACTAAAACTAAAATACTACATGCTATAATGAAATTATACTAAAACGTCTAAAGCATCTATAACTTCTTCCTTTTTTGCTTAACACATCTATAGCTAATTGGAAACAAAACTTGGGTCCTACAAAACTTCGATGGCTAAATAACCAGATCAATGTTGGGGCCATTTCTTTGCTCGACCATGGTGGGAGGTGGCATGTGCAAAGTGGTGGAATTGTCATAATACGCCATTATCATAATCATATGGAATTTTTTTTTGAACTAATATATGGCATTTTTGTTATGCATTATTATAGTACCCACCGTCGATCTAAAATTATTGAAGTGGTCGGTCCACAGTCCACTCATGCGATGTTCCACCTGTTCGTGAAATTGATTATACACATTTGTTTTTTTTTTGAAAAACAATAATACACATGATTTGTTAGTCATATCCCTTGAGGAGATCTAATAAATACTTCTGTTTACTACTCCCTCTGTTTTTAAAAGATGCATATTCTAGACTTTTCACATATATTAAGAAAACTCATTAAATATATATTGTTTTTTGTGAATAACAATTTTCCATAACTTTTAGCCAATAGAAATTCAATAAATACTATTATTTTTTTTGAAACTTACAATTTTTCATAAAATCATATATTGAAAAGATAAAAA
Source organism: Brassica rapa (assembly GCF_000309985.2). Classification (NCBI taxonomy): domain Eukaryota; kingdom Viridiplantae; phylum Streptophyta; class Magnoliopsida; order Brassicales; family Brassicaceae; genus Brassica; species Brassica rapa. The sequence goes on along the minus strand of NC_024802.2, from coordinate 18,648,960 downwards.
ATGTATCATTTTGAAACAATTTTTTTTCCAGAACATACATCTTTTAGCAACGGAGGAAATAATTAATAGTATTGTAAAATGTTATGGTGGAGTCGACAAGTTTCGAATCAATCCAACTTCCACCGTTAACAGAAATCGGTTTCTAATTAATTCTGTCTAGTTAACAGAATGGTTGTGCAGTTAAGTAATAGTCAATATCGGAGATCATTTTTCATTAGATTTATTATTTTCACAAATATATTTTGACATTTTTTTTATTACACAAAAATATTATTTTGAAATTTCCAATGCAATTTATACTTATTCTAAATTAAATATTAATTATAAAATACATTATTTTATAAATAATTTTATTTATCTTAAATTTTTTTAGTTAAGTAGATGTAATTATTATGAACATAAATACATTTCAATTACTATTTTAGTTTGCGTAAAAAATGAAGGGTATTTATCAGTTTTGAAACTCACATGACATCTTCAAATCAATTCACGACAAACTTATTCGGGAAATTCAATTATATATGATAAAAGGCATTCACGTTATCAAATAGCTTGTATAACTTTAACATTCTCATTAGACTTCTTACCTTTTCGAATAGGACATGATAACCAAAAATAATAAAACAAAGTCGGTAAACTGAATAATGTCATGAGTTTTGCTGTATATGCATAAAGTTATATGATTTATGTATTTATTCATTCTTATATATATGAACACGACCAACTCAAGATTTTTTTTCCTCCCGACATTGTTGTGTTAAAATAAAAGAATATCAAGTGGGTAATATACAAACGAGGGGGATGATAACAACAAGTCATGATTAAGACAGCCTGATTATGTTTGAATGATTAAAGCTGAGCCTAATTTATAAACATGAAAATGCTTACGATTTTTTTGTTTTATTTTTTGTGGGGATGTTTATGATGAATAAACAGAAAATGACAACCAAAGGAAAACGATCATGTAATGTCCTCTTTTCTCCATTAGAACATCTTTTAGTGGTAGAGTATCTACCTTAACTATTTTACACATATTATATTATTATTATTAAGTAATTTAAATGAAGTTTAAGTTTCTTAAAATTGGACCATTGAGATGATGTTTGAAAAAATGATCTCAAACTACTGTTGGAAGTTTCTTCTTGGAGTTACGTCTTTCTCCTTTTTCTTGCTTCTTTTTTTCTTTTCTAATTTTTTTTAATATTATTTTGACGATGAGAAATGGGATGAGAGACACCCACTGCTCATGTTCTTAGAGCATCTTTATTGATGGGTTCTTAAGTGGATTGTTAAGATAATCTATATTATTAAAACTGAAGTACATTTGAGAGTTGTTTGGAAACTTGGATAGTAGTATAAATGAGAATTGTTTGGAAACATGGATAGTAGTATAAATGAGAATTGTTTGGAAGCATGAATAACAGTAGAAAATAATACTTGCTTTTCTTAATTGATTTTTTAAAAGATTTTTATTATATTGTTAATCAATTCTAACCCTTCATCTATTATATTTACTAAATAAGTTAATCTCATTTATTACAGAAGTACAAAACAAAATTTATTTGTTTTCAATTTTTATTTTATCTTTTGCATTCATTTTTCTCAATTTTAATTATTTCTATACAAAATTCAAATCAAAATAATAATTTAAAATTAATTTATATAAATAATTGATTCAAATATATATATATATATATATATATTTTTTTAAAAAATTTTACTAAAATATTTTCCAATAACCATTTAAAAAATATTTTCACTATATATAAGAAAAATACAATACATAACTTAATTAAAAACACCAACTTAAATTATGGTTTTTATATTTCATATTAAGTTTATAAATATAATATATGTGATTATTTATATGATGGTATGTATAAAATAATATTAATTATATGATTACTTATATTATGGTACATATAAAATATGATTAATTATATGATGACATATATATGATATATAATAGTGACATGAAAAACAAAACTTATTTGTTTTCAATTTTTTTTTATTTTATCTTTTACATTCATTTTCTCACTTTTTAACTATCTCATTAATTATATTTACTATAATATTTTGCCAGGATTATTTACATATTAACTATAATAATTCGACATATTTGAATGAAACCACTCTATTTGTGATAAGAATTCAAAATGGTTAACAATTTTTTTTATTTACTTATGTATCGGTTAGACATGGACATTCGGATAACTATTCAGCTACGAGTTATTTCTGTGGGTTATCATGCTTTTTGAGTTTTGAAACTAGACTTCATTTCGGTATTATAAATTTTCATGTGTGTTTCGAATCGGGTCCAGATGAATTCAGTCTTGATATATACAAACCTACAAATATCCAAAAACTAATGTATTTGACGCCGGTACGGATATTTGTATGAAAAGTAAGAATATTAACCGATTCAATTCAGGTATGTTGAATTCAAATTAAACTAAAAATAACCAAATAACCAAAAGTAATCATATTACTCTATTTGATTCAGGTTCGATTATGATGTATAGAAATCTAAAAGTACTTATGCAATTAATTATATTATGACACATATAAAATATATAATACTAATCATAAAAATAAAATATCGATTTATAAGAAAGTAAAAATTAACACTCGCACGGGCGTGCGGGTCAATCTCTAGTTGTAATTAAAGAAAAATCAAAAACATAAAAAAAGTTAGAAAGAGAAATGATTTTTTTTTTTTATTTTGCTAGGATAGGAAACGTCTCTAATGTCAATGTATGTATAGCTTAGACATTTTATTTACATTTAAATTTAATTGCTTAAACATAATCAACTAAAATAATAATATTTTGTTATTTAGAATATAATTAAGAGACCAATTTCAAGGATGTAGGATAATGATGCTCTTAGTCACTACACCAATATTGCAATTTAACATTAAAAATACTAGTGATATTAAAAAGTATCCAAGTAGTACTTTTGGAGAAATATAAGTACACATTAAAAAAACACAACACAACAGAAACTAGGGGAATTGGAGCCTTTTAACCGAGAGAGAGAGAGAGAGAGAGAGAGAGAGAGAGAGTCAGTAGAAACCCTAGCCCGCCGCGTTTCTCCGGCGGCGTTGTCGCTGTGTCGTCGCCGGAGAGTCACCCTTTACCTTCTTTTTTCTCCTTTTCCTTTTGCCTTCGTTAACGTCCCTTCCCCTCAGCGAGATGCGTGTGAACTCTGGCTTCTTCGGCTCTTCAGATCTCAGATCTGGCCGTGTAGTGCGGTTTCCGAGCTTCTGGAGTCACAGCGAGTTGAGTCAGGAAGGTGTCGTTATCGGAGGTCGGCTTTTAGGGTTGGATTTTGGATGGAGCTATTTTCCCCTTGTCGCTCCGTGTACCTCCGTAGATGTCTAATCTGTGCCGTCGTCGCTCTCCTCCGAGCTTCAGTGTTCTTTTGCAGGTGTTAGTGGATGAGCTCCGGTTGGATTCGACATCTGAACCCGTCTTTTCTTCATTCCGGAAGAACTGAAACTCATGCTCTTGGAGATGTTGTTTCGTTCTGTTCCGGCGGCTCGGTTTTGGAGTCAAGACTAGGAACTCGTGATGGAAGGTCTTGTGTGGCAGTTTACGCACCAGTTTGGTGGGGAACCCGTTTCTGCGTTTGAAAAGAAATCTGCAACTAAGGTTTCTTCTCATTATGTGGTTCTTTTGGCTTGGAATCCATATAATAAGGCTGGAGTACGACTGATATCTGGACGGGACTTGAGGGTGAAGTATGCGCCTTGGCGTTGAGTTGGTATGATCCAAGTTCTGAATGTCAATTAAGTGGTGATCTCCAGCGAGGTCTTAGTTTGGAATTCATCTGTTAAGTCTAGTTTTCAGTTTTAGTCAATGCTCGTGTAATTAGTGGTTTAAGGGACAGTTCATTTTCACCATTTTGGTAAAGTGAATTTGTTTCCATGGTGGTCAAAGTGATAGGTAGTTAGATGAGGCAATGTAGGATCCAAATAAGTGATCTTAGATGATGCTACATCTACTTCCATATATCACATTGTGGTTAAAGCCTCTTGAGGCATTGTGGTCGCAATTGTTTGTATCAAAACATTTGGCTAATGATAAGTTGATGTTGAGTTAAAAAAAAAAAAAGTACACATTAAAAAAATCGGAACAACGATTTTGAAGAAAAAGAAATCAAAAGTCTACCATAGCACTCCTCCATATGAACAATAAAATTCCAAGAGTAAACTTCGAAACTGATGGCTCAAAACAAAACAAAAAAAAACATATATGCAAAACTTATCGAAGCCAAATACACAAGTCATCATTGTGCACCAACAAGAACGCATTTCCAGGCTGACGGTTAGCCAGCGGACCATGGCAACACATAAACTTGGCATTCAAGCCATCAGGAACAATCCTCTTCCCTTGCCTTAGCTTAGTGGGTAATCAGCACGGTTAAACTTGGCAAATCCCCTAAAAATTTTACAAACTCAAACATCAACAAAAAGCCTTTTGCAAAGCCAAAATGAAGCTAAATAGTATCAACACAATCATACCATCCATTTGCAAACAAAAAAAAAAGAAGAAAATATGCTGTATTTACCTTTGTTCAGTAAACCAATCTTGGTTGGCAATGTAGTTTTTGCAAGGAAGTTTGCATAAGATTAGACATGACAATTTGCTTGTCTTTTTCTCACATTAACATAAAATTTTCCCGATTAATTTACATTCTATAATAAGGTACAAGAGTAAACATCAAACAGTATAATAAACATTCACCGCGGTGTATTTGAGTTTGAATAAGAAAACCCGTATATAAATAAATCGATGGTTTACTACTTGGGCCTGTAATTTGAAACGTAGTAGTGATAAAGATGAATAGGCCCATTATGTGACTCACAAGGCCCAAATGAGTCTAGGTTAGGCCTTTAGTCATCTCCCTCGTATATTATCTCCGTCTCAGAGTAAAACCCTGAGGGAGCGGCCAAGAAAATGGTGCAGCGTCTTGTATACCGGTCGCGTCACAGCTACGCCACCAAATCGAACCAGCACCGTATCGTCAAAACTCCAGGAGGCAAATTGGTGTATCAAACCACCAAGAAGAGAGCCAGTGGTCCCAAATGCCCTGTTACAGGCAAGCGTATCCATGGAGTAAGTGTTCTCTAGTGCTCTGGATTTTGATTCATGCAAGTTTGAGTAGTCAATCAATGAGATTGAATGTTTTTTTTTTTGAGAGTTTCTGGTTGTTGAAATAGTGTCGTGCTTATTGACGGTCTTGTGCTGGTTAGATAAATCTCCATCAGTACATAACATAATCATAAGCTAAAGTGTTCGTGCCACCTTGTCTTTCAAGTTGTTCCTTGTAATAACATAAGGGATTACTATCCACCCGTGGCAGAAATTCTTAATCTTTTCAATATATTTTACTGTAATTTCGATGTGAGTGTAACGATGTTTATAATGGGCTTTACATTTTTATTTCAGATTCCTCACTTGAGGCCCACGGAATATAAGAGGTCTAGGTTATCGAGAAACAGAAGGACTGTGAACCGTGCTTATGGTGGAGTTTTGTCTGCTTTAGCTGTCAGGGAAAGGTTTGTTTGTTTGTTTAACCTATAAGTCATATGTTTGTATTACATAACTTGAGAGTTTGCTAAACTAAGTGGTGTGTGTGTTTCTGGATTTTTACAGGATCGTGCGAGCATTCCTTGTTGAAGAGCAGAAGATCGTGAAGAAAGTTTTGAAACTCCAAAAGGCTAAGGAGAAAGTAGCTACCAAGGCTTGAGGGTTTTACGTTTTTTTTATTTTGGCCTTGAAAGGATACATCTTTTTCACTGTCTCGTCTCTGACATTATGAATTACACATATTTTTACTTGTCCGGCTGTCCGGAGTGTCTTTTACAATTTAGTTTTATTACATACGTAGTGCCATCGCTGAAGTATTATATCGAACTCGAACATCACACAGTATGATGATAAACCGGGCATAACCAGAATCTGCTAGATATCACTTCCTAACGGAGTGATCTTTAGCTGTTTCCACTTAGTTTTGGGCAACTGGTACAGGATTATGTTTACTTTCCATAGCACCGGAAAAAGCTTTGAAGTAAGGCCAGCAATGCCTTTATATTTGACTGCAACTTTGGACATGGTCGTGAAAGTTCTATTGGATCAGGCTCAAGTTCATGGACGGCCATTCGTTCAGCAGTTCATGAAAAATTATTATTTTTTGATAAAATTTGAATATATTACCAAAAGTAAATAGTTCATGAAAATTACGCCCCAACGTTTCTTCTGAATTGCCGAACCATTTTTGTATACACTTAGTGTCATTTTGAATTCCAATTTTGTTGCAATATTTCAGTAACAATTCTGTATTTTATTGTGGTCATTCTTACTTCTCAGCTCTAGAAAAGATTTGTTTTTGGGCTTCGTAAATCTGTTAAAGGTTTTCTTTCGTTTAATTTAATTTTTTTGTTTATATCCTCCACTCGAGTCAATCTTACACTAAATTGTGTGAAATAAAACACTCAACGAAGCATAATTAATAATGGTTTAATTTCATTGCATCAGCTAGTCAAAGAGAAAACCTACAAAGGGAAAGCCAAGGCAAGAAGGCCACAAGGCAAAAACAGGAAATTTACCCACATCAATCAAGTTGTGGAGAAACAAACTGGCAAATCGCCATTACTTGACGACAAAGAGGAATAATAACTCTCCAACAATGTCATGTTATGTTTCATGTCTTGATAATGATGACGATGGTTCTCTTCAACGGTTGGACCAGTATCACCAAACATTAGTGTGCCACAGTGATTATGATGATCTTCATTGCAACCACCCATGCTCTTTATTTCCCCATTTCCTTTCTCTTGATACTCTTGTGGTAGGCTTACAAGCGCTGGACACTGCTCTTGAGCCAACATAACGCTTAGGTCGATTTGGCTTGTGCATTCTCCTAAGAAGGCAGAATCTGACGATGACGTGTTTAGGAGAAATGAGGGGAATTCATTAGATGAGGCGAGCCTTGGAAACTGAGGTTGTGTTTCTTGTGTGGCAAGAAAGAGATTAGTGAGGTATTGCTGGTCTAAAGATGAAACCGGATTGAAAACGTTGGTGGTTTTCTCGTAGGAAGTGAAATCCAAGTAAGAGAATGGATTTATAGTGGCCACATGAGAAGTTGGACTACTACTAGGTTTGGTAGTACTGCTCATATTCTCATGATGAACCTGGAAGTGAGAGCTAGTTTTGAGGATCTTCTCCGAAGAAAAGTGTGATGTGTTTGATAACGACATTGTGTCTATGCTTGTCTCTGATGGCAACGAGGAAACAAATGAGTGAGGCATAGCTCTTAGGGTCGTTGTGTTTGTCTTTTTGAAGATTCTGCATATAGCCCACGAATCCTGCAGAAATCCACATTATTTTGTATATAAGTAAAGTTGTTTAATCTTATAACAAAATAAGTCAAATCATTTAAAAAAAAAAAAAGTCAAAATCATTTCAGGCAAAAACATTTGCGGCATGTAATATGTTCTTAGGTTAAATGGTTTTTTTCATATATATACTTTTGCAACAGATGTGTTTTCATATTTATAAGAAAAGATAATAATTGCACTTTTAATGTTTTGCGTTTGAGTTGAAATTTTAAGAAGATGTTTGGTAAAAACCTCATTGTTATTAAAATGGATTTTAGTAGGCATGAAAAAAATGAGTTTTACATCAAAGGGAAAAGTTAGAAAAAGAGTGACTCCAGAAAAATATAAAATCCATATATTCACATCTCTCTTATTTGTCTATGAAACAAACTTATAACTTCATTTGCTTTCTCAATGTAATACCTAAATACATATAGTTTAGTTCAACTCACTAGTTACTTTGCGAAACAAATGCACCAGATTCAAGACATAATATATTATTTACACATTGAAAAATTATTCTCAAAAGACTTCTAACCAAATCTTTCAATCTTAATAATTAAATATAGTACTGTTAGTCGTCCCCATAACTTTTCAACCATATTTCTCTTTCCAAATAAATCAAATCTAGACAAAACATTGTGTTAATGTCAGCATGTATAGATGAAGTTAACGTGAGCTTACGTTTGGAGAGACAGGCGAATCAAAGAACCTCTTAGAAGAAGGAGATGGCTCCGAGAGCGAAGGCATACGAAACTCATGCATCATCCAATCAGTCTTAACTCCTTTTGCAGCTCTTCCTTTGTAGAACACTAGTGACTTCTTTAAACCTATGCATTTGTTTCCTTCCGACGAGTATATAGGCCTGTCCGTTCCCGTGGCTTTCCAGAAACCGGCTCCAGTCACTCGGTTCGGCCTCGAACTGTTCCTATACTTCCTGTCCCTCGGACAATAAAAGTACCATTCCTTTTCACCCGTCGCAAACTCTACAATATTGATTCACAACAACAAAAATAACAAACAGATTTGCTTAGAAATTATTCCATTATATTATACGTAAACAAAGAATATGAGATATAGTATGAAAAATAAAAATTATATACTTGGAAGATCCCAGGGGTCGTATTTGTAGATATCGAGTTGTCGTATGAGTTCAATGGAGAGAGGATTGTGTTGAATCTTCCGCTTCAGGTAGAAGCTTACAAGCTCTTCGTCGGTTGGATGAAACCTAAACCCGGGCAACAATACTTCCTCCATTTTATGATCACCATCGTTGTTTCTCTCTTCCATTTTTCCTTAAAACCCTATAAACTAAAGGAGTTAAAGAAAGAAACCCTAACTGGAAAAATATTGACTCTGGTAGAGAAGTGGAAGTGAAGTGGTTTAGCTAAAGTTGAAATCAATTTATGCTTCCTTGCGAGGGGTCTGAACCCGAAGGATCAGCCGCCATTTCAGCTGAGTTTTTTAATTCCATTTTTTCTTTTTGAATTAATCTCCCAAGAAAGTTTGTTTGAATACTTCTTTGGTTTTACTTCAAGACAATATTTTTAAAAAGGAGCTGAGGGAAAAGGTTATAAACACGAGCAAGCGCAAGAAAAATAAATTAAAAAAGTATACAATCTGTATTTCTTACATATTATTACGTACAAACGTATATATCTATACGTACAAATGAACCATTGTCATTACTTCAAGAATAATCAGCATCTCATGTACGCATATACACACGCGTACATGTAACGTAGACACACATGGACCACGACGTCATGAAGTTCATGAAATTTTCGTCAGCCCGTATTTAAACTTGTGTGTGTTTGAATGTATGTAATTTATCAGTACTGGACTACTAGTTATGAATGAAGATGAGAAATTATTAAAGACCAATTAAGAACCGCTTTAATATTGTCGCTTCGGTTTGAAGTCTTTTAATTAATAAAAGGAAACAAGGGCCGATCGAGGCCAGCTGCCACTACAAAAAGATTCGAAATTAAATTCAATCGTACTCATAAAAATATTACTACTAATCAACTGCCTTCAGGTTTCTAATTAAGACTAAACTACGAATTTTAAAAAAAAATCTTCACAGTTTCTATTCCATTCCAGATCACAGTTTCTATTCCCACTGACCAGTGTCAGAAGATTACAAATACAAGCTTTTAGTTAAACTTAAAAAGATAGCTTAATGGGCTTAAGTGGCCAATGGGATCAATGACATTACTTTAATTTACAGCTTCACCCTTTCGTTCGATTTGACTAAATGTTGAAAGATTCTGCGTTTAGGATTTTGTCCAACCGACAACTCTTATGTTTTGACTCAAATCCTCTTGTGGAAAGACTTTATGAAATTAATTGAAGGGTTCGACTTTTACGTCTATTTTTATTCAGGAATCTAACTTCACAAAGTTCATTATCGCAATATTTGCATATATTATTCAGTCAAAAAAAATACTTGCATATATTAAGATATTATATGATATTTCTATGTTCACAGTAGTAATTAGCTGGACGCAGAGTACCATCCCGTTTGCAACTATACATATATTCAGCTAAATATATATATATATAAAGGATTATCAAATTAAGAATGCTCTCACATTGGAGTTATTCAGAAGAATAAATCAAATACATTGGTTTATTCATTGACCTGTAAGTTAAGTGTTATTCTTTTGATTATAATGTTTGACATACCTTTTCATAAGCAAGTTGTCTTTGAGGTAAAGTTTTCACTGAATCTAAACTTCAACCGTGTGTCATCCTGTCATCCTGAGTTTAGCAAAAAAAAAAACAACTATGCCATCCTGTAATATGGGTAGCTCCGACATATGTGTATACTTATCGGCTTACTCCAATAGCTTCTAGTTGACGGAGACTTTGATGAAGCGCAAAGAATAACACTTAATCTATTTATATATATGATTTACTCAGCCTTTAACCATATAAGATATTGTGCACTTTTGATTGAAATCAATGAAATGTTGTGATATGATGGGCAAAATGAATTCTTTCCAAAAGAGTAAAAACATTGTACTTTTATGTCCCTACTGATATCTATACGAGACTACAATTTCACAAACAAAATAAGAATAACATTGTATAAGAATATGAAGTTAGTCCACTCTCTATTTCTAATTGCATGCGGTGTGCCGATCGGATAGATGATAGGGTTTATAAAAAAATGTAGTTGAAATTAAAATTTGTATTATTTCTAATTTTATATATCTCGAAGACGTTTCACAAAACTGAATGAATAATTTTACGACATCCGATTTTTTTCTTGAACTAGATTTTATTAAGCCAGTTTACACTAATCCCAAGGCTTACATCTACTAATATCGGCAGTAAGGTGTAACTAATCCTCTACATCCACTCATTTGACCAAATTAACTACCTAAAAACTACACAATCACCTCCTTTTTTTATAGTTTTCTGCACGTAGCAATCCTTTTAGTAAATTAAAATTGCTTCAAGAAGTGAATTCAGTTTGGGTTTAAAATTTATGTGGTTAAAGTAAACACACGCGCAATCCTTAATTATGTATATTTATACGTATGCTGAGGTGCTGCCTCCATATAAACGTGTCTTCAAGAAACGATAAGCATCTCCAAAGTTCGAAGTGGAAACTAAAATCGTAAAGGACTATAGGAGTAATAAATCTTAGTTCTGAAGTACTATAGTAAATGCAAAATATGTTATAATATTACCGGGTACGCGGTTAATTAAACCGGTAACATTAACTAAATGTGTGTAGCATTTATATAACAAAAGTCAAATTTACTCGAATTTCTTGTTGGTTTTTGAAATACCGAATACCAAAGTATAGAATTTCTCAACCTTTTCTTGCTTTTGGTAAAATTCAAATCTTAATTTATTTAATCATTCTTGTGTATGTACAAGTACCGTCAATTATTTTTTTTACTACACCGTCAAATGGAGTAGTAATTTATCGGTTTCCGGAAGTCTGGTCATATAATTTATTAGCTGCTAGTTGACAAGGCAAATAGAATTTATATGAAACTGATGTTGATTACCTAGAATGGCACATATTTATAATTAATATCACTACCAGTCTACCAGTAAAGTGGTGATTACTAACAGAAGGGAGAAAATACTAAACGAAGACTTCACGAATGAGAATGAGTTTGATTTATGGAGATATAACGTAGATATGATATTTTCTGTTCTGTCCCTACTAGTTGTATTTTTTTTTTTGTAACTTAAGTCCCTACTAGATGTATTTTTCACTAATGAAACATATATAGGTTTTTTCGCAACCATAGATGAAATAACTACATAGTCGATCCATATGAAGTTAAATATTGGATTTTCGTATTGTTATACATACTGCTTACAGACTTTTCCATTAAACTAGTACATTCAAGTCTTTAGTTTTATTTGTCGAACTTTATAGGTACCTTTTCTTAAATCATTTAACTTTGTATGAATACTTTTCAAGAAGTGATCCGATTATTCAAACATGTTACTGACTAAGCTCATCACAATTAATTTGGAACGTCAGATGCATTTTGTGAAGTGTCTCATACTGGAGTGTTTACATTCAAAGTTTGAAAACGGATACTAGATTGATAAACATATCTTACGCGCATAAAAAAATACGTTTAGGAGTTCCAACAATGCGTTTTGACCTCAACAAACTACGGCATCAACAAGACAAAAGATACAAATATTACTTGTGAAAAACTGGAAAATAGAATGTATCTCGATGGTCCTGCTTCACCTGAGTTTAATTTTTGGTACCTCCAAAACCAGATCGCACTATAGGCACAAGTCTAAATTCATAGGTAGGAAAAAAATTCATAGGTAGGCTATATGCGTCAAATCCAATGAAATTCCAAAAAGCGAAGTTTCCTCGGTTTATACCCGTTTTGTCTCTCTTTTAGGTTTGACTCTTTTTGGTTTTTACTTCCCAAGCGTGTGCACTTGTTATTAGAGATATATTTTCTCTTAACTTTTAAAGAAAATGTATAGTTTAGTTATTTATATAAAAAAAAATATTAGTCAAAACTTCAAAGTCTTCAAGCCCAAGCATCCATACATCTGTCTTCGTGAACATAATTAACCCTCTTCACCACAGTTAATTAATCATGTCTCTTGCCTTGTAATTTTATATCTGACAAAAAAATCGTACGTAATGTTTGTATTATAAGTATTTTTTCTAAGGTTAATCATGTCTCTCGCCTTCTAATTTTTATATATGACCAAATTCGTTAATTTCGGTCATTACGTAATGTTTATATCATAATTGTCTAACTAGGGTTCACGCACGGATGATCAAATGAGAGAAATAGTATGTCATCATATCATATATAGTCTCAATTTTATTAGAATATCCACTTGAACATTATTGATTGTCTCCTATCTTATCTTGGTTTAGATTAAAGTGTCAGTTTAAGGTACTTAATTAAAGGAAAAAGTTATCGTATATGTAAGATGTTTCTTCATTCGAAAATATGTTTCCACTATGTTTCATCTAACCGCCTTTTGTAAGACGTTCGGATGTGTGCCATTTTCACGATAAGAGCATATGTTCAGTCTCTTGGGCCTATAAGTTGTGATTCATCATGCCCAACAGAAAGTAAAAGTTATGAGTTCTTCTAAAGACCGGTATTGGGCCTTCACTATGTTTAGTCACGAGTCAGCAACATGAGTCCAGCCAGACTTGTCAGTTTCGTCAGCTTTTATTGTTTCAATCGGTTCCAACCATGTTCGATGATATTTCTAAAAGTAACAGCATTGATTGATTTTAATTTTTCTAATTTTATTAATTTGGTTGAAACCACATTCTCTCTTCTAATTTTTTTAATTAATTTCAATGCAAAACCTTATCAACGCAATCGTATTGAGAGTGCTGTAACAACACCGATGTATACTTTGGATCATGTACATTAGTTTTCACTTTTCAGATTTGGATTGAGCATACTGAATCTAGATTGGGTCTGGATCTTACTTAAATCGCTAATAATACTAACAAGCATAATTATATTTAAAAAGCTGAACTATTGATGATAAGTAAATTTCTGACAAAGGAGTGAGGCATGATGGGTGACCTACACCGACTATTTTATTGTTTTCCATTCATTATTTTTTTTCTCAAAATCCCACAAGTTTTGGTCTCATGAAAATGAGCATTCAACCACCAATACACATTAACTTGATGTCGGTACTCTCGAAAGAAGATATAATCGTGGGTCTCTAATCCAACTTGAAGACTAGTAGTGCTATTTGTCACTAGAAGTCAAACACGATTTGATTATTGATTAGAAACAACCAACATGAATAAATGTCCTATCTAATACATTTAGATGCACGTACGTATCGCATTTTTTGTTTTCTGGATTCTAAGGAAAAACTTGCACTAATGTTTGGATTGTAGTTATTCACCATGGTGGATCGATGTTGACTGCCAAAGGCGTCTTATATGTTAACTGCGCTAGAGTTCGTCACGAGTCGTGCTGGTGAGGTTTATGCCCTTGGGTCTACAGTCAAGAGTCAACTAGCCGGTCTCGCAGCAAGGTAAACTCGTGATAGTTGCTGAAGACGTATAAACAAGTGTTTGTTCATTTGATGAGGTTAATTATGAAAGTTACATCCACCATTGTTTGAAAAATCGGAGTAACCACAGGTCCACAACAACGGCTCTTATCATCGCCCAAACGTTACATCCGCATCCTACATAGGACTTTTAATTCGGAGGTTCGAAAATGAAGATAGGCATCTGATTAATCATTATTACTAATCAACATTTTCCATTAATTAATTTAACACTAAGTCATTCTACTAATATCGAATACCATAATTAAATTACATGGGAAGAACAGTCTTAAGATTCATCTTTAGCCGTAGGATCTGAACACTAATCATCCCAGGCGGTAGGATTACGACGCGTTTCTGCAACATAACCTGACGGTGGGTCCCATGTTCAGAGAGGTATGTTCTTCCCTAATCGTCGGCTACTCAATACTAATAAAATTACCTTCATTCCCTTTTTTTTCTTTTTCATAATTTCATACATTTTTTTGTATACATTAAACAAAGTAACCTCTTTCAATTTAACCGACAAAAAAAAAAGAAAATATCAGCTTTTATTTTCTTGTTTTATTTAATTTTTTATATCCGGCTTTTACAATTCATCCCACCGATTTTAAGTTAAAATGATTTATATATAAAGAAAAAACACGAGTCGTCGATTTTGATCTGCACTCTTTTCCCCTTCTCTCTCTCTGTTTTAAAAAGGGTAAATAGATTTCTCCTCCATTCACAAACTCGCCAGCTTTAACACACATCCCACGGCAAAGAAGATGATGCTGAATATCTCATAAACTAGGCTTCTCCACAAGCTATCTATCTTACACGTTTCATTCGCACCGACAACAATCTCAGGAAGTCTTGCATCTGATTAACCAATTGTAGCCAGCAGATCTCTCCAGATTCATTCTATATCTGTACGTTTTTGCTTTTGTTCATTCCGACAAAATCTACTTCTAGTTCCCTGTCTTCTTTGTTTTCGCCAGATCGGGTGTTACTTAATAATCTGTTAATATTCCCCTAACAATAAATATCCTAGTTAAAGAGTTAGTGTTCGGTCTCCTAGATCTCTTTAATGCTTTCGTTAATCTTACGGATCTTTATTTAATTACGTTATTAAGGAAGGATTCATCTTGCTTCCACCTGAAGACATCACTTTAGTATCATTGTCTTGATTTGGATCTGGTCTTTACGTACTTTATATGTTTTATCAGATCAAAATAATGGCGATCAAGTCTGATAACAAAACAAGAAGCTCCGTTCAGATCTTAATCGTCTTCAGCCTCTGCTGCTTCTTCTACATCCTCGGAGCGTGGCAACGTAGCGGGTTCGGCAAAGGAGACAGCATAGCCCTCGAGATGACCAACAGCGCCAGCGCAGCCGACTGCAACATCGTCCCGAGCCTAAACTTCGAGACTCACCACGCAGGAGAATCAAGCATCTCCTCAGCGAAGGTCAAAGCCTTCGAGCCTTGCGCGGCGCGTTACACCGACTACACGCCCTGCCACGACCAGAAGCGCGCGATGACGTTCCCTAGAGAGAGCATGATCTACCGCGAGAGGCATTGTGTACCCGAGAACGAGAAGCTTCGCTGCCTTGTGCCTGCGCCTAAGGGATATGTTACGCCTTTCTCTTGGCCTAAGAGTAGAGATTATGTTCCTTATGCTAACGCGCCGTATAAGGCCTTGACTGTTGAGAAGGCGATTCAGAACTGGATTCAGTATGAAGGCGAGGTGTTTAGGTTCCCTGGAGGTGGGACTCAGTTCCCTCAGGGCGCTGATAAGTATATTGACCAGCTTGCTTCGGTTATACCGATGGAGAATGGGACTGTTAGGACTGCTTTGGACACTGGTTGTGGGGTAATAATAATGTCTTTATGTTTGAGGCTTTTGATGTTTTTTCGTTAGTTTTTGGAACTGAGTTGAGATGTTTTTTTTGGTAGGTTGCGAGTTGGGGAGCGTACTTGTGGAGTAGGAATGTGCGTGCAATGTCTTTTGCACCGAGAGATTCACACGAGGCTCAGGTTCAGTTTGCGTTAGAGAGAGGTGTTCCAGCTGTTATTGGTGTTCTTGGCTCCATAAAGTTGCCGTACCCAACACGGGCTTTCGACATGGCTCACTGCTCAAGGTGTTTGATTCCATGGGGAGCTAATGGTAAGACAAGTTTCTACTTCTTTACCAAATGATTAGGCCTGGGATTTTGAAACCGAACCGAACCGCCAAACCAATATTTCATTTGGTTAGTTTGGTTCGATTCGGTAAATTTTCTAAATATTATACCTAGTCCATACCAATAATCCGAACTAACCAAATTTTGAACCAAATAAACCGAACCAACCGTATTTATCTGAACTTAACTGAATTTATTTGGAATTTTAACAAAATTCAACTAAAGTCTAAACGAAATCAAAAACTTCGATAAGATTTTCAAAAACCGAATTAACCGTATTTTTCCGAATTTATTTGAATTTATCCGAAATTTTAACAAAATTCAACTAAATTCTAAACGAAATAAAAAAAATTTGATAAGATTTTCAAAAACCGAACTAACTGTATATCGAACCAAATTTTATTTTGGGTTAATTCGGTAAAATGTTTTTTGAACTGAACTAACCGAAAACCGAACTAACATGCCTATAATGAACTGAACTAACATGCCTAAAATGATCAGTTTCTTAATAATGTTTTGGTGTGTTTTAACAGATGGGATGTACTTGATGGAAGTTGACCGTGTGCTCAGACCCGGCGGCTACTGGATCCTATCCGGTCCCCCAATCAACTGGAAAATCAACTACAAGGCTTGGCAACGTCCCAGGGAGGATCTCGAAGAGGAGCAAAGAAAGATCGAGGAAGCCGCCAAGCTTCTCTGTTGGGAGAAGAAGTACGAACACGGCGAGATCGCCATCTGGCAGAAGAGAGTCAACGACGAGGCGTGCCGCTCAAGACAAGACGACCCTAGAGCCAACTTCTGCAAAACCGATGACGTCGATGACGTCTGGTACAAGAAAATGGAGGCGTGCATTACGCCTTACCCTGAGACAAGCAGCTCGGACGAAGTGGCTGGAGGTGAGCTTCAGGTTTTCCCTGATAGGCTCAACGCGGTGCCTCCTAGGATCTCTAGCGGTTCGGTCTCTGGCGTCACGGCTGATGCTTATGAGGATGATAACAGACAGTGGAAGAAACATGTGAAGGCTTATAAGAGAATCAACGGTTTGCTTGACACGGGGAGGTACCGTAACATTATGGATATGAACGCAGGGTTTGGTGGGTTTGCTGCTGCTATCGAATCGCAGAAGCTTTGGGTTATGAATGTTGTCCCGACCATTGCTGAGAAGAATAGGCTTGGTGTTGTGTATGAACGTGGACTCATTGGAATCTACCATGACTGGTGGGTGGAAGATATACATAGACTCTTCTTCTTACAACTTAAGCTTATTGTTTCTTGTCTTGATGGTTTTGTTAGGTGCGAGGCTTTCTCTACGTATCCAAGGACGTATGATTTGATCCATGCGAACCACCTCTTTAGTCTTTACAAGAACAAGTAAGTGTTTGTCTTTTTTTTTAAACACTTGTCGGTTTTTGAGACTGGTAATGGATGAAACGTGTATCTTTTTAGGTGCAATGCGGATGACATTCTCCTGGAGATGGATAGGATTCTCCGTCCAGAAGGAGCGGTTATAATCCGGGACGATGTTGATACATTGATCAAGGTGAAGAGGATTATATCTGGAATGAGATGGGACTCGAAGCTGGTTGATCATGAGGATGGTCCTTTAGTTAATGAGAAGGTTTTGATTGCTGTGAAGCAGTACTGGGTCACCAACTCCACTGCGTCTCATTGAAGTATCTTTACTCATGGTGTGAGCTGACATTTTGATCTTATGATAGAGCTTTCGAGCTACACTTCTCGTCTTTGTTACACTTTTCTTAAGTATTCTCTATTTATTAATGTAATAGTTTATATTTGTTTCCCAATCCAAAAACTTGGAACTGGTGTATTATCATTGAATTCTCAACTTTATCATCACCGAGTTATGCTCTAAGAACTTTAAAATGTATAATGCATTCCCTATATACAGACATGTTAAACACAAGGCTCTCAACTCCAGTTAGATGGACGAGCTTCGACTCAACCACCTATTGTATAAAGCTCCATTAGCGCAGGGACAACGAGCTTGTGGTGCTGAAAGTGGATGGGTTTGCATAAGAACTTGCTGTGATGTATATACCGTTGAATGAAGTATTGCCATGTGTAGAGGAAGAGGACTATCATGGCGGTCATTCACTTGCTAGCTAGAAACCAATAAACCGAACCTGACCGATGCTTAGCAGTTGGTTTAAGGAACACAATGTATAAATTGTTAATACATTTTTTGTATTTATGTATTATAATTTGCTTAGACAAAATTGTTATTGAGCAATTGAGTCTTGTAAAGTGTAAAGTGTGAACATCAAGAAATTGAACTGGATGTTGAGTCTTGTCTATGAAAGGCTATGACTCAACTTGCAACTCTTTGGTTTCATCCTTCATTGAGAAACTGAGACTGGTCTGTATAACTTTCTTAGCTCCTGAAAGGAACACAAAGACCTATAAGGAACAAAGATAATAACATAGAATGAAATCAATTCTTGTAAGGGAATGTATAAAGCACCTTTCTCTGGATTCTTCTTGATGGAATCAACAACTGTTGATTTCCAATCTTCGTACTTAGCCTCCTCCATCTTCTTGTGTCTTTTGTAACAAGAAGACTGCAGAAGCACCAATTCATATGTAAGTACCAGTAAACGGTCAGAAGTTTGGAACAAATAGATTACATGAAAGAAGTTAATAGCCATAAAAGTACCTCATCATCAGATGAATATCCACCATCGTCTAGTCTCCTCTTTCCAGGTAACACATCAAGCAACTCTGAGAAGAATGTTGCACATAATCATATTATTTTAATCGATTGATATATATCTCCAGACAAGATAAGTTGATTAAACCATACCTCGGTTTCCTTTAACATCCTTTGCATCTTTCTTTTCCTTGGAGACCCCAACACAGTCAAAGCAAAGGTCTGTCATAGAGGTTGAGACCTGTTTGATCAATCCATGTAGCTCTAAATCAGTACATGTGCAATCAAGTCAAGCATTATTGTGTCTGAATGAAAAAAAAACAATGTCACTCACACAAGAGAACTCAGATTCTGATGTTCCACAAACCTCGATCAGCCTAAGCTTATCAACCTTGAGCTGCAACATAGAAAAACAAAAGATTGATATTCAGATACATTACACAACCCAAAAAGGTAACTCAGAACATCCACCAAAAAGGAAAAAAACCGAGGTATTAAATTACCTTCTGCTTCTTAGCACAAAGATAGAAAGCAGCAGCGGTAAACACAGGTCTAGTGAAGTCAGCATTAGCTCGTCTTGATGCTGGTAGTGATGCAAGAAACCTCTCCTTATAACTAGAAAGAGAGAGCAAACCAAAAGCGAACATGAAAAAGAGTTTCTATGAGGCATTTGATCAAACACATAGCATGCAAAACATCTATGGTATGATGACATCGGATGATAATGAAGAGATCTTACGAAGATAGTATAGTTTGCACGGATTTGATAATCCTAACGCAGCCAAATTGAATTGCCAATTCTTTAATATTGAGCTTAATCCTGAAATACACATCAATTAAGACAACTCAACCAATGAAATATTTATACTTAAAGTGGAAAGAAAAACTGGAAAAGGAAACCCACTTGAACCCAATAACGTTTTGGAGGCTATTGAATGATCTGGTGTACGCCTTTTCCGACATGCCACTCAACTTAACCGCCGCTTGTCTGTCGAAAATAACCTGCAACCTGTAATAGATTCCGTGCGAGTTAAGCAAAAGCAAGCTACTTCACAGTTACCCAAAATGAATTGAAAATGATCAATTAGCGAACATTACCGAGACGCTGCGATTTCGAGACATATCACAGCTTTACAGATCTCACCCTGCGATCGATACAAGCAAATAAAAGTAAACCAATTTAATGAATCAAAATTAGAGATCGATCAAGTTGTAGATTCAGCATCGAACTGTCTTACAACGCCGATGATGGATGAATCGAACTGAGCGTCGCAGAGACGGCGAATCTCTGCAGCTTTTCGGACCACAAGGTTGTTGTTAGAGAGATCAAGCTTTCTAGCTATGTTGGAGATATCCATATCTTTATTGCCGGTGATTGTTGAGATAAAAAAAAAGAAAAAAGACAAGATCCGAGTGAGATATTTTCAAGAGATGTCAATGGTAATAAAGCTTATGAGAATTGAGAACTGCAGCTTAAAATAAAGATAAAAAAGGTTGCTAATGTTTGGCGGGACTAACTAAAATTTAGCCGCGCTTGAAAATTTGTCTTCGCTCAAGCCTTTCCTAAATGGGCTTTAAGAAGGTCTTGGTTTGGCCCATATAACATCCATATTATGATCAACGTGACTAAACTAAAGTCATCTGAATAAAAATTGTAGAAAAATGAAGAAAATAGGTATTTAGTTTTTAATTTATTTATAACTTATATGCGGATTATATGTTTATGTTTCAATTATTAGCAGAATAATACTTTATAGTTGGTTATAAAGTACAGGACTAAAAATCAATCATCAAATAGCTAGCTGAAAAAGTTACTAATAATTTTGAATAAATTCAGATTTAAATTTTTTGAGGAATAATGCCTCAAGCTTCTTGTAAATGGGGTTCCAAAAAGCCTTGGTTCGGCCAATATAACATCCTGTTTTTATAAGAAACATGACTTTAGAGCTTAGTAAACATGTCGTAAATAAATCAATATCCAAAATAAAACACAGCAAAGGAAACGAATGTATATTTGACTAACGCCATCAACACAGTGTTTGTTCGCTTTTACATCAACAGAAAAAAAAACAAAGCAGAATAAAACAAAGACGAAGTCTTTTTGGTTGTTGTTGTATACAACTGATCAAGCTAAATAGCGGTAAAGTTTCCGGTCCGTATTATCCCTTTCCAAGAAATCACGTTCAATGAGAGACTCGATCCTCTTCTTTATCTCCGTCGGGTTAGCCAGGAACCGTGGCTGCAACTGTTTCGTCACTTCCGCTATTATGTTGTTGTGGTCCAGTATCTTCCTCGACTTCATGATCCTCACTATAGCTGCTTCAATCTGAGGCTTCCTGTCTTCCTCTACTCTCTGTCTCGTCTCTTGCTTCTCCGGTTCTGTCTCCTTCTGCGCCACCACCGTTCCAATCTTCACTTTGTAAAACTTGCTCGTGAACTTGTCGTTCACAACAAACAAATCATCCTCTCCTATGTCTTTGCTCATGGGTTCTTTCTTTATCACGTTTTTGCCTTTCACACACGCGAGCGACTGCAAGCAACGTTTAAGCTCTGGTGCGGGGATTTCAGTAGCCTGTTCGATCTCCTTGTAGCTGAGCCGGTCTGAGTTGTTGAACAGCATGAGGACACACATCTGGAAAGTAGACACGTTCAGTTCATGTTTCTGACCCTTTCCAAATACGGCTTTGATGTCTGCTGTGCCCATGTTAGTCTGCCAGGACAGTCTTCTACCGGTATGGGTTCCAAGGTAATAAGAACGGAACTTCTCACAGAGAACCGAGACTTCAGCTGGTAGATTACAAGGTACTGCAGGCTGTGTGGGCCAAGAACCAGTTGTGAGAACCTGAACGGTAAGTGATGGTCCTTCTGAAAGCTCAGGGTGGCTGCCGTAAAAGCCTCGCATTGTGTCCTCTGAAGTCTTCATGTCAGTGAACATGCCTTCTAACTTTGAAGTGAACTGATATCCACACTCGGTCTTCAGTTTCACTATCAGACTTTTCTCTGCGTCATCCGACACGGTTTTGCCAGAGAGAAGCCTTTTAGCCAAATGCTGCTTGTAGTACTTCTCAAACACGTCTTTCTCTTGCAAGTAGCGGAACAGCATCATCACTTTATCAAGGATGACCTCCACATCCACATCTGCGATACCCTTGAGTCCTTTCCTTAGCTTGTCATCAACGAACAAGGAGATGAACTCAGGAGAACGAGTATTCAAGTTGATGAAATACTCGAACGAAGAGTTAGACGCGTTCTGAAACGTCTTATCATTGCCAAACGCAGTGCTGATGATCTTATCATACTTATCCCTCTCATCCAATAAACGCTGCACGAACTCCACCGGATCCTTTGACTTCTCCGGATCAGTAACCAGTTGCTTCCCCATCTCCCTTAGATGCGAGGTCATAACATCCCTAACAGTAGCAAGACCATTGGTCACCCTGCGGAACAAGTTGTACATCCTACCCAAATCCTCATACTTATCGTTCAACAGCATATTAACAAGACCAGAATTCTCCATGTGAACCAGCCTCTGCATGTGGTTAGCAATCATCTCTCTCTCAACCACACTAGTAATCTTGTCTTCACTCTTAGCATCCAAGTAGTGTCCCACCCTATCTATCTCCTCAGTCAGACGCTTCTCAGCCTTCTTCAAATAATCCCCACAATCACAACTCTCAATAAACTCCTGAGACTCAACCTTGTAAAACTCAGAAGAAGCCTCCAAGAAAGGCTTCTCGAAATCATCCTGATACACAGACTCACCCAAGTCCATAAACATCTTAGTCACATTCCTCACCAACCCCCTGTCAATAACCTCGCCAGTCCTCTCCTTGTAAACAAGATCAAGAAGCGTGTTTAGAAGCCTCGCGTGTATCTTAGGCGAATGCACTACATTATCCCTCCACAAACTAAGCCCCATGGGATGAACATGAGGCTTCTTAGTGCTCTCGATGTAAGTCCTATCCATATACATGAGGATATCACGTATCATCTCCAACGCCTTGTTGTGCTCGTTCCACTTCTTGTTGAGCTCCTCGAGAAATGCTCCTCCCTGAGCCGCCTCGATGAGCCTCGCCTTCTCCTTGAGATGACCAGTCATGGTGGCGATGAACCCCGTGTAGAGCTTCTCGCCGAACTTGTGGAGAACCATGTTGTACGCGTTTCTGGAGAGCCAAAGATTCAAAATCAATCCAAATCTACGATACGAAACGCTGAGAGATAAGAGAGAGAGGAGACCTGTAAAGCTCCTCGAAGCTGAGACCGCTGGCGTCTTGATTGTAAATCTGGTGGATCGCGCGCTCGAGAATCTGCCAGGTTTTGTCGGCGTACTTGGGATCCACGACGACGCGGTGCTTGAACGCCTCAATCTGGAAATTCCTCTTCTTCTGGTTACTCATAGCGGCTGGAGACGAAGACGGACCTGAATCCGAGCGATCACAATAATCAAATCGAGCGATAGATCGAGGAGATCGGAGACTGACCTGAGAGAATCGGGGAAGGGGAGACGATCGGATTAGGGTTTGGGATGTGTTCTTGGCGTCCGCGAAGAGATTTGGGGGAAAATATTAGAATAACGAAAAGTTGAAGGACAAAGAAGAGATATATTTTTTTTTTTTTGGTAAGGATCATATAGAAGAAAGAGATTTTAAGGTGGAGGTTTTGTTGAAGATTGATAGGAAGGATGGGGCGGAAGCAAAATCAATAGAAGCGGACTCTCCGTTGCTCGTGGGTTTCCGGACCATATAGTATATATTATTATTATAAGTTTATAACTATAATTGACATTTTTTGTATGGTTTTGTGTTTTGACACGTTTGGTTAAAACAAACCTTACCCACTGATATTTTAATTTTAAATGATATTATGAAGGAATAAACTTCATATCTATCATAGAGTTCATGTACTTTTTAAGAAAACTAGAGGTTTTACCCGGGCTACGCCCGGGATTATACAAATATCATAGTATTTAATATATATATTGCACATATACTACATCTATGTTATAAAAATAGAAATAGTAAATTGAATTAGATATGAATAAAACTCACAATCTATTGATTTTACTATCTAAAATATGTATGGAACGATGGTCAAATGTAAAATGAATAAGAACTTCGTTAAATCTTAGTTATTATCCAAAATATACTGTTACATATTTACGTTACTATGAAAAAAAAGAAAAAAATTACTGTTAATCTCAATTGATTCTTTTTTTTTACTTTAAATCACTAAGCTTATAATTTTTATTTACAATTTAGTTCAAATTTACAGTATTAGAAAATATTTATGGTTTTTAGAATCTATATGAATTGAGGCACATTACCTAAAACTTGTATCACCTCCACAATTATTGGCGAACCGTTGACCGTAATCTAAGAGGAGGTAGTTTGGTTCAGTGTTAGGGTCTTGTTTAAAAACATTATCTAGAACTTGTATCACCTCCACAACTATGATCTTTTTAAACCCAGTGTGATTGTAAACAACTAAACATAAGCATAGTAATTAATCACAATTGTTTGCTATGCTTATCTCAGGACTCTATTGTTTTTTACTTAATTAGACCACATGCTAACTGTATTCATAATGTTTTATCGCTTATATAGACAAAACTAAAAGTCAAAGATTTTCTTGAAAGAATAAAAAAATGAGTTGTCTTTAATTTATCTGATTTACCTATTCTCGTCGAGACAAATAATTTTCTTTTATTTTAGAGAGAACGAAAAGACATGTTCATTAGTAAACCTCTTATAAAATATCTCAATAATAATAATAAATCAAAATATCTGAATTAAAAAAACAAACAAAATGAAATTGAGAAGAAAATGACGAAATAATGAAAGAGTTTCTACTCTATTGATAAAAACAACTCATTTAATATTTGTCAAATGTTATTAGTAAAATTTAAAAAATATTAAAATTTATTATTGAGAAATTCTGGAGAGTTTCTTATTACTGATTGATTGTCTTATGCTTTCATACTCCATACTTTTTTTGTGATTGTCATATGGGATATAAACAACAGTTGTTATAATCATTCATAAATTTAGTTCCCTGTAATTGATTTTTGTTAGCTACCGAAAGTTGGAAAATAACAGTTGTTATAATCATTCATAAGTATTCATCAATACTACCAATAGTAATATAAAAAGTAACAGAAAAACATATAATAATTTATAGAGTATGTTTCATAATATTTAGTTTAGTCTCAGTGAAAAGTGATATCAATATACATACACTATTTTTTGTTATTCTTCTTATAAATCTAAGAAATCATATATTATGATGTTAAGATCATGTCCGGATGTGCCACATGGAAGCCATATTTGCCGGAAGCTGAACTCGTTCGTCAGCTATATCTTTGGCTTCCAGCAGTGTTTTGAAATCCATCCGGATCCGCTGTTGAACCGGTAAATCCGGCGATCCAGAAAAAATCTGGTTTGGATTTTGTGAAAAACTCAATATTTAGAAATTCGCAAAAACTCATTAAAACCCGGAACTCGATATTGGTTTGACCGCCGGTTGAATCAATAAATAACTTTTACTTTATTTTTTAGTTTTTAATTATGTATTTAGATTATGTTTTATATTCTAAGTTTCCAATTAAGAAGTTAGGTTTTTCCTTTTCAGTTTTATATTTGTGGTTTTTAGATTTTGATGAAAATTTCACAATACCACCTAAAGAAAATAAAGTGAACGATAGTAAAGAGAACCAAAATTAGTTGATGTGATTTGGTGTTTGTTTATTTCCGTTATTGACAATTTATTACAATGATCTTTTATTTTTGATTTATTTTTTATTTGAAGTTTAATTTATTATTTACCTTGTTAGAGAAAATTTTAAATTGTATAAACTATTTTTTGATATTTTGTATGTCAAATGAAAATAAAAATATAAAAACTAAAGTTAATTATTTTCTAAAGGTTCCAAACTATTATTTTATGTTTAAAAAAACATTTAGAAAATATTAAACTTTAGTTTCTATATTTATAGTCTCTTTAGCTCCATAGTACTCCTTTCATATTAAGTATGGCATGCTGCAGTTCAAGAAACCAAAAAAACACAACTCATATAAAGAAACCAACAAAATAAAAAGAACTTTCACTCACCTGGTGATCACTTTGGTTGATGAGGTCAGGTTCTGCAGATTTAGGAAACTGGACAGTTTGTATGC
The DNA here is from genome assembly GCF_000309985.2 of Brassica rapa. Taxonomy (NCBI): domain Eukaryota; kingdom Viridiplantae; phylum Streptophyta; class Magnoliopsida; order Brassicales; family Brassicaceae; genus Brassica; species Brassica rapa. Next base: position 18,623,024 of record NC_024802.2, on the reverse strand, counting down.
ATCTTCTTGACATATCACTCGGGTATCCAACCTCCAACCTTTTCATGAATTATGTATATAACGTTAACTATTTGCTATAGTGGCCTATGAGTTATATTAAATAACTTAGTTCGTCTAGTTATAGTATGATTGCTTCTTCGTTCTTTTACCACTTTCTAAGCCACGTATAAGAGAAAGTCATAGAGATTATACAACAACCATAATCTAAGAAGCTATGTATCAAACCAAAAGCTGGGAAAAATAATAATAATATAAGTTCCAATAACATATTGAGAACTTGATTGTCATTAAAACAAAAGCGGTTCCTCAAGTTCTTCTTCCGAGACATCTCATTTTCTTTCATTGTTGTGCAACTGATACTTTAAGTGATCATTGCAAATTTGCAATGACAACTGCCCGTTATCAAGATTGTTTCTACAAACCCTAGGTGGAACTTAGGTTCCAATCAAAACGCATGATATCAAATGTGTATAACTCATTCACAAACAAACCCTAGGTGGGATATACTACCAGTTTGCTATTGAAGCAAAAAGTTCTTGTAGCAAATTTGGTTGAAGATGTAAATATAGTGCAAGAGGTACTTGTCTTTGCTGCATAGTGTTAGAGGAACGTATACAGTCTCCGTTTTGAGGGCTATTTTATATTCAACGTAGTAAACCGGCCAAATTTTATATAATAGAATCATAGGGAAAGCTTTACGTATTCGGATTGGTTGTAAAAGTAAACAAAGATGGTGGAAATCAGTTAAATTATTCTAATCAAAGATGCATTTCTCTATTACAAAACATCCACTTCAAGCACAATGTGCTCAACTCGAATTGGCTCTAACAAAGAGAGAGACAAACTTATTTCCTTACTTTCTCAATGAATAATCAAGCAAAAATGTGTTGTCTATGTTACATAAAATCAATAATAGATGAATTACTACGTATAGTTAAAAATGTCGATTGTGCCAAATCCACCAGTTGAAAACGCATTACATAGAATACGGATGAACTCTGACGTGGTCCATCTACCAGTTCTACATACTGTGCTCTGCCAACTACCACTGCAATGACAAACAGTCCATCTTAATATCTACGCGTTTGTTTCTATTATGCATGTCTGAATGCAAAGATAAAATATATTACATTGTAAGAAAAAGTAAAAGAAGAATCCAAGTTGTAGCTTGAACGGATTTGCTACGCATTTGACACTCAGACAGATTTAGTTGTCACTGTATAGCTCATACCAACCGTGAAGCTGCTTTTTGTAGCAACACGTGTTCAAAATGTCCCTAGTCAAATGCTTCGTATCGTCCTGAATAAGTCCGAGCACACGCGTTTGTTCCTGAAAATATCAACAACCATATCACATATTGAAGGTATATAAAATGGCTATTTCAAATCAAATGTTTGCTTGCAGAATTAACTTAGAGTTTTACCTTTCGTCTCACTGAGCAAAATTTACAGTCGGATTCAGAATGAGGGAGAAGCTGGTTAACAATAAACCTGTGAACTGGCACATTTTCTTTTCTTAAAGATGCATGTAATCCCGAAGACTCAGTTTATTGCCATGACCTAAAAGGAAAGGTAATAGCCAAGTGAATATGCCAGAAGGAGAGACCGACTTCTATTCAAATTTATCCTTAATGGGGTAGAAGAATAAAGCTAAGCGTCTCAGTAACCACATGTAAACTAATGATCTTATGAACAGGTAAGAGAATGTTGCTATGGTTACAACGACAAACTCAGTAGTGTCCACTTCACGGAAAACATTTAGAACTTTCTCCATTCTCTCTTTCAGTTGGTCCAACTCGTTGGACTGTTTCAAAAGAAAACGAATCTTTAGAAAAATTCAAAAAAAAAGAATTGATTCAAGAGAAAATGCCTATACTTACAGGTCCTTGTTGTATCTCCTTTTTGCCAAAGACAGACGTAAAGGCTAAAGCTGCCGCAGTGATCTTCTTCTTGAGCTGAATATCAAATACAGCTAAGCTAAGCTAAACACAACAAAAGGATAAAAAAAAAAAACTGAATGCTCAAACCTTTGTTATTTTGCCAATTGAAGAATCATAGAAATTGGACAGAGAAAGAGGCCGCAAAGTATGTCCCTGCAAGAACACTATTCAAAAATTATAAAAGAATCCACCAAGTGGAATACTCCAGACTTAGAATATATATATACTAACCGTGGGAGCAGTATCGAGGACTATATGTGTAAACCTATTGTATTCTGGTGACTCCATAAATTGAAGAACCTGTCAAGACTTCAGAGATCTCAACATTAGTTATAAAAAAATAAAGTTCATCTTCAGGGGATCCCAACATACGTGCCTTGGATATAACTGATATTTCGTCAAATACCAGGTGATGCAGCATTGAGCATATCTTCAAGATTCAAGCTCCCTAACTACAAAAAAAAAATGGACAACGCATCTCCATGACATTTACAAAGTTTTCCCAAACCAACAAAAGTAGAAAAGAAAAGAGATCTGATTTCATCCTTTCATTCACTGTACCAGTCAATAGCTTGCCCGGTAATCAGAAACGGCATCGAGCACTTTGACAAACGAAATCCAAGGTATAAGATTTTTTATTTGAAACAGAACATAATTCACAGAGAAAGACATAAAAAATAAATGTTGATATTTCAGATAATAGCATCCAAATAGAAATCAACGACACAAAGCCCTATCAATCAGAGTTATGGAAGGGAAAGTTTTATGAGATTCCTAACATATAAATCATCAATAAATAAGTTTTCTTTGCTATTTTTACAGATCCAGAGAATGATTTCAAGGGTAGGAAACTAACCTTTTTATAGGTTTAAAAACACCGACTTGGAGAAGAGAAAGATACATTTAATGTCAGATCGTGGTTGATGGAGTTAAGAAGGCAATAAGAGGAAACGAATCTGTAACTCGAAACGTTTCGATGATTGACTATACCGGAAGATTAAACGTCGCGATTAAAGACCTAGAAAGAGATCCCTCACGTCTATTCTAGCATCTCAATCTCTGGAGACTTCATTATTGGTGTCAGCGAAGGTATATGAAGGTCGTCTTTGTCAGAGTGTAGAGGAAGATGAACCTAAAACATGTTTGCAACTGATGAAGACTATCAGTTTTGTTGCTATTGGGCTGGAATGAAATAAAAGATAAAGCCCAAAAATGAAGCCTATAGAACGGTAAATGAAAAACTGCGTTTTGTTAATAAAGCCGTGCTGACGTGTCCGAATGCAGGTTTCCTATTGGACGATTTTCTTATCCTACGTGGATGGCCTAACTGAGGCTCATATATCCCTTTTAGTATTAGTTAGATACTCTTGTTTCAATTTAAGTGTTGTTTTGAATTTGTACATACAAATTAAAAAAACAATTCATTTTGTATATTTTCTATATAAAAACATAATTACCTTTAAAAATACTAATCATATTTCAAAAAATAAAAAATAAATTGTTAAATAAAATTACTAAATTTTGCATTGAAAGTCGAAAAACATTTAATATAAAACGGTATAAACATGTTAACGATGGTTTTAATGTAATTATCTTACAAAATTTAGTGATCGTTTATTTTCATAATAAAATCTCTCTTCTAGCCATTTAATTTGTACATCATATCTTTTTAATTTATTTTTAAAAAAATATAAACATATTAAAGATGGTTTAGTGTAATTATCTTAGAGAATTTAATGATCGATCATTTTCATAACGAAATCTCTCTTCTAGCCATTTAATTTGTTTTCCTATTATATCAAATGTTAAGTGTACAGGGAGAATAGCATTTTCTTATTAATTACAAATTGACTATTTGAGTGGATTGTAAAGGAACATCTGAGGTTTGAAATAAATGTTTTTTGTGTCAAATCAAATGTTGATGTATTAATATGTTTGTGTCTGTATAGATCAGACCTGAATCCGACCAAACAACTAAAAACTAGAAGGGATCACAAATCATTCAAACCAATCTATAAATTTCAAAGCAACTACAAACAATTAAAATGGAGAAGACAATATGAAAATTACAACGTTGATAAACATCAGGTGATAGAATTAGGGATAGTCTAAAATTACAGAATGAAAAATAAGATTAAAAGAGAAGCATTCAAGCATATACAGATAGATGTTAAAATATATTGGAGACTTGAAGCTTTGAAGGTGGAGGTTCTGTTCAAAGATGACACGCTGGAAAACAAGCAGCGACATTTATTTTCTTATGTTCCACACCATTTCAGCTGTGTGAGCCACATGAAGTCTTATTAGCAGACATCAATAGCCTGGAAATCAAAGTATAGTAATGGTTTGGTTGAACAACCCACCAATTGGTAACTCATTGCTTATTCTGCTTCTGTGTCTCACTTGTGGAATTGATATATAAAAAGGTGTGACAAATGAACGTGAAAAATGCACAGATCTACTTTCAGCTATATGTTGATATAGAAGTTTGATGGCGATTGGCATGCAGGGATGTCTATTACAAACCATTACTTATATAAATGGTCTAGTGAACCGTAGAAAGCTCTTTTATGATTGGGATTATCCGTAAGCTTTGTTTGTTTTCTCTAACACTTGGGTCTTTATCATATTGATTTTGGTTTGCTGACATGAGGAATCATGGACTGGAGCCTCATTACGAGAATGATAGAATTAAATGATCATTAGTGATGGATGCAAAGATGGTTATGTGGTTGCTCATTACCAAAGCCTTGCCGAGATGACTTGTCAAGACCAAACGCTCTCTCTGCTGCCGCGGTTGATAAAACTCAGAAACGTAAAGGCACATGTTTCTGTTCAGCTTGCGTTTTGGTTTGCGTCTGTGTTCACAGGTACATAAAGATAATATGGTTATGATTTGGTTTGTTAGCATAATGTTAGATTATATATGTAGTTTAGTTGTATATCTAAAATATCATTTGATGTCTTTTTATTGACATGTGGTATGGAGTCATAGGACCATAGTATGGTCACCATACTCCACTCTATATTTCAGAGTGACTCGTGTCGCATCAAGTAAAAGATTCGAAACTAGTGAAACCTTTTGTTAAGGCTATCCACCTTGCATATATTGATTATACTCAAATACGTCCAACACATCGAATGTTGATCTCCAAATACCAAAAAGACCCTTCGTCGTCTTTTAAATATACTCTCCGGTATAAGGAGAATTAAGACATTGATATTCTTCCGACAAAGCAAAAAGTCAGAGAAAGTGTGACATAGGTATCTGCTAATGTGCTAATGGATAAACATGACGATAAGATCAATCATTGTCTCACAACTTATATCATTTAGGTGCAGTTCATAATTATTTGAGGGAAAAAAAAGACTTAGATCTGTTCTTTTGTTTCTGATGGCGACAGAACAACAAGCTGAAGTTGGAAGGGAGACCTCATCTGCTTCACGAAGATTTTCAAGGAACAGAGATTTATATCTCTTCTTGCCTTTCCTCTTCTCTGATCAAGAATCATCAGATGGAGACCACAACGTTGCTTCGTGGCGCGAGAGAATCATTCTTGTCAACCCTTTTACACAAGGAATGATCGTACTCGAGGAGTCATCAGGGTTAAATCCTCTGCTACGAGACTTACTTGAGTCACGCGAGGAAGGTCATCCTCCAGCGTCAAAGGCTTCCATCGATGCGATGAGGGTCGTTGATACCGACGGCTGGGGAGGAGAGTGTGTGATATGTTTAGAGGAATGGAAGGCGGACGAGACGGTGAAGGAGATGCCGTGTAAGCATAGGTTTCATGGAGGATGCATAGAGAAATGGTTAGGGTTACATGGGTCGTGTCCTGTTTGTAGGTACGAGATGCCTATTGAGGGAGATGAGGTTGAAAGGAAAAGAAGTGACGGGGGAGAGATTTGGGTTATGTTTGGTAGAAGTTCTTCTGGTCATGATGGTGGAAACAGTGATGGTAACACTGCTGGATCTGGTGGCACATGATGTGTTCTTGATTCCTAGAATTAAGGTTTTGAATAAACTTTTGTTTTGATCAAAAAAATAATAATAATAAACTTTTGTAGAAAGCCTTGTGACTTTTTTTTTTCATTTCTTCCATGAAGAGTTACGGTTCTTGTTTCTTGAATTTCATGTATTTAAGTTAGGGATTTTCAAGAACTTTTTTTTAGTTTTGGACTGCATTCTCACACACAAGAATCTATATAATTTTAACATATATTATTAAGAGACTCAGGTTTCTTGTAACCTAATAGACTAGTCCTATTTGTTGGACTTGTAGTTGGACTTGTAACTTGTTTCCATGACCTTGAAACTATTTAAATTCAGACCCAAGTCCTCACCGTCTAGGCCTCCAAATGCTTTCTTCCGGATAGATTGTTCTACGCAAAGGACATCATCGTCCCACCTTCTCTTCTTCCGATCCATCACTTCCTCTGGTTTGATCTCCATAAACTGAAGCTCGTCTGATCTCCTCATAATGGTCTGAGAACGATGATCCAGTTTTGCTTCTGAGCTTTCTGATGATGCCAACGAGCAGTCAACTGAACTTCTCGTCGACTCATTTCCTCTGTTTTCTGGTTTCTTGGTACACAAGAAATCGTATTCTTCCTCAACCTCGTTATCTTCATCTGCTTGTGTCAGTGCTGAGATAGAAGAACTGAGGCAGTTTCTATTCGCCATCGATGCTACTGCATAGAGATTAGAAGATTTGTAACCGGAGAGAGTTTCTTGAGCTTTCAGTAACACTGACTGTAAATATTTCCCTTGTGCCTCTATTCTCACTTGTAACTGCTGCTGCATCTAAAACAAAAGCAGAAACGTTCAAACTTCTAAAGCAAGAAACCTCTCATTGTAAACACCGTGGTTCATTCAGAAGCATAATGTTATTACTTCGATTTGTTCGTGGAGCTTCTTCTGGACTTCCATTTGTATTTCTACCGCTTCCTTGATTTGCAAGTTTCTGCTTTTATGGAAACGAAGAAAATGAATTCAAAGAGGCTGGAACTATTGCTATGAAAATATTAATACTATTTGTTTTATGAAAATCATTACTTGTTAGGTTCGTCATGTTTTTCTTCGGGGACAATAATGTCTAGTTGATCTCCAAGATCTTCTTGACTCTGACATTCTTGGGATCTTCCCGCTGAAGAAGAAAACATCATCAACAACCAATCAAGATAGATTAAACTCACTTGTAATTATCTATTTTCATAACTCTAAACCAGTAAGAATTTAATAAATATAATTAATTTTAAAAAATTTACAATAAACTATTATTAATTTATAAAAATGCATTGAAAATACAAACGTATAACATCATCATTGATCATAATTAAATATTCTCCCGTTTTATTATAATTGTCATTTAAAGTTTTTACACACGAATTAAAAAAAAAAGGATTAAATTTTATGTCATTTTTATTTAATGCATTATATTGTTTTATTTTGTTAATTAATGAACTAAAAGTAAGTGTAAAAATTAAACTGAAAAATTAAAATATTTAATATTAACCTTAAGAATATAAAATGACACTCGTAATGAAACAAATTTCAAAAGTTAAAATGATAGTCAAAATATGAAACAAAATGAGTAATATTAACCATCTTGCTTGTTGCCAATGAATCTCTCGCTTATCCCGAGCCGATATTTCTGAAGAGTTAAAAGAAATAGAACAAGAATCGGCCAATTTAGAGTATGTAAATCTCAAGAAACTGAGGTAAAAAATAAATTCGAATCAATGGAAGTTTGTCCAAAAACCTGTAAATGACTCTTGAGATGGTACAAAGTAAGCTCAGGAATCTCGAGAACCCTCATCAAACCCTTAGGCGTCGCCTCTAAAACAACCACATAACAAAACAAAAATGAAAAACTAACTAAGAAATAAGACCTAACCACCCAAACTTGATAAGGTTCCAAAAGGACAAAGGGAACTGAAACAGAACTGTTTGGTCCCCCAAGTTGATTAACGGCGTCGATGAATCTGTGATGAAGCTCATAACTCCATCTCAATCTCGGTTTAGGTTCCTCTGTCTTGTGATTCTTATCATTATCCATCTTCTGTAATAACAATCAAGAATGGTTCAAGAAGATTGGGTTTGTTGGCTCAGATATGGAGATTATACTTTACAAGTAGTTGTTGTAGTCTTCTCTTTTTTTCTTCTTCTTGGTCTTTATAATCTTACTAGATTTTGACCCGCGCTTCGAAAGCGCGGGTTTTATAGGTTATATACGAAGTTGAAAATGTGATAGTATTTTAAGTATATTGTGTATTATTATGTTATAAAGTCGTATTATATCGAATACATAAATTTGTTTAAAATTATATAACTTATGTATAAGTATATTCGGGATTTTTTATATACACTCTTATGTAAATCTTTCTTAAGTATGAACATTTTACCTAAATTTGATAAACGAACCAAACCAATACGAAATACAGGTTGAAGTTCGAGATTGGGAAAAAGTTACCTATTAGATTTTTTTGGATATGTGGGTCTCTGTCGGGTACCTAAAGTACCCTGAATGTTTTGTTCATATTATGTATATTTGAGTAATTCATATATGTTTTCAGTATAAAAATAATATTGTAAAATTTGGATTCGCATTTTCTGTTATAATTTCAAGTTTTGGGTAAAATTTCAAAATATATTTAAAATATTGGATATTTTTGGTTTGTGGGTAAGATTTTGGTCTTTTAGATATTTAGTTATTTCTGGTATTTTTTTTTTATTTTGGGTATTTTCATGTTTTGATTTTTTGACTTTTCGGATTCTTTAAATCTTTTTGTGTGAAATACTCGAACCGAGCTAGACTCATTACGTAGCCAAATTACATAATAAATTTTATAGATACTTGAATTATTGACTCAAACTGACCTGGAACTAAAAGGAACCGATCTGAACAAAAATCATTCAAATACCTAGTTGGATATAAATGCCCAAGACCCAAAGAACTTGGATCTGAAAGAAACCGATTTATATTTGACCAGAAGATCCGAATGACCAAATCTAACATTTCACTATATTTTTGTGCATTTTATAAAAGTTACATTTGTTAAGTTGATGAAACTTAAGATTTATTTGAGAGGTTTTTGACTAATTTAATAGTATAGATTTGTAGGTTTTTTGTTGAGTAGTAAAAAAAAGATTTGTTTGGTTTTTGATTATTTAAGCTTATCTTAAATATTAAATTGTTATTTATCAATAAAATAAAATTAAGATAATATATAATTTTTAAATTTATCTTAATTATGAAGTTAATGAGACATATTTAGAGAAAAGTATAATAAAGTGTATGTGATATTATATTTTCGTTAACCAAATTTATGTGGTAGTATATATATGATATAATCTTTTCGTTTACAAAAAGATATGGGTCCAATAAATAAAAGGTTTGACTAAATGATTGTTAGTAAAATTAAAGGTAACATATTATTTGTCCAAATCAAAGTAAGACCAGAATATTATTAGTTAATAAAAGAGTCCAAACAACTTTTTTAAGTAGATTTATTAAAACTCATTCTCTTTTAATAGTATTGATTCTAACACCATATCTGGAAACCTGAGTGGGGTTCTCTTGGAGAAGGGAATATATGCTCTCTTGACCCTTTCTTCTTTCTTTTTTTCTTTTTTGTTTTATTTTATTTTTTACCTTTTTCGCATTTTACGTTTTAGTATTTGACTATTTGTTTCCCTTTCCTTGAATACCTCCGGATTTTACACCGTTTTTTATATACTATTTTTAAAAAAAATTGTAACTAATTTTGTGTAACTTTTTCTTCTTTGACTTGAAGTGTTTGGACAGAATCTATGATACCCCGAGGTCAGATAAGAATAAAGTTTGTACACTTGTTAGGTTATGGTCTTTACACGACATCTATCGTAATGGACACTTAATTAACGTGTATCACACTTCTTTATAGGTCATTTCAACCAAATAATTTTAAATGAATACTATTTGAGAATGGGCTAAGGATTACACCAAACTGCTTATTTGATAAAGTGAACTGTCGCTTTGACTGGTGAGGTTAGCCTCCTCCAGCCTCTGGTGTTAGATCAGGATCTGAGATTTGGCTGTAATTTGTTTCTTCCTCAAGACTGATTCTGCTCAAGGTGATCTAAGATCTTTTTCGAAGTGGATGTATAATATTTTTCATTGTATGGAATCATATTACTTGATTTCCGAGATATCTTAATAAAAAGATTCGAAATTTCATGGTTATAAGAATATAAGCTAGTATATAATATGCATCACTAATAACAGCCACTTTATGTTTATTTTGTTGCTATTATTTTTTTTTGCCATTATAAATCACAAGAAAATGAGAAAAAGATACAGTAAATTTTTTCAGACAACAAAGGCACTCACATTATGAGAGATTTTATCATTAATCTCTCAAACTCTTTGAAAACCTTTTTATTAAAATATTATTATTTCTAATAAAAGATTCTTCTTGAGAATCCTTAATATGAATGGCCTAAGAATTCCAATCAAAGCAATAAGGAATGCCTGCATCGCGGTCAAGACGACAAGGGGCTGGTTCATAAATGTACCAAATACATTCTCTACAAACTCCAAATTCACTTTTTGGAGTATCATCTCTATCTACCCTGAAAATATCAAATGTTACCTTATTTCCGGGCCACTCGAAAGTGCAAGTGTATCTCGTCGTTTTACGGAGATTGACACGAAACCTAAAATCAAAGCTAGATCCAGGTAACAGCTCTTTTACCCCCAGATCTTTCTCTTTATTCGTGCAATGCGCGATCAACTTTGCTTGTGAGGTCAGTTTGTTAACAACTACGACATGTTTAGGTGCGAATGGTAAAATCCCATCGGTGGACGAGTGGTTTCCGAAAGATGATGATGTTTTGAGGACAAGTAAGAATGAGAATAGCACTAATATGAATTGGTTATTTGTAGATGAAGCCATTGATGGGATTAAAGAGATAGTTTGTGAAATGATCATATTCGTCTTTATTTCGAAAGTAATTATTGATGTAATAACATGCTTTAGTAAAAGAACTGTTGATTATATATCTACGTAATCACAAGTCACTGTGTACGTTTTTTTAATCAATAAATGTGTAAAATCTAGACATGTTCTTTATTAACTAGTTAATCTAGTAATAATCGAATTGAAAGCTAGATTTAATGTTCTTTAATTAATTATTTTTAAAAATGGTTAGATCTTTGAAATACTCTACATTGTTCTCTGTGATTTTAAGCAAAAACAAAAAATACCTTTTAATAATTAAAATGGTTAATTTAAGCAAATTTTGAAATCATGATCGATGTTTCTCACTGATCAGAAGAACATAATAATAACGTTAATTATGATTGGAGGAGTTTTTGCAGTACTTGTAAGGGAAGGAGAATCAAAGAATGTAACGATGAAATAACTTTACACGATAAAAAGCTTCATAAAAAACTTTTAAAAGAAGAAACACCCTCTACCTTGTTTTTCTTTAAAGGCATCCACGCAAAGAAAGTGAACCGATCATATACCATACAACTGCTAAAGGAAACCATTTATAAAATAATGTATTTTAAAGTATATATGCATGGTCTATAAATGACCACTACGATGATCCATATGACATGGAAAGAGGCACCCAAACACTGCTAAAGTTTTATCCACTTTGAAAATGATCTCCTAGGTGATTTGTGCACTTTATTGTTGAATGTTTTCGAAGTTATTTGGGAAATTGCCACAAATACCACATTCATAGTACCACTTTTCATGTTTACACTAACCACTTTTACATTCCCTTTTAATGAAGGGTAAAATACAATTATACCCTTAGGGTTAACTAATCTAGACTTAGGGTTTAGAGTTGAAGGGTGGGGTAGGGTTTTGGAATGTGAAATTTATGATTCTAATAAATATATAAATACTTAAAAAATATATAAAAAATAGTTTCAAACATAATTTTCGTTTTTCAAAAAGAAATTTGAAAAAAAAATAAAAAAAATTCGAAAAAATTCAAAAAAAAATTTTTATAAAAAAGTTCGAATTTGAAAAAGTATAATTCGAAAACATAAAAAAATATTTTTTTATTTTTTTTTATTTTTTTATTTTTTTATTTTTTTTTTATTTTTTTATTATTTTTTATTTTTTTATTTAAATAATAATTTATTATATATATAAATAAGAAGGGCATAAGAGTCTTTTGCCACTTAATGAAGAAGGTATTTTTGAAAATGTCTCATTAGTGGTGGTAAAAATGAAAAGTGGTACCATGAAAGTGGTAAACATGTAATTTCCCCAAGTTATTTTGCGTTAGAAATGAAATTATGGGTGCTAATAATTCATCTGTATACAAAACATTCATTTTTGGATGAAGCTCATAACTCCATCTCGGTTAAAATTCCTTTGCCGTGTGATTCGTACCAATATTTGTTGTGGATCTACAAAAGTCTATAATTTTTTTTGTTCTTTTATCTTTGAACCATTCTTGATTTCTATTGAAGAGAGCTTTTTAGATCCACCACAAATATTATCAAATCTCGTTTCGGATTTAGAGAGAACATAAACAATATAATGAAATTTCATGTTTATATGAAAATATAACAATTATTAAAAGAGAAAAGTGATAAATATGTAACAACAATGTCAAAACAGTTACAAAAGAAATGATTTCAAATTGCAAACCGATTTATTTATTTCATTTATAACACAACAATACGAAAGAAATATTTCTTTTCTTGATATGAAAGAAAGATACAATAAATATTTTGATATGACTAAGAAGCCCATGGAAAACAGTAAGGAGAGCCTCCATCGCGTTTCATACGACATGGACCTGACTCAGATATATGCCAAATACATTCTCTGCATATACCACACGTACTTCTTGGATTATCGTCTCTATCAGCTCTAAAAATGTCAAATCTCTTTACGTTTCCATGCCACGAGAAAGTGCAAGTATACACGGCTGTTCTGCGTATATTAAGATGAAACCTGAAATCGAAACTTTCATCAGCTAATATCGCTTTAAAGCCTAAATCTTTCCCTTTGTTCCTGCAGTGCAAGACCATTCCTTCACGTGTGACCAATTTGTTAGTGATCATAACATGTTTAGGTAAGAATGGCACATCTCCATTGACAGAGTGTTCAAGTGATAAAGAAGTTCTTAAAATAATTAGATATGTTATTAACACGAAAATGAGGTGACGGTTTGTTAAGAATACCATGGATGCCTTTTACTGGTTTGGAATATAGTTTTTTTTTGTGTGGTAGTAGTATTTATAAATGAAAACATTTATTACTTTCTTTAATAACTTTGTTTTCATTGTTTTCTTTTAGCTTTTAATGAGAATAAGAAATCTGTCATTTATAGGAAAGTATGCGAAATCTGTGAGTTATTAAACATAGAGGTAAAAATATTTTCTCATAAAACTTTATTCTCTCCGTTTTACAAAGAGTGTCACCTATACATTTTTCATACATTAAAAAACTCAATAAATGCATTCATGTTTTCATTAATGTCATCTACTTAACCAATAGCATTTTAAATAAATAAATTTATTTATAAGATCAATACATTTTATAATTAATATTAAACTAAAAATAAAAATAAATTGTATTGAAATTATAAAACGACATTTTTTATGTAACAAGAAAAAAATATTAAAGTGATATTTAATATAAAACATATAGAGTATTATATAAACATATTGAAATAAAATCATTTCTATAAAGGCTCTATAATAGAGTTATTTATTTTAGAAAAAAAATACAGAAATGTACATTAAAGATGCTTTAAAACACATATGCGTTCCTGGCATTCAATCATCGACCTCCACTACATGAGATTCGATGCAATTTTAATTCCTATTCAGGAACTCTCATTGAGTGTATATACAGACGGAGTCACAGCGTGCATGCAAATCCATTTGTTGGTTAATTATCCTTAGGCGGATCTAGAATGGAAAAAAAAGTAGAAAAATAATATAAATAAAGTGTAAAAAAGACAGGGGAAGAATCGACCCATGATTAATTGGGGGCAACTAGTGGGCTTTTAACCAACCTAGCTGCAAGACATCTACTGATTTTCAGTATAAATAAATTTATTTTTAACTTTTAGTGGGGGCAGCTGCACCCATGCTGACCTATGTTGGTTCGCCCATGAATTCCTTTTAGCAAAAATCGCATACAGATACTATCGAGAATGGCTAATCAACATATTTATTTCTCTGAGCTCAAGGCTGGTCGCTGTCGGGAGAGTGTTGTAACAAGGCTCCTTCCATTCTGAGAATTCGTTTTCTTGAACAGACAAGATTAACATAGGTTGCAAAGCGCAGCAACTTGATCCCCAAGGAGCTTTTTAGGTTTCAATCAAGGTCACGACTCACGACAACTAAAAATATTTACACCACACCACTTTTCCTTCCTTTTTTTTTTCTTTTTAAAATGTGATATTTAAAGAGAAATTGCATTATGACAAAAAACCTATTTTAGTAAATAACTATGGCCATTTAAAGAAAAAAAATAATTCTACGTTCACTTTTTTTTTAGAGGGGGGGGGGGAGGGGGTTCAACATGTATTGGGAATAAAATTGTAAAACGTCTTCAATATTTTATTGTCCAATGGTTTAAAAAAAAACTTTATGGCTTTTTTTTGGTTATTCACCAAATTGCCTCATGCTGTTTGTTTCAATAAAATTGTAAAACGTCTTCAATATAAAAAAATAGCAAGTATTAAAAACTATAAAACAGAAACACGTAAACCCTTAATCACACCACTAGGGAATCATAAGAACACAATGACGACGGCAGTAGAGAAGACGAAACCTTCTCAATCTCCCGCCACCTCCTCCGACGTCGTTTTCATCGTTACCTCACGATGTAGTCCTCAACTGTTTGGCTCGCGTCTCAAGAAGCTATAGTCCAATCTTATCTCTCGTCTCCAAGAGTTTCAGAACACTCATGACCTCACCTGAGCTCCACGCAACACGAACCCTAATCGGGAAAACAGAGGATTGCCTCTACGTCTGCTTAGACCTTGACAATAATAACCCTAATCCTCGCTGGTTCACACTTTCACAGATCCCCGAACAACAGAAACTCATACCAATCTCTCTGACTCACTATAAAGTTCATATCGGTTTTTTCAGTTGGTTCAGCGATTTACATGATCGGAGGCTTCCACAAGAGAAAGGGAAAGAGAAGCAGAAACGTGTCGATCCTCGACTGTGGAACGTTAACTCATCAGTGTCGTAGACTCCCTAAACTGCGTGTACCTCGAAGAACTCCAGAAGTCTACACGGATGTAGTCCACGGTAACATCTATGTGGTTGGAGGCAGCAGGGCTATTAAGGACTATGGAGAGATTTACAATCCAAAGATCCAAACGTAGGAGCCGTTATCGCCGAGTGTGGATCTATATGGATTGAAAAAGTGTGCCCCCTTGAATATTTGTACAGTAGAGGGAGATAATAACGTGAAGTGTGTAATATCGGTTGAGAAAGGGAAACTAGTTTGGTGCAATGACGGTTGGAGTTTGGTCAGGGGGCTTGAAGGGTTGTCTTCAAATTCATGTTTTCCAAATAATCTTGTTTCGGTGGCGAGTTTGGGCAGAGGAGGAAGAGTGGCGGTTTGGTGGAAGAAGGTGGAGTTTGGTCGCCAAGGTCGGCATTATACTAACCAATGCAAAACTGATATTTGGTGTGCTGAGATTTCGTTTGAGATGCGACCTTGCTTGCTTCCTCCGGGATTACAGCTTGATGAGCTTTGGGGAGTTGTGGAATGGTCTAAGAGTGTGTTTACCGTTGATGGATGTGATTGTGGTTATGACTTCTTTCTACATTCTGCTGTTGTCACACTTTGATTGATCCCCCATGCATTCTCTTATTTTAGTTTTACGTAGTTTTTCAATAAATATAAATCTTTTGTTTTGACAGCAAAAAGCATGATTTAATTTTGCTTTTTGCATTCCCATTAGTGTATACCAAATTGCATCTATAAAGTTGCGTTTACGCAATGTCAATACATGAAATAGATTATGGATCGTTGAGTATGGTATAATGGTGCTTCGGTGGCGCTCCGGTAACCGCCCAAGAGGACACTGTGGCGCCGGAGAAGCTAGAAACGAGAGTTAGAGAGAGGTTAGTGAGAATTGATTTTATTTGTGTCCCTTCTAAGTATAAATTATGAGGTCTTCTAAGGTCTAACTCTATACTTTATTATCTCCTATTAATCAAGTGTATATAGTTTTAATAACCAAACAATTTTGACGTGGCAAATGAATGAAATCTTGTGAATGGCACAGAAAGAGATATCAAAAAGAGCTGAAAAAGATTGCAAAAAGCTCACTTTTATGCCAACAACATGTGGCTCTCCCATCTCTACATGTCCCCACACTTTTTTCTCCCTGTGTGGCTCTGTGCGATCCATTAATACCAACCCCATACTTCTTATACATATATATATACTCTTGTCTCACATCTTCTGTTAAAGAATAACACACATACCATCAAATCAATTTCTGCTTCACTTGCAAAGATTAGTATGTCTGAACTTAGAGATACTCCGATAAAATTGTTTGGGTGGACAATTACATCTTCTCTGTCTCCTGTTCTTAAAGATTCTTCAGATCACAGCATGGAGTATTCTTCCTCGTCTTCTTTTCCCTCACTTGGACTACACATGGTATGTTTCCGAGTTGAATATTAACACGTTTTATATTGTTTTTAGAACCTGAGAAATGTGTTTAAGGTGACTTAATATCATATGTACTGTTAAAGCTTTTGCTTGTAGAATGAGCCGAATATATATAAAGATTTGTATTTATTCATTCACAAAATTAAAAGGAAGAGGAAACCGTAGAGAAAAAAATGTATTAATTCTTCTTTGTTTGAGGCTCTTTAAAAGCTCATCTAAATTCTAAGCAAATGCTAGAAAAATGAATATCTTTTCTAATCTTTATCAGATTTAACATAGTTTAATGATGTTAGTTCTAATCCAAATTCCTCAAAATTTTCAGATGAACAACCAATCAGCTACTGATAACAGTGAACAAGACATTACAAGTCTTAACATATCATCTGATCTTAACAAAGAGTCAAAAGAAACATCTGAGAACAGCTACGACCAACACAGCGAGATCACAACAACAACTACGTCGGAAGAGAAAACAACTGAACTGAAGAAACCAGACAAGATTCTTCCGTGTCCTAGATGCAACAGCGGAGACACCAAGTTCTGTTACTACAACAACTACAACGTTAGCCAGCCACGTCACTTCTGCAGACACTGCCAGAGGTATTGGACTTCCGGTGGATCCATGAGGAGCGTCCCGGTCGGTTCAGGCCGCCGCAAGAACAAAGGATGGGTTTCCACAGACAATTACAAGCACATCAGTTCCGAGAATAACGATTATAATAGCTCCTCGACTAAGATTCTCAGCTTTGAATCTTCGGACTCTTGTATTAGTGAGAAAGGTAAGCATCAACCAAGCGATTCAAACATAACCAAATATTCTGTTTCTCAAGATTTCAAGAAGTTCCACGGGTTTCTTCCTGTGCAAGTAACATCCTCTGTTTCGCCTCCTTGGCCTTATCATCAGTACCCTCTAAACCCTAGTTTCTACCACATACCCGTCTACTGGGGCTACACGGTGCCAGTTTCGTCTACTCTAGAGACTTCCACATGTCTAGGAAAAAGGACAAGAGACGAGCTTCACACGAAAATGTTAGAGAGCAAAGACACTTCTGTGAGAGCAAGATTGGATTCACCCTCTGAGAGTATTAATGATGACGTGAGCGTAGAAGACAGAGCAACTCAGCAAAGAGCAACAACAGGGAGAGCATGTAACGTCAAACATACACTAAGAAGAAGAGAGATTCAGTAGTGTATTGTTTTGCTACCTTGTAGAAGAAGAGAAAATGTAGATACTTTTTGTTTGTGTGAAAAAGCTGAAGATAACTATTAATATCCATCTTATATATTTATATGGCACAGTAATCCTTTTGTGCATTACCCTAACGGATGGATATGCTGAAGTTATGGTCTCTTCTTTGGTAAATGTGGTTCTAAGATTAGATAACCTTTATTTCATTATTTTTCCTAGTGTATAGAATAATTCGAGAGAAGGAGTACAGAAAAGATGAGTATGTAGTTTATGTAAAGGAGAAAAAAAGCAGAGCATCTTAACTTTCTTTTGGTCATATAATCTAGGCGCCTAATATAATCCATCTAGTTGTCATAGAATAAAAGCTAAGAGGGGAGCATATAGTCTCTTTATTTGCAAAAGAAAAGTATGTAAAGGAAAAAAAGTAAATACACTTCAAATCATTTTTCTTTCTAATGATTTTGTATCTCCACTACTTCTAACTTTCAATCCATGCAAACATTCCACTCTTCATATCAACGGAGAAATATACCTTTTTCCTTTGTTTATGAATATAAAGAGAGTGATGCATTGCTAGGAAAATGTTTTTATTGTTAGCAAGAAACATTTACATGAAATTATTAGATTAAACACAATCCGTATTTCAATTTTATAAATATACATGTTTCTCAGTTAGCATGAAATATTGTTTTTGTACTTCTGTCCCGGAATCAGATTAAACACATACATTTTTTTTTTTAAATATATACACGTCTCTCTCTTTTTTTTTTTGTCAACTATACATGTTTCTTTTTTAGCATGAAATATTGTTGGATTTGGCTAAAAAAAAAAAGCTAACAAAAAAGATCCGAACGGGTGACCATTCTGGAAACAAAAAGAACTAATAAAAAAAAACGTAAAAAATAAAATAATATGAAAATAGATAGTTGTTCATTCTCAAGTTTAATAAGGAATAGTTTTGTTCTTTATTTCTCTACGAGAAAAGAAATAAGAGGAAATGAAAAAGAAAATTATTTTTTGTGAATGATGATTTTTTTTATGAACATTAGAGAATGCATTATTTCCATCATTCGTTCATTGTTCACCCGAAGTCTCCGAAAGGAATAGCTCCAGAAGGGTTTAAGCCCAATGGGCCTGTCGGAACTCCAGAACGGCTTACGTAAATTACGAATTGCAAACCGTTTTGTTTTGGGAGGGTCTTTTGCAAGCATATTGTGTTCGCTCCCTCCCGGTCTTGTTGAGCAGACTTCCAAAAGATAAAGAAATATGTTGGCATTTCACAACCTACGTACTCTAATCTTTACTGTGCTAAGTATCAAGGGGAATTCTAAAACATGGCAACAATAGGGAATTAGGAATTACTCATGTTATGACAAATTGACAATTAAACTAATGCATCACTACAGTGGACAATGAAATGCCTAACACCTTAATTTGTACGTTATGAACGTCCACACCATAAAAAAATATATACTATGTGGAA
The DNA here is from genome assembly GCF_000309985.2 of Brassica rapa. NCBI lineage: Eukaryota > Viridiplantae > Streptophyta > Magnoliopsida > Brassicales > Brassicaceae > Brassica > Brassica rapa. The sequence continues at coordinate 18,603,743 of NC_024802.2, read as the reverse complement.
TAAAAAGTTCAAATAGGCAGTGTTGCACGTACGTGAGCACAATTTATAAATGATCACAGCATGATTATTAGTGAGAATGGCGAAATTACATTGGTGGATGACAGATTTCTAAACGAAGACGATGTTTTTTGAAGTAGAACTTCAAAAATGTATAGGTCAATGGAAATAATATTTTTAATCGCCTCTATTAACTTTGACGTTTTTGGTTGAAATAGATCAAAATTTCTGTTAAGTTTTTAATATATAATGATGTGATAAATTAACATAATCTTCAAATATAAGTTTTCTACTTAAAAAGTCAAAAATAAATAACCACTTTGAGTACACCTTTTAAAAACTATGAAAACCTACATTTACTAATATGATACTAAAATAACAAATATTCAAAACCAAAAATAAGTTTACTACAAGAAACATGCAAGTATTCTTTTATATCAAAAACATGAAAAAAATATAAATATAAGAAAATAGTAGGTATGTGGCTCCGCGTGATATGAGAGAGAGACAAATAGATAAGAAGCTTGAAGAGTAGGAAAACGGTTTGGAGGGAAGAAACAAATGCAATGTGTGTGTGTGATTTGGTTAGCATGTTTCATGTTTGGCCTTTCTGTTGCACAATCTCTGCCTCAATCTTTGACAGTTCCTCATCTTCGTCTCTTTCTCCAACTCTTCACAACTACACTCTTTTAATTTCGATTCTCTCTCTCTTTAGTTGTTTTTTCTGATCACATCTTTAGTATATTTTACGTCTCTTATCCCCTTTTCTTTTTACTTTTTCTTAACACAATCTCCTAAGTTGAGAAATATAGCAAAGAGTTACTATAATACCGAGATTTTATCAAATGTTATACATTAATTAGACGCCCCACAAGGCCACAACAACAATCTACATTTTACCAATAAACGCAAACACAAGGCATTTTGCTTTCTAAACAGATAAAGATAACTTCTTGCTTTTCACTAACCAAATTAATAACTGTCATTAACTCATTATTACACCACTTTGTTCAAGTTTCATGCCGTCCCCAAGCCAAGAAAATCGAAAAAATGTGGTTGCTGCTTCGCCTTCTCCACCACCTCCTCATCTTCACCTTCCATTCCGATCCAACTCATTGGCTCATTTGGCACTCCTTTCTCGTGGCTCGTAGAGTCAATGTAAGGATATTCATACAACCCTTCTGACATGACATCAACATTATCCCCGCCCATTATTTGGTTGCCAAACATACTCACAACCATTGGAGTCTCATTGCTCTCATAACCTGAATGTTAACACACCAAAAACAAAAACCACACTAAAATATCAAAATATGCAAGGGAGAAAGATAATGAAACAAATTGATGGGAGAAAAGAGAGCAATTGGGAACCTTGAAAACAGTGGATAGGCAACACAAGCTGGTTATGGTCAGGCGTGATAGACGCATTATTAACCAAATGATGAGTCAAATTAAACTCGTGGAAAGGCTGAGTAAAGTAATGATGAGTGGAGATAAAAGAGTGGTGATTAGGGTTAGGGCTAGGATGATTAGAAAGCTGAGGTTTAAGTGGATTATTAATCATGAGCTTCCTCCTACGGTAAGCAGAGGAGTGTTCTCTATACTTACGAGCCATGATAACATGCCAATGGTTCTTGACAGAGTTATCAGTCCTACCAGGAAATAGCCTCGCAATCATTGCCCACTTGTTACCATAAAGCCTATGCGCTTGCATAAGTCTCTCTTCTTCATCCTCCGTGAAAGCTCTTCTGTTTATCCTCGGGTCCAATTGATTAAACCACCGAAGTCTACAGCTCTTCCCTTTTTAACCAAAAATATCAAAATCAAGTTACTAAAGATCACATCCTTACTTCCTTACCAAGAAGTCCCATTAAAATATATTTTTTTCTTTTAAGATTTGATTTCGTTACCAGATCTTAAATAAAGCTCATATCTTTGATTGACCCAGATGTATCAAACATATTGATTTTAAAGAAATTTTGAAAAAATCATTATAAAATATTTGATTTGATAAATTACCTGATCTTCCTTGAAGCTTTTCAGCTATGAGGTTCCAATTTTGTGGACCGTAAATGGCGACAAGCTCTTTGAGTTTAACATCCTCAGCTGGTCTCCAGTGTCCTCTCCCCAAGACCGACGGTTTTGAAGACGAGGAAGACCAAGACTGTCCACTATCTGTCGTCTCCTTCTTACCGCTCTCATTGTTACTATAATTAGGGTTATGATTATTACTCCCTTCTACGTTATCTCCAAGAGGACTCTTCAAGATATCAAACTCATGACTTGTGTTGCAGCGACGATGATGTTGAACGTTAATGTCGTTGAAAGGGAAGTCCCAAGAAGAAGCTTCTCTCCTCGCGGCGGCGACCTCATCCGTCCACCGTTGCTTTTCCGAGATAAACATGACGTTTCTGTTTCGAGAGAGAGGAAATGAAACAAGAGAGGGAAATGTCACGTCAGATTTAGACCATCAAAGGAGGAGAAAGACTATGCGGTGCATTTGCGTATTATAGATACACGTACGTAAATGTGTGTCAGAAATCTATATTTTAATAAATATATAATAATATCTTATTTGTAATATGGTGTGTGTTACGTATGGCTTTAGGTATGTGCGTGTATGTACATGTCGCGACCGTGTTTTCTGACGACTGTTAAAAAGGGTTATGGACCGTTGTCACGGACTGATTCAAACAATATAGTTATTTGCATTTATACATTATCATTATATGAGACACCACTGTTATAAGTCAGTACATATGTAGTATCGATATTCGATTTTCTGTGGACTGTTATTAACCTTTGTTCAGGTGTACCTACAATCTCATAGAAGGTCCAAAGTTTTTTCTAAAATAAATTATTTACTAAATCTCACATAATTAAGATTTGTAAACAATTATATATATATTACATGTCCGTATGTTTTTTGTGCATCAAATGTTCGTATGTTTATATATTCAAAATGTTATAATTATTACGGGTGTGTAAAAAGAGACGGTTTCAATATATATAGCGAAGCAAGTATTTTCCAAAATCATTTAACAAAAAAAAGTATAAAAAATCAATATATAATTTTTCATGTTATCTTTGATTTTTATCTTCACGTATTGTAAGATACCAGTTCAACCATGAGAGAAAAATCATGGATTATAACAAAAAGAGTGAACATGTGGTTAACTGTCGACCCAAATAGTAATAATGCGGTGAACATCTTGAACAAAATCCAAACAAATCGTACGTTTCTGCTGAATTTAATCCTCTTTTTATCAATGCTTGATATATATGTGCAAAATGACAAGGGTAAAAGAAGCAAATGAGATGAAAGAAAAGAACTGAAGCACAACTATACCTACCAGAAAGGATGAAAGCAAAAAAGAGAGTTGAACCAATGCTCGGACAACTTGTTCTTCTCATTTCATCTTCTTTAAACTTTTTAATCTCCACTTGTATCTCTTTCCTTTTTCTAATGTATTTACTACAATTAATTATTCCTGCGATTTTATAAAACCTCCCACCAAATAAGCTTGATTTTCATATAGATTGTATGTTTTCCTGTAGTGATGTTTTTAGCAGTCTAATGACTTCTATTAACCAGATACTACAAAATTATAGATTTGATTGATTTTATATACGCTAGTATGGTTTCTTCTAGGGATGGGCGTTCGGGTACCCATTCAGGTTTGGTTTGGGTTTATTCGGGTTTCGGGTTTTCAGAGTTAAAGATTTCAGCTTCATTCGGGTATTTCTAAATTTTGGTTCGGGTTTGGTTCGGATCTTTGCTGGTTCGGATAATCCATTTAAATGATTTTAAAATTTTTAAAATTTAATATATACTTTAAATTTTTCAAAATCTATAAATAAAATATTATATTACATATAAATTTGAATAACATATGTCAGAATACCTAAACTTAACATATAAATTAGTTTGGTTTGAATATTTTTATAGAGAATCAATAGATATTTCAAGTATTTTTGGTGTTTTGAGTATATTTTAGCTATTTTAGATATTTACTTTTGACTATTTATATATATTTTCAAGTATTTTAGATAACTTAAAAGTATCTTATATATTTTGGATGTTTTTAAATATACATTAAATCTAAAAATAATTACTATATTTAGATATATAAATCTATTTTAGATACATTGGGGTACCCGAAATACTTCGGTTCAGGTCGGGTTCGGTTTCGTTTTTTTTTATACCAAAATTTTGAACCTGTTCGGATATTTAATCAATTTCGGTTCGGGTTCGATACTATGTTTCGGATCGGATTCGGTTTGGTTCTTCGAATTCAGGTTTTTTGCGGAGTCCTAGTTTCTTCCATAAATCACCAAAATGCATTAAATTCTAAGATAAACGAATATAAATAGTGGAACTTAAACAATATAACAACTTTGTTCTAGTATATTTTAGGCTACCGTATATAAAATGAGAACCCTAAGATTAAAAAAGAATACACACTCCCAACCCTAACAAAGAATACTAGCGGATCAGTGGATGTGTATAAGTATAAGTAACGAGCATGAATAATAACAAAATAAAATAAATAACAGAGCATGAATAATAACAAAATAAAATAAATAATCTGTTATTAAGACCTTTTCGTATTTGACCAGAAACCCCAATTGGCAGACGTAGCCATTAAATACTAATATCAGATTCAAAGGGTCGCAGACTAGCAGTGCACGCAGTACGATCTTCCCGCACAGAGATTAACCGAACGCACTGCATATATATTTTCCTCTTCTCCATTCTTTTAAGGTCTTTTAATCGGTTAATCACTTTGGAATACATATTTATAATGCATACATGAATACGTAATTTGTGGAACAGAAGTTATGCAGCGTTATTTGATTTTTTGTTTGGCAAAACCAGCATTTAATAATTACAGTACAATTATTTTCTTGCCATTTAATGTAAAATCAGAAAATTGGGAAACCATACTAATATGTTTTTTTCTGTAACAAAACTTAACAATCCAAAAAAAAAACTTAACAATTCAACTGACAAGAGCCAGCCAGTGTGGGGGCGCCCCCAAAGTCCCTTCTTCTTTTGTTTTGTGCGAATCCATCTTTGTTACTTTGTTAGTAATCTAGTACTACCGCTGGATTTCTATTCATAGTCGATTATTATTATTATTATTATTATTATTATTATTATTATTATTATTATTATTATTATTATTATTATTATTATTATTATTATTATTATTATTATTATTATTATTATTATTATTATTATTATTATTATTATTATTATTATTATTATTATTTATTGTTAAATCATAAGTTTTCTTTAATGCCTATGGATTTCTTAATGAAACCATGCCAGATGTTTACATAGCCCTTCTTCATAAAGGGAGAGTTTAGATAACTTGGAGGATAAAAGGAAATCATGTACTTACAAGTTTATCAAAACAAAAACTGAAGAAGCATGCAGTAACATATGAGACGATGCGTTTATGGGACAATGCGTTATGCAAAAAAAAAACATATGGGACAATGCATGGAGCTAATAACTCTGAATGAATTTTCTTTCTTAAAATTTTTAGATGCTTTCAATACATATAAAATCTTGTAACTACACATCATATCAAATGTTAACAACACAACTGAATTCAAAATATTTGTATCGAATGCAATTTCACAGGACTCTGCAAGTTATTAAAAACTAAAAATCCGTCTCGGTTCAATTGGCAGTAAAGTAGCTTTGGCCTAAAACAATATAGTAACGGCTAACGAATGGCTGAGATGATGAACACGTGCACAATAAGGGTAAACATAGGATCCATTTCAATTCAAAAGAAGTCCTTTCTCTTCAACTGTGATGCGTCCCCATGGCCCGATTTTGGCGTGTGATGTCGCACAAACATCACGTGTATTCTTCTTATTGTACAACACACACGCACGATCACAATAAATTTATCGAACAATCACAAACGTTTTAGGGAATATGGTGTAACGCCCCGACCGCCCACAGCTAATGGATCACCCACGTCCGCTCTCTCGGTCCGTTGACCCATTCCATTCCAGCGATCGGTCCGTTAATTTTTCTAAAGGCTCGAAATCATTGTTTACTGACCATGCAATCACCACCCGACTTTTTCCATGCTTTGGCCTCACTCGCACGCTATCGCGAATCACTTCCCGATAGGTCACTAATCCTTCCACTACTCCAGTTCAAGCACGCTTAACTCTTGAGTTTTTTTAGGATGTGTTCCGGAAAAGGTAAGTCAACTTTGGTGACATAGATAGTCAAATCAATCCTCTTAAGCCTTTCCATATATCACAACTCGGGATGTTACATATGGTTGCTTTGGTTCGGTTTAGAGTAAAATGAGAAAAGAGAATACTAACCAAACAAAGTTGAACTAATTTGGGTTTTTATTTGATACTTCAGTAGGTAAGTTGGAGAAGTCAGCCCCATAAGCATGGACTCATAAACAGAGATTCAATGCAAGTATTGATTAGTGTACTACAAATATCAGTAAATTTTGATTTGATTCAGTATATGTTTTAATTAAGCAAAAAATTAATATCCATAACTATAAAAAACAAAGCAAATATTTATATGTAATATCCATAACTATAAAAAACAAAGCAAATATTTGTAGATCTTAAAATCTACACTAAATATTTGATAGTGATCGAGAGTTTAATTTAGGGAAGATAAGATGATGTAGGCAACGATATCTGTATAACACAACGATGTAATCATATTCCGGTAGGCAAAGATGGATTTTATTGATGAATAAGGGTGAATACAATGAATGAAATAAGATCAAACGTTACAAGCAAGATCGATACGACAAAAGACTTAAAGCTAAGTGAAAACAAGATCGATGTATGGATATAGTTCTCTCTAGGGTTTTCAACGTGTCCTTCTTCGTATCTCTTGATCTCTTCTGGGTTGGTCTCGCGATCTCCGGACCTGCTCCGCGATCTCCGGCTTTTTGAACGGTCTCTTCTTGCTCGTTGGAGTCGGACTTCTTCACCGATCGTGCGGCTCAAGCTATTCGGGTCCAATTACCTAATTGACCGAAATTGGATCTAACACTAGTAACCACCGTTTCTCTGGTGTACCAGAACGGTTTGGTTGGTCTCCGATGTACCAATTTGGGTTATTTATTAATATCTATATTATTTTGAAGAAAAGTATATGCTCATCAGTTTAATTAGGTCCGGGTTAGTTGGCCGCAGAGATATTTTGGTAGTAATTAATGTAACATGGCGTGGATTTGGTAATTAAAAGACGAGAAGCAAGTGAGGTTATAGAAATGAACAAGAAAGTGAGAGTAATGAAAAGAAGTGGAGAGACAGAGAGGATAAATGGTGGGAACAGATCACGAAGACACACACAAACTCATACTGTTTTTGGAGTTTCCAAAAAGAGATGACGTGAAAGGTAACCAAACAGTAAAGTCTATCTCTCTCAATTTTCAAAGATGAATGTAGTTACAATGACCCATCTAATCTCATACCCTTTACCCCTATGATCTCTCTATACCAACCTATTTTCACATCCACCAATAAAGTTTGTCTTAAATTCGTCCATCTTTCTTAACCTCATTAGTATTTTTGGTTACAATCACACGACTTCTTTGTTTCTATAACCGGACTTAGTTCTCCAAAATTCTTAACCTAGCTGGTCTCTTCAACTAATCATTTTGAGGTTTTCATGTAGTCTATTCAGTTACTCTTATGATAAAAATAATATTCAATTTTAACGTTTGTTTTACATGATGTAAACTTTGAAAAATATAATCTGTGATCGGTATTTAATATTTTGGTCAATAGTCGGTTTGGCTACAGTTTTATATAGAGGTGGGGGCACGACCGACCTGAGATAATGCCTATAAAATAACGCTCTGTTTAACTTGGTACGAAAATTTTCTGTGTGTATATATATACAAAACTATATGGAAGGACAATAATGAAGAAAGAATTGAGGTTAAATGAAATAAAATGAAATAAATAGTATATGTACAATAAAACGAAATAATGTGTGTGACATGTAGTGGGGCGTAAGGGAGCAGCAGAAGACAAATGCTAATCCATGAGATTCTGTTAGGTGTGTTCCCTTGACAGGGCCATATTTTGAAGTTTTCCTTGCTCCAAAACTCACAACCCTACCAGTTTAATACGACATCCAACTCATGGGTTCATCTTAATATGTCTTTGAATTTGATTTACGATTAGAGTTTTTGTTGCATGACAAAGGTTGTTTTCTAACCCAGCTCCATTTTACTCCAAACACCATTTAGAAAAAAAGTCTACTATAATAACTCTCTGAACCACTACAAGTTGACAAAAAAGAGACAACCACAAGAAATATATACATACATATATGTGAGTTATTTGCTCATGTATTCATGAATAATGGTGACGCCTAATGTGAGATTCATGCTGCGTATCAACCGAAGTCCGTTAAGAGTGTCGCAATTAAAGGGATTACAAAAGGACAAAAAGTACTCTTTACATGATAATATTTGTTATCCTCGAAGATTAATTGGGTGTAAGTATGGGTAAGATGTCAGAAACCTAATGCAAAGAGACCCACTTCTTATTGTTTAAAGGACACTTACCTGCCCCACCCTCACATGTTTTAATGCTCCCCTCTTCCATATGTTCAACGGAAGGAAACATAATCTAACACGACTTGGCTAACGCTCACATTATCATATGTCTGTATTAAATAACTCAACGTCCATACCAAACTAGTCTAACCAACAAATCATAGTATAATAGTCCATTCCGCAAAGCAGGCTTTGATTGGAAGCAAAGAAAACGTGAATTATGTTAGGTCTCTATAATTGTTTCGTTTGGTTAGTGCATTTTTTCACAAGTGGTGTGTTCGAGTCATTTTGTGATCAAAACTTGATTACTATAGACACGCACAGGACGAGTCTGTGTTTTTTTTTGTAAGCATGTGTGTATTCTTTATGGTCTTTAGCAAAGATTTATCTTGTATAAAAGTAAGCGATAACATAAACTTTATTTCATTCCGAACAAAATTATATCGGCAAGACGGCAACCACATATTATAAATTTTCACATTCAAATAAGGTCGTTGTTTGCGTTTGAAGTCCATAACAAACGATGTATGGGACATTTACTCTAAAACCAAAATAAGAAACAAAGCAAATGGATATGCTCACTTTAAGTAAGAATCTTAAAAAAGTGGAAGAAATGGAGACAAAAGAATAGTTGTGGAGAGAGAGAAGTGGTGAATTAGTGATGTATGTCACAGCTCAGCAAGTAAACGCTCGCAATAAGCAAGCTGAAACTCAGCAGTGAAATTTGCAGATCCAAATCTAGAGGCAATATAGGCAAGAAGAAGTCTAGATGTAGCTAGCCTCACCTTCTGATGGATCCAGAGGGTATGGATGATTCAGTATATTTGAAGGACAGGTGATGCTACAGCATATATGATGACATTAGAGCTTCAAACAGTAAACACCATCAGATCTTAGTCATGGAACCAAGACTAATTCAATGCTCCTTTTCGCAAAAACCAAGTATTTAATGCACCAAGGCTCATGATGGACCTAAATAACCTATTTAAATAGATATAAATAAGCAAGACAAAAGTAATGTTCAAACTTCAAAGTCAAAGTCAGATTCAGATTTGTCCAACTGGTTAAAGCGACTGGATGTGATGGGTTTGGTAAACTGTTATTATTGATAGGATTTAATTAAACATCTCCATCGAATAACAATATACAAGAAAAAAATATTGTAAGAAAGAGCAATAATGCGAATCTTGAATATTAATAATCTAGACGTGGACTTAACAATGTGAATATTCGATTCACATATTTGAAAACAAAACCCTCACTGTTGTTTGTATTATACGTAAAAATGCAAGAACAATGATTTTGACGTACATGTCTGAGACATTCATCCCTTCAGGAAACTTTTCATTGTTTTCATAACACTATTAGATTGTTTATACACAGAAAAAAACAATCACAAAACTATTAGCTTATGGTGCAATGTGTACTACACTATTCGTGACTTCTATACTATATCAACTCAACTATTAATTTTTTTGAAAAATTATTAGCTGTATTGGGAAGCTGCACATTCAAACGAACTATTCGCAACTGTTCATGACATGCACTTCATAATAACTCCTCCCGTGAGAAGATCTAGATATCCCAATCCAAGCATTTAACCTCTTGATCTCGTCATCCATATCGATTCATCATTTCATTTCACATTTGTAATTAAATTACATTCAAATGAAGTTACACCGTCTCCTTTGTTCAACCTGTCAAATCATTACAGAAGTTAAAATTAATGTTTATGAGAAATTATAATGAGTTATCTAAATTTGAATTCTTAATGTTTATGAGAAATTAGAGTGAGTTATCTAAATTTGAATTCAAATACTGCTTTTCATTAGAGTTTGTTTACACATTATCATTAGTACATAAGCCCGGTCGAGTATAAACTATGACCTAATACTCTTTCCGTTCCATTAAGATATACTTGTTAGAAAAAAAAATGGTTTCACAAAAATGTATTTTTGTATTTTCTATGAAAAATTGTAAATTTCAAGAAAGTTAATTGACTTTATTAAATTATTATTGGTTAAAAGTTATTGAAAAATAAAAATTACTGAAAACGAAGTTTAATGTGTTTTTTTAATGTGTAAAAATATTAAAAAAATCTATCTTTTTAGAACGGAGAGAGATTCATCAGAGGTGAGACACAATCACTAACCACTCATTAGAGGTGAGACACAACCACTAACCACGGAGATACATGCATATTTTACATATTGTGATCGGGCCTGATTGTGATGCCCTTTAATATTTAGGTCAGGACAGACACTGAGTACATGTGTGTTTTTTCAAATTGACAGAGTTTTTGAATTAAAAGCCATTCTTTCTATTAACGAAAACAACCATATGTTCTATTATAGGTTTATAAATTAAACGAACAACCTTACTTTCTTGAAGAAACTGAACATAAGATTGGTACAAAACTATGAAAGTAGAAAGAAATTGATGTAAGATGAAAAGGTAGTGCACGTGCGAGAGAGCCCACAAGGTGGGAAGATATCATTATTAGCCCTGTTCGTTTCATAACCGCTAGACGCAGCGTCAGCGGCAATAAATTAGCCTTTCATTACGGTAACCCAACACCGGTGAAGGTTCCGAGCTTACTTATTTTCCAGACGCAGCGGCAATCAATGATGGGTGAAAGAGACGCAGGAATTAATAGCGTCACCGGCGCTTCACTTTTTGTGTCTCCGTAAGAGACGCTGAGATTAATGGCGTCACCGTTTTTAATTTTTTGTGCCTCCGTGCTTTATTTTTTTGGACACAGCCGCAGCATTCGGCGTCTACCAAAAGAACACGCCTATTATTGACTATTTTGGATCTTGAGGACCATGTCTTGTTATATATTCTTCTAAATGGGCCTTTGTACGACTATTCTTGGGCGTTTGGGCCGTTGATCGATTACAGTGAGGAATGAAATGCATTTCCAAAGCTTGTGAATCGTAATGGTGTGAATCTTTCAAACCGAACAAAACTGATGGTGGTTTGGATTTGGTGCACTCTTATAACTATTGTGGTAATGTTAACTCACATGAAAATAACCTACTGTACTCGTCAACGTGCTGATTTATGGAACACAGAGAGAGAGATCTTGTGTATGGGGTCAAGGTCTCTTTGAGATCTTGAGATTGTAACTCTTTCATATCAAAGGTGTTTCGATAGCTTGTGCCTTATCATTAAGCTGCCACATTTCTTCTGTGGCGCCATCAATGCAAGTTTTAGAAGCTCTTCTATCATAGTTTTGCCGTCTGGCTAACACTGGATGCTATAAGAGCTTGCAGGTCTGGTCACAGTTTCTGGAACTAACATCCATAATTCTTTTTTATTTATCCAGTAGGTCTATGGACTAATCTTAGTTTGGAATCTGATTTGTGCACATTGTGACTGGAACCATGCCATTATCATTTGCTTATATATTTCTTAAATGTCACACAGCAGGGAGCACAAACCGTAGGCAAGACTTTTATCCCATGTCTCTTATGCTAATTTCCTTACAAGCAGGCCCCTAACAAAGTAGAAACACCATTCTTTGGAACAACCTTGAGTAGGTCCAATCTTATATGCCTAACTATCTGGACTCTTCCTCTTCGCCGTAGTTGAACGGTAACGGAACTGATGTGAATGCTCTGAACTTCCCCACGTTGTTCAAATGCTCGTTCTCTAACCTGTGTTCGTAAGTCACAACCCAAACAAAAGCCAAAATCGTAAGTAGAAGAAATGATTTCTGAGGAACATTCATCGATTGTTTGGTGAAGACGTTACCTGAAGAAGTTCCAGATACCACGGCGTATGATCTCAAGAAAAGCAAGGAGAGCAATCATTGTTTCTCTATGCAAGAAAGAGGAGTTGAAATCAAGAACAGTCTGCAACCATGCCAACCTCAACACCACGTTTACCACCTAAAGAAGAGAGAGAGAAACAAAGTTAAAAAAAACCCTAAAACATGATTTATTTTGTTCTTCCTTTTTTAGTTCTCACCATTGCAACGTAGTAGACGGCTTTATTAGGAACAAGAAGCTTCTCTCTAAGCCAAGTCTTAGATGGATTATGAAGAAAGCCCCAGTCATGCACAATGTCCCAATATGTACCGTAGAAAGTTGCCAAGGCCGAGAAAACCCATGCAGCGAGTCTCCAGTTGTTTCCTCTGTTAAGGCTGTAAGCTGTTCTCAAGCACACAGCAACGATGGTCAACAAATACTTGAGAGCGTTGAAGCCTTGGCTTATATCTTTCTCTTCTATCAACCTTCGAACACACTGAAGGAAACGTGACCAGTAAGGAATCACAGCGACAATGAAGTTGAATGTGTTATATACATCGCTTGATCTGCATGTGTTTCTTCTTAGCCTGAAGTCTCCCCAACCGTAGTAACATACGTAGAACTGTAGACTCCTCAGAGCTTGAACCTGGCTTGTTAACTGGTCCGCCAAGAAAAAATCCGGAAGACTCACCTGCAAGTTTATATATATATGAGGACAGGTTGAGTTGAGATGTTTATCGATCTTTTTAACCATGTGACTGACTAAAGTACCTTGTAGAGCGGCGCAGCTATGCAGCGGAATATAACTGCTAGGAAGAAGAATCGGCTCGACCGATAGAAAATGTTGAAGGGACACACAGAAATGGCCATGACAATCTGTATAAAAACATTGTCAATATGAAATGATGTTATTATTGTAATAACATAACGATGTAACATAAAAAAAAAAAAAAAAAAAAAAGATGTAACATTCTTGTGGTTGTAGTGATAATGAACAACTTACAGCTACAACGAAAAGGGGAAGAAGTTCAGTGATTGTCTTGTAGTCATTAGTATTAGGATCCATCTCCATGTCAAGGTTTATAAGCACAGCAGCTAGAGCAAGAGTGCCGAGACCAAAGCTTAGAAGCAGAACTGGTCTGTAACCAAGTTCTGTTCCTTCTTTGAACCCGAATATGAATGCGTAATTCACTCGATATTTCTTCCAAAAGTATATGTTTGAAGCATACATGATCATGTGCAGGACAATGAATCCGAACAAACTGAATAACATGGTTTAAGAAACATTCTTGTCAGCAAAAATCAACTGGTTCAGTTAGCGAGATGAGTCTATAGATATTTTGGTTTGAACCTGTAGAGAGGGAACATTGTCTCCATGTAGAGTTTTTGTCCAGCTGTGCCCATTATGTTGCGTGCATGGATGAACAAGACAAGAGCAATCACTAGAGAGACTGAGCAGCCCACAAAAAAGCCTGAGAAAGAAGATTTTGATTAGTTTGTCATGAACTAACTGTTATAAAATGTGATTTATATTTGGGATGTTTTCTAGTTACCAGTTGAAAACGTTATACGATGTCTTTCTTTCTTCACTATTGGTCTTAAGAGATTCATTCCTTTGCTTCGGTTCGAACTGGCGAAATGCTCGACGAAAATAGACTCAACCCTCACCATAAGTTTGTTGATCTGTTAAATGTAAATTAAGCTCTGGTTAAAGGTTGTAGTATTACTGGAACTGGAAGAAATAATAAGTTTTTGATGTAGAAATGTTGTAGTAACCTCATCAGAGCTAGTGAGGTAGGACTTATCTACCATCTCCATGTAAGGTTTTGCTGCATTTCTTGAAGAAATCTGGTAGAGAAGAAATACCAAAAACATATTAATAAATACATGGCCGTGGTGGTCCTGAGCATAGTCAAACCAAGTATTAGTTTTGAATCCCCCAAAATTTTAAGAAAAAATAAAAATAAAAAAGGGTCCCCATTTTTTTAATATATTAAAATTCTTACAAATTTGTTTCTAACTCACAAAATCTCAGAGCATAAATAAATATCAAGAAACTTATATTATCTAACTAAATCAGGTGTTACCTTATCATATTTCTTCATGATCTTTGAAATCGCCAGGGTGTTCAGGAAGCTGAGATAATTATGATTTATGAACATAACATGGATCAAATAAAACACCTTTATGAGTTGCCTTTTTGTTAAGAATGCCTAAGAAACAATATGCATACCTGTAGTTCTTGAGATGTCTAAGCTTGCGATAAAACTCGATAAAAGCTTTCTTGAGCCGTTCTTCTATTTTCTTGAGATTTTCTCTTGTGAATTTGAGCTCTTCTTGGTGTGATAGCTTGAGGATGTTTCTGATTGTGGACAGTGGAGTTTCCTGAGTTTTGTTTAATTTGATACGGTCAAGAACACTTAAAGCCTCTGGTGTGCTCTCTTTTATTGAATCTCCACCGTTGGATTCTTTTATTTCGATTCCCATCTCATCAGCTAATGACTTCCTCCCTTCAAAATCAAACACACAAAAAAAAAACACACAACAAGATTCAAACTTCTTGCCCTTTCGTACTAAACCCAGTAACAAAGAAACAATCTATTGACTATTACCAATGAGAAGTTTATCTAATAACTAAAACTCTTGGATAAATGCTAACGGTTCATAGGCGTTGAAATAAATCTATTATCCTAAAGAGTATTAATTAAAAAATGGTTTGGGCTTCGGACACAGAACCTCATAGTCATTTTAAGATATAGAAAACAATCTATGAGAACTTACTCTGTTCCTTGGAATCCAAGGCATTCACGTCAACTGATACTGTTTCAGAGGAGGTCCAAGGAGAAGTAGGTCGATCAACTTTGATTCTGAAAGCAAACAAAGCATCCATTTGTTTGTTTAAACCCACGGCATCCTTCACCATTTCATCCACTTTAGATCGGTAAAAATGGTTCACTTTATCGAACTCCAGATCTAGGGTTTTAAAGAAGACGAGCTCTGACTCTCTTCCTGCTTCTGCAACTCTCATGATACTCGTCTCGTATCTCTCAAATCCATCTTCGCCAATCCTTGTACTCACCATAATGTCCTGGTTTTCGAGATCCAAATACGAGGCGGCGCGGCTGTACCGCTTTGTCAGACCGCTGAAGTTGCGGTAAACAGATTTCTTGGGTCTCAAGGCACCTGCTGTTCTTGATCTTTCCCTTGAGTTTTGGATTTCCTGAAGAATGGATTTGAGACAAGGATAATTCATGTAAGCTTGTTGCCATTCTGGAACCATCTGCCCATCAAACTCTTCCCCAAACTTCATCTTTTGTTGTCTACACAGTTTCTCTGGATTAAACTCAAGAATCCAGATATTGAAAACCCTCTTTTAGTTGGGATTAATCTCTCTCCCTCTCTACTTCACTGAAAAGTTGGCTGCTGAGTAAAGGGTGATGAACACTTATAGAGAAGACAAACAATAAAAAAATGAATGAAAGAACAGATCTTGAAGAATGTCAAGGAAGACAACTATAAAGAAAAGGAAGGTTGGGGAAAAAGTTATAGGAGGAATCTTCGTAAAAATGGAAATAATCAATTAGCCAACCATGCAAATCTTGGAATATTTTCAACAAGTCTCTTATATATACGTCCACAGTCAATATTCGTTACAACAATATATTTGTTTCAATGTATATTTATAGAAACAAAGGGGATATTTAGTCACGTCTATACAGCTTGGCAAGTGGATTTAATTCCCAAGTGAGAAAATTCAAAAACATCGAACTGAAATTCAGAGAACACGTTTTGTCTGGGGGGGGGGGGGGGGGGGGGGTGGCTCTTGGACACTGGACAGGTCGTTCCAGGTAAAGAAGATCTTTTGTTTTGTTCTTACGACAAAAAATCATTAATTGCGTCTTTAACAACGTGTTGGTCAAGTAATTACCATCAAATTACACAATCAGGTATAGAAGAGAAACTTGGGACAAAAATCGTAAAAAGTTTAAAACTTGTTGTTTTCTTGCTAGACAGTAAACTAGCTAGGGACAGTCAGTGACTACTCCTATCTCAAATATCAGAAAACACACCAACTTTATGACTCGTGACTCCTTTGTTTATCATACCAAATAATGGAGTCTGTTTTTTTTTTTTTAACATAACACTAGAGCCTTTCTCCGCGCTACGCGCGGAAAAGTGGGTTGATGGTGTACTCCTCGATGATAAGTTTCAATATTTCTGTTTGTAATAGGAGTGTGTTGATGGTATACTCCCGATGATAAGTTTCAATGTTTTTGTTTGTAATAGGGGTACTGATTTATCCAAAATGAAGAGAAGCTTGAGTGCCAAGCTTTATTCGGAGAAACCATTGTTGAGAAATGGTTGGAAGGAATGTAATCAGAGAACTGGTTGCCTGATGAATAAATAGATTTCAGACCGGTTGACCGGTTAATCTCAGGTATGTCACTGGATAAGGAGTTTGTTCATTATGCTAATGGTGCGTAAAGCCAAAAAGTCCATTAGGGGTTCCTGAGTATGAGTTATATGAGGCACTAACGCAGTATCGTTTGTTATGTTTGACTGGATCGTGTATCTTTATTATTCCTGAACTATTATTACTTAACCAAAAACATATAAGATTTGAATGCTCGTAACCCGTTTGCGTAAAGCCAAAAACAGTAATGTTTTAGATCACAATATTTAAAAAAAAAAAAAATTAATATATGTGAATGCATAGGTAATATATATAACCCAATCCTTCAAACATCCAAACATCAATGATGTGGAAACATTCAAACATCACATATTCATTATAGTTCATTTGACTATGTATTTGTATTAATAATTAATTTTTTATTAAGTATTATTCTCAGCTTTTTTTTTTGAATATATATTTTCTAGATCAGTTGACAAAAAAATCAATTAAACATTTTTTAACTTTATATAAAACATAGTTAAAAAAACTTTATATAAAACATAGTTTAAAGTTCAAAAATATAACAAAGCTTTTATATTCAAATATAACATAGCTTACATATAAGTCGTAAAAAAAAAAGCTTTCATATTAAAAAAAAAAAGCTTTTATATAAAAACGGCTGCTCTCATAGCTACTACAAAATACTTAAAAATAATGTGCATGTATCTACTGCAAAATAAACACATTGACTGCATCACTTTCTTTTTTTTCTTAATCATTTTAAAGTTTGATTGGTAAAACACAGCCATTTTCTGTGCCTACTAACAATCTTAGTTTCTTCATTTTCAGAGAAATGATTAAGTGCAGGCTCAGTTATAACATGTTCTGTTTAAGGGAGTATCGAAAGAAAAAAATCAAGCAAGCAAACTAAAAGTTAAAGGCTCAATCAAAGATGGAAAAAGCATCAGATATAACAAAAGTAAAATAACCAAACATCAAACTTGAAGAAAAAACATTAAAATGAGTGTAACCATCGTTATTTTAAGAAAGATAAGTTCAATGTTGCAAAACCAAGGTCTGAAAATGAAAAGAAATGAAGCATAGAATTTTAGTAACCATAAAACCACCACTAATCACACCTTAGCCACATTTGGCTCTCTTAGGCTCTTCTCCCTCAATCTTTTCAGCAGCCCTTTTCACCCTCTCACCATCGGATTCTTCTAAATTGACTCCAATATCTGGGTCTTCTGGAGTGAGCACCTTTGTCACAGTCAAAGTTTGGGTCTTGCCAGTCAAATTGTGGGTTGATACCTTCATAATGAACTTGCGAGTCTGGCCTATGGTATCAATCAGAGCTTGAGGGACCGGAACCAAGTGATCAGATCCTTCATCCTCGTTGGCCTAATATACATTTAAACAATTGTCACTATACATTTTTAAATATATTGGGAGTATACAGTTAAATAACAAAGCCAGACAGGTTTGTAACTACCTCAAAATAACTCTCAACCAACTCAGAAGCCTTCTTCCCAGACAGCTCATGACCAGAGTCACCAAGGAGCACAAAAACCGCCTGGTCATTATTGTCGTACACAGATATCTTGGCTAGGTACCTGTATTATGAGAAGATTAATAGTGAATGCATCGAACGCATGAGTATAGGTAAAATGAATCACTTACTGTGCAACACCAACAATATCACTCTTCCCACACTTTTTACACATAAGGGTGGTAGGCCCTTTGGTTGCCTTTGTGTGGCACCCACCACAGCCTATGTAATACCATCCCGAACCATGTACAACATCACCAATGGTGGCTATGCACTCAAACCAAGCAACCTGCACAATACTTTTAATCAGAAACTAAGACTATCCTACTGAATATTTATACATTGATAATGCACGACCTTAGCATCTGCCTGCTTCATATAAGAAAAGAGCTCGCCTATGGTCACTGTATCAGTCTTAGTGACAACGTCTACATCAACTCTCTTAGCAACATCCAAGTTCGAGTTCAACCTGAGGACAACCTCCAAACATCAATTGCGATACTGAAATAACAAAAACGATATTTAAAACAGGAATGCTTACCAATTGAGATAATCTTGGGTTGCTTGAACATCACTTTCCATAAATATCCTTGACGACGCCATAGAAGAGAGACATAGGGCACCTACAACGGTTGCAATGTTATAATACATAGGAAACTATAGTGTAAAACGAATCGTGGAGTTATGCATATATATATCTAACATTTGTTATTGCAGAACCTATTGGGGTTAATCAACTATCAATTATTCACATACTTTTCAAATGTCTCATAGCTAATAAGCTCTAAATTCAATTAACGCAGGTCTACTGCTCAAAACTAACCTAACCAGATAAGATTCCTTGACCATCCTATGCAACTTCTTAAAATGATAAGAAAAAGCTGATGATACAAACCTCCATATCGTTTCGGGTTTAAGGTGGTGACTAAGATAACACTCGCAGTTCCTCCAGACGCCTTGAATCTTTCACCAAAGTCTGAAGCAGCCTTGTCCCAGAGGTACATCTTCATCACCGGACCACTATAACATCCAATATACATGTGGTAAGAGAGTCGATATATGAACATGAAATGAGATATAGAGTAGCTTACTCATGTGTTTGAACATGAAGCAGAACTCGTCGGGTTGAAGCTATCTCGGCTTCATCTACCACGAGACTGTCATTGAGGACCTGCCCATTCACAAGTTTGATGTGGCCAACATAATCTGCAAAAGAAAAAAATCAAACTTTTATATTTTATAAACCCAGCCATGAAACCTAAATACCTAAGACTGGATCAAAACATTATCATAGCCTAACAATGCTGGATATATTTCATCAAGTAAGAACACATCATATATGATTAGATTAAACATGATACTATACAAACGGTGAGAACTTACCATAAAGATCCCCTTTCAAGTCGCAGGCAGCATTGAACTCCTCATATCCATAGAATCGGAAACGGTCCTCAGGGAAACAAACCGAACTGTCCTCTAGATCAGAGAGGACAGAGGTCGATGAGAAGGTGATGGTGACACTTGGCTCGGATACCCGATACAATGTCTTGTTATTAGACCCGAAAAAATTATGGAGCCTGTAAATGCCACCAGCTCTCATGTGTGGCAAATAAGTGTCCATCCTCCCAGCTGGGATGAAGCCCTGAATAATAGTTTCCTGTTAACAACATTAAAGAGATTGAGTTGAATTAGAAAAGTTAGTCAGTAAATCTTTTTTTAAAAAATATTATCATAAGCTTTGAATAAACGGCTTATACCTCTTGGTCGATGAGAAGCATTTCGAGACCGATAAGCAACTTCGTCCGAACATTGCGAGCTTCCCAAAAGTGGATCAACCGAAACCTCAACTCGCCTTAATGAGGTCCAAATTTCACATCTTTGAAAGACATCACTCTCCCAACGTTGGCGGAGACAATAGCTTTTCCCCTGACGCCAGAGGAGACAGCAGCTTTGCTTCTTACGCCTGAAGAGACACTGGTCTTCGTGGTCTGAATGATCGGACCTACAGAGAAATATGAGCGTTGCCATCATCATATAATTAGTTTCATCTCTGTAACACAATTGTATATGTTTTTGTATGTACCGTAGAAAAACTATTAGAAAAAAATTTACTTGTTTGATCTCACTGTCCTAAAACACAAACTCAAACTGAATAATTTTTTTTTTGGGTTATCAAAAGGATTTGGTCGGCTATATGGTATCAGAAAAAAATCATTTTCTAATATAATAGCTAGAAGCACTTTTAGCAAAAATCAAACGAAATGATTCGGTTCTTACCATTAACACAATTGTATATGTTTTTGTATGTACCGTATAAAAACTATTAGAAAAAAATTTACTTGTTTGATCTCACTGTCCTAAAACACAAACTCAAACTGAATAATTTTTTTTTTGGGTTATCAAAAGGATTTGGTCGGCTATATGGCATCAGAAAAAATAATTTTCTAATATAATAGCTAGAAGCACTTTTAGCAAAAATCAAACGAAACGATTCGGTTCTTACCACTGGGATTCTTCGAATTAGGTGAGCCGATCGAGACGCCGGAAGAGACACCTCTATTGCCGCTGGGTTTGGTCAGACTTGGAGAGGATACCAAAGCATCGCCTTTGGCTTTCTTCGAGTGGGGATTGCCGATCGAGAGGCCGGAAGAGACATCGTGTGTGCCGATAGGCTTGATCGGACCGGAAAAGTCGCCAGCCTCACCGTCTTTTGGTTTCTCCGAGCGGGAATCACCAGAGAACGCAGATTTTCCGTTGGAACTCATTGCGATAGCGATGTACTAATGAGAATATAGAACGAAGTTTGATCGAAATAAAACTTCGATCGAGAGCTTTATAAATAAAATCTTGATGAGAAGAGCAAAGCGAATCCATAAATGAGAGTAAAGAGAGACGAAGTGGAGGATGTATTGTTGGTTCGAGGATCGAATCGTGAAACGGAACAGAGAAGAGGAAGATCAAAAGGTACCGAATTGATAAAGGGAAGTAGGGTTGAAGGACTGACGAAGGATCTCGAGTCGGCACTTCTCGTTCTCCGTCTTTAGAAATAGTGGGCTTTATGGCCCAGCTAATATCACGTCAAATTTTTATGAAACCGCGAGCTTCATAGCCCAAACCATATCACGTTGGTTTTTTTTAAAAAAAATGCAAAGCTCAGATGACGTGTCAAAACATTATAATGTGATTGGTTGATTAAACTGTCCGACGTGGACAGCGTTTCTGATCAGTATATCGCCCTTTTAATACTTGTTTGATTAACATTTGAAAGGATTAAATCGAATATATAGTTTATAAGCAGTTCATTCAGTGATCTCCAAAAATCAATAACAGAGCTTTACTACAAGTTAATTTATTTAAATATAAATGGCATATCAACCTTTAAATGATTGGGTATCTACTCTACATACATTTTAATACCGACACGTGAATAGTCTAATATATTAATTATAAAAGCTACTTAAAGGATGGGTTTCAAAGTGGTTATCTTTTGATGAATCAGACACGTTTTTAGCTTACTTTGTCCTTTTGTTTTTGGATGGAGTTGAAATACGACTTCCAGATGGGTTCCTATAGATGAAATAATAGCGCATAGCCGTCCCTCCCTAAAAGCATTTGAAGCATAGGATTTAGAAACGGTCACACTTTTAATGTTTTTATAGTGATATTGGTTTTGCTATGTTTGATCTCTTAACTATCTGAAGATTGATTCTATTAATTTCATCTTTTTGAAAAATACCCTGCTTTGGCATTCCCACAAAGACTTTGTATTTTGTTGCGAGTGAGTGAGTCCAATACATTTTTTCTATTCATATATATATATATATATATATGTCTTTTTGTTTAAACTATATTAGTTGAGATATTATATTTTACATGAAGAAAACAATTCCTTTTTGGCACTAAACGGTGAAAACTAATTGTTACACAACTAAGCGGACACATTCTCTTCAAAGCCATAAGCCGGCAATAATTAGTTTTAGATAATGTTTTTGTTTGGTGGATTCAAATAAGTAAATAAAGATAATAATTTTAATTTTAATTCTGTTAACAATTGCTTATTGTTATAACGTTTTTACTAATTTAAACATATAATGTACCTAGAAATCAACCATATTTGTCGTTGAAAGCGAAACCCCAAGATATGGCTGCTACATGTTTTAGAATAAACCATAGAATTGAATAGTTCAATGTTGTTCTCATGTATTTATTGAATTACAGCTAAAGAACAGCATCTGCGTGACTAAGATTTATTTTGATTTTTGATCCTAATATTTGACTCTCCTTTTATTTATTTTTTGGATGGGGTTTGTAAATGCAACGTACATGGGTGACTTCTCCACGTACCGTCAATATTATTTCGTTATTTCTCACGAAAAACGAAGCTTCTAGTTCTAAGCATCATCGTCAGCGTTAGTTTTTTTAAGGGCACGCGAACGTTAGTTACGTTAGCACGACTGAATAGGTTTGATCATCAAACTTTGATGTGTAGATTGTTTTGTGATAGATTTGCCCATGTGTGTGTATTTAAGTTTCTAATGGTTGAATTTACAAATAGATATATAAAGCTAAAAATATAAAGAGTTGTCTTTTTTTTTTGTCAATAAATAGCTGTCTTAATATGTATATATCTAAGCATATCAAAAATAAAATATATACCACTAAACCATGAAAATTTAAACCTTGCCCATATCAGTAAGGGGGTACCACCATTCCCATCACATTCACATTTCATATCAGCATAATTCCTTATCCAAAGAAAGGCCACCACAAACGAAGCCAATGAAGATAAGATCATAGGTATTGTAATTACTCCAACGACAACTCATGTGTTTGGTGTTCCCCACGAAAAGATGGTGTTAAGCTCGAATACATCAAGAAGAACTGAGTATTGATGGCATTGCAGTGGCGGATGTAAAATTATATTTTTGTGGATGCAAATCATACATAAACTTAAAAATATAGCTAGAAAATGATATTTATTAGGGCTTATTTGCCAAATAACAAAAAAAAAATGAAAAATTTAGATTTTGGCAGAAAGAGTAGAGAGAGATAGGAAAAGAAAGTAAGAGAGAGGGGGAATTTTGGTTAGTTAGTGTATTTATGTTTTTTTCATGTATATAAGGTGCAATTTCTCTATTTATTAATGTAAAATAACTAAAATTCAGATGTATTAAACAAAATTTAAAAACTTCATGGTAGCACTTGCCACCTCGTTGGGTAACGTAGATCTTTGCATCTTTTCTGAAGGTTACGCTGGAAATTGAGCTACTTGTGAAAACATATTGTGAAAAGTTAGTTATGGCTCTTTTTTTTTTGCCGGCTAAAAATTTATTCAATTATATCAAAATTACAATTTTAAATTCATATAAAAGTATTAAACGCAAATTTTTACACAGCAACTCTGTGCATCGTATCATATGCTGAAATTATTATATAACAAATAAAATTAGTGAACGCCTTATTCCCTAAAAAATTGTTGTCTTAATGGGCCTATTATTATCCAGTTCAACAAAAAAATAGAAAGTTTCATTTGCCTAAAAATAATACAAAGTCAAAAGTCAACCTTTATAAAGACGACGAAAGAGAAGGTTTAAATCACCGTGGACGTATTCTCATCAATTAGAAACACGCACGTGTCAAACGCTCACCTTCCTCCTCCGTCGTCATCGTTCATCTCTGCAACAACGTACGACCGAGGAGCAAAAAAAAAAGAAAGACCTCTCCTTTAAGCATTTCATCATGGTTCTCCGACCAGAATATCTATGCACATTCCTCTTAACCATAGCCATCCTATCGCACGTTTCCCAACCCCTCCACTTCGAGTTAAAATCAGGCAAATCAAAATGCATCTCGGAGGACATCAAAAGCAATGCAATGACCGTCGGAAAGTACACCGTCGTCAACCCCAACGAGCCTCACCCTACTCCACAATCTCACAAGATCAACATAAGGGTACTCGTAAAATTCGTTTCCTCTTTTTTCAGAAAATTTGTAAACTTTTGATGTAACACACATTACAGGTGACGTCGAGTCAGGGGAACACGTACCATCACGCGGAGGAGGTGGACTCGGGGCAGTTCTCGTTCACGGCGGTGGAAGGTGGAGAATACTCGGCGTGTTTCGCTGCTCACGATCATAAGCCTGACGTGACGTTGAGTATCGATTTGGAATGGGGAAGTGGTGTTCATTACAAGAGTTTGGGTAGTTTGGCGAAGAAGAGCAAAGTCGAAGTGAGTTTTTTTTTTAAATATTGTTTTGGTAATAATAATAACTCATCAGATTCTTGATGTCTTGTTTGTTGTGTTGTTGTGTTTGTAACCAAAAGGTCATGGAGTTTGAAGTAAAGGCTTTGATTGAAACCGTTAACTCGATTCATGATGAGATGTTTTATCTTAGAGACAGGTAAATAAAGTTTCAATTTATTTATGCTTTGTGGTTGTGCTTTTGTTAACTCTGGAAGGGTCTTAAATTGTAGTTGTAATATTCTGGTACATTGTGTTTTAGGATTATGAAAATTATCTTTTCTAAGATAACTATGTATCTCAAAAGGAAAAATAATGTCGGGTTTTGAAGCTATGGGTCTCTACCGATTGTAAATTTATTCATGCACATAATAATATACAAACTTTAAACGAATATTTGACTAAATAAATCTTTTGCTTTTAAGATTTTTTTTGCTTTTTTCAAGTTTGATTCCAGTTCATTCACAACAATTTTTGAATGTGGATTTTCGAATGTGGACTTGTGTGATGAGTATTGTTTCGCCTCAGGGAGGAAGAGATGCAGGATCTGAACAGGGCTACAAACTCGAAGATGGCGTGGTTGGGTTTGCTCTCTCTTTTTGTATGCTTAGGAGTTGCTGGGATGCAGTTTATGCACTTGAAGACGTTTTTTGAGAAGAAGAAAGTCATCTAAGATGATTTTAGATGGAATAATTCCACTCTTTCTTTAATCAGCTCAAGGGAATCTTTAACTCTCTAGTGGGTTTTGTATATTCAGATTTTTGTGGCTTGAGCATATGGCCTGCCTCTTGAACTAAAATGAATGTGAAAGTGTTATGCCATTTTTGCACTCTCTGTCAACAGAAAGAATAACTTGGAAAACGTTATATACTTAGGCACGGTACTTCTTTTTTTTGGAGAAGAGCAACTTATAAATCTTTTCTTTTTGAAGAAGAAGTTTACCAACAAGAGATTCAGTTGGAACCAGTGCGTGTAACCACATAGCTAACCAATTCTCTCTGAGTTTAACCACAATTATTAGATTGTGAAGGTAGAATAGAGACATTTTTTGTGCCTTTTAACTAAATTCTCTTAGAGAAAGACGGAGCTTTAAACCTCCATTATGTTTTGTCTCTCTCCTAAACATGCTGCAACTACTCTCATTCACATAGAGCGCTTAATGAACAATTGAGAGGAAGTGTACCTGAAGATTAACTCGGTACTATCATCACACTCATCAGATTCTCCAAGTACAATCACATATCTCACTCTGATTCAAGCTTTTCATGAGAGAAAATATTATTTACCTGAATGTGTTGCTTGGTCAAGAGACTGAAATGATTTACAAACATCGTTTGAATAGTAACTAAGTTGCTTAAACGTAATCTTCTTGAATAACATATAACCACCAGGTATTAATGATAAGCAAAGGGTAGTAGAACTTTCACTGTTTAAAACACCAAACGTTTCAACAATCCAAAACCAATAGATATGGTTGTCTTGCAACACGAAACACACATAAATGGTCTAAATTAGAAAAAAAGGAAAAGAACATTTTTTTTTTAGTTCTTATAACAACTGGATAGAGAGTAATATTATCCTCTGTGTAAAGAGAATGATACTATTGGTTTACTTGCCACCACCAACTTCCTTGACGGCACAGATCTGCTCCTCTCCCATGGAAGACATGACAGACACCACCACATCCTTTCCCTCCTCGAATCCACTCTTCATCTGCATTTTTTTTAACAAATTGTTTTCATTATCACAATCTCAATTCATGTACATGAAAAAAAAAAAAAAGACAAAAAACTAACCAGAGCGCTGAGATTATCATCGGTGGGAAGCTTGAGGTCGTCCTTGGTGCCACCACTGTCGGTCAAAAGGCTAACCTGTAACATGACCAAACAAACAAAAATTATAACTTCAAACATGTCCAAAGAGGAAACCAAAACATTAAGTCAAGAGAAAAGTTAACGTACAAAGCCATCCTCAGAGATATCAATCAACTGGTAATCAATACGGTTCACATGTGGAACCTGACAAAAAAAAAATCTGAATCAGATCATGTCTTATAAATCAAATCTAGTAAAGTTATGTTTTAGACTTACATCACAATTGTGGGAAGAGGGAACAATATCCTCGAGCTTCTTAGCAGTGAAGATATCAATAGCAACAAAGTGACACTTCGCGTGACCGTGCTTACCAGTCTTCGAAGTCGAAACCTCAACAACCTATCAATCAATCATCCCAAAAGAGCCAAAAGCAAAAATAAATAAATATCAAATCAAAAGACTTTGTTATCCCTAACAATATTTAGATCAAAAACACAAAACTAGATTCCTTATATTCATTCATTCAAACAAAACACATCTCTTGTTGTCTGATCTCTACCTACCTATGTTTATTTTCATTACAGAACAGGATACAATAATTAAATAAAAACTAAACATATCTGAAAAACTCAATCCAAATCAAAGGAGCTATACAGAGAGATCTAGAATCATGATAACGACGAGATCGAGACAATACCTTGCAGGGACGGCCCTTGATGACGATGTGACCACCTTTACGGATGTTACCAGCCTGCTGAGGGTAGGTCTTGGAAGCTCCGGCGTCGCTGGACTCGAAGTGGTGCTCTTCGTCCGACATGTTTCGAGAGAGAGAGATGGATATTAGATTGGAGAATGAATCAGATTGAGAATGACCAAAACAAAAAGAGAGTGATATCAATTTTTATACGGAGGAAGAAGGCTAGGGTTACTGTATTAATATCTTTCTCAACCGTAGGATGGGAATATCTCAACGGTTGAGATTTAATTAGATTTATCTTCTCTGGTGCGTCACGGCGTGCAAACCACGCGGCCCTACACTTGTTTGCGGTGTCTGATCGCTAGCACAAATTCTCCTTTTTTATTTTCTTATTAAAAAATAATAAAATGAGACTATTCTAGATTTGAAAAGGCCAGATTTAAGTTGGACTTTTTTCATTTATACAAAAAAATCATTTAGCCTGTGAGTTAACCAAAAGTCAGGAGTTCCGTTATTACTCGGTTCATTGTTTAATCTTTCTTGAGTTGTAGTTCTTGCTTGAGATGAGTGTTAGTTTCATCAGAGTATTACAATGATCAATGAATGTTGCAAAATCATCCTTTCTTGCACTCGTATCAAACATTCAAATGGCAAGTAACGTAACAGAGAACTCCACTTATTCTTTAAGATGCATGTTTTGATTAAAACACTAGAGCTCCGTACTCCACAGTCAATGATGAGGATATCATTCTCACGAAATTCGAAGACATGAACCAACATGAAGGAGATTTTTATGATTACCATTAGAAAATGGGCTTAAATAGACCTGACAATCTACGGCCCATTGTCCTTTTATCAATGCTTTTTTTTTTAATTTCTACATGAACTCTTAATACTGTACTAGTATATAAATGGGCCATGTTGGTGCATTTTGTTTCCTTATTATGGTGGATCAAGTAAAGTTATATATGTAAGGTACAATTATGCACACTACAAATATAAGCTTAAATCAATGTTAACAGTCCGGAGAAAAGATAGTAGTAGTAGGCTGTCAAAGTAAAATTAGTGTCCGTGTTTAAAAGACAGAGAATATAGAGAAAATCGTATATTGAATTTCGAAATCTAACTGTTTTTAATATGCGTTTTTTTTGTAGGAGTCTAATTATAAGGATGTTAATAACAAATCTATTTTAACTATAAATTTAAATTTTAGTTTTAGGAATAACAAAATCTGTTGAGAAAAAATCTAACAAAATATTTTTTAAAATTTAAATATTCTTTTAATTAATGCACTGATTAATTTCACAACGAGTAGTATAATATTATTATAAATTAATTTAAATTAATTTAAATTATTTTTTATTATAAACAAATTAATGAAATTATATGCTAATTTTATAAATTTTATAAGTATGTTCTACATTATATTAAAATAGAAGTAATTAATGAATTACATATTAAAATTATGTTTTTTGTGCAAACATATTAAAATTATGTTGAATTGGTAAACTAATATATTTAAAAAAATGCTTTCATTAAGATAAATAAATAAAATATCATTTACCGTTTAAAGTGACTAGAATATCATTCACTTTTTAAAATGATTATTATCATAAATTTAGTAATAATTTTTACAAAAATAAAATTGCTAACATATGTTAAATTTTAATATTTAGAAGTATATATCATTTATTAAGTTATTTTTAAAATGACAGCAATATATTATTATAAATTATTTTATACAAAATAATATAAAATTTTATATCTATAAATGAAATGTTATTCGCACGGGTGTACGGGTTATAATCTAGTATAAGCTTAAATCAATGTTAACAGTCCGGAGAAAAGATAGTAGTAGTAGGCTGTCAAAGTAAAATTAGTGTCCGTGTTTAAAAGACAGAGAATATAGAGAAAATCGTATATTGGATTTCGAAATCTAACTGTTTTTAATATGCGTTTATTTTTGTTATGTATTACCTCGTAAGAAGACATCATGTTTTTGCTGAAAGAAGAAGACATATATTTCTTTTTTTCTTTTGCTGAAAGAATTTGATTTGCAAGACACAGTACAATAAGGATGATAATAATTGATTTTGAGTAAAATATATTATTTTTTCCTTTTCAAATTAGTTGTCGTTCTAGATTTTTCAAAATAATTAAAAATAGTTAAATATTCAATTTTGGTCTTATTTAACTATTAAAATTATATGTTTTATTTTTTTGGTTAATTACCGTAGGAATAAAAAGATAAATTAGCGATATAAATTGCACTGAAATTCAAAAAGAATACTTATTTTTGCAACAAAAATTGTATTTTTTAAAGGAATAGTATTTAGATGAAATGGTAAAGAACTAAAGTGTTCCATAAAAAAGAGTAAAGAAGAACTAAAATATATTATTCCCTTCTTTTTCTGTTAGACGATGTTTTAGAATTCTGTACATAATTGACTTATCCACGTTGAGTTTTATAATGTTATTTTTTTTAACATATTTTTTCTTTTCAAAAACTTCAAAACATAAAATTTTAATTATCAGCACCAAATTTACTAGAAAAATAAAAAAAAGCAAGGGAAGGACCGAGTATGACAAAATATGGCATGTCACGGTAAGTCTCTTCAGTCTTCATCTGCATTTAATATTTGTTTTTATGAAAACACAAAATCCAATCAAAAAAGGAATATAAAATCTCAGATTCTTCTTTTATTTGCTGCCTTCACCATAATAGAATCTGAGAGAGAGAGAAAAAAAGCCAGAGACAGAGAGAGAGAAAGAGAGTTGGCCCAGCGGATCGAAGAAGAAGACGGCTTGAGAGATTTCTTCTTTCTTGGAGTATTGATTATTTGGCAGTCTCTCTTCTCTTATTTTATAAATGAGTCTTTTGGATAAAAATAAAATTCGCTATTAATTTTTTTTTAGAGGTGATCTCGGGAGAACATTGTTTTTTATTTTTATTGTTCATTTCTCGATTATTATTAGTCTGACCGGCGATATAGGAATGAGTGTTTATTTTATCATCAACGATTAAAGATTTGTTTTTTTTTTCTCTGTTCAAAGTGCGATCGGATGATGTGGTGGGTCTGAGGTAACAATCTCTATCACCCTACTTTTTATATTTTATTTTAAATATTTTATTTTATAATTCTTCTAGTTGTTTTGCCATTTTTCTATCAAAGTAATTTGCATAATCAGTGTTATTTTGTTTGATGAATGTAGGTTAGTCATTTAAAGTCAAATCCATCCTAAAATCCACATTCTCTGTGATTATAATCTATTGCCCTTTTCACTTTATTTATTTTGTTTATCCTTGTTTGAAAAGATCTCCACTTGTAGAATATGGCTTTTTAGATGCGACAAATTGTTTTTTTTTTTTGATAATGATTATCTATTAAACTAAACTGTTTCATATTTTTTTTTTTTTTTTTGTAAACTAAACTGTTTCATAATTTGCTTCTTCTTCTTCTGTCGCGAGAATCATGTGATTGCGTTTTCGAGTTTTACATATATCAATTAAAGCTGCACGAGTTGTGTTTATAAGAGGAATATGAGCAAGACTCCTGTGTGTTTTTTTTTGGAACTCAACTTCATTAAAACTTAAAAAGCTGCACGAGTTGTGATTGCGTTTTCGAGTTTTACATATATCAATTAAAGCTGCACGAGTTGTGTTTATAAGAGGAATATGAGCAAGACTCCTGTGTGTAAAAGTTTTTTTTTGTCCTGAAGACTTTAATACCTGCAGATTCATCATATATGAGAGAGATTTCATAAAAACAAACAATGCGATGCCGTTTTTAAGAACCAGGTCTCCTCTTTAATTTCATTTTTACTCATATGGTTTCATTTACGCATGTATTGATATTTTTTTGGTTTTTTCATTGATCCGATTGTGTATAGAGTTGAGAGGAATTTGGTGGATGAAGAAGTAAAGGGAAATAACTCAACTGACGATATGAATTTGAGTGATCATAATACATCATCTGAGAATGCAACTAAAAGACAGCTTCCTGTGTTTCTCTTACCAAACTCAACTTCACAAGCTTGCAACGCTAGTCCTGTTAAGGCCAGGAGAAAAATGATTGACCTTCAACTCCCTGCACACGAGTATCTTGATACGGATGAGAACGATGAGATTACAATCTGCGCTCCGTATAAACGCTCCAAATCTGGAAGAGGGGATGATGCTTCTCACCACATCAACTCTTCAGGATCTTGCTTGGATGTGAAGAGCTCTAATGGCTTATTAGCTGACTTGAATGAGCCACTCACATTGCAAGGTTCAGAACCTGTGCCTCACAATGCAGATGTTGAAGGGCAGTCTAGTCAAAATGGATTGATGGTCCTTGACGCAGGTTACATGCTCTCCTTCAATTTCATTCCATTTCTAATTATTTGTTTTTAAATATGTCGTAATAGTGTCATTTATGATACATGTTGACGGCTCTTAAAATGTTTTTTTTTTAATTGCATGTTGCCGTTTTTGCTTAAGTTCTATATTTCTCAAATTTTTCATGTGTGGTTGTGTGTTAAATAGGGCGTGGCGGGAGCACTCAGAGTCAGAGAGACCTGCATATACCTTCCCGTTCTGACAATGCAGTTCAACCTCAGAGGCAGAGCTATCCTCCGACTGATTATAGCAATGCAACATTCTCCCGGGAAAGAGCACATCGTGAGATGGAAGCTCGTTCAGTGAACCCTCAAGCTTCTTATGATAGCTACGTGGAATCAACTGTGGCATCATCTAACGCTCCAAGATTACACAATGACTACCGCCCTGACTTTATCAGACCATGGAGCCATCTGTCTTCACCATGGAAGAATCCTAGGTGCATCACTGATCAACATAAGGAAGTGAACCACTTGTTAAAGCGAGACTTCGATATCAACTTGCCATGTGATGATGCCTCGGTTGCTAAAGCCTTTTGTCTTAAAAAGGAAGGAGAGAACAAAGCTGCCAACGTAAGACACTGCTTTGATCTAAATGCATGTGCTAGTGAGGATGATGACGTTTCAGGCTTACATTCTAGTCTAAGAGTGAAAACAAAAGGAACTTTTTCGGTAGATTTGGAAGCTCCCCCAACTCTCCAGAGTGCAGAAGAAGAAGATGGAGATAGCTCGCAGGATGAACTCATCAAGGGAGCAGCAGAAGCAATAGTCGCCATTTCATTGCCTGATCATCCTGATGACGCAGCTTCTTATTCTTCAACTGATGTCGCTTCCAAAAGTCAGCTCTCTTGGTTCGCAGACATTATCACTTCTTGTGGTGATGAGTTAGAAAGAAAGATTGATGGTTCTCCACAAGAGTATTCTTCTGGGGAGATTGACTACTTTGAAGCCATGACACTGAGTTTACAACCAACCAAGGAAGAAGACTACATGCCAGAGCCATTAGTCCCTGAGAATATGAGCTTCGAAGGTACGGGCTTGAACAAGCCAAGAAGAGGAAAAGCAAGAAGAGGAAGACCGAAGAGGGGGGATTTCCAGAGAGATACTCTCCCTGGACTCTCCTCTCTATCAAGGCACGAAGTCGCTGAAGATATACAGTTGTTTGGTGGGCTTATGAGACTAAGGGCTACAGGATGGGGAAAAGCAACAAGAAGACCGAGGAGACAAAGGTGCCCTCCTGCAACTGTCATCTTAACATGATAGTTTCATGAAACAATCAGAACTTCACAAACCTTGAAACATTACAAAGACTACAATTAGTATTACAATACATTGATGTTATTGAATGTCAACTTTTGCTGGTTATACAAAAGATACATCTGTTTATTATTGCAACTGCTTGACGCCAAGGTACAGTATACCTTTTTCTACCAATCATTGTTCTAATATGATCTTTAAAGTATAAAATCCTATTATACTCTTAACTAATAACCAAATTTAATCTGATTAATATTTAAAAAAATTCTAACAAGGGACAATAGCTTGATATAATTATGAACAAATAAAAGTAAAAAAGTATGCTTGAATCTGAAGCAAAGAACAAATAAAAACAAGAATGAGAACAAAATCTTGATTTTTCAGTTACTGCTGATGGCATTAATCTATAGGAGCAGGAAGATTGAGATCGATGAGTGTATGCATCTCATGAGCCACTTGGTGTTGTTGTTGAATCACCAAAGTCCTGTGCTCATGATTCCCAAGGAAATGTGATCTCTTGTGACCACCTAAAGCTTGTCCTGATTTAAACACCCTGAAGCAAATAGGACACTCATGACCTTTGCTCTTCTTCTTTGCACCACCACCACCACTTGCTTTCTTGACCATTATGGATTTATTACTATGAATCTTGATTGTGTCTGCACAAGATTCAGTCTCCAAGCTTAGCTGATCACCACTGTCATACACTGATTCAGCTAACTCATACTTGGTTCTCTTCCGACCGTAACAAGGAAACCCTCTTTTGCTTTTCCTCAGATCATACTTTGTAGCAGAACGACCTGATCCGGTTCCTGACCATTCTTTCTTGAATCTGTTCAAGCTCTTATCCTGTGAGCTGTTGAATCCCATTGCAGCCTTGTTACTGAATCCATCATCAACAAAAACGTCCGAGTCCAACTTCTTTGGTCCATTCCTGAAGTAGCCAGAATCAGAGTTATCTGATTCATACATAACATCACCATTTTCCACTCTTCCAAGGTTGTCTTTCTTACAGCACTCATCCACTTTCTTCAGCTGTTCTCCTGAAGATGACTTGGTCTCAAGAATCACAGAGTAGTTGTCTGAAGACTCAGCAAGAGAGTTCACAACCATGTTATGTCCTTTCTTGAAACTTGAATCTCTAGACATCATCATCAGAGACAATGCCATTTCCTCTTGTTCAGGCTCAATCCCAGTGTCATCAGAAGATGCTGAACCGTACTGATTCATGATGTTACCACCAACAACTCTCTTGGATCTTCTTCTGATAGGTGATGAGGAAGCTTCAGTCTCAGATTGACTATCCATCACTATCTTCTCTCTCTCGGAGTGACAAGCCATGTGACCACAAAGAGCTTTAGAAGAAGGGAAGCCTTTACCACATTCTCTGCAATAAAGAAGTTGCTGTTGATGTTGATGTTGCTGGTGTTTCAGAGCCATCATGCTTCTTTGAACCACAAACCTCTTGTTCTTTTTAGGATTCTCTCTCAGACCGTAGCTAGAGTTGCCTCCATTTTCGTCGACTCTGAGGTTATTGAGTTCATCTTCATCTGAATCAGCTGAGTTCTCGTGGTTCATGTGAGTTCTGATGTGACCTCCAAGTGATTTCCCACAAGGGAACCTCTTGCTGCAGAACCTACACACAAACTTCCTCTCTTGGCACTGCTCCATCTTCTAAGACTAATAATATCAAACACTGTATAATAAGCAAACATCATAAGAAGAAGAAGGAAAAGTAGTGAGAACCCATTTGTTTGATTTACCTCAAGTCTTGGAAGTAACACTTATATCCCCAGATGGTAAGAGAGAGAGAAGCATCAAGCACAAAGCTTGATACTTTTTTTCACAGAGATCAGATGTTGTGGAATGTAACAGTCCTCCCTTGTTAAATTACAGATCCTACCATCAAGCAAAAGAGAACACAAAAACAGGAAACAAATAAAACAGACTTTGAAAATATCTAAAGTTAGGAGATTTGCTTTTTTTTAGAGTTGGGAATGAAAAGATGAAAAATTATAATCAGATTGAGATTAAGGATAGGTTTAAATGAGTGGATACCAATCTATAAAACTTTATTTTTTAAAAATGGTACTAATGATTAATGATTTTTTTCTTAAACATAAAATCTGTGGTATTTTTAAAACTATATATGCATTCTGTATTTTAAGCTATTTTCTTATTTCCCAACTCCCCCCCTCCTTTTGTATATCCAGCTCCTTTTTTACTCTGTCTTTCAGGCTCTGTGGCGCTTTCCGGGAGAATGTAATTGCTGATTTCTGCTTGTTTATCATCTGTCCTGATGCTTGCTCGTATAGCTTCAGTATCTCATTCAGCTTGTTGATGCTCTGTTGGTTTGTCCGGCAGAAAAACATCGTGTCATCTGCAAAAAGGAGATGATTGACTCGAGGGCAATCTGTTGCAACTCGGATTCCTTGTAACGATCCCTCGCTTTGAGCTTGCAAGCATAACCCGGAAAGGACTTCACTGCAAAGGATGAACAAGTAAGGAGACAGCGGGTCTCCTTGCCGCAAACCTCGTGTTGGAATGACTCTCCCTTTGGCCGTGTCATTGATCAGAAAAGAGAAAGAGACTGTAGTCACACACTGCATAATCAAGCCGACCCACTTCTGATCGAAACCCAATCTTTTAAGAACTAGCTCAATGAAGCTCCACTCGAGTCTATCGTATGCCTTGCTCATATCCGTCTTAACAGCCATGGAGCAATGCTTACTAGCTGTAGACGTTTTGAGGAAATGGAGAACTTCATGTGTTATGAGCACATTGTCGGAGATGGCTCGATCCGGTACAAAAGCTGACTGATTTTCTGAGATTAAGGTCGAGAGGATCGGTTGTAGTCTTCGGGTGAGAAGCTTAGAGATTATCTTATAGTAGACGTTGCATAGCGCAATTGGTCTATAATCTGCTACAAACCGAGGTCCTTCTCCCTTGGGTATCAGCCTGATGTGCGTGTCATTTATACCGTTCGGCATTAGGCCTGATGCGAAAAAGGTTTGAATCTCTCGGACTATGTCATCTCCGACTGTCTTCCAGTTGGCCTGGAAAAAACCCGCAGAGAAACCGTCCGGCCCAGGAGCTTTATCCGAATGTATCGAAAATACTGCCAATTTGATTTCCTCCGCTGATGGTTCTCCTACAAGCTTCTCATTGTCAGCCGCAGTGATCAATGGAGATAGCGCCTGGTTAACGATTTGTTCACGTTCTTCCTCATGAGAGGTGAAAAGTTCTGTGAAATAATTCACGATAGTTTTGGTGATTGCTTCTTCCTTGTGATGCACTCCACCTTCGGCATCCTCTAGAACAGAGATACAATTTCTAGCTTTCCTACCCTTTGTTGTGGCATGGAAATAGCCTGTGTTCCGATCACCTAGGCTGAGCCATAGGGTCCTGCTCCTCTGTCTCCAAAACTCCTCCTCAGACTTATATGCCTCTTTCAGCTCTTGGTTTAGGATTGCTAGCAGGGCTGCATCATCATTAGCGCTCGTCATTGCCTCCTCAAGATCGTTCTTCCTTTGCTCAATGATCTCCCTGCTGTTTCTCTGTTGCTCTTTATTCCATTTTACTATTGCTGACCGCACAATGGCTATTTTCCTGGAGACAGGTGCTGTTCCGGATTGTCTCCAATGTTTCTCAACTAATTCTTGAACTGCAGGGTTGTCTTTAAGTCTCCTGTCAAACCGGAACAAGCCTTTACCCTTCCTTCGTGTAGTGTCAAAACAAGTAATGATGGGCTTGTGATCTGATCCTCCGAACTTAAGATACTCGCTGTGACCTGCATAGAAATCCTCGTACCAGCTGCTGTTTGCAACAGCCCTATCCAGACGGCAACGTACTACATGGTCATGTCTAACTCCTCGCCAAGACAAAAAGTCCCCTGAATGTTTTATATCGTATAGATCCCCTTCAGACATGAAGGAACGCAGATCAACAAAAGAGCTCTCTGGTCTTTCAGCTCCCCCTGATTTCTCTTGCCCGTTTAAGATATCATTGAAATCTCCTGAGAGACGGAAAAAAGATCTTTTCACCTCAACAGTGGACAGAATCCGGCAAAAAGCTAAGGGGTGGTCAACGCGATTCCTATCTTCAGCGGGCAAAATGGTTATGCTTAAGTCGGTTCTCTCGGCAATGCCGAACCACTCGATGTCTTGCTTCAAGTTACCGACTTCTTTGTGCAAACGAATTCAGTCCGCCTTAACTAGATTTTGGTGGGATCCAAACCAAGACCAACAGAAGATGGCATGGATCTCATGGAGTAAGATGACAAACTCGAAAAGAGATGGAGGCCTTGGGTTTAGAGACATTCAAAGTTTCAATGACGCGTTACTGGGCAAATTAAGTTGGCGGATTTTGGAGAACCCGGACTGTTTACTAGCACGTATACTGCAGGGAAAATACTGTAAGTACAGTCCGCTGCTAGAGGTCCAAGCGTCACAGAACTGTTCACACGGGTGGAGAAGTATACTGATTGGGCGAGACTTGGTCAATAAGCACCTTGGATGGGCAATAGGCAATGGAGAGACAGTCCAAATATGGTCGGATGCATGGCTATCAACGACCAAAGCAGAGACACCGATGGGACCAGCAACTGAACAGACTAATGAAGCCTTTGTCAAGTCCCTATTTCAAGCAAATTCGTGCGAGTGGGACATAGGTAAAGTGGAAACTTTGTTCCCAGAGATCGCCCATAAGATACTAAGTATCAAACCAAGCAAGGAGAAAGGCCCCGACAAGAGAATCTGGTTAAAACATGATTCTGGGAAGTATAATACGAAGTCTGGATACCTAGCGGCTTTAGAAGATAAGCCGGATGAGGCAGGGGCTGCAGCATTAAGACAGGTCCCATGGATTAAGAAAGTGTGGGAGTTGCATACACCAACGAAGATCAAACTACTAATATGGAAAGCGATCCATGGAGGCCTCCCAGTCAATGAGAGACTAGCAGCTCGGAACATTATCCCAACAGCTGAGTGTGGCGTTTGCGGAGCCGTGGAATCTATAGATCACGTCTTTTTCTCATGCCCTCTTGCTCAGGAAGTGTGGAGAATGGTCCCAGTCAAGAATGATATATTGCCCTTGGAGTCGGATCGTTTTGTTGATAATTGGATCGCAGTTGTTGGTGCGGTGAGCCTACCACCTACGGGAGTAAATGCTGGTTCAATCACAGCCTGGGTAATATGGAGGTTATGGACCACAAGAAACTACAGAATCTTCCAAGAGAAAATCTTTACACCTCAGGAAGTGGTTACGAAGGCGATTGTGGATGCTAAGGAATGGGCAGTAGCGCAGGAAAAGAAGACGGACCCTGAACCTTCCAAGAAACGGGCGGGAGAAACAATAAGAATTGGAATCACCTGCAAAACTGACGCTGCCTGGAATCAGGAAAGAATGGCTGCGGGAGCAGCTTGGAACTTCTCACAACTGAATTCTGGTCTCAATAGGTCGGATTCAGAAATTTTCACCTATGTGAAATCACCCCTCGTGGCGGAGGGGCTTGCCTTGCGCGCAGCAATGGAGCAGGCACTGGTATTAGATTACAATCAAATCTCTTTTGAATCAGACTCGAAGATGTTGGTGACAGCAATACTAGAGGACTCATCCTACGCAGATTTGCATGGAATCTTATCGGACATCAAAACGTTGAAAGAGGCGTTCACCTCTGTTTCTTTTCGCTGGGTTAACAGAGACTCTGTTTCCTCTGTTGACTTACTAGCCAAGCAAACTTTAAATGCTTTTGTATTGAACCTTTAAGTTTTATTTAATCAGTTGGTGCACAAAAAAAAAAGCTATTTTCTTATTTTTCTACAAACTATCCACCATTTTCAAAATGGGTAAGAGTGTCTGTCACAATTCCTTTCTTTTTTTTGGTTAGAGTCTTTCAAATCCAAAGTTTTTCTTATTTTTATTCTTGTCTTTAACAATATAAGTTTGTTTGTTTTCCATTTTGTTGCCAATAAAATTCATGTTATCACCAAAGTCCTCCTTACACTCCCCATCTCTCAGTTGTATCAATGTCATTCATTGTT
This sequence comes from Brassica rapa, assembly GCF_000309985.2. Classification (NCBI taxonomy): domain Eukaryota; kingdom Viridiplantae; phylum Streptophyta; class Magnoliopsida; order Brassicales; family Brassicaceae; genus Brassica; species Brassica rapa. The sequence continues at coordinate 18,565,039 of NC_024802.2, read as the reverse complement.
GCCTCTTCGGTTTCTCCTTATTTTCAGTCTTTTAACTTTTTTAGCTGCAACAAGCGTATTAGTGTTGAGATATAGTGTTTTTCTTAATGGACTTGTTATTATACCACTAGACTAATTACTCTTTTAACTGTGTTCAATATATACTTTTATATTCCCACTTTTTCTTTGTTTGGTTGTAACTTTTAAACTTGATTCACAGGTTTTTGCACTATTTTCCTCATCTAAGAAAATAGTAAAAAGTTTTTTCCTATAAATGAAAGAGCATCTACATTTTTTTTGTTTGTTTTATATCTATGTACAACTCACACACATACACACATTCATTAAAACCAAGTCAATACACAGACTGCACGTTATGTAATGAAACAAAACAAATTGTTAGAATTGTATTGTCTACAACTTAAATATAATCAGGAATCGGATGATAATGGCATCATGACCTACTAGTAAACGGACTAGACGTTGAAAATTCCTTTTAGCAAAAACCAAAATTGATTTGGAAATAGAAAAACAGACGTTACAACAACAAAAAAACTCATCATATTTGCAGGGTTCTATAAATCAGTGTCTTGTTGGGTATTCACAGAGACAAGCGAATTTAATTACTTTACAGCGATATATCATGAGATGAGAGAAGAGGATACATATGGATATATATATGGGCCATCATTTTTTGAAGTATAAATTTATTCATAGACAAATAGAGACTTTCATGTTACATAATATACAGCTCCCAAATTAATGGAACTCATGCGTTTCTCCTCGTACTCTCCTCGCTCAACCATATCTAAATATTTTCTGCTATTTTCTTATGAAGTTTTTAACTATAAGCACAAAATAAGCAAAAATAACACTATTTTCATGATTGTTTACACAATCTACAAGTCAAAAAACAAGCGTTGAGAATAAAATATCAATAATATCTCCCCAAGTAACGTAGGACTCTATTACAAGATCAAAAGAGTAGAATCAAGATTCAATAAAGATCCACAAAGAAATGATGAATCTGCGTCTTCGGGCAAAAGAACTCTCTATATATGAATAACACAGATCTCTCGAACAAGATGTACTCCAAGAAACCCCAAGAAATGTGTCAACTATAAAATATCTAACTAGCAAAGGTCTCTGTCTATATGTATTATGTATACGTACTGGGGCAAGAGCTTTAGTTGTGAAGAGGATTTGGACCGGAGGGGACGAGTCTTTTATCGACGCCGTACCTTGGATCAATCTCCGGCGGAGGAGGGGAAACAAGTGGCTGCTTCTGGCTACTACGGTGGATTCTTTGAAGCTCAAAGCACATAGAACGCGCGTAAGGACGAGAGAATGAGTCACAAGGAGTCACGTAATAAGGGAGGTGAACCCTCGGGAGGAATCGGTGAGTTCGGTAACGGAAGTTTCTTGATGTCATCGTCCGGTTTACTTCTGCTGCTGGATAAGTGATGGAAGTTGTGAGAAGGAAGAGGAGGAGGAGGAGAGAGATCAAGATCGAACGGTTCAGGTGTGTCGTGGACATTGCTCGATTTGGTGAGAGAGATAGCAAGTTTTTGTTGAAGAAGCAAGGAAAAGTTCAAACTTTGTGAGAAAGAGGGAAGTAAAGCAAATTGGGATTTTAATGCAACGCAGAAGATGCACATGAATCAACGTTAATTAGTTCGTTTTGTGGGTCCTTGGTTCATTTTCATAGACATAAATATAGTACGTGATACATTCCGATCGATTTATTTCACTTTCTATTGCTGTCTACCTGATTATTTATAGTACGTAAGAAAATGATCGAAAGTATTTTACATGAAAATGTAGTACGTGTATACAACTACACAAACCAATACAAGAAAACAAGAACGTTTTTTACACAAATGTAGTACGTATATATAGCTGTTACGTGGATCTTAAGCTATATATCTGGTCTTTATTGGTTTCCATGGGCTAAAAATGATTCCACCAAAACTATTATAAGCCCAATAAGGGCGGTCCATCAAATAAAGAGGGCATCTGTATCTTCAAAATGTGAGTTTTCAAAAAGTAAAAATACCAGAATATTCGAGTTTCTTTTGAATATTTTTGGTTATTTTTTTTTGCATTTACCTCGAATTAACACAAATCTCTTCTTGATAAAAATGAAACATCAACATGTTTTATAGAAAGCAAAGAGTAATGGCTATAGTCTTGACTTTTTTTTGTAATCCTATAGTCTTGACTTTGTTTGGGGTAAAATAAATATATATCCTGCTATACATTATATAAGTATATAAAATTACCATAGTTTAAAAAAATATTAAATCAAATTTATCTCATATACGTATAATCTATCCAACTATATTTGAACTATAATAAAAAGGTAATTTTTGATAAAAGAAAAAAAATGTAATATTAACTATTTCGCATTAACTTATTTATTTAAAATAAAAATTAAAACTATTTATTTTCTATAAAAACTTGATGAATAAAAATATATTAGTATTTATTATAATTGGTTATATATATAAACAAACACAAACAAATAGGGTGATTGGTTGGGTTGTAACTCTAGAAAATTTACTTTAGAATTTAGTCTGTAGAATTTTTTGATTTAGTTTTAAGGGATGTAGCTTTAAAATTTTCTACAGCTAAAAAGATGAAGCTTTAGAAAATAAGATTTTTACAACCATTTTTTATATGTTTTTGCTGTAGCTTTAGTTTTTTGGTTGTAACTTTAAAAACTAAGATAAAACATGATTAGTAGTAATTAAGATTGTAGATGAAAATTAAAGTTAAAATCACTTCCTACAGTTCAACCAATCACCCCAAAGTCTATGATGAACAGACATCCGTCTCAACGATGTGGATATAATAAAAAAAAAGAACTAATGCAATCTGTCATTTTTAGTTTTTTTAATCAGCATAGAATACACTATTAACAAGATTACACTTATACAAACTAAAATAAATAGCTAAACAATAATAAATATAAAACACTGCAAATTGAAAATAAACATTTGCATGGGTTTGTGGGTCAAGGTGTAGTAAGTATATTATTACTAAGGTACGAGTTGCAGAGGAAGGTTTATAAAGTGAAAGCTAGAGAAAGAAAAAAATCTTTAAATGTTGAAGACAAGAAGAATCTTAGTAAGAGACATGAAGCTTTAGATCAACACTCGAAGTCCTAAAGCAAAGAAATGGCTAATTGATAAGGCTTTACATGAACAAACATTTGAATTACCTTTAAGAAAAACAAACACCAGAAGAAAACAAAACCAAGGGATGACCTGTGGTTTCAGGCTCTGGTTCATTCTTCAACATCATGAGCAGGAAGATTGAGATCGATTCGCATATCAGCAGCAGCTTTGTGTTTGACCCTGTGTTCTTGGTTCACAAAAGAATGTGATCTCTTGTGACCTCCTAAAGCTTGTCCTGACTTGAACACTCTGAAGCAGAATGGGCACTCGTGACATTTGCCATTCTTGTTTGCACTAATTGCTTTCTTGCTGTTTGTGTCTACTGCACAAGAATCACTCTCATAACAAGGCAAGACAACCCTTTTGCTTTTGCGCAGCTCATACTTTGATCTTCCCTCCTTGACCCCAAACTCACCACCATTGTTCCTAAGACACCCATCAACCGAGATATCTGAGTCTGACCTCTTTGGACCATTCATGAAGTAATCAGAGTCTGAGCTATATGAATCAGAGAGAATAGCACCATTATCATCATCATCATCATCAGAGTTATTCTCTGAAGACTCAGCTACTAGAGAGTTAACCACCAAGGTAAGTCCTCTAGAATCCATAGACATCATCATGAGAGACAAAGCAGTGTTCTTATCTTCTTGGTCAATCTCACAAGCAGAAGAAGACGAGCTCCCATTACTAAAAGACTCTGAACTGAACTGCTTCTTGGATCTTTTCCTGGTAGGACCTGAAGAAGTAGTCTCAGTATCCATCACCAACTTCTCTCCCTCACAGTGACAACAATCCATGTGATTCCAAAGAGCTTTCAAAGAATCAAAACCTTTACCACATTCTCTGCAACAAAGTTGCTGCTGCTGCTGTGTTAGAGCCGTGATCTCTCTCTGATCCGCCAACCTCTTATTGTTGTTGTTCTTGCCATTGTAGCTACTTGAAAGAAGTGAGTACTGGTTGGTGTGAATCCTGATGTGACGTCCAAGTGATTTACCAGAAGGTAACTTCTTGTTACAGAACTTGCACATGTACTCCCTCTCTATCATCTTCTCCATTGATCTTAAGACAAATGATCCAACACCAAACAAGCTGAATATATCAAGAAAAAGAGTTTTCTTTGGTAGGTAAACGAAAGCTTAAAGATTAGCGAGAAGAACCCATTCTTGTGAGCATGACTGATGAGTTTACCTCAGAAAAATGTTGCACAAAACGACAAAGCTTGATGCTTTCTTAGCGAAGAGAGAGAGAGAGAGAGAGAGAGAGAGAGAGAGAGAGAGAGAGAGAGAGAGAGAGAGAGAGAGAGAGAGAGAGAGAGGGAGAGAGAGAGAAGCAACAAAGGTTGATATGCTTTCTTAGGGATCAGAGTTTGGGATGTGACAGTTGTTCTCTAGCTAAGTACAAGATCTGACCTTCGAGCTAATAAGAGGAAGCAAAGAGATAAGTTTTTAAAAATACAATCTATCCTTTGAAGTTTAGAGATTTGTTTCCTTTTTTTTTTTTTTGAACACAAAGAGATTTGTTTCCTTTCTTTTGATTTTGGGGCAAATAAGAAAAAAAAAATACTTAAAAAAAAAGAGAGAGGAAGTGATGTTACTTAAAAAGGTCAGCTGCATTTTTGGATCTATTCCTCCTCTCTCTCTCTCAACCAACACAACACACACTCTCTGCTTTCTCTCTCTCTCTATCTCTTAATTAGGTGTGTGTGTTTTTCAATTCATGCATGGAAGCAAAAGGGTATGAGAAAAGATACAACAGATTGTTAAAATATATTTGGCCATTCTTCAAAATTTTCAAAAAAACAAACCAAATCTTGAAATTGCACAATCCGCTGAAAGTTTTCTATAGTACACTACTAAACTGGAATGAGTAGAAATTCAATTCTGGTAGCGGGTATAACAAACCATGGGGCCAAACAGAGACTTCTCCACGTCCAAACAAGACAACAACAATTGGCTCCTTGTCTCTACCACATATTCTCCGATTCTAAAGCAACAAACTTTGGCATTTGTCATGTATGTTTGTAAATAAAGACTTCTTAATCTTTGCAGTTTCCATCAAGACCCAAAATCATTTTATTTGTTTCTCTCTTGATATGTTTTACTTAAAATCATAGTACAAAAGAAAATAAAATCAGAGAGATTCTGACATTTTCTAGGTACAGAATTTTGAGGGAAGAGGGCCCCAAGAAAACTGAAACAACAGCACATTCACAAGGGTTCCACATGCCATATTCATTTTTCTTTTAAAAAAGTCACTCTCTCTCTCTCTCTGTCTCTCTCTCTCTCTCTAGTCTCTACTTTTTAATAGGAAATTAGAAACATTTGGAGGACCCCATAACCCCAAAAATCTCTTCCTAGCATTCTGCAAGTTGTTGCAAAATGATGTTGCCGCCACACTTGTTTCTTTCCTTGTTTTCCCATGATACATGAGTCATGACCAAATATCTTTCTCCATGACGCTGCTCAGTTTGGTTGAAACTTTCAGATCTTTACACTCCTTCAACTTTCTTCTGTTCATCTCCAAGACCAGTCTCTTCTTTCTTTGCACAGTTCTTCCAGATAGAGTTCACCGCATCATGTGCAAGCTCAAAGGTCAAGCATGAGTCATCTCCCACGTTCAATCTCTCCTCATTGCACCCAGAAAACATATCCATATACCCAGCATTCATCTTGTGCTCATCACACAGTCTACTACCACCTTCTCTGGTATCATCTTCATCATTGTCACTAATACTGGCATCTTCTTCCTGATGAAGTGGATGCACTTTCTCATTGAACTTTTCAGTCTCTTGATGAAGAGGAGATTCGACAGCAAAGTCTTCTTCGACATATTGAGCACCCAAAGGTCCTCCTCCAGAACCTCCATGCCATTCATCATCATCACTATCAATGTCCAATACCATAGACCTATTCTGTGTGGCCCTTCTTCTAAGAACAAAAACGTTAAAGTAGTAGCTAACAATCTCGTGCTTGGTTCGGGTCAAAAACGCAGCTTCTAAGTGCTTCCAAAAGTTCCGACCTATCGTCACGGGACTGGAATAAACAACCTCATGAAAAAGTAGTGCATCTTCATCGCTCCACCTCTGTGCAACTTCTTCTCCCATATCACACAATCCCATGTCTCTGAATTTCTCAGATCCAAGCACCTTAACCATGTCTTCTCTAGCTTCTTTAACATGGTGGCGCACACACCTTATAGAACCCATGTCCTCGCAGACACAGAACTCTCTACCTTTCCCTACTATGTTGTCATCCATATGTGCCGGCATGGGAAGAACACATGTACCAGTGCCTAGAGGTTCTAGGTTCCTATTTAGACTACCTTCCCATTCAGGAATCATGGCTTGATGATCTGGTCCAGTGGGCACTTGCTTTCTAGCAGGCTGATCCAAGAGGAAAGAATAGAAAGACTCAACAGGAGCAAACGTTCTTGGAGAGTGAGGAGGGTGAGTTGCATCTTCTCCGTGGCAATCTTCCATGACCCGGTCAAAACAACCATCCATGTCTAGACCCGGGTAAGCGAAACATGACTCTTCATCAAAGGTTTCACCTCCTTGGGGTTTCAAAAGATCTCCCTCATCCACTACTGTCGACAAAACCCATTCAAAAGAAAAGATTCAATCACAAAGAAGACTTTGGTCCGGTAACAAACAACATAAAGAAATTCACAAGGAATAGTTTACCTGTGGCAAGAGGACTCTGCGAAGACTCTTCAAACTGCATAGACTTGTCGTTAAAGCCAAGCTGTCTAGAATGTTTAAATGGGAGCTCATGAAACTTGTTGTCATCTAAAGGGCGTTTGAATCCCATTTCCAACCTACATAGTACACGAGAGAACAACTCGAATCTTTAGAAATAAACGGTAAGAATCTCCTCACAGTTGTGAAGCAAATGCATGCATGCAAGAGACCTTATAACAAACCGTATGTAAGATACCTAACTGTATAAGTTCCTCTAAGGACAGGCATGCTACTTAAATTGACATGTAACACAACAATGAACCAGTACAATAACAAAAACTTACAGAATTAGTAATGCTAAAAGCAAAACAGTTCAAATAAGAATAAATGGTGTGTATTATTATTTACCTATGTACAGAGAGATAAGCTCAGATAATGTTTTCAAGCCAACTTCACCAAACTATAACGTTCACCAGAAGGCTCAGATAATATAAAGTAAGACTCAGAGGCTTAAGCTAGAAAAAGAAAATCAAAATCCCCATTTCAGAAGAAAACCCTAACCCTAGATTCCGGCATCAAATTAACATCAAATTTAGAAAATTGATTAAACAGCAAAAGAAATTGATGGATAGAGAAATTATACGACGTGTGAGGAGATCGACAACCCTAACCCTAGATCTTTCTTAACAGACGAAATATGTAATAATTGGTATCAATCGAAAGAGGGAAATGTCAATTAGATGAATCTACAGATCAATTGGGAAAAAATAAATTGCAGTAAAACGAAATCAAAATATTGATTACGAAGAAAAAAATTGGGGGAAGAACACGAAAGAAGATAAAAAGTGGATACGGTTCGTGCTATTATTCGGGTTGACCCGTAAAAAAATCCCTGAATGTTAGCTGGACCTCGTAATTTAAGACCAGCACACTTTTCTAGCTAGTCCTTACTACTTTCTAAATATTACACTTCATTCCTTGTTTCCTCGTTTCTTACAATTAAACCCAAACTGCAGAACATAAAAGCACAAAATTTTGTTATCTTTTGGAGAGAATTCTACCATATTTATTATCATGCTAACCATATCAATTTAGAGAAATGTTACTATCCTTGCTCAGCTTCAAACGTTACAACAAGATATTACAACTCAGGACTATATACTCCCTCCGTTCCCGAAAGTAAGATGTTTTAGATTTTTTACTTGTTCCACAAAGATAGATTTCTATAGGTTTAATGTACCTTTTTATACTTTTAAGGAACATTAAATGAAAATATTTGAATTGATTAAATTTTATTGGTGAAAAGTTATTGGAAAGTGTATAATAAAGTAAAAGAAAAAAATAAATTATAAACATTTATTGAATTCTTAATAAGCGTGAACACTTTAGAAAATCTTACTTTCAGGAATAGATGTAATATTATATAAGAAATGCATAGTTTCTCAAAATTAATACTGCAAGTGGTGCATTCAATTTTCAATCTTTTTTTTAATACATGTGAGTTGAGCTGAGACCGTTTATTTTTGCGGTGAAACATTTTATATATACAAACAATACTCTTATTTTCAAGGGTTTTTGTCATAAGATTTATATATGCTCACACTTCAAATTGAAACTCTGTCATGACAACTAACTTTCATTGATTTTGTTATGCTTAGTATATCTTTTTTTCTAAATCCAAATACATAACACAAGTTTTGTATAGATTAAGCGAAACCAATTAGGAAAATCAAGAAGTGGAGTTCAAGAAAGAAGTGAACCAATGAACAGAATCCTTAGGATATCTCTTAAGCTTGTCTCTATAATCAACGAAGTAGAGACCAAATCTTGAGCTATAACCTGCAGCCCATTCCCAATTATCCAACAGCGACCACACGAAGTATCCTTTCACATTGCATCCATCCTCTTTAATCGCGGCTTGTAAGCTCGAAAGATAGTCATGGTGGTATCTGATTCTCTTTGCATCTTTGAGAGTTTCTTTCCTTGGAATCAGAATGCTGTTTGAATCGTCCATTCCTACACACACAGGCACACAATCATCATCGTGAAGTCTCTATTTCTTGTGGATTTAGAGGGTTATAACGGATGTGTCTGTTTACCATTTTCAGTGATATAGACTGGAGGGTTTCCATATCTATGCTTGACGTAATTCATCAAGCTTCTCATCCCTCTAGGCACTATATACAGCCATATCGAACTGGCCTGTCGACAACAACATAAATTAACACCAGTGGTTAAAAATTAATTTGTTAGATGTATAACTTATTAGAGATTATAGTAATTTTCTTACCCTGTCTCCAATCGCACTTAAACCCTTAAAAGCTGAAATTCAAAACAAAATTATCAACAAAGTGAACGGGCAATTTAGTTAGAGTTCAATAATATTTTAAAAATAAATTTACGGGTCTATGTTTATGTGAATTATTTTTTAAAAAATATATGAGTCATGCGAATGTTTCACTGATTATATTATGCAATAACTACATTTTAAATAAGATTAAAGTGTGGTTTTTCTTACGTAGAGTGACGGTTCCAGAATCAGAAATGGCATCGTGTAGGAGAGTGCCAATGAGATTAGTGGCATTGTTTCTTGCATAGTACGTTGTGTAATGATTAATCCCTACAAAATCTAGGGAACCCTTTATCAAATTTGATTGAGATCCTGTTAACACCGGCAATCTGCTTCCGACTCTGCTTCTCATCGAACTCGGGTAATCCCCAAACATCAACGGATCCAAAAACCTAATACCGTATCAAGATATATCACTTTCTCATAAAAAAAAGGTGGTTGTGTAATAGAATGATATTATAACTCGTTGAAAATTACCACCCAAGTTGAAAGTCTTGAGCTCTTTGTGCAGCTTCCATGTCCTCTCTATTGTTTGATTCCGGTTCATACCACATTACATCAAACGCTATACCTAGTGAACCTCCTTGCGTTGCCTGTTATAAGTATACATCAGATCTGTATATCTTAAGTTTTATATAACATAATGTTTTCATTGTAGTATTAACTTACCTTGTACTTTTTCCTGTAGATATCTGATACGGTGGCGTGAGTTAGAATAACATTGTGACCAACGATGTAAGGCTCGGTAGATGAGTTGCCGGAGCGACAAGTGAGCTTAAAAAGAATAGAGCAACGGCCTGGAGCTTGTAGACCAACGTCGTAGCCTTGTATAGAGAATGTGTGTGGCTCGTTGAACGTGATCCAATGCTTCACTCTATCTCCAAATCTCTGGAAACAAACCTCTGCATAAGCTGCAAAATCATTTCTGCCCAAAAAAACATGATATAGCCTTTAATCTTTTGAAAATTCATTTATGTCTAGTTAATAGTTCTATTAAATGTTTATATCGCCTTTTGTGTGGATTGTACATGATTTGTGGGTTTAGCCAACCGAGGTATCGATCATGGAGTGCCTGAGGAAGGTCCCAATGGTACAACGTCACATACGGCTCGATCCCTACAATTGTTTCGTTATAGTATACATGTCAAACTCAACAAACAATAAAAAAAAATTCGAATGAATGTAAAATTTATTCAATCAAAAACCTTTTTACATCAAGTGTGCATCTATTGTTGATTTGTGTAATAAATAAAAAATGAATAAAAATCAACCAACAATAGTTTCAATAAAAAACATATTCAGTGATTGATGTTCACTACCTTTAGCAAGTAAAGCATTTATGAGTTTGTTGTAGTGATCGATTCCGGCCTCGTTTATTTGTCCTACACCATCTGTAAACAACACATAATATCATTCTCATAATCTTATCAATCCATCAAAAAGGCCATATCAAATTTAAAAATATTGTAGTTTATCCAATCTAAACTATATAAAATATTAATGAAATGTATGAAACATACTTGGAAAAATGCGAGCCCACGAAATGGAAAACCTGTAAGCGTCCATTCCCATATTCTTCATGAGTTGTACATCTTCCTGCCCTCACCATTTTGTAATTTCAGTTAAATCATTACTTCGTGTAATTTTTTAAGGAATTGTATAAACATTGAAATTTATTTGGTTTATATAAATGAGGTTTACCTCGTACCGGTGGTACTGATCAACAGCAACATCGGCGTTGCTAAAATCTGTGATTTTACCAAAAGTGTGGGAGAAGGTGTCCCATATGGTAGGACCTCTTCCATCTTCCTTTACTGCCCCCTCGTGCTGCGCCAATTATTGATTTCTTTAATTATTTTTATATAAGGCTCGGTCCACTACTATTTTCATTTTTATTATGTACTAACGTTTTTAAAAAGTAATTGAAACATTAGTTGTGTGTGTGCTTGGTTAGGTAAGAGACATTCCGAGAAAAAGAATCGAGAAGAAGAAAAAAGAGAAAAGTTAATGGGTAAATTGTGAAAATGTGTAAAAGAAAGGGTCGTTGTTTGAAAAGACCCACAAGAAAGGGACGAGGATGTATTTTTTTTTTGTAAAAAAGGCTTTCATTAAAATTTAAAACAAAGTACAGATGTGATTTGTTAGATCATATAGTTTGAGAAAGTGTGATACATGAAGTAGACATAAAAAAGAGCTATAAAAGTTTGAAAACTTAGTACAACTCTTAGCTTAACCAAACTAAGAAGGATATTAGTGCGCTTGATTGGAACCTCGACCTCTACGGCCTCGTTTTCCTTTTCCACGAACTGTCATCCATCCCATATCTTGGTACTTTTGTGTCGGTTTGATCAACCGACCCCCTCTTGTCATGTTTCCATCCAATACATCCTCGTTCGGGACGAGGATGTATTGGATGCCCGTGATTCATGAATGGTATGTGGCCTTGGTTACGCGTCACGCATTTGTTTGTATATCGATTTATATGAACCATATTTCAAGAACAAATACATATATTGTTTAAATATAAAAAGAATGAATGTATAATCATATACAAAAATCACATAGTAGTAGTATGATGATGATGACAAAGAAAATATTACCATGAATTTACAGAGGTAGCTTAAGTGTTTCAAGATACATTAAAGTACTTTGTCTTCATTAGTGTTAGATAAAAAAATGGTTTAGTATTGTGTTACCAACTACAAAGTTCATATGTCGACGTATTTTTTTTATGTTTTTGTTGCTACTGAAAGAACAAAAACATATCACATGGGGAACGTATATGTTCTGATGTGACCTAATTTTTGGTCGTGAATAATATTGCTTTCAGATTCCATTAAAAGGAAAAGATTATAAAACAAATGAAAAAATGAATAATAAAAAATAGGAAAAAGAGAAGGAGAGTGGAGAGGAGAGAGGAGAGGGGACCTGAAAAGCAGAAGAAGCAGTTCCGAAGACAAAGCCTTTTGGGAAACTGCCTCTGGAAATTTCCTCAGCACATATGCATGTCTTATCCATCGTCACCATCATCATAATTATGGTCATCGTCAACATGGTTAATCTTCTTGGAGCTATCTCTTTGTTCATCTTTTCGTCTCCAGTTACGTGTACATATATCTTTTGTGGTGATCGCAGAAAGATAGAAGTGAGAGATACGAAACAAGGAGAATAAAGAAGAGTGCTAGTGGAAAACCAAAGCTATGAAAGGGGTGCTATAAATAGGAAAGTGGGAAATGTGAGATATATGAAATCTTCGGCTTTATAAAAAAAGAAATGAAATCTTCGGATAAGATGCTAATTATTAATTAAAAAAATATAAATACATTATAATAACTGTTGCTGAGAAAAGAAAATGAAAGACATATCAAAAATAGACGTACAAAAATTAATAGTGAATTATTTTTTATGTTATAGAACTAGTTATATGGATAAAGTTGATTTTAAAGTTGGATGAAATCATATTCTGTTATTTTACCAATCACTTATATAGAAGAAAAATATCTAGCCACATAAGTATACTTCACTAAATTTATATTTTTTATTTATTATTATTTATGTAACCTTTTATACATTTTGCATCTCTTTTTGCTATTTTACTTTGATAAGAACTTACATGGTATATTCGTTAAAGAAAAGGAACTTACATGGTATTGACAAAAAAAAAAGATCTTACATGGTAAGATATCTAATATAATTTTAAATTAGGATAAGACTTGCGCCTTGCGCAAGGTAAATTTATATGAAAATTATTAAGAAATATCGTATAGAAAATAAAATTTATATTATTGATCGAATTAATATTTTTGGCCCTTAAACAATTTTTAAAAACTGTTTGTTAATTACATAATTTGTTTGTTAATAAACTGATCTCATTTTTAAAAATATTTTAGGTCAAAAAATTATTTATCGTATAAAAACCTAACGTTTAGGCCGAAGAATCTCATGCCTATTATTTTGTTACAATGAAACTATGTCAGCTCGGTTTTATATCATGATTTAGCAATTTAAAAGTTAATCATGGTTATCAGAAGTTTACGTTCACGTGCCAATCCTATATATCTTCGATATTTTTTTTGTGCCATTTTGGTTTTTGCTCGATATAAATATTGATTTTTGAGTTTATTCTCATTTTTTTCTTTTATTTTGGCATGAGATTTATAAAATGTTTAAGATTCAAAATTATTAAAGAGATACATACTTATGTTAAGATTTTATATTTTTTTGCATATTATGAAATAATAAAATAATCATTATATATTAATAAACTAAGAAATCAATTACTATTATGTAATAAATTGGCTTGCACATATAAATTAAATGACCACTCTTGTTTATTTGTAATCATTTTAGGATAAATAAATCAAAACAATTAATCTTATATATCATATATGATATATAATTAAATTTGCAAAATATGAAATATATATATATATATATATATTAACATAAAAACCTATTAAAATAAAATTATTTATTTATATGATTTTATTATCATGGTATCGTATTATAGAAAAAATTTAAACATTGATCACAAAAGTTTATGTGAGACTTTTAACAGTTTTAGTAATTTATACTCGTTTTGAAAAATTTAAAATACAACATGTACAAAAAATCTAAAATATTAATATATGATAAAGTAATTGTGTAATTTATTTTAATATTAAATAATTAAACAAAATGATAGAAAGTATAAAGATTATTAGAAAATCTTCATTATTTAAAATCATTAATTACTATATATATCATGATCACATAAAGTAATTCTGTAGGTTTTATTTAAGAAAATACTATATAATAAATTTTAATTTGATAAATGAATATTCTATAATGGACATATTCTATAATATAACATTCCCTAGCAATTTAATTTTGGATAACAAAATTTTCAATTCAAGCCGCCATGTAAACAAATTAACATTCCAATTACGTGACAACTCAGCATGACACTTTTTTAATTAGTACAAACTACATGTTCTAAACTTTTTAAATGTTTCTCTATTAATATATAGGGGATGTTGAACCATTGATCGTTAATTTTAACATAATAATTTTAACAGTTTTAGTACTTTTATCGTTTTTTTAAATTCAAAATATAACATGTACAAATCTATATTTTAATTTTATAGCTAATTTGATTGTTTGATTTATTTTAATAAAATAAAATTTAACAAAAACGATCGATCAGATATAAATTGTTATCAAATATTTATTATTAGAATCATTAATTGTCATATATATATTAGTCATATTTGGTAATTCCATAGCTTTTACTTAAGAAAAAAAATATTAATTGTACACTTTAATTAATTTTATGATTAGTTTAATGAAAAGTATAATATATACTTAACTGGACCAACATATTTTCTAAGGATTCTGAATTTCATTATGGTGATGACACGTGACTACACTTAAAGATTGTAATATTTTTCAATTAATATATAAGAGATAGCAAATTAGCGAGTAGCAATTACTTGGATGAAAATTAATTTGCAATTGCGTTTGCGTTTGTGGCCCATTTCTATAGTCTAAGGGCCTGACTGGCTTAAATGTATCGGTTGCAGTCACATGAGTTTGCCGATGCGGATAGTTACAGTTTCAAGCGTTATTGAAATATCATTCTTTTTATGTTTTTTTTTTTGAGTTTTTTTCTTTGTATGTAAAAACACTTTTTAAAACACTTGTGGATATCTAATAAATGTATATATATCGTAAATGTTGAAACTTTATAAAAAATATCAAAATATTTCATATTTGAGTGAAAATATTTATTATTATTATATGTACTCATTTTATATTATTTTTGATAAAAATAGAAAACTGAAAAAAATCAAATAATGTATTCACAAATACGAATACTAGTGGCTTCTGGAATTGAAAATGCTTAATTGCTTATTAGAAGTTCTCTTCATACAACACCCGTTATCGAATTATTGATTCTACACAAATCAACTTTCTTGTATAGAAAAGTGGACGGAGGATTGGGGACAATCATATGAATTTTAATTATCATTACATATATGCGTTTGTTAGCTTCACACTCATTACATATATGCGTTTGTTAGCTTCACACTAATAAGTCAACGACCTCCAAGACCCTCTTATCTTTTTTTTAATCCTCTCCAGATGCAATTAGTCTTTACCCATATACACATGTGTTCACATTCCTATCCGTTTGTGTAGCTAACACGTGTTCACATTCCTATGCTACAACGTTTATGGTCAATGGACGAGCGAGATATACAAGCTCTACTGTGGACTCGTTCTATTGAGATAGGTATGAATATGATCACTCAGTACAACAATAGACGAGCTAGATATAATAGCTTCTCAGAATCAGTTCAGAGATGAGCTCTTATGCAGGAATCAAACACCGAAATGAATTACACAGTCGTCAGAAATTCATTATTCAAAACAACAGAGAAGATTTGTTAACAACTTGTAGCAAACATTTTGGCCAGAACAACAAAGGCTGTGTTTTTTATATATAAGTTACAGTAACAACTAGCAAGTGACATCCACAAGACTAGAGTAGAGCAGAACAGAGATGTAATCTGTCAGTTTTTCCTTCCTTCCGACAAGATGATGTGGTATCCATGCCTGCAATCACATCATAATCACATTCATCAACTACTAATCAAAGCCAACAAAAAAAAAAGGGAAAATCAGAATAGGATTGAAGAACGAAGAGAGAGGATGTTAGTAGTCATACGTAGATTTGAAAGGTGCACTAGTGACACCAACAGGTGTGTTGAAGGCGACATCTTGGAATGGACCTGCCATCTTTCCTCTAGGGAACCATCCAAGATCTCCTCCTTTTTTCCCTGATGGGCACTCCGAGTACTCTGCTGCAATCTGAGACAGTCCACGCACAAAGGTATGATAAGAAGATTCCCCACCATTCATTAGACACACATTTAGCTAACCGAAAACTGAAACTCGCAGGTCTCTAAATATCAATGAACTATGAAATGGGTTTTCAGATGTTATGTACATGTCAAAGCTAGAGATGGTACTTGCAGCTCACATTAGATGTTTCAATTCACCTTAGCAAACTCAGCAAAAAGAAAAAAAAGGGCAAACTTTCACCTTAGCAAACTCAGCAGGAGGAACTTTGTCTCCATTGCTCAACCAACCATCCTGCAACTTCTTGTATGCCTCATTGATCTTTCCTTGCTTTTCACACAAAACATGCCTCGCTGAAAACAAAACCATTGCAGTGTTGACAAATAATGCTACTCTACCACAGATGTCTCAAGTTGTGCAAGAACACAAAGACAGATGAATTGAAAGAACACACCTTTAACATAAGTGCATGTTCCAAGACCATCAGCAGCTTTCCCAGCTTTGCCTTTACCCTTGGAGGAGGCTTCATCACTGCCACCAGCTTGCTTTCCCTTACCCTTTCCACCAGCTTTAGCGTCTTTCCCCATCTACCAAACTCTGCAACAAACAACCCAGTATTAGCGTTACTACCATCACACACGTCTTGTAAACCCTAAAACCCTGAAGCAACACACACTAGAGATTCCAAATGCAAAGTGGCTTGGAATGTTTACAGGACACAGATGTCTAAATTAGGGATAACTTGCTTAAAGGACGAAACTTTGACGCATTAAATCGAACACTTAGTGAGCCCAGATCCATCAAATTCAGAATGATCACATCACAACAAGATTTCAGATTAAATACGAGGAGCCCAAGTAGAATAGTGGGTTAATTATATCTCGAAAGGAAAAACAAAACCCATCAAAGGGGCTGTAAGAGCAGCAGATGAGGACTTTACCTTTGAGGTTCTTCTTCTTCTTTCCGATTGAACGATCGAGCAAGAAGAGATTTGTTAGGTGAAGAAGATATATTCTCGAGGGAATATAATGGACCCACTTTATTGATGTGGCCTCGGCCCATTTTCGAGGCTCTGGATTCGAGTTTTATGAAACAAAATTAATTAAAAACAAAGTTTTACAAAAGAAATCAATTGGCTATGAGATTTTAAAGAGGAATATTAGAGCTCTAAAGATATAAAATTCTGAGTAGAAAACTCTTATGAACTAAATTTTGAGATAACTTTGATTAGAGTATTTTTTTAAAAATAAGGGTCGAGAATCTGTTTTTTTTCAATGGTGATGTCTTCAAATTTATTTTTAAAAGTATTTTACTTTTACTATTGTTATTCATTACTGATTTATTAGGTATAAATAAAAATACTATTTAATATTTAAAATATTAAAATAAAAGAAGTAATGAGAACATATTAAAATTTAATATAAATATAATAAAAATTGTTAGTACACCATTTTAAGCTTCGCTTGTGCTAGAATTCTCATAATTTGAGAAACCGAAGATTAATATATAGTTTGTGTTTAACTAAATGTTTAGAACCCTATTCGAGAAGAGAACTTTGCAGCAACCACGCTCGAATATATGTAATGCATTACATACACACATTTTTTCTCAAAAATATATATGTAGTGCATTGTAATCTGGTGGAAATGCTTTGAGAGTAGGACCACGTGAGACCAGATTGGTGACCACATTTTAAGATGTGAGACTGTTGAAGAAAAGCTTTCGGTGGCTGATTGATTGTACAGAGAATGCAGAGGGCCGAAGACTTAGTTTAGGTTACTTAAGAGTTTAGAGCAATCTGTTTTATCTTCTTTAAAACATTTTATTTAAGTTTCAAAGAAAAAACATTCTATTTGATTTATTCTTTAACTTAACTCAACTAATTTCGTATTTCATATACTACTTTTCCTCTCATATAGTCTTTCCTTGGTAAGGGTTATTCCTATTTCCTCCTTCTTCTTCTTCAGGCCAATTGACTAGTCTCGTATTGATAAATTTATGAGATAAATTTTAGAAATGATTAATTCAAAAAAAAAAAAAATTTAGAAATGATATAGTATATATATATATATATATATCTAAGAATGATCAATGTTGAAATGGGCCATATTTTGGATCTATATGTTCCCCAGTAACACAAATGAGTTTGGTACTTCATTTTTGTTTTTTGTAAATTGATGTGATTATGTTACATTTTCAAGAAGCAACAATGAGAATGCACTGGCTCCGTCTCCCTCTCCAGTACCAAACAAGAATGGTCAAAGGCATAGGTAAGTGAATCCATCGTTTCAGTCATCATATTTTTGAAGTCAATTTTGTAAGATATTTTTTTTTACTATAAAAAGCATCAAAATGGCCTGGATTTTCAATCTTGTACAGCACATCTAAAAACATTGGACCAGCGCTGGCTCCAATTCAAGCCATACCGAAAATAACTGCAGGAGCAAGACGTAAGTTTTTTCCTTTCTCACACTAAAATTTATTGCCTCTTATTTAGTTGATGAGACTTTTAGGTTGAACATTTTGCAGAAAAACTATCATGGAAGTTGAAACTCATATTCGGTACCCTATCCCTAATCCATGTGACAGTTACTCATGTACATAGGAAAAAAAAACTGAGTTTAAACGCTTGTTCTCTTACTGTAGGTGCCTTAGGAGCTTCTGTATTTATCATTATTGCGGTCTTTTTTTATGGTGAGAGCAAAACATGCGAGGAAGAGTAGTAGGAATGGAAAGAACTTTGAAGCAGTTGTAATGTTGAGACTATACAGTTTCGCGAGAATCAAGAAGATGACAAACTCATTCGCTCATGTTCTCGGGAGGAGGATTTGGAATTGTATACAAAGGAAAATTACCTGATGGAGGCCGAGACATCGCAGTAAAGATCTTGAAAGATGTAAAGGGAAATGGAGAAGAGTTCATCAATGAAATAGCTAGCATGAGTAGAACGTCTCATGTTAATGTTGTTTCTCTGCTTGGATTTTGCTATGAAGAGAACAACAAAGCTATAATATACGACCTCATGCCGAATGGATCCCTTGATAAGTTCATTGCCGAGAATATGTCAGCGAAGATGGAATGGGAAACGTTATACAAGATTGTGGTAGGTTTGTCTCGCGGCCTAGAATATTTGCACAATCGTTGTGTATCGAGGATTGTGCATTTTGATATAAAACCACAAAACATACTCATGGACAAAGATTTTTGCCCCCAAGATTTCAGATTTCGGGCTTGCTAGGCTTTGCAAGAATAACGAGAGCATCATGTTCTCTTGTGTTTACCCACGGTAGCTGTTCCAGAAATTCTTGAAGATGGTAATGAGACTTCAAGCATCTCTAACGCAAGTCAGTTTGAAAGATGTACTCTCTCACCTGGCAAAGACACTTTACGCATCTCTATTTCCCAAGAAAACATAGTTCAGTGTCCAGACTCTTAAATTAAAGTCAAGTGTGGATCTTTTATAACTTGTCAAGATGTTGATATACTTTCGTTGGTTGTTAGTTCTGATTTGATTGTGTTGTTTAAATACTTACAAGATAATATCCGATGTTCTTTTCTTTTGACGCAGACAGCCAAATCGTTAATGATAGCAATGATTTTTAGTTTCTATTGTTGCTAAAAATGATTGTTTAGCTCTGGTAAAAAAAAAAGGTCATGAGATGAATATCATATGATTGATTGGCCTGAACTGGATAGGCCATATTTTAAAATGCTAATGCTGATTATAGGAATCATTTAGTCCACAAAAGTGGAATATTATCAAATAAACACATGGCGCGAGTTGAGTGTGCATGAATCATAAAAACAATTGGAGATGCGGGGGATCGAACCCCGTGCCTCTCGCATGCAAAGCGAGCGCTCTACCATTTGAGCTACATCCCCATGTTGATATACATAACATAATATAAAATACGTATCCAAAGAACAACGTCCAAAGACAGCAAAAAAAGTTCGTTAAGTTGGTTACAAATAGTTGCGAGGGAAAACCCAGGAATTGCGCTAACATTTAGGATCTCAAGGTTGAGATTCAGTCTTCTTCCGCCATTCACGAACCATCTTCAAACCTCTTATTATATATCTTACTAGAGAAAAAATCACCAAAAAAGAAAAAAAAAAACACAACAGAACTCAAGATCTCAGTTTCCGACAACATGTCGTCAGGATCCGACAAAGACAGAGAGACATTCGTCTACTTGGCTAAGCTCTCCGAACAGGCCGAGCGATACGACGGTATGTAATCTCATATGTCCCAATACATCTTAATTTGTCAAGTTTTAGTAGAAATTACAAAGGGTTTGGTAATAATTTTGGCAGAGATGGTGGAGACAATGAAGAAAGTGGCGAAGGTGGACAGCGAGCTGACGGTTGAGGAGAGGAATCTGTTGTCGGTTGGTTACAAGAACGTGATCGGAGCAAGACGTGCCTCGTGGAGGATAATGTCGTCTATCGAGCAGAAGGAAGAGTCCAAAGGCAACGAATCAAACGTGAAACACATCAAGGGTTATCGCCAAAAGGTAGAAGACGAGCTTGCTGACATCTGTAAAGATATTCTCACTATCATTGATCAGCATCTCATCCCTCACGCTACTTCAGGAGAAGCTACCGTTTTCTATTACAAGATGTAAGCAACAAATTAAACACTCTTCATCGCCTCCAAATTTATTGTGGTTAATATGCATGCATTAGATCATTTGGTGTCCTAATTAATTAAGAAAATATATCTATTGAACATTTATCCCTAATCAATGTTAGGACTGGCCCTCAGCATCATCATATGTAAATGAAATTAAAATTTGATTTGAAATTTTGTAGGAAAGGTGATTATTACCGTTACTTGGCTGAGTTTAAGACTGAACAAGAGAGGAAGGAAGCTTCTGAACAGTCGCTCAAAGGCTATGAGGTATTATCTAAATATGTTATATTCTTAAAAGCATAGAAAACTGTTAGGAGATTATTAGCCTGATAGATTATAGTTTTGATTAGGCTGCAACACAAGCTGCAAGCACTGACCTTCCTTCGACACACCCGATTCGTCTTGGACTTGCTCTTAACTTCTCTGTTTTCTACTATGAGATCATGAACTCTCCTGAAAGGTAACACACATTAATTCCTAAATGAAATGTCAACTTTGTTGGTGATTTGGTTTCTTGGAAAACTATTGCAGAGCTTGCCATTTGGCCAAGCAAGCCTTTGACGAGGCCATTGCGGAGTTGGATACTCTAAGTGAGGAGTCGTACAAGGACAGCACTTTGATCATGCAGCTCCTGAGAGACAACCTTACCCTCTGGACTTCTGATCTTCCTGAAGATGGAGGTTTGTTTGAAAGTCACAAAGCATTAAGTTAAAACGAGCTGGTTGTTTTGAGATTAAGAATTTGTTTTATGTTTTTTTTTGTTTGTTTTTAGGAGAAGACAACATTAAGACCGATGAAGCCAAGCAAGAACCGGCTAAGCCTGCAGAAGCCACTGAGGTGACTAACCTGTAAATATATGTCAATGTGTTCTTGTTATGTTAATAAGCTAATGTGGTTTATTATTTTTCTTGTGTGTTTGTTTCAGAACTGATCGAAGGCTCTGGAAGTTGAATGAGTTTAGATTTGATGCCCAGAAGGGGGAGGACAATTCCTTTGAATTCCATAGCTTGGTTCTATCAAGAAGATGTGATCAGAAACAATTGAATTCAATCCTATATTCATTTTCTTTTGTTACCTTTTTGTTATTTACTTTCTTGTCAGTCTCATGATATCAAATATTTTATGATATGCATTTATCTTATGATTTGTTCAGATATGTTTTGACTATTTTTATGCAGAACAATCAATTGTATTATCTGCATAACAAATAACAGTTATATACTGAAATGCATAATATACCATAGGATAAAAACTGGGGACAGATCTAAAGTTACCATATACAAAAAGTGTTTTGAAAATGAAACGAATACCACTTAAAGGTAAACTCTTCCTCGTGAGTCGTGATTCAGATTCTCAATGTCCTCACCATCTGATTTCTGAAAAATTGAAAGGTAACATATTAAAACCAATAGCCCAGTTGTGGTCCTCACCATCAGATTCTCAATGTCCTCACCATCTGATTCAGATTTTTTTTTGTTTCTTCAACACAAATCCTCTAAATTGATGTCGTAAAATTGAAAGGTAACATATTACGGTAGAATGTATATTGTGATTACTTTAATTGGGTGATGTTTGTTAAGTACTAGTTTTTATATAATAAATGAAATGGATTTCTGTAAGTAAAAATCCCAAAGCTTGTAGCGAAGTTATTAGAGTTTTGTCTATTTATTAGAGTTGTGGTCCTCACCATCAGATTCTCAATGTCCTCACCATCTGATTCAGATTTTTTTTTGTTTCTTCAACACAAATCCTCTAAATTGATGTCGTAAAATTGAAAGGTAACATATTACGGTAGAATGTATATTGTGATTACTTTAATTGGGTGATGTTTGTTAAGTACTAGTTTTTATATAATAAATGAAATGGATTTCTGTAAGTAAAAATCCCAAAGCTTGTAGCGAAGTTATTAGAGTTTTGTCTATTTCTGAGCGAAATGAAACTGAAATAGGAAAAATGTAAAAAACTATCGCTAGAAGGAGGGGTCGAACCTCCGACCTTGTGGTTAACAGCCACACGCTCTAACCAACTGAGCTATTCCAGCTTTTGTTCTTATATCTACTGCATAATATCTAGACCATAAAACGTGTTACTTTGACAAACCAACGATCATTAACCCAACCTAAATAAAAACCAACGGTCAAAGAACATTATAGGAACACAATCTCTAACGTATAGGACCTGTGTGACACTGTTTCTTAAACCAACGATCATTAACCCAATCACTAATATAAGGCTAAACTACTAAACACAATCTCTAACGTATAGGAACGTAATTATCTTAAGTAACAATCCACAATTGTTAACTAATTAGTGTGACACTGTTTTTGTAGGAACGTAAGTTTCTTCTGTATTGCGGCACTCCTAATTATCTTGTATGTATCCCATGTCTGGATTTTTATTACTAACTAGACACTTTTCAATAGTTTAAAATGACATTTATTAACCGGAGTTTGTGGTCCACTAGAGATTAATTTGAAAACGAAACCCAATACGATGAAGCCATCTAGATTTAAATTCCTGTCACTACGGAATTAAAATTTCGGCATCGTCAGGGCATGGAACCGATACGTGGGCTGATAACGTAGACTGATAACACGTAGCTAATTTGGATCTACTTTGATATAGGCCAGGATATATATCCATGTATAATTCAAAAGAAAGATGACATTTATCTAGGGTCACAATTTGAACATAACATTTAGCCACGTGTTATATTTACATAAATGATAATAATCTTAAATGATAATAATCTTTTATATATTAAAAAGAAACATTGCTTGCTATTATGCTGACGTGTTGTTACCTTAGTTTTTTTTTCAGTTTCTTCTCACAGCTTAAATTAAAAAAAAAACTCTTACTTTACTAGTAAACTAGGTGTCTTGCCCGCATATGCGGGCTTAATTATTTAACAAATATTTATTAGTTTATTTTTTATTAATTCAAAAATCATCATAATAACTTATTTTTTATGTTTTCAAAAAAATTAAATCAAACATATATATATATGACAAAAATCTAATTAGATATATATGTTTAATTAAAATTTATTAAAGATAACATTGACTTTAACCACTGAATTTATTATAATTGTTTTATAGTTTATTTTTAAATTTTATAATTGAAAAATATGTTTTAAGATAACAACACAATATATAAGACTTATTTTATTTTTAAAAAAGTTAATATTATTAATAAAAATTCGTTTTTGGTTATATAATTAATTATATATAAAATTCATTAAGGGTATTATAGATATTAACCGCTCTAACTTTTAACGTGAGAGCTCGATTCCAAAAATTTACTTCGCAAATAATAGTATAGATCAATTAAAATTTATTAAAGATAACATTGACTTTAACCACTGAATTTATTATAATTGTTTTATAGTTTATTTTTAAATTTTATAATTGAAAAATATGTTTTAAGATAACAACACAATATATAAGAATTATCTTATTTTCCAAAAAGTTAATATTATTAATTAAAATTCGTTTTTGATTATATAATTAATTATTTAGAAAATTCATTAAGGGTATTATAGATATTAACTGCTCTAACTTTTAACGTGAGAGCTCGATTCCAAAAATTTACTTCGCAAATAATAGTATAGATGTTGAATTACACCATCCAATTTTAATTGTTTTAACATTTACTAAAAATATTGAAGTACACAATTAAAATTGGATGGTGTACTTCAACATTCCTAGTAATTAAATGAAAACATTAAAACTTCATTGAGGTAATTATGAAAACAACATTATATTATATATTATTTATATTATCTATGTTTACAAACAACATAATAATTAGTCTTGTGTCCAAATAATATTAAAAATATTTAAAATGCAGTCTACTTTTCTAAACCAACCTATAATAAAAAACATTCTTACAATTTTGTTACAAAAAAGACATTTTACGATTACAATTTTCCTACGGTTTTATTCCCATGAATATTTATCAAACACAAAACAAGTTGAACAAATAAAATTATCATTTCGATCATAAACTAGCAAATGATTAATAATATTGTAAACTAAAATAGTTTCACGTTTTGAAATCGCATATCAAATCTAGTTTTGGTTATATCATATATCGTACATGTTCATGGACTAACTACTGAACATTAGTCTCATCTCATGTTACGTTTCCATTAAAAATTCGACTCGAGTATGTACAAAAAAAAATCCAGTTTATCATAATGGATGTAATATTTGTTATTGACCAAACCCTAAAGAAGTATCGAAATAAATATGTGGAAGTAGAATAGAAAAGTGCAAATAAATGTAATTCAAGCCGTTTTCTTGAATCTTGACCACGAGAAAGAGTCCTCCAATAACTTGATTACCATGTTTTATGTTACTAGGATAAGATATACGCAGTAAATTTATTTGTATATATTATCGATAATTTTATATATATATATATTTGATCATTTTATTTATACATATACAATTTTTTGTTGTTATTATTATATAATTTCTTTCCGATGGACTGCATCAATTTTTATTAAAAATTATGGAATACAACTATAATTAATATATCATGGATTGATCGGATTAGATATTAAACAAATTATGACAAAAAAACTTTTTTTTTTCACCGAACACACTCTTGAAAAAATGGAACATTATTGTTTCTACAGTTGAAGTATTTTGACTTTTATCTTTCATATGGTTTTGAAAGGTTTTAGATCAACCATCGAATTGATACATGTCATTTTAATGTTTTTAATCGTATACTTAAGGAAAAATTACATTTTTGTAATTTAAAGTTATTTTAAAAAATTCAAAATATAACATATAAGAAAAATATAACATATAAGGTTTCCTCATTTTTGTAATTTAGATTCGTTTTAAAAAATTAAAATATAACATATAAGATTTCCTCATTTTTATAATTTAAAGTCATTTTAAAAAATTCAAAAATATAACATATGAGAAAAAAATTAATTTTTTTATTATTTGGTTAATGTGATTGTTTAATTTTTTTAATAATATAAAATTAAATAAAAATGAAGAAAGATGCAAAAATTATTATCAAATCTTTATTATTTATAGTCATTAATTATCATATATATGTTAATCATATTAGTTAGTTCTGTAGCTTTTATTTAAGGAAAAATATATGCGTTTCTTATATTTTGGGTTAATATAATGTTCTCTGGTAATTGGTTTTGGACCAACATTTTTTCAATTGATGACACGTAAGTTAAATTGATATCCTAATTAAATGACACCTAAATATAATCTCTTTTTAATTAGTAGAAACTTAAGGTTACAACTTTTTAAATGATCTCCAATTAATATATAGAGGATATGTGTTGAAGAAAAAAAAATATCTTTAAGTTATTCAAAACAAAACCTTCATTTTTGAGAAAGAATTCAAAGTAACCTTTACGACAAAAAGTGAATTTTAAATGAAATGTATGAACAGTTTTCTTTTTGTAAACCTCAAAAGTGTAGGTTAATAAAATAAGTATTTTTTTGTTGTTCTAGAATTAAATTATTATAAGTTCGAACTGGTGAATATATATTAGACAGATATTTATATTTCGAGTCTTCACTTATATTCTATAACAGTTTGATATATTAGATTTGAACACTAACCTGTGAATAGAGTTTGCAGGAGATTTTCTTCAAAAATTTGATTCTTCGAAAATTTGATTCTTCGAAATGTATCTAGAGTGAAACTAATTTTCACAAATGTCCATCTTTTTAAATTGACATTTATGTAATTCATCGAATTCACAAAAGAAGTTAAAAAAAACTCACATTAGTGAAACAAAAACGAGGCGAATGCAGAAATTTATAGAGGTAAAAAAATGAAATCACTTATAGATAGCCAATACTAAACAAATCGAGAGCAGAAAACCTTATCATTTTTCGTCATTTTTACAATTGATGTTGCCTATCTAATTTTGGTGATTTATGTCAGCGGCAAAACTTTTTTTTTTTTTTGTATATAAAGTCTTAAAAATAATTAAAATGAGTTATAATACGTTAACTCTTCAACAACAATGATACATTTAAGAGACAAATATTTTTATAATTCGTCATTTTACAATCAATAAAGATTGTAGTGTTTCACAATGTTAAAATTATTTAATGAACAAAATTAGTATAAAAAACTTATCACGTGCATGTGTGCATATTATCATCTTGTTTATTTAATTGAAACATGGTTACAATTTGAAAATGACCTTTTAGTCATGTGTTATATTACATAAATGATAATAATAATTAATGAAAACAATTAAACTTCATTAAGGTAATTATGAAAACAATATTGTACTATATATTATCTACATTATCTCATGTTTACAAACAACACAATAATTAATTTTGTGTCCAAAAAAAATGTAAAATATAGTCTACTTTTCTAAACCAACCTATAATTAATAAAAAAAAAATTATGATTACAATTTTCTTAGGGTTTATTTCATTTAAAACACAAAAAATATTTATCAAATACAGAACAAGTTGAACAAATAGAATTATCATTTCGATTATAAACTAAGAAACAATTAATAAATTTTTCGGCTAAAATAATTTCATGTTTTGAAAGTGCAAATCAAAATTTAGTATTGGTTATAACAAATACCATACATGTTCATGGACTAACTACTAAACATTAAAGCCTTTGTTCAAAAAAAAAGGGACTACTAAACATTACTGAAATGAAGTCTCACGTGACGTTTCCAGTTTATCATCATAATTGGATGTAACATTTGTTATTGACCAAACCCTAAGAAGGTATCGAAATAAATATGTGGAAGTAGAATAGAAAAGTGCAAATAAATGTAATTCAAGCCGTCTTCTTGACCATGAGAAAGAGTCCTCCAATACTTGACCATGTCCATGAGAAAGAGTCCTCCAATACTTGCTTACCATATTTTTTGTTATTTGTGTTGAAGAGAAAAAATACCGTAAGTTATTCAAAACAAAACCTTCCTTTTTGAGAAAGAATTCAAAGTAACCTTTATGACAAAAAAGTGAATTTTAAATGAAATGTATGAACAGTTTTCTTTTTGTAAACGTGTTCTCTCAAGAAAAAATTCTATAAATTAAGATCCAGCGGTAAGAAAGTTTCATAAAGCACAAAATCAAAACAAAAAAAGGATCCAAATGAAAGAAGCTCTTTCTGTTTTGTGTCTTGCTCTTCTTGTTTCGGTTTCCGAAGCAGCAGTCACGAAACCAGGTATTGGAGAATTCCTCGGATGTCTTCGTTCTTGGCCTAGTCCCGAATCTCCAATCACCGATGATATCTTCACTGCCGATAACACCACCACCTTCTTGTCTTCTTACTTGGCTTACACGAAAAACACGAGGTTCGAGAGCCCTAACTACCAAACACTGTTGGCCATCGTCACGGCAAAAAACCTATCTCACATTCAAGCCACGGTGGTATGCGCAAAGTCCAACGGTGTCCAGATACGTATCCGAAGCGGAGGCCATGACTACGAGGGGCTATCATACATCTCCTCAGTCCCATTCGTCATTCTCGATCTGTTCAATCTCAGGTCTATTACCGTTGACGTGCCAAGCAAGCAAGCTTGGGTTGAAGCGGGTGCCACGTTGGGAGAGCTCTACACAAAGATCAGCGACGCGAGCGAAACGTTAGCGTTTCCTGCTGGCGTTTGCTCTACCGTAGGAGCTGGAGGACACATAAGCGGTGGAGGATACGGGAACCTCATGAGAAAATACGGATTAACAGTGGACAATGTCGTTGATGCACTTATAGTTGATGTTAATGGCAAGCTCTTGAATAGATCTACAATGGGAGAAGATCTCTTCTGGGCGATTCGAGGTGGTGGTGGTGGGAGTTTCGGAGTCATCCTCTCTTGGAAAATAAACCTAGTCGATGTTCCAGAGATCTTGACGGTGTTTAGGGTTAACAAAACATTGGAACAAGGCGGAATCGATGTTCTCTACAAGTGGCAGCTTGTCTCATCCAAACTCCTTGATGGACTTTTCCTCAGAGCACTGTCTCAGGTCGTAAACAGAACCATCACGGTTGAGTTCTATGCTCAGTTCTTGGGTCGAGCCGATGAGCTTGTGGCGATAGTGAACCAAAGCTTACCTGAACTAGGGCTAAAACGCCAAGATTGTTTAGAGATGAGTTGGCTTAACACAACGTTGTTTTGGGAAGACTTACCTGTCGGTACACCGACAAGCGTTCTTTTAGATAGACCGTCTAAACCGGAAAAGTTCTTCAAGAGCAAATCGGATTATGTCAAGAAACCAATCCCTAAAGAAGGAATCAAGAAGCTTTGGGAAGCATTGTTGGAGTTCAACAATAATAATATTGTGTATATGCAATGGAACCCTTACGGTGGCGTGATGGACACGGTTCCGGCGGCCGCCACCCCGTTTCCTCATCGGAAAGGAAACTTGTTCGAGGTTCAGTATTATACGTCGTGGTTGGACGCAAACGCCACAATGGGTAGCTTGGATATGATGAAGAAGTTGTACGAGGTTGCGGAACCGTACGTGTCAAGTAACCCGAGAGAGGCGTTTTTGAATTACAGAGACATTGATATTGGAAGCAATCCGAGTAATGAAACAAACGTTGAGGAAGCTGAGATCTATGGTTCGAAGTATTTCGTGGGGAATTTAAAGAGGTTGATGGAAGTTAAAGCCAAGTATGATCCTGAGAACTTTTTCAAGAACGAGCAGAGTATTCCTCCTGCGCGTGTGAAGCAGTAGTGTTGCTAGTTTTCAAAATTTAATTGTAATAAGTTATGTGGACATGTGTTATAGACTTTATAGTAGCTGTATTGTTTTCGTTGCTGTCCCATAATTTGCATTATGATCATTTTGTTATATTTAGTCATTACTGAATAAAGAATTTCATCGAACCGAGGTTTTGTACTTTTATTTAGAATAGCGGAAGCACTTAATAAATTGAGAATTATAATTTACCGTTTTGTGATGAAGGTTAATGATTAGAACAATACTTTTGTATTAAGTTAAACCAATGCAAGAAACTTTTAAACTCAAATCATTATGTATGTTAAACGTTCTTTTTTTGTGTACTTTGATTTCTAATAACAAAAGCAAGTAGGCAACCCGTATAGTTAAACCAATTCTAGTGAAAACTTCCATATATGTTACAAAAAGAATTATTCGATGTTTGGTTGTAGTGTTTTACAATGGACGAGCAAACATCAAAAGCTGTCACCGAGACCTTTGTACGTTTATTCGAGGAAGGGCTTATCTATAGGTAAGTCTGAGACAAAAATAAAACACAGGAGTAATAGTACATTTAACTGACCATGACTTGTGCAGGGATATTCGGCTTGTTCATTGGGATTGTCATTTGAAAACAGCTGTTTCTGACGATGAGGTAAGTCATTGCCATTGCGATTCATCCCGATGATGCAAGATACAAGCATCTTCATGGGAAATTTGCTGTGCACCCATTTAATGGACGCAGGTTACCAATTATCTGTGATGGAAGGCTTGTTGACCCAGATTTTGGTACCGGTTGTGTTAAGGTATGTATTTGGATGCTATGTTTCTGGTTGGATTATATATTTAATCAAGTATTATTCAATTATACGGATTTACTGATAAATTTGATTTTATAATGGATTTAAATGATTTTTTTGTTGAAAATACAAAGACTCAAATCCGAAGGTAAACTTCCGGATTTGTAAATAAAATCTGAATTTTTTTAAAAATCTGTATATTTTACTTAGCTTTATAAATACTACATGAATTTCTAAATCAAGATAAATATATAAACCAGTAACACCTCTGTAACAACAAACACTAAATATTTCTTTTACAAGTCTATTTCGGACAATAAAGAGAGGTGGTGTTTTCTCGCTTGTTATGCTCCTCCATTCGTTGGTTTCCAGTCTCGGCAAGGAGACGAGCACTTTCCTTGTCAAAGAAATCGAATTCTTGGAGAATCTTAGCGAGCTTTGTGGCGTTGTCTTCTTTTATGTGCGCAGGGACCTTGTCTTGGTACCCAGACGCACTCATCATCTTCTGCAACTTGTTCTTTTGTCTAAAATGAAACACGAAAGTCAAGCTTGTTAATTACGTTTCAAACATTTTTTTTTGTTTTAAAGATTGGGGAGAGGGGGGGGGGGGGGGGGGGGGGGGGGGGGGGTTGACTTTTCTAGTTCTGCAATCTTGTTCTGACTTTTCTTGCTCAGCTTCTGCGTTCATGGCTCTGTCCACTTTGAGATAGACCTTGAGGTTCTCGTTCACCGTCTCAACTGCAGATCCAGCTGGGGCTGCGTGTTCTCCCTTTAGTAGAACCTATAGCGAAGAAGCCAAACCCATAAATAGAACTCAGAAAAAGGAACACGAGAGAAACCACAAGGTGGGAACCTGTTTTATTATTACCTCTAAGGACGATAGATTTGCAAGGGTTCTGATCTCCAACTCGTGAGATTTTACAATTTCG